>NW_027445436.1:13827507-14456208 GCF_035582795.1 Mycteria americana
GACAAAGTTGGAAAAAAAAGTAGATGTCAGTTTGGAAATATTTTGCAGGTGGAGTCATAAATCAACTAAAAAACCCAAACCAAAACAAAAAATCTCTTGGCATCCCATTTTCACACACAGAGCCAAGATTCCTGCTTTGACTTGATCCAGAGGGAGGGAGGACAGCCCATTCCTCCGACATGCTGAGATGCAAAGGGCGTTTGTTCTCTGTTATCAGCAAAGAGCAGTTATGAGCTTGCCAGCCTGCTCCATCCATGAGATAATCTATTTTTTATTACTGTGAGTTAGGCCAAATGCACCATGGTTCAGAACAATAACAGACTTAAAAAGCCCACCAAACCCCCCAAAACCCCATCCTTCTCTCTTGCATTTGTGATAAAGTGGTATTTTTCTGTCAGAGTGCCCACCCTGAAATGTGCTTTAATAATATCAGTGCTTATTACATGCAGAGCCGGCTTTTCATGTCACATGAGCCAAGCCTGAAAGCAATTCTCAGCCTCTCCGTGAAATCCACTTGATCCCCGTGCTGAAACACAGCTATTTCCAGATGATACAAAGCACCCATTTAACGGGGAGCCGGGACAGGAAAGTCCCATATTCCAGCCAAAACAGCAGGAGAAACTTCTGGACTATTTAACTGAATTACTCAGTTGGCCACATAAGATAGATTACAGGTTACTGTCACACTTCGACAAAAATTGTTCCACCATGAAAGTGTCCCAGCAACTTCCTGACCGGGGTCGAGTCAGAAAGAAGTGTCCTCTGCTGCCATCCCAAGCACACAGCTGGCACGACCATCTTTTGCCATGACCACAGGGGACCAGCATTCAGCTGGCATAGCTACAGACTGACCAGTTAGTTATTAATGTAATTATGTTTTTTAGAAGAGAAAAAGATGATACAAAGATTGGCCATGCAACTAAGCAAGTCGAGGTTCCTGCTTGCAGAGGAGACCTTTGAGCACATCTCAGTGTGAAGCAGGAGATGCTGCTCAGATTCTCTTGCAATAAGGTGTAAAACACCACAGAAACCACTTCAGAGAGAAGAGGAGCTGGACACTACTCAGGATAAGTGAAATTATTTGCTCAGGATAAATGGCTGGAAGGCAGTCATAGACCTGTTCTTCCCATGCTCGCAAAATCTGAATTAATAGGCTTTATCCAGATTCAGTTCCTAGTTGTGGCAGGAAGATTACAAAATAACTCATATTCACAGAGTAAAATTAAACTGACCTCTCCCCTTCCTGTCTTCCCAACATGACAGTAATTCATGGACTCCGATTTACTCTTAACCTGTAGGTCTGACACCATACATCACTTGCAGAATCATCCATAAAGCATGTGAAGCCCACGCCACCCTGCTCCAACTGGCCAAATGCTTCCAGCCTCTGTGCTGCAGGAGTTAAAACAACACAGAAAACATCAAGCAAGTCATAGCACCCACAAGATGCGCTGCCAAAACCTGATGAGGATGTCTCTGATGAGCAACAGTGCATGAATAAGAGAACAATATGATCCAGAGCAGACAAAAGGCTTGAAATCTGAGCCACCAAAGTATCCAGGCAGCAACTGTGGCAAACACTCCCCGGGCAGAGGCTGTTAAAGAAGAAGGATCTGCATTCGTCCAGCTTTCTCATGTGCAATCAAAGCAAGAAGAATGAAGACATCTCCGTAGACCTAGAGGAGCACAGAGAGAGAAGGGACAGCTGGAGCAGCCAGCCCAGGCACACAAGGCTCCTGCAAAGGACAGAATTTAAGAAGCGTCTTTGAATGTCCTTGACTGTCTAGATGTTGTTTCTGTGCCATTACATATGCAGTGCCAACATTCAAAATTGAATAAATGAAGGAAAAAAACACCCCTAACTGAACAGAGAAGGGACTTGCTAATCCCAAGCATTCAAAAAGGATGAGTCACAAGCCCTCTAAAACATCACAAAATTAGAAAACAGAAATGCTTCCGTTGTGATGTTTAAATACCTGGGGCATGGTTGCTTCATGCAGAATTCCCCCACCATGGTGAGGAGCAGACATAGTTTTAAACTAAAACCAGGAATCTCGACACCCTTCCTGAAATCCAGCACATGGGTCCCTTGGGAAAGAAACTCCTGGGATGTCACAAAAGCCATCATGCCACGGGGCTGGGTGACACTGCTGTGACAGGGGTCTGAGCCTCCTTGGCAGGACAAGGGCTGACACACCAGGATGGAGACACCACTGTGATCCACCACAAAAAAGCCAAAATAAATATTTCACAGGTCACCAAGTCAGAGTCACCTGACTTAATCTTAGACTGCTAAAAGTTTGACATTCAACTCTCAGCAAGAGGTTTCTTACAGTCAGTGGAGATAATGGGCACTTTAGAAGATGGTTTCTCTCATGTTTATCCTTTTTCTTAGGGAGGGATGAACACTCCTGAAGAGCCCCTCTGGCTCTGCTGCCTGCAGAGAGGTTCTCCATGACCATGTGAGGGGAGTCCACCACAAAGCTACTCTATTTCCAGATGTGTCTCCTCCAAGGAATCACTTTTATCTACATTAATGTTTGCATTTTTCATAGCCTCCTTTGTTTCCCCACTCAACATCAACAATGATGGAAGAATTTAGTCTTTTCAGAGCATTTCATTTTCAGGATGTTCCTGAAAGTTTTCAGTACAGTTCTTGTACTGGTCACATCACTAGTATGTCTTTGAGCATCATGCAACCATGAGTTAAATGGCAAGTGAAGCATCATCAGCTGCACACAGGGAAGGGTTTTGTTGTTTGGTTTTTGTTGTTTAAGTAAAGGTGGCCATGAAATCAGGATTCTTCCTGTGTTTTCCAGCAGGGCACATCTGCAGTACTATAGCTCTGAAGCTGCAGACTAGGCACACTTCCAATTTTTACCAGCTTTAGTCCCAGTATCAACTGTTTGCAGACAGTTGTCCCTGTAATCTACATGCTACAGCTCATAACTATGAGAAGCCAAATTAATGCATATTACAGGAAAGCTGGTGGGCAGAACCGGCCAGGAATATTCTTCCTGCCACTAGTGGAGATGTGTAGGTTTTTCCTGTTTAAAACCACATTTTGGATGGAGAGGGAGAATCTTAAAGGAGCCTGTTCTGAGGAGTTATTTGGAGTTTTTAATTTGCAGTCAAGTTTGTTGTTGTTCTTCCATTTCCCTGAATTTGTCTTTCTGTGAAACAAAACCGCATTTTCTTTCTCCTTCCTACCTCTCAGGTGTTCCTGTTATTTGCTGACAGTGACAAAGAGCCTTTTACATTTCGGTTTCTTAGAAAAGCTGAAACTACCTATAGAGCTTCTGCTTAGAGACACGCAGCCACATGCAGTGGCCTGTGCGCAGCTGAAAAGTGCCACCAACTAATTATTAAGCATCTCAGCCAGGTGGTGTCACAAATGAGTGATTTAGATCCCTTAAAAAAAAAAAATCACCGTCAAAGGTATTAGCAAAAGTGGTTTTAATATGATTTATAAAAGTGTGACTTAACAAAGTTCAATGGCAAGGTTCACTCTAGTAATTGCTGCATGGAAGAAACATATAAAGGAAAATTGGGTTACACTTGAGTTAGAATGATTCAGAGAGACCGAGGATACAAAAGGGTACGGAGGATCCTCCCATTGAGTCACGAGGTTCAGAATAGACCCCCTTGCTTTCTAAACTCCTGATGGAGCTTAGGTGCAGCTGGGTCCAGTCTTAGTCTCAGACTTGGACAACGGTTTATGTCTGAGGGATCATATATGCAAAATTTATCAATTCAGCATGCAATCAAAGATAAAAATCAAAGTTACCATACTACAAGGTTATGCACGATATCGGTCGCTTACCAAAGATCTGCCATTGGTAACAGGTCTCTCTGCCTCGAGGAGCAACCTTGAGAGGTGTCCCAGCTCAAGGGGAGATCACCACCATGCAGCCACACTGCCTAGCAGGGAGAGCTCAAAGAATGCTCACTTTGGCTGTCATATTTATAGATAAAGCGGTTGGCTCGTAGTCAAATTACATGCGATAGGAAAGATATGCATGAGGCTCCTTGTACCCACAACTTTCTTTGTTCCTTGATAAATGAGTCTTGGAAAAGCCACCTGCTATTCACGTGTCAATCGCATGATCGGTGTTCCAAGCTCATATGCATCAATGCTCACTGTGCCACTCAGCTTCTTTGTGGGTTCTCAGAGAACAGATTGGAACCAGAGGAATTCTTGTCCCGGCCACGGCTCAGGCCTTTACCTCCTTTGGAGCCTGTACCAAACTACTGCTAGTTTGGTTAAGAGGTCAAGTGCATCTGTCACAGGTGGACATTTAAGTCCAGCTAATCCATCTGATGATGCACATAGAAAGAGGGGAAGCAGAAGCAGAGAAAGAAACCACAGAACAGGCTAGCACTGAAAAGCTCTGTTTAGTGATCCTCTATAGGAAAAGATGAGCTGTTTCTATTGGGGTTTTTTCTAATTTTTTTTTTGGGGTGGCATAAAAACTTGGAGGCCACTTGCAAAGTGACAAGGGTAACCCCAACAGATGGGACACCTGCAGCTCCCACCATGCGACCCATGGACACCCCTCATTGCTTCACCCGGGGAGGTTTGATGTTTTGAAGGAAGGACAGCTCAACCTTCAGATGTATCCCCAAATCCTTTTCATCCTGTTGTGGCAGTTCAAGCAGATGAAATTTCCAAGAAACATTTGTGTCAGAAATTGATATGTTATGGATATAAACATGAATGAGCCATTTTTAGTGAAGAAGAGACAGTGTTTACTGTTGCTGAGCAATAGATAGATAAATAAAAGTATTCTCAAGCGCATTCAGCTGCATACTGTTACAGGGAACTGCACTGGTTGTTCATAAAACCTTTACAGACCAAACATCAGCAGCTTTTCCTCACCCAGTGTTGCTTGCACACCTCTGCTTCCACAGGAGCAGCTTTTTGTTAGGAGCAAAATAATTGTTTAAGGCTCTTATTATTAAGTCCATCGTTTTTTGGTGAAGCATTTCAATGATACTGGCCCTTTGCTCAGCAAGAACCGGGAGGGAGCCACCCTGTCTCCCCAGCATCTTCAATCTCATCCACAGCCTGGGGAAGAGTTTCTGCTCGCTGCAAACATGACTTTGTACTGACTGCGTACAGGTAGGGCATTCGATTCTCTTATTTTGGAGATATCTTTAAACAAAATTATTTCTTGCAGGGTACATGTGACAGATACTCAACCTCAGACTTGTTCAGGAAATTACCTTGCATCTAGAAGGGGAAAAAAACCCACCAACTTGCCACCACCATAAATCAGCCATCTGCAGAATGTAAACTGGTGTAACACAGCTCTATCAGCACTTACAGCAACAAGTGCTTCCCAAAGGTTTATACAATGTGAACATTTTTGTCTTTCCTAAAAGAAATCTTGTGCTATAAACTAACAAACTTTCCAGGAAACATGACAAAAACCCACTCATCGGTACTGACCTCCAGGATTCAGTCACAAAGCTCATAAAAAGGAGGAGTTTTCCTTGTTAATGAAAGGAACTAAAAAGCTAAGTTTATCTCTAAATGTTTAGGGAAGAAGGTCACTTACAGCACATTGTGTTGTCACTGCAATGCGAGAAGGTGTTTCGGGAAGAGTTTGACAGATGATGGGGGGGAAGCGAGCAGGAGACCAACACACCCCTGTCCTTCCTGGCCTTTACAGGCTCTAAGGATCCAGCATCAGCCTGAAACAGTGGTGAAGCTCCTACTGAACCCAATGAGGCAGGGACAGATATTACTCTATTTGTACAACTTCATTAACCACCCATATTTTCATCTCTGCAGCACTGGCTGCAGAAGCAGAGGTTCTTCTCCAAGTGCAGCAACACTTTTTGCCTATGTTTTCCCATGATCACATTTCTCTTGAATCCTGGATGCAGATAACACTACTGCAAAACCAACCCTGGAGCCAAGAATGCACCACAACATTGTGCTTCAGCTCTCAGCTCCTTCAAAGTTTGTACAGGTCCATTAAGAGCAACACCCTCTCCCTCATGCACTCGGACTGGCAGATAACCGCTAATTCTAGGAAATTTCAGCAGTCTGAAACACAAGTGAGAGGAAATGCAAATATCCATCATATTTTGCATGGTTGTATCAATACTGGATATAACTTGGGATTGGGGGAAAAAATACAGGATTGATTTCTCCCTGCAGAGTCACCTTTGGGAAAAGCAGTCAGAGAGGTATCCCAGTGCATGCTTTTTTTTATTATTATTTTTCCCCCCACACTCATGAGGAAAGCACCATCATTCTGCAAGACTCACCAGCACTTAGCAATTTCTTAATACATGGTGTATTTGTAAAGCTCTTTTGCTTCCTGTTTTGTCTACTCCAGTTCTCAGGGTTTTATGCAGCATTATAAATCAGCAACTGTCTCCAGCTAGGGAGCTTGGGGAACAATGAAAGTAGACACGCAGACGGATTTTACTTGACTTTGTGACAAGACAAGCCTTACACTGGTTTTCTTTGCCTCTCCTTTGCCATACAGAGCTGCTCTCTTCTTACTGGGATGCAAACCCCTTCAATGGAGCCCCCAGGTGCCTGTACTACATGCATGGTAGTGCCAAACCTGCTAAAGTGGGCCCAGAGACTTGACTCTGCTTCTAAAAAACATCCTTGCCAAACAATAAAACAGCCAAATAATGAAAATGGGAAACTACAAGTGGTTTCACCCATAGTAAGTTAAGCTGTAAAAAAAACCCAAAAACAAACAAACACCACCCACCACCCCCAAAAAAAACCCCAAAAAACCCAAAACACAAACCACACCCCAAAACCCACTGAGCTGCATTTTCTGAGACAGGCTGTCCTGACACCCTCTCATTCCTGGCTGTTTTCTGTCTCCCACCATGCCCCAAGAGATCACCTTGCTTTTCAGAGCATCACCTTATCAGTACCCAGTTAGTAATTTTGCTCACGGCAAAGAATTCTTCTTGTTTTGTTGTTGTTGGCAACCCTGCCCTGCAGCCAAGCCTCCCTCCAAGCAGTCTTGCTAATAGACAGGAGAGGAGGAACTTCTCAGGGACCTTCATCCCAAGGGAATTTGGATTAATCACCCCAGGAGGAGGCCTGGGAGCTCTGAAGTCTCCCTGGTACCCTTAAGAAGTCAATGCCTATCTACCAGTGAAGAGACTGCATTGCTCCCAATCCACCCTGGTACTCCATGTCTATCCTTCCTTCCTCCCCTTGGTCTACCAGCCACGTGCCCATGAAGGAAGATGGTAAGGGAAAACGTTCTTGTGTAAGAAAGTTTGATTTCACACTGGGGATTTAAAACGAACAAACAAGCTAGCCTCCCTTCCCCAGCCCAGAAAGTCCCTAAAGGGGGACTTTCCGAACACCAAGAGAAGGAGCCAGAAGTAGTGAATTCCTGCTTCTGCCCAAAAATGGAGGCAGGAGTTGAGACAGAACACACCTCTTCAGATACAACCTAATAGAGAAAGTCACAGGGCTTTGGGAAGTGACTGTCCTGCTTTCTCCCCCCCATCTCACAGGTCCCAAAATCCTCTCCCTCCCCGTGGAAATCCTTGTGTGATCAGGCAAACGTGCTGGAGGGCACCTGACCCACATCCAGCTTCCCAGCCAGCAACTGTTTACCCAAACAACACTGCCCAGCCTCAGCTCAGGTTTGTGCATAAAAGGCACAACTAGGTTAAAATATAATAACAAGAAAGCACCAGTCCAAATGCTGAGGAGGCAGGATGAAGAGATCATTCCTTGACAGCCCCTCCTGGTCCTCTGCTTACTGCTTGGTTTTGTTACTGTACTCCCCTTCTCCCCAGGCATGCTGCCCTCTCCCTCATCACCACCTCCTCTCACCCTGCCTTCCTCCAGGAAAACACAGGACAGGGACATCCAAATCAAAGAAATTACATCAGCTCCATGTGTGGAGCTTCTGGTGTCAACACTGCTGTCTGGAGAGGACAATGATGGAAAGGGGTGTTTCATCTCACTCCAGCCATCGCCATAGGAAGCATCTCATCTACAGCCAGTAGAAGCAGAGGAGCATTTCCAGAAGAGGGATCATCCCGACATAAAAAGCAGGACATAAGAAGACACATGAGCAAACGACTTTGAGAAGAAGGTTTGTCCCAGCATAAAAAACCCAAAGAAACAACAAAAAAACCCCATCACACTTGGGCCAATTGCTTCCTGAAGCTGTCACTCTCCAGCAGCTATGGAGAGAGGTGGGATGACTAGCTTTCCTCCTTCAGCAGCCAAGTGAGACACAGCTCACCTTCACAATAGAGAATAGATCAAAGATTATTTTATTGTAAATAGCATTGTGTTATTAGATACAAATTCTACGAAACAGGACAAACATGCAAAGGATTTCATGCAAGGGTGTGCCTTAACTCCCCAAATACCCAGGGATAGATTATTTGTACGCAGAGCGCTGTACACCGAGAGATTCGGTAACATGCAGTGCTTCTGGGACCCTGAGTGAGGAAATGACCTCATCTTTTTATCTTCAAAAATCCCAGCTCTTCAGCTCTGTAAAACTTCTGGAATTTGTTGTCTTCATTCCCTACCCTAATGAGAAGAGAATTCTGCTTTTGTAAATATATTTAGATAGATAAATCCATCAAGTTATAATTCTATTAAAACTGAGCTTCAAATGGATGTTAGTTTTAACGGTACATGTACATAATTTCAAGAACTGATTTCAAAATTGAAGATGTATATTCATCATATACTCTGAATGTATTTAAACTGACAATAAATATGATTTTAAATGATAAAGGGAAACTTTGACAAATTAACCATATGCTTGAAGATTAGAAGTGTTCATGCTATATTAATGAAAATTATTTTCCCCAAAAAATTTATTTAAAATTAAGAACTGTCCCTTATTTTTCCAAGTAGTTCTTCCATATTTCCATATAAGAAAAGCAATCATACTGTATTCTGAGAATAACAACATGCAGATACATAAAATAAAAATTCTGTTCTAATAGAATGGGTAAACAATAAGAAAGCCAGAATATCAATAATTCATGATAACTTGTTTTCCAAACATTATACTTTCCAACTCCATTACCCTTCCAACAGTTATATTAGACCTTTAGCCAGGAAACATTTCTCAAATGAGTCTAGTAACTGAGTAGAATAACATCTCCAAAAAGAAAATTCCCCTAGCCCATTTGTCAATGTAAAACACTCCAAAGTCCCTAAGAAGTGAAAAAAAATACAGCAATACCTTTGTTCTCTAGTTTGCAGCCACAATCTGTCAGAAACAGATGAAATGCAAAAGACCCCATATCCTTAGCTATGCAAAGCTAATATTCAACAGCATGCTTGTACAAAGGAAACAGGAGAACACCCCACTGCAGCTAAATAAGCAAATATCCACACAACCACTTGCACATTGTCCTGGTTTCGGCTGGGATAGAGTTGATTTCCTTCCTAGTGGCTGGTATAGTGCTGTGTTTTGGGTTTTAGTAGGAGAATAATATCGATAACACGCTGATGTTTTGGCTGTTGCTAAGCGGTATTTACACTGGTCAAGGACTTTTTTTTCAGCTCCCCATGCTCTGCCAGGTGCCCAAGAAGCTGGGAGGGGGCACAGCCAGGATAGTTGATCCAAACTGACCAAAGGGCTATTCCATACCACATGATGTCATGCTCAGTATATAAAACTGGGGAAGCAGAAGGAAGGGGGGGGACATGGGACATTCAGAGTGATGGTGTTTGTCTTCCCAAGTAACCATTACGTGTGAGGGAGCCCTGCTTTCCTGGAGATAGCTGAACACCTGCCTGCCCATGGGAAGGAGTGAATGAATTCCTTGCTTCGCTTTGCTCACGTGGCTTTTGCATTCCCTATTAAACTGTCCTTATCTCAACCCACGAGTGTTCTCACTCTTCCGATTCTCTCCCCCATCCCACTGCAGGGGGAGTGAGCGAGCGGCTGCATGGTGCTTAGTTGCCGGCTGGGGCTAAACCACGACAACATCCACCCACACCAGCATGTCCTCCTCCCTGCCCCTCCAAAATAATGACCCCTATCAGCCACAGCAAGCATTCATGAAGAAAATCAATAGAACTAAACCACTTATCTCTTTTTGAAGTGAATGTCTCAGCTGCAAGTAAAGCTCATGGACCATCTCCTAAGCCATTGCTTGGTTTGAAGACATTACCACTCCACCACCCATCCTTCTCCTGCAATCCCAGTGCTGCTCCAGCCTCACTGCCCAGCTCTATGCAAAGTTAGCAGGGGGAGGCCAACCTAACCAATTACCCCTCCCAGCTAATGGGGTAATTAGCAGCAGGGGTGATTGCACTCTCTGCCAGCAGCGAGAGCATGTGTCCTTGTGGCCAAGGCCTCCTGAGAAACCATCTGTGCAGAAACCAATGCAAATTTGTGAATTTGGGCAGTGGTTTTGCTACAGGGTTATCTTTGCCTCCCATTTTTCACCCGTGTACCTGAACTTGGGATGAAACTGCATCTGAACACATCGCTCTGAGCTTGGTGAGCTCAGTGACATTCCTGTCTTCAGGGGTGTGTGATGGGGTGGACTTGCCACATCTTCATCAAGGCTTTTTTCTGAGTTTTTTTAATTGCATTTGGATTTCTGAAACAAAGCTACACATCCCCTGTTGACAGAGAGAGACACTCCTCGCTTGGCAGACTTTTGGTAGTTAATTGCAGAGGTGTTCATGAACAACCCACCAGTATTTATCCTTACAGGTGAGTTGCATCTTCTGGTGCTAATTCTGAAGATGTTCTCAGTGACAAAGGACACCTACAGACAGACTGCACTGAAGGGAGAGGGGAGCTACTTTATACTGAGATAAGACTGAATTTCATGGCTGTGTAGCTCTCAACCAGCAGTGATTTATGGGCTGCAGAGACTGTCCAGATTTGTGTTAGTTAAGAGAGTTCCAGCAATTGGTGTTGGAGCAATTAATTACCTGTGTGTATCCTCCTATGGCCAAGTTCTTGCTGGCACCCACAGCAGCTTTGTCGTTGCATAAATTGGATGATGAGAAAGTTTAGCTTCTAGGTGAAAGCGAAAACTGACTCCTCCAAGTTAATTTATAACTGAAGTAATCCATCTGGAACTGTTAGCTGGCTTCTTATGGTTATTAGGTGATTTTCATAAAAAAAAAATAAAGAGATCTCCATAAAAAATTGAAAATAGGGTAGGATGGATTTTTTTAAGTCCATTCCTCTGGCCAAAACCAGAACAGGTAGTACATAAAGCTGTGCTTCAGCTCTGCCCCAGGTAAAGTCTCATGATGACTGAAATGAGTAAAAAGGTTACCTTGTGTCCTGCGTATTTAACTTTTTCCCTTATGCAACATGGTATGATATTCACTGCTTTTGCAACAGAAAATCTAAGAGGTTTTTGATCTCCAATGCATCTTTGAAGAGCACTTGGAAGTTCAGAACATTTCCTAATATCAAAATATGCTCTTCCCACCTGATTTTTAAACACAAATCAGTCCACACTTACTGTGTGAGTGTGGATACACACTGACCTTACTTTAAATTCATTCAAATATGAACAATTTCTGTTCTGGAGAAGCACAAAGGTTTGATCTCTTTGCTTGCACAGAGTGACCGGGAAGAAGATGAAACAGGATGACACTAATTTTAGAAGTATGTTGCATTTTTGCAAAATCAGAGCATCATTCACATTTGACAGTAATGAACTAAAACCATCTTTGTTTCAGACTTTAAAAAAGCTAGAACAAGTGGAGTCGGTAATCCCATAGGAAGAAAATACAATGCTGTTTCCAAATTCTTTAGGTTTAAAGATATAAATCATTCATCCAGCACAGGACTGTGAGGGGTGAGCTAACACACAGCTCTGAATCTGACAACACATTTCCCCTGTCCTTATTAATTAACATCAGATGAATATGTCAGTATGAGCACATATTCTTCAAAATCTCCAATATACCTTTATTTTGAAAAATAGCATCCTTTGACCTACCAAAACCACATCCCTCCCTGGTAAGAAAACTCGTCAGGACAGCCACTATATTAATGTCATGCAGCTTTGGTGAGCAGTCCCCATAACTGTTCCTGGGATGAGCAGATCAAGTGTCCTGTGTATTTTTGGTGAATAATGGTCAGCAGAACAAAACGTGTCAGTGTGAGTAGCAACAAGATTCAGCCCAAGATGAGACACGCCTGAATTGATGTGTGCTACACATCTGAGCTCCCACCAGAGTCATCTGAGATCTGATTGATGCAGGTGATGAAGGCTGGAGAGCACTTTGCTCACCCTAAAGCAGCCATGGGTCATCCTCTGGCCGCTTGACCACATGGATTAGATCTCTGCCAGCTGATGGGAACTCAGACACCGACCACACATGGAGACACCGGTACACATCTACATTTGGACACTGACAATCTGGACCTGAATCTCACCCACTGTGTCCTTCTTAGTAACTTTCCAGGACAGAAATCCTCACCAGGATGCTGGATCAGGCCCACCACAGGAAATCCTGCCTTGTCAGACTCCCCCAAACTTCTTTAATCTTATCTTCAGCTATTTTCTGCTTTCCATTGGTACCCTCTCCTGATTCAGTTTGGCACACTTGAAGGTGAAGAGCAGTTTTCAGGTAGGATCCTGTGAAAGTCCTATTATTTTTTTCTCTACAAACCAACAGGGAACACACGTTGTCTATGGGTCTCAACACTGACAGCCTGGGAGGTCTGGACCAAAACACATCCTTTGCGAGAAGAGCTGAGATGGCAGAAAGGTGACTTTCTCCAAGGTACCATTCATGCCTTCCCTTTGCCGGAAGGAGCCCAGGAATACATAATACATATCAGCACTTGCCCATTCCTAGGATATTTCTTGGTGCTGCAGAAAAAGGTACTCAGGTATCATCCTCCACTTCAAGCACATGCAATATCGTTCTCCAAAGCTTGTGTTGAAGTCCTTGGCAAGCCTGTTCTCCCCCAAAGGACAGTTCAGATTCATCTGCTCTCTCTCCCAGTGCCAAGAACAGAGGTGAGAGATAGTAGATATATCATCACACATATTTGGGGCACATTAGCTAGGGTCACCCAAGATGCACAGTGCAATTTTAGGTAATTTTTCCTCTCTCTTGTCTGTGCGCAAATCTGGGTTAATCCTTGCATGGATTATGGCCTGTAACTGTGATGACCAAGTTTCAGACAAGAGGTGCATCCACACTGCATGCTTTTCCTCTCTGAGGTTGGAAGTTTGCAATTAAATAAGGAAATAAAGCACCACAGTTAACATTTTGAAGCTCTGAAGTCTGCTCTGTGGCTCTTAGAAATAAGAGCCTCTATACTGCCTTCAGCAGTGAGGAATGAGAGACCACGAGGCAGAAATGGGTCACCATGTCTTAGTACTGCCTGTGACACACAACCCTGCCTGCCCTCCACCTTGGAAAGATTTATGAGTTCCTCCTTCATCTCATAATTTCCTGATTTTTAGTGGCACTTCTCCTTCAAAAGTTTCTTGTCTCTCCAGAACACCTTCCCCTTCCCAGAAGATCCAGCACATACTGGGATTTATCACCAGTTCTGCAGCCTAAAAAGGTAACTTTAGAGTCAGAGAAGACTCCTGTCTTCAGAAAGCAAATTGTCTTTCTCTAAAACCAATAGCTAATTCAGCTGAACTGACCATTCCTGGATGCTACTCCTTTCCATTCACAAGAACAAGCATTTGACTTGCTCAGACGTTTAAAAAAAGTTGCAATGAATCCCACCAAAAAGTCTCCCTAGAAATAAATCCCTTAATGACAGAGTTTGGCTCACAGTAGACTTACTGCAACTGTGGGGTAGGGGGTGAGAAAAGGGAGGAAAATAAATCCAAAGGCTTCTCCATTCTCAAATTTTCACGCAAAAGGCTCTGACATGAGCAAAAGCAGATTAAAACTAAGTGGCTGGAGAAATTACTGCTCCCAGCTGTCTGTCCTGCCTCTTTCCCCTCCAGTGTCCCCGTATACGTGACGCAGACAGCCTGGCTCAAGCAACAGCTGTTAAACCACTGGAAATTTCACACAGATTTAGGGTTTCTTTCACATGTGAAGTGTAACCTGCAGCTGTTGAGCAGCTGCTCCACGGGAGCTTAACCACCCGTGCAGCAGAGATGGGGATCCTGGGTGAGGGGGAGGACGAGTACCTGGGGGCAACCAGAGCACCCACATTTGATCTGCGTCCATAAAACAGAGCTTGGCCCTTGGTCCACATCAGAGCTTTGTTTTGACTTGAGAGTGTGCTTTTGGGATCAATCTCTGCAAGGTCCTCACTCCCTTAGTTTGGCTCCCAAAAGGGATCAGGCTCTGGGTGCACAAACCTGATGCAATCCAGCTCAAACCCTACTAGAATCACAAAATCACAGAATCACAGAATCATATAGGTTGGAAAAGACCTTTAAGATCATCGAGTCCAACCATAAACCTAACACTGCCAAAACCACCACTACACCATGTCTCTAAGCACCTCATCCAAACGTCCTTTAAATACCTCCAGGGATGGCGACTCAACCACTTCCCTGGGCAGCCTGTTCCAATGCTTGATAACCCTTTCAGTGAAGAAAAATTTCCTAATATCCAGTCTAAACCTCCCCTGGCGCAACTTGAGGCGATTTCCTCTCATCCTATCACTTGTTACTTGGGAGAAGAGACCGACCCCTACCTCTCTACAACCTCCTTTCAGGTAGTTGAAGAGAGCGATAAGGTCTCCCCTCAGCCTCCTTTTCTCCAGGCTAAACAGTCCCAGCTCCCTCAGCCGCTCCTCATAAGACTTCTGCTCTAGACCCTTCACCAGCTTCGTTGCCCTTCTCTGCACACGCTCCAGTACCTCAATATCCCTCTTGTAGTGGGGGGCCCAAAACTGAACACAGTATTCGAAGTGCGGCCTCACCAGTGCCGAGTACAGGGGCACAATCACTTCCCTAGTCCTGCTGGCCACACTATTTTTGATACAAGCCAGGATGCCATTGGCTTTCTTGGCCACCTGGGCACGCTGCTGGCTCATATTCAGGCAGCTGTCAACAAACACCCCCAGGTCCTTCTTTTCCACCAGGCAGCTTTCCAGCCACTCTTCTCCAAGCCTGTAGCGTTGCATGGGGTTGCTGTGGCCAAAGTGCAGGACCTTGCACTTGGCCTTGTTAAACCTCATACAATTGACCTCGGCCCATCGATCCAGCCTGTCCAGGTCCCTCTGCAGAGCCTGCCTACCCTCCAGCAGATCAACACTCCCACACAACTTGGTGTCGTCTGCAAACTTACTGAGGGTGCACTCGATCCCTTCGTCCAGATCATTGATAAAGATATTAAACAGAACTGGCCCCAACACAGAGCCCTGGGGAACACCGCTTGTGACCGGCCGCCAACCGGAGTAAACTCCATTCACCACCACTCTTTGGGCCCGGCCGTCCAGCCAGTTCTTTACCCAGCGAAGAGTACACCCGTCCAAGCCATGAGCAGCCAGTTTCTCCAGGAGAATGCTGTGGGAGACCGTGTCAAAGGCTTTACTGAAGTCTAGATAGACAACATCCACAGCCTTTCCCTCATCCACTAGGCGGGTCACCTTGTCATAGAAGGAGATCAGGTTGGTCAAGCAGGACCTGCCTTTCCTAAACCCATGCTGGCTGGGCTTGATCCCTTGGTTATTCTCTACATGCCGTGTGATAGCACTCAGGATGATCTGCTCCATCAGCTTCCCCGGCACCGAGGTCAGGCTGACAGGCCTGTAGTTCCCCGGGTCCTCCTTCCGGCCCTTCTTGTAGATGGGTGTCACATTTGCTAATCTCCAGTCAGCAGGGACCTCCCCAGTTAGCCAGGACTGCTGGTAAATGATGGAAAGGGGCTTGGTGAGCTCTTCTGCCAGCTCCTTCAACACTCTCGGGTGGATCTCATCAGGCCCCATAGACTTGTGAGTGTCTAAGTGGTGCAGCAGGTCACTCACCATTTCCCCCTGGATTATGGGGGCTCCAGTCTGGTCCCCATCCCTATCTTCCAACTCCAGGGGCTGGGTACCCATAGAACAGTCGGCCCTGCTAATAAAGACTGAGGCAAAGAAGGCATTAAGTACCTCAGCCTTTTCCTCATCCTTGGTCACTGTGTTCTCTCCCCCATCTACTAGGGGCTGGAGATTCTCCTTACCTCTCCTTTTGCTGCTAATGTATTTGAAGAAGTGTTTTTTGTTGTCTTTTACAGCAGCAGCCAGACTGAGCTCTAGCTCAGCTTTGGCCCTTCTAGTTTTCTCCCTGCACAACCTTGCTACACCTTTGTAGTCCTCTTGAGTTGCCCGCCCCTTCTTCCAGAGGTCATAGACTCTCCTCTTTCTCCTGAGTTCGAGCCAGAGCTCTCTAGTCAGCCAGGCCGGTCTTCTTCCCCGCCGGCTCGTCTTTCGGCACCTGGGGACAGCCCGCTCTTGTGCCTTTAGGACTTCCTCCTTAAAGAATGTCCAGCCTTCCTGGACTCCTTTGCCCATAAGGGCTGCCTCCCAGGGGACTCTCTCGACCAGTCTCCTAAACAGGCCGAAGTCCACCCTCCGGAAGTCTAAGGTGGCAGTTTTGCTGACCCCCCTCGCCGCTTCTCCACGTATCAAAAACTCTATCATTTCATGATCGCTCTGCCCAAGACAGCCTCCAACCATCACATCGCTCACAAGTCCTTCTCTGTTCGTGAACAAGAGGTCCAGCGGGGCAACAATTCAGGGAATGCAACAATTCAGGTGCCCCTCAACCAAACCAGAATTTGCAGCACTGTTGCAGGGTCTGTTGGGATTTGTAGCTCCCGAACCACCTGAGCTGCCAGCGAAGACCAGGAGCTACCCTGGGGGGCTACTGTTTCCACAAGCTGGGCCACACTTGTGTCTTGGAGCTGGCCTTTTCCTACCCTCCTCTCTATACATTTCTCTAAGGCAGTGAGAAGATGCTCAGGTGAGATTGTCCTAGGATCCTATGATAACTTTAACAGATTAAATATGACCATTGATTTATAATATCAGCTTCTTGATCAAGAAATGTCAATTTGCCACCATGCCCAGAAAAATATCTTAATTTTACCATAGTTCATCCACTCTAGACGAGCAAAGGAAACCAAGCAGAACATCAGCAAAATCTCTCCTTAGAAAAAGCAATCAAATAATTTCTGTATCCTACCCTTCATATAAAGTGAGTTCCGGTTCAGCCCATCCCATCCACTATGTTTCCCATAGGAATGATCTTGTCCTCTCACCAGTCTCAAAAAAGAACTGCATAAAAGCTTAAGACAAAATCAGATTGCTCATTGCTTCCACTGTATTAGTTGTTTTGTTGATAACTACAAGTGAATTTATTTAATCTGTTGGTACCCATTTAAGAAATACTTATGAGAAATGCTCCAGATCAGTTCCAGTGGTGTTTCATCAGTGGTTCCTGATGAGACAGACAAAACTGTGTACTGTCCACTGTCTACAGTGAAGGAAAAAAAAAAAAAAAAAAAGAGCATTGCAGAATACTATTCTATATTCTATATCCACTCTCTTGTGGGCCTTGTTTTTGCCGCACACATCATATTGCAAATGCTTTCCTGATTTCTTTGCATGAAATTAATTAAGAGTGAAATTCAGGCTGTACGTTTTAAGCAGTCACACGCCCCACAACAGTTTCACTGAGGTTGTATATTAAATATAAATAAAACATTTGCTCTGGTTTGTTACTTCATATCAGCCTCAGCCAAAAGATATCCCACTGTCAACACTGGACTCCCAGGGTGGAAAATATTACTACTGACAGCACAACCCCTGTGAGAGCACCCAAGCTTTGCACGCATGCTTTGAGGTGACAGAGCAGAAGAGTTTCCAAAGAGAAGCAGTGGCAGTGCCGTTGAATGGACTGTTTCAATTTAGGAATGGACCCAGGGCAGAACCTCCGATCTACCCGCCCTTGAATTTCCCAGAGTTTTTGTATTACGGCATGAGTTTGTTCTTGCCCTTTGACACGCTCTCAAAACCAACAAGGCTGTTGAACTCTCACTGAGGAGCACTTACAGAGGCTGGCATGTTTTTCCCAGAAAAAAAAATTCCTACACAAAAGAAACACCACAGCCAAAACATCCTCATCCCCAACTACATCTACCCCACAGGTACTGTGATGGGAGAGAATATACCTGTAGATATCAGGGTGGGCAGAAATGATAAAAATTTCCAACTCAAGAGGCAATTTCCTTCATGCAGCATCATCTCTCCACTCCTTTTAAAGAAAGACTCTCACGGCTTTAGAATCTCAAGAATTTGGAATCAACTCTGATTTATTTTTTTTTAGGTGGGAAATATTGCAATGCTAATTGACCTTTTTAATCAATGATCCTGAAATAGGCCTACACGGCACTGCTGATAAAATCTGCGGGTAATATTAGCATTGGCAGGATGGCAGCTATTATTGAGAGCAGGGCAGCTGCACACAGGATGATGGGGATCCCTCAGCCAGCCAAACATATTCAGACAAATCCCATTTTCACTGAGCTGTATGTAAAGTTGCAGTTTTAGTTGTTATCTACATGGTGGGAAAATGTGTCCTGGAAGGTTTCAGCTGGAAAAGATGCAGATGTAATGATATCGCATTGATGATGCATTGAAGATGCATCTGCAATGATATTGAAAAAGCTGGTAGTGATGGAAAAAAAAAAGGATTAGACAAATATATTTGAAGGTAGTAGAAATATTTTCAGGTGTCTGCACCAAAAGGAAGGACAAAAAGAAAATGCAGCTGCATATTCATCCACCTTGGTGGGGGGTTGCAGCTCTGGCTGGGGCTGCGGTGTCCCCACAGCAGAGGGCTTGGGACATACCTGGCTCCTGAGCACGGCAGGGTGAGCTGTGGGCGCTGAAGCACGGGGGACTCCTCACCAAAATGGTCTGTGTGTGCATGCATGCACAGACCCAAACTGCCCCTACAGCTGTCACCCCAGACCTGTCATTTGGGGACAGTGGGACGAAGGTCTCTCCTGAGCTGCCTGCAGTCAGGACTGCTCAGAGTTGAAGCAGGATAGCTGTGCCCTCTAAGCTAACAGGTTTGCTCTAAGCTAACCAGCTAGCTAAGGAAAGGGGTTATTAAATCAACACCTGAGCTGGTAAGACTTTTGGATATTGCACTGAGCTACGGGCATTTGCAGGTTGAGATCCTTGCCCACTGGAAGGTCTCACAGCAGACTCCATCCATCTTGGGGTCCAAGGGCACCCTCCTCTCTGGTTTAGCAAAAGGAGGGTTGAAGGGTGTCTTGATCACTGCATATGAGAGCCTGGATTGGGAAAAAAAAATAAATGGGTACTAATGGACCCCCGGCAGCTGAAGCTAGACAACTGCAAATTAAGAATAAAGTGCCTTTTTGCAGAGTGTTTGATTAACCATATGGGACAACTGTCATGGGAGATGATAGATCTGCATTTCTTGACATCTTCAGCTCCAGACAGCGCCTTTTTCAATAGCATGCTTTAGCCAAATACAAGTTATTGTGAATAATAGGGGGGAATACAAGGAGGAACTGGATAATTTTCCTCTGCTGAAGAAGCCTTTGGCACCGTGAATCAGCCTTTCAGTGGGACACGCCACTTAGTAAGCAATACAAGAAGGATTCTCTGAAGCATGGTCTCTCCTTTTCAGAGAGAGAAAAGCCTCAAAATCACATCTTGTTCTTCCTGCTGTTCTAGCCAACCCTGATCTTACTTGGGGGACAGCTTTGTCTTTCTCCAGTTGCATCAGGATATTTGTCGTCACTTCACAGGAGAGTTTTCAGTAATTGCCTGATGTTTTAATCCTTCCCCTACAGAAGTCAGTGTCCTTCCAAGCTGATTTCTCCTCCTCTTGCTATAAGGGCTGAGCAAGCATGAGAGCAGCCTTAGGGGGAGCAGAAAAGCCACTGAATAACATGTTTAGCCCTCACAATCAGTAGAAATGCACTTAACTGGAATAATCTGCCAGGGGTGCTCAGCAGGGCTCAGGTTGATCAGCAGGGAGTCTCTGTGCCAAGGACAACCCATAGCATTTCTAAAAAGTTGGCCTCCAGCCACTCCTCAAAACAAGGGGTGCAGCCCATGGAGATGAGGGCTCCCAGCCTACAACCCTCCCTCTGTAAAGACTCCACATGCTGCAAAGAAAAAAGAGGAGAAGCAGCCATTTGAGAAATTAAATCCATTTGGGTAGGGGGCTCAAATCAGAGTCTTATCTCTCAGGGTTTAGAAAAACATGTGTCCTCACAGCATCACCGCTGTGGCCAGCTGCTAACGGCCACCACACCGGAGAGGGATGCTCCGTGCTGGAAGGTGTTTGCTTGTCAGTAAATCCTTGAAGAAATTCAGGACAATCTATTTGCTCTATGTACAACATGATGTTTTCTGTCTGGCTCCCGGTAATGATAAACTGAGCAAAATGAAGGGAAGCGCCAACTTCAGTTTTGTTTTGATTTGGTTTGGGTTTTTTTCCATTCTTAGAGTTGTACAGTGTAAAGCTCATTTGCTTAACAGCCTATGTCATAGGGTTTCCCTTCCATCTGAAGACTCCTCATAGACACCTTGCAATAATTTTATGCTTATGAAATTGTTCCAACCTCTGCAGCTCGGCTCTCCTTCGAAAAGTGCATTCTCTGTGAGTCCCTGAGTAGAAAACATCAGCCCATAGTGATAGAGCTCCAGTTAGCACCCAGCCCTAGACATGGGATAAAAGTGCTTTTCAATGTGTACTTGGGAAAAAAAATGTCTTTTAATGCTCACACAGTACTCCTTTTAAAATGCTAACGCTACCTACAGCTATTGATAGGAAGAAGTTGGACTAATCTTAGCAAGAGGTTCCCATGACCTTTCAGTATCTGCAATACTGCAACTTTTCTTAAAATTATCTTTGCAGGGAAAACAATGTAAAATATACCAAAGGATTTATAGCAGACAAACAACTACTTGTTAAGAAGCCAAAATATTATAAGAGAAGATTTTTTTGGTGTCTTTATGAAGCTGGTACTGAGGCGAGCAAAATTCACAGTGATCAAGTGGGAATACTGAAGAGCAAAATAAGAGTGAGTCAAAGGGTTCAGCGGTGATTTCATACAACATGAAGCATACCTGGGGAACTCCCTGCCCTGTGATATCGTCTCAAATCAGCCGTTAAAAATGAAGCAATGGGGATGAAAGACTGTGACCCACTTCACTTTCTTAGCAACAATACAAAAACCTCAGAAAAAAGTTTCAAAACCTCTTTTGTTAGGAAGCAAGCCCATGAAAGGTTGGAAGAATCAGCAAGTTAGAGATGGTAAAGTGAATCTTTAAGAAAATTCACATCAAGCAGCAGCATTGGGATACCAAATCTAAAGGAAGAAGAAGCTGAATTAAAAAAAAAAAAAAAAAAGAAAGAGAAAGACAAAAGGAAATTACTCCTCCTCAAGGTCTCTGTGTACACTAAGCTGTGCTTGCCGAAAAGCTATTAAGCTATTCAACACCTCTGCCAAAGTTCTACATGTTGTAGCCAGCCAGGCTGACCAAAATCCCAAAGAAATATGACAGCTAGAATAAAATAGAAATCCTGGCAGAGCAAATATATGAAAATGATAGAAAATGGTAACAGAAAAAAAACTTTGAGGGACCAGGAAACGATCAGAGGCCAGAATTGAAAAAATGAAATGCAAATAGGTCTTGCAGTACAGGAAAAAAATAATGTTCTTGAAATATATCATCTCATGACACATTTTGGTGGAGTAATACTGAAAACCAACGAGCTGTAAAACAGTCATCTATTTCCAAGTGGGAAGTGCACAATTTCAGAACCAGACCTTTTCCATACATAAATGATGGGAGAAGCACTTCATTCTTTTTATGGCATGGAACATCAACCCCACCCCCCCACCCCCCCCCAAACGAGACTATCTTTGGCTGCAATTAAAATCTGATGGTCAGATGCATGCTCATATCCATCTGGCTCTACTGGGACCCCTGACAATGATTCTGTACAGACCAGTGTTCATGTCCTGATGTGATCTCTGGGTTTTGCATTTCAAAAGTGAATCTCCAGTGCTTAACTCAAAACCTAAAAAAACAGATTAGCTCCATTACTTGGGGGTTTTCAGCACAGAAATTTGCCACAGCACAGGTATGGTTACTCCTGGGGGGATTGTGGTGGTACCCTTTGGAAAACTGTCCATAAGCCTAATGCTTTTTACATGTATTTTAATATTTTTAATCAAAAGCAAGCTGCTTTTTATGCAAGTAAGCATGCAAATATATGCAAAACTTGAAAAAGATTCCTTTATTTTCATCAGGCCTTGAAGACAACAACACTAGCTCTTTACAGGCTGTCCTTTTAAGATGTTTTTATATATGGCTATGAGGAAACAGGCCCTGCAGTTTCTACTCAAGTAAAACTCTTTTTCTGCTGTCAGTGAATAGTTGTTTCCTAGTAAAAACTATCATTATTTTTACTAGCAACAGCTGTTGTCCTGGACTCAGCTCAGCAGCACCCGTTCTCCTCATTAGATGTGGCTGGTAAGCCCTTCAGTCTGGAAAACACTAACCCAAGCTCCGATCTTTTTTCTTTTAAATCAGGTGCAGCTTTGCTTGCCCAGCCCTTGACCAAGGATAAGCAGGGCCTGAGTCCGGCCCCTTGCTCTCAGAAACAGCTTGGTGATGTTCAGCACCGCAGCATCTCGTCGGCAGCAGAATAAGCTGGGGGGATGCAGATGGGTAGCTGGGCACTGCACATGGCCAACCTACAGAGAAGAGGTCTACAAAGCTAAGCCAGACTGAAGACCACAGCTTGGGCACCTTGAACATTTGCACGCCGAGCATTCCCCGTGTCCGCACCAGCCTCCCGCTGAGCATCAATGGGATTTGGGTTCCTAAACTCCTTGGCATTTCTGGGAAACTCCAAAAGAGAGAAAAAGGATCCTTTCCCTGCCGTTCAGTGCATTGAAGGTTTGCGATGCCAGACATTTAGGCTTCCTACATTCAGCCTAAAGGTCTCTTTGTCTAATGTGACTTATTCGTAATTACTCAAGCTGCTAATTTTACTCTTATGTAAATGATGTTGGGGGGCAAAGCATGAAGGCAGCTAGGCACGTACGGGATAATGGATGGCAGGAGGAAAGAATGAAGCTAGCATGACATGAGAATGGCTCTGGGTGCTGAGCAGATTCCAGCAAACTGAAATGCTTTTAGGAATTCCCTAGAAATTCAGGTGGTACAAAAAAGTTCCTCTTCAGATTAATGACCAAAAAGTTGGAAGGGTGAAACGCTCCCTCTCATCTGGAAAAAATCAGTTCTAGTGTCACAGTCCTCCCCAAATCAGCCCCATCACTGCCTCTTTTAGCACTGGGGCCTTTGGTTCAGCCATCCCAAAGGCACAGCCCTTGGAGATGGCTGGGTCAAGACTTCTGAGGACATCCGGTCTTCATTTACTCTGCTGGCAAAACTTCAAATGAGGCCTTATAAACGAGCTCATATTTTTTCACAGCATTTCCACCTGACAGTTGAGAGGCCATCTCCTGGGAATACGTGGCATTTAGCACACAGCCACCAAACGCTCGCTTGCTTTTGGAGGCAAAGTAAACACAAGCAGATGCACACAGTAATTATCAGGAGACTATCCTAGGCACTTCTATTTTGGTGCTGGTATTTATCCTCATAACCAGTACTTGTTTTCCATCTTAAACCTCATTACTCTTTAATAAAAGTAGTTTACACTCATAGTGCATGCCTTAGCTATCTGGCTGGCTGCACTATGTATTTTGCAAGCCATGAAGATGTCAAGAGAGGACAAGACTGGATTTCCACAGAACGCTGATGTTGTTACTTGTCTCACATAATGTGGAGAAGTGCTGAAAAGCAAAACGCAGCCTTTAAAAGACCTACCAGAAGTCCAGTGAATTCAACGAGTCAATAGACTTCAGCAGTAATTTGTTCAACTGTAAACCTTCACTTACGAACCACAGATGTAGGTTGAGGTTTTCACATGTCTCTTAATTTTTAACATAATGGGTCTGAACCCTACGGCCAGCATTTTCAATTCTTATTATTTCCTGGGCCTCTGACTTTTTCCCATGGAAGGTTTGGCCTCGTGTATGGGAACACCTATTGGCAGCATGTTTCCTTTCCTTGGCTACCTTGCACAGACCCCCAACAAAGTACCCATGGACTTCATCATATAGTGCTTCTAGTCAAAAAAAGTTATAAACTCAGCTAGAGAAGTCAGGATATTCAAGATATAAAGAGTTTTACTGATACATCTTTAGACAGCTGAATAGGGAGAAAGCGGCCAGAGGCCAGTGAAGTGCTAAGTAAGTGTCCTGGTTTCAGCTGGGATAGAGTTAATTTTCTTCCTAGGAGCTGGTATAGTGCTGTGTTTTGGATTTTAGTATGAGAATAATATTGATAACATGCTGATGTTTTGGCTGTTGCTAAGCGATGTTTACACTGGTCAAGGACTTTTCAGCTTCCCATGCTCTGCCAGGTGCACAAGAAGCTGGGAGGGGGCACAGCCAGGATAGTTGATCCAAACTGGCCAAAGGGCTATTCCATACCATATGATGTCATGCCCAGTATATAAACTGGGGGAGTTGGCTGGGGGGTAGCGATCGCTGCTCGGGGACTGGCTGGGTGTCAGTTGGCGGGTGGTGAGCGGTTGTATAACTTTTTTTTATTATTTTTTTTTTTCCTCTTCTTTTTCCCTCCCTTGGGTTTTGTTCCTCTCTCTCTCTTGTTGTTTTCCTTCTCATTACAATTCATTATTATTATTACTATTAGTTTGTTCCAATTATTAAACTGTTCTTATCTCAACCCGTGAGTTTTCTTACTTTTGCTCTTCCGACTCTCTCCCCCATCCCACCAGGGGGGAGTGAGCAAGCGGCTGCGTGGTGCTTAGCTGCCAGCTGGGGCTAAACCACGACAGTAAGATGCAAATGTTCACAGAAGGCTTCAGGAGGAGACTTCACCTCTCCCAAGTCCATGCACTGTCCCACCACCCAGTCACAGAGAACAAGGTATGGAGCTTTCTTGAACAGACACACACAACTAGGGGTACTTGAGCTTGGGCTTGTTAACTGGAAGGGTCACAGATTTTCCTCTGGACCTTTTCCTCTTCCAGAGGAGAGGAAACAAATATGTGGGATCTGTCTTAGTTACTGGAGGAAAGAGAGGGTGATTCCAGCTTCTTTCCAGGAGAAAGAGCAACACGTGCCAGTCAAAGTGCTGAGCCAGCTAAGCACCATCTCTGTAATTAAGCATAACCTTAAGAAGGTATTTTCTTGTTTTATCTTCTTTTATCTTTGTTCCTTTACTCCAAATCTATTTTTTTAGCCTCATGTACTCTTTCTTCTGTCTGTCTTGTCTAGTGGTACAGCTGGATGAGCGTGAGCTGAGACACAACAAGGTATTCTCCCCTGGGGTTGGCAACTCTTCAAACTGGGATACAGGGACATGATCCCTCAGCGCTACCTCCCCAAAGCACAGCTTCAATGGGCATTGAGGTTTGCTTCAGGTCAGACACAGTAGTCATGAGCTGCTGATGGTCAGGTGTGGGAGGGAAAAAGGTGTCTCCAGTGACCAAAAAACTCAAGAAAGGTCTCTGACCTGTAGCAAGACAGTTGAATGCGTGTGTGAACTCATGATCCCTAAGAAATGTGCAGTGCTTTCCACCTAATATCTGGAGGATATTCAGCAGGAATATCATCATTGCTCACCTATGCCTTGACATGCTCCTTGGCCCAAGTACCTCACTGAAATGGTTGTGTCTAAGTCAAATAACAGCCTATGTTGTGTGGCACCAGCTGATGCTGTTCAGAAATGTTCTTCAGCTTTTAAATGCTATTTTTGTTTTAGCTCCTCCATTGCCATCTGTCTCAATGTGAGCCATCTACCACACAAAAGGCCTTTCAGCTCCACCAAGCCACAATGGACAACTTTGTGCATAAACCCCTAATTTATCATACAATCAAAAACCATTGCATTTTCAAATGCAACTTTGTGAAGCAGCATGCTCTTAGGAAGTCGCCTGATGGGTCTATTCCTTATTTCCTGCCCAGAGACACCCCTTAGTCTTCAACGACTACAGCTCAGGGCAGCAACCAACCCCTCATAATTTCTGTTTACCAATTGGGCTCAAGAGCACAAAATGGGGCTGAGCATACTGAGATGTCAATAGTCCATTTCCAAATTGCTCCATGTTCTGCAGAGCTTCATAAGCAATAAGCCACCTCCCGTCAGATATCTTCATCCCTTGCTATCTCTTTTTTCAACAGTTGGGTTGAGGCTGCATGAATCAGTGAGTTGTAAGAGAATAAAATTATTCCTTGAGTCTTGACTGGGTAAAAAGTGATTTTACATATTAACCTTTTCAGTATTCTCTGGAAGTCAAATTATAGCTAAATAATAGTCTGGGGCACTTTAGAAAGGAATAAAATGTACTGAAAACCAAAATGCTTCCATATTTGTTCAACAAAGATGGTACAAGACTACTGAATAGCTGCTCTGCATGGGGCTGAAGTTTTCCCCTCCTGGGGAGGATGTTAGCACAAGCTTTCAGTTCCATATGGAAACCACATGTTATAGCTTCATGTACTAAAAATCATCAGCACCATCATATCCCTTCACAGAGTTGGAAGCATGCCCAAAGAACCTTCACAATCATTTAGCAGGCATCAAATGGCAGAAAAGACAGCTCCGTTTCCATTATACATCTTCTTTATAAACTAAAAGCACAGCCAAGTGGTGGAATTACACACAAGCTGTCTTGCATGTCCAAAGCAGACTGGTACCTTTCATGATGGGATAATAAATTAAATCAGAGCTGCCTCACCCTTCTTCACTCTTACCACCCCCTGAGGTTCATGGCGTTTAGTGGTTTCTTTAAAATCTTAGCTCCTGGGCTTCTGTGCTTACAGCAACCCCATGCAACGCTACAGGCTTGGGGAAGAGTAGCTGGAAAGCTGCCTGGCAGAGAAGGACCTGGGGGTGTTTGTTGACAGCCGCCTGAATATGAGCCAGCAGTGTGCCCAGGCGGCAAAGAAAGCAAATGGCATCCTGGCTTGTATCAAAAATAGTGTGGCCAGCAGGACTAGGGAAGTGATTGTGCCCCTGTAACTCAGAATCACAAAATCACAGAATCACAGAATCATATAGGTTGGAAAAGACCTTTAAGATCATCGAGTCCAACCATAAACCTAACACTGCCAAAACCACCACTACACCATGTCTCTAAGCACCTCATCCAAACGTCCTTTAAATACCTCCAGGGATGGTGACTCAACCACTTCCCTGGGCAGCCTGTTCCAATGCTTGATAACCCTCTCGGTGAAGAAAAATTTCCTAATATCCAGTCTAAACCTCCCCTGGCGCAACTTGAGGCCATTTCCTCTTGTCCTATCACTTGTTACTTGGGAGAAGAGACCGACCCCTACCTCTCTACAACCTCCTTTCAGGTAGTTGTAGAGAGCGATAAGGTCTCCCCTCAGCCTCCTTTTCTCCAGGCTAAACAGTCCCAGCTCCCTCAGCCGCTCCTCATAAGACTTCTGCTCCAGACCCTTCACCAGCTTCGTTGCCCTTCTCTGCACACGCTCCAGTACCTCAATATCCCTCTTGTAGTGGGGGGCCCAAAACTGAACACAGTATTCGAGGTGCGGCCTCACCAGTGCCGAGTACAGGGGCACAATCACTTCCCTAGTCCTGCTGGCCACACTATTTTTGATACAAGCCAGGATGCCATTGGCTTTCTTGGCCACCTGGGCACGCTGCTGGCTCATATTCAGGCAGCTGTCAACAAACACCCCCAGGTCCTTCTTTTCCACCAGGCAGCTTTCCAGCCACTCTTCTCCAAGCCTGTAGCGTTGCATGGGGTTGCTGTGGCCAAAGTGCAGGACCTTGCACTTGGCCTTGTTAAACCTCATACAATTGACCTCGGCCCATCGATCCAGCCTGTCCAGGTCCCTCTGCAGAGCCTGCCTACCCTCCAGCAGATCAACACTCCCACACAACTTGGTGTCGTCTGCAAACTTACTGAGGGTGCACTCGATCCCTTCGTCCAGATCATTGATAAAGATATTAAACAGAACTGGCCCCAACACAGAGCCCTGGGGAACACCGCTTGTGACCGGCCGCCAACCGGAGTAAACTCCATTCACCACCACTCTTTGGGCCCGGCCGTCCAGCCAGTTCTTTACCCAGCGAAGAGTACACCCGTCCAAGCCATGAGCAGCCAGTTTCTCCAGGAGAATGCTGTGGGAGACCGTGTCAAAGGCTTTACTGAAGTCTAGATAGACAACATCCACAGCCTTTCCCTCATCCACTAGGCGGGTCACCTTGTCATAGAAGGAGATCAGGTTGGTCAAGCAGGACCTGCCTTTCCTAAACCCATGCTGGCTGGGCTTGATCCCTTGGTTATTCTCTACATGCCGTGTGATAGCACTCAGGATGATCTGCTCCATCAGCTTCCCCGGCACCGAGGTCAGGCTGACAGGCCTGTAGTTCCCCGGGTCCTCCTTCCGGCCCTTCTTGAAGATGGGTGTCACATTCGCTAATCTCCAGTCAGCAGGGACCTCCCCAGTTAGCCAGGACTGCTGGTAAATGATGGAAAGGGGCTTGGTGAGCTCTTCTGCCAGCTCCTTCAACACTCTCGGGTGGATCTCATCAGGCCCCATAGACTTGTGAGTGTCTAAGTGGTGCAGCAGGTCACTCACCATTTCCCCCTGGATTATGGGGGCTCCAGTCTGGTCCCCATCCCTATCTTCCAACTCCAGGGGCTGGGTACCCATAGAACAGTCGGCCCTGCTAATAAAGACTGAGGCAAAGAAGGCATTAAGTACCTCAGCCTTTTCCTCATCCTTGGTCACTGTGTTCTCTCCCCCATCTACTAGGGGCTGGAGATTCTCCTTACCTCTCCTTTTGCTGCTAATGTATATGAAGAAGTGTTTTTTGTTGTCTTTTACAGCAGCAGCCAGACTGAGCTCTAACTCAGCTTTGGCCCTTCTAGTTTTCTCCCTGCACAACCTTGCTACACCTTTGTAGTCCTCTTGAGTTGCCCGCCCCTTCTTCCAGAGGTCATAGACTCTCCTCTTTCTCCTGAGTTCGAGCCAGAGCTCTCTAGTCAGCCAGGCCGGTCTTCTTCCCCGCCGGCTCGTCTTTCGGCACCTGGGGACAGCCTGCTCTTGTGCCTTTAGGACTTCCTCCTTAAAGAATGTCCAGCCTTCCTGGACCCCTTTGCCCATAAGGGCTGCCTCCCAGGGGACTCTCTCGACCAGTCTCCTAAACAGGCCGAAGTCCGCCCTCCGGAAGTCTAAGGTGGCAGTTTTGCTGACCCCCCTCGCCGCTTCTCCACGTATCAAAAACTCTATCATTTCATGATCGCTCTGCCCAAGACAGCCTCCAACCATCACATCGCTCACAAGTCCTTCTCTGTTCGTGAACAAGAGGTCCAGCGGGGCACCTTCCCTCGTTGGCTCACTCACCAGCTGCGTCAGGAAGTTATCTGCCACACACTCCAGGAACCTCCTAGACTGGTTCCTCTCTGCTGTATTGTATTTCCAGCAGACATCTGGCAGGTTGAAGTCCCCCACAAGAACAAGGGCTAGCGATCGTGAGGCTTCTCCCAGCTGCTTATAGAATAGTTCATCTGTCTCCTCATCCTGGTTGGGGGGTCTGTAACAGACTCCCACCACAATATCTGCCTTGTTGGCCTTCCCCCTGATTCTTACCCATAAACACTCCACCCTATCATCACCATCATCGAGCTCTAAACTATCCAGACACTCCCTGACATATAGGGCTACCCCACCACCTCTCCTGCCTCGCCTATCCCTCCTGAAGAGTTTATAGCCATCCATCGCCGCACTCCAGTTGTGCGAGTCACCCCACCATGTTTCCGTGATGGCCACCATATCATAGTTTTCCTGATGTACAATGGCTTCCAACTCCTCCTGCTTGTTACCCATGCTGCGTGCATTGGTGTAGAGGCACTGGTGAGGCCGCACCTCAAATACTGTGTTCAGTTTTGGGCCCCCCACTACAAGAGGGACATTGAGATGCTGGAGCGTGTCCAGAGAAGGGCAGAGAAGCTGGTGAAGGGTCTGGAGCAGAAGTCTTATGAGGAGTGGCTGAGGGAGCTGGGACTGTTTAGCCTGGAGAAAAGGAGGCTGAGGGGAGACCTTATTGCTCTCTACATCTACCTGAAAGGAGGTTGTAGAGAGGTGGGGGTCGGTCTCTTCTCCCAGGTAACGAGTGATAGGACAAGAGGGAATGGTCTCAAGTTGCGCCAGGGGAGGTTTAGACTGGATATTAGGAAATTTTTCTTCACTGAAAGGGTTATCAAGCATTGGAACAGGCTGCCCAGGGAAGTGGTTGAGTCACCATCCCTGGAGGTATTTAAAGGACGTTTGGATGAGGTGCTTAGGGACATGGTGTAGTGGTGGTCTTGGCAGTGTTAGGTTTACAGTTGGACTTTATGATCTTAAAGGTCTTTTCCAACCTATACGATTCTGTGATTCTGTGATTCTGTGTAATTCAGCAGATATGCTCATGCTACGCAGTGACAGAAGAAGCTTTCAACACGGGCTGAGATGCTTCTCATTTCCTTGAAATGTTATCTGGGGAATTTGGTTTGCTGCCATCAGCTGCTGCTGTTCAAAGAAAACCCCCAGTGCAATCTCATATCAGTAAAACAAAAAAAACCCTGCTGAGCCCTAGTCCCATAACTGGATCGCTTGCTGTAAGCCTGGGAGGCATGACTTTGGGGAGGACCAAATATATCAGTCCTGCATGTAAGCATTCATAAAACACATTTTTAAAAACCATTAATGAATGTCAGTCAATTTTGCTGATTGAAGCTTATTAATACCCGGCTTTAATTTTGCTGTTCTGAAGAAATCCACATCCTCGATCATGATTTTCCCCCTTTTTTTTTTTCTTTCCCCTCAAACCAATATCTATAGATGGACTGCATTCCTAGGTAGATGCTTTTTGCTTTTCACCTGTAGCTGAATGTTCTTGAGGTAAATTCTATAATCTGACAATAACAAACAAAATAGTCCCTTCTATAACAAGCTACCTTGAAATTATTCCATTGTCTAATTTTAGCATCTCTGTAGCCTAATCTTCAAATAACACAGTATCAGGAGCTAATTTTTGCTGAAATAGACACTGCTATTAAAGACTGAGGCAAAGAAGGCATTAAGTACCTCAGCCTTTTCCTCATTCTTGGTCACTGTGTTCCCTCCCCTGTCTACTATGGGCTGGAGATTCTCCTTAGCTCTCTTTTTGCTGCTAATGTATTTGAAGAAGTGTTTTTTGTTGTCTTTTACAGCAGCAGCCAGATTGAGCTCTAGCTCAGCTTTGGCCCTTCTAATTTTCTCCCTGCACAGCCTTGCTACACCTTTGTAGTCCTCCTGAGTTGCCCGCCCCTTCTTCCAGAGGTCATAGACTCTCCTCTTTCTCCTGAGTTCGAGCCAGAGCTCTCTAGTCAGCCAGGCCAGTCTTCTTCCCCGCCGGCTCATCTTTCGGCACCTGGGGACAGCCTGCTCTTGTGCCTTTAGGACTTCCTCCTTAAAGAATGTCCAGCCTTCCTGGACCCCTTTGCCCATAAGGGCTGCCTCCCAGGGGACTCTCTCGACCAGTCTCCTAAACAGGCCGAAGTCCGCCCTCCGGAAGTCTAAGGTGGCAGTTTTGCTGACCCCCCTCGCTGCTTCTCCACGTATCAAAAACTCTATCATTTCGTGATCACTCTGCCCAAGACAGCCTCCAACCATCACATCGCTCACAAGTCCTTCTCTGTTCGTGAACAAGAGGTCCAGCGGGGCACCTTCCCTCGTTGGCTCACTCACCAGCTGTGTCAGGAAGTTATCTGCCACACACTCCAGGAACCTCCTAGACTGGTTCCTCTCTGCTGTATTGTATTTCCAGCAGACATCCGGCAGGTTGAAGTCCCCCACAAGAACAAGGGCTAGCGATTGTGAGGCTTCTCCCAGCTGCTTATAGAATAGTTCATCTGTCTCCTCATCCTGGTTGGGGGGTCTGTAACAGACTCCCACCACAAGATCTGCCTTGTTGGCCTTCCCCCTGATTCTTACCCATAGACACTCCACCCTATCGTCACCATCATCGAGCTCTAAACTATCCAGACACTCCCTAATGTACAGGGCTACCCTACCACCTCTCCTGCCTCGCCTATCCCTCCTGAAGAGTTTATAGCCATCCATCGCCGCACTCCAGTTGTGCGAGTCATCCCACCACGTTTCCGTGATGGCCACCATATCATAGTTTTCCTGATGTACAATGGCTTCCAACTCCTCCTGCTTGTTGCCCATGCTGCGTGCATTGGTGTAGAGGCACTTCAGCTGGGCTGTTGTCCATGTCTCCTTCATAGAAGAACACCCCTTGTGTGCTTTGAGGCGTTTCACTGGCATTTCCCTCTTGGCTCCCGTTGCCTCAGTATCCCCTAGCTCAACTCTGTACAATTTCAACTGTGCCCCAGTGTACCCTGCACATCTCAGAGACACAGGCTGAGTGCCCTCGCTGGCACCCGCTCCCTCTAACTGTGGCACGTCGCCCCTCAGCTTCTCTCGGGCAAGCCTGATATTATCCCCCTCCCCCTTCGAGTCTAGTTTAAAGCTCTGTCGATGAGCCCCGCAAGTTCCTGAGCAAAGATTCTTTCCCCTTTGAGAAAGATGAATCCCATCAGATGTCAGCAAACCCGGTGCTATGTAGGCCATCCCGTTGTCAAAAAAACCAAAACCATGGCGATGACACCAGCCACGGAGCCATGCATTAATAGATTGGGTGCCTCTGTTCCTTCTTGTGTCGCTGCCCACAACTGGAAGGAGAGAGGAGAAAATAACCTGTGCTCCTGAGTCCCTTACTAGCCGTCCCAAGGCCCTCAAGTCTCTTTTGATCACCCTAGGACTTCGTGTTGCAGCCTCATCGCCCCCCACATGGAAGAGCAGTAGGGGGTAATAGTCCGAGGGCCGTACCAGGCTAGGGAGTACCCTCGTGACATCCTTCACCCGGGCCCCAGGGAGGCAGCAGACTTCCCTAAGAGGAGGGTCCGTCCGGCATATCAGACCCTCGGTTCCCTTCAGAAGGGAGTCACCCACAACTATAACCCGTCTTCTCTTCCTTGTGGAGGTGGTGTTGGTACGAGAGGTACGTTCTTCTGACCTGGGCAACACCTCTGGCGTAGATAGACTGTCGTCCCCATCCTCCATTGACTGGCCTGCCACCTCCAGGGCCTCATACCTGTTGTGTAGAGGCACCTGGGGGGGCGAGGCGGGCAGGGAGGTCCTTCGCCTGCCGCCACGAGCGCGGACTCGCCTCCATTCACTCTCCTCCTCTGAGCTGCTGCCTTCAGCCCGGTGGGGGGGGATAGAGGATCCCCTTGATCGTGGGTTCTTACTGGCAGCTGCTGCTGCTCCTGTTCCCGTCTCAGGGGGGGCAGAGCATGGCACCACCAGTCGATCTCTTTCTCAGCCTCCCTGATGCTCCTTAACCTTTCTACCTCCTCCCATAGCTCTGCCACCATGCAGAGCAAGTCATCCACCTGGTCGCACCTCACACAGCTGTCCTCACGGCTGCCATGCGTGAGGCATTTCTGCAATTAATTCTGCAGAAATCCCCCTCTCAAGTAAGTGCTCTGAAACTTTCTCAGAAGATGAAACCCCGCAAATTTCTCTGTAGCAAGACATTTCTGTGTCTGTCGGAAACGTAAATTTGCCAGTAAAAAAAAGAAAAAAAAAAAGATAGCTTTGCAGAATTTACTTAGGGAAAGCCTTCGTAGTTGGGTTTTCTTTTAAATACTTGTGTGATGATAGGCTTTCCCTTCTCCAGTCAAAGATCTGGAGAGGGAGTGGGGACCCCACCAACCCTTCCCAGCTTGCAGGACAGGATGCTTTAACAGCACCTGGTGCTTTTACAGGCTGGTGCATTCCTGTAACACCCATCTTACACAAACAGCAACAACCCGTCAGGTAAAACATGGCTCAGAATGGCTCAGGGACAGGCAGTTCCTGGCTCTCAAGTGGCAAGTTTGGTTCATGGTTTCACTGGGACCCTTCCCACCCCATGGGACATGGTGGGGTCCCTCAACAGCCACCCTCATTTATAGAATCATAGAATGAATCATAGAATGGTTTGGAAGGGACCTTTAAAGGTCATCTAGTCCAACCCCCCGGCAATGAGCAGGGACATCTTCAACTAGATCAGGTTGCTCAGAGCCCCGTCCAACGTGACCTTGAATGTTTCCAGGGATGGGGCATCTACCACCTCTCTGGGCAACCTGTTTCTTCCCTTGAAGACAGGCAGCACATGTGCATGGTGATTTTTGGCCACGGGGAGTTATTTGCCTGTGGACCATAGGATGAGGCTTTCATCAGAGAGATCCTGACAGTGACGTGCCTGGTTGTCATTTCCAGCCAAGGCTCCTTCCCACTAACCCTGCAAGTAAAAGCCAGGTACTTTGAGTCCCTGCCCCAAGCCTGTACCAGCTAATGTGAAACACATGCAATGGCTAGAGAGTGATAAATAACAGGAAGAGGTAACAACAGGGAGATTAGCTAAATCTGCTGGCTGAACCATGTCCAGATAAGTGCTCCCAGCTCCCCCAGCCATCCAGGGAAGCTGTCATGAGTTGACTCCCATTTTGGCTCTCCTCAGCACCTTCTACAGCACATGGGCCAAAGCTGCCCCAGCCACAGTGATACCTTCAGAGCAGAACATGCTTGGCCCAAATCTTGCTCTTATTATTCACAAACTATAATTAAAGAGGGCTTTCTCCACCCGTGTGGTATGCAGCAGAGCTGGCTGCATCATTCACTTTGATGCTGAGCTACATCAACCAATTTGGCCCTATCCAAGGAGCTATTTGGCTAGGAGACCCCCCAACCTGGGGAGGAGATCATGTACCTTGAAGGGTACCAGCTCAGAGCTCCCCTTGGACATGGGACGAGCAGGATTGTACCATTCTTTGGAGCAGAGCCATGAGCGGTCATTGCTACCAGCTCTCCCATTAAGGCAGATCTGAGAAAATTATTTTCTAGCTCCTTTCCATATGAAAAGCCCTAAAAATGTGAATGAACCAGTCAGTATGGCTGAGACCAGCTGCACTTTGTTTCTTCAGCAGTAAGCCAAAGGGATGAGAACAGCCTTCCTGACATATATTTCATGGGGAATGACTTAGTTCAGTGTTGGTAAAGCTCAGGATAACATCCAGCCTGGCACAGCAGCAGAAGAGAGGTGGACGGGGTCCTGAGGAACAGCAAATTATTATTTTTTTTTTTTTTAAGTCTCGTTCCAAAAATACTAGAACAGTATTTGCTTGTAGAAATATTTAGTTCAGTCTGGGACTGCCCTTCCTGAAGCCGACGTGGGATTATTTACCTAGACAGAAAAATCGCAGGGCATAATCAGGTAGGAATAGAGTGATCTCAGCTGGGATCTGATCCGGTCACAGGTCAAACAACTGGCCTGGCAGAACAGCCCGTGGGGCCAGATGATAAAGAAGTCCTTTTCCCTCCTGCCCCAGAGGATGATGCAACATGAAAGCTATTGCATCTCCTTGCAGAGCCCCCAGGCAGGGTGAGAAGATGAAGAAGATGAAAGTAGTTTTGCTCACACTTCCCCCATGCACGTGGGGGCCTGGTGTCCTGTGGCATTGTCCTGGTTTCAGCCGGGATAGAGTTAATTTTCTTCCTAGTAATATAGTGCTAGCTAATATAGCTAATAGCTAGCTTCCTAGCTAATACAGTGCTGTGTTTTGGATTTTAGTATGAGAATAATATTGATAGCACACTGATGTTTTGGCTGTTGCTAAGTAATGCTTACACTAGTCAAGGACTTTTCAGCTTCCCCTGCTCTGCCAGGTGCAGAAGAAGCTGGGAGGGGGCACAGACAGGATAGTTGACCCCAACTGGCCAAAGGGCTATTCCATACCATAGGACGTCATGCCCAGTATATAAACTGGGGGGAGTTGGCCAGGGGGCAGCGATCGCTGCTTGGGGACTGGCTGGGCGTTGGTCGGTGGGTGGTGAGTGGTTGTATCACTTGGGGGGGGTGTTTGTTTGTTTGTTTTTTCCTGGGTTTTGTTCCTCTCTCTCTCTCTTGTTGTTTTCCTTTTCATTACAATTATTATTATCATCATTTTTTTTTCAATTATGAAACTGTTCTTATCTCAACCCACGAGTTTCCTTACTTTTGGTCTTCCGATTCTCTCCCCCATCCCACCAGGAGGGGGGAGGGTGAGCGAGCAGCTGTGTGGTGCTTAGTTGCTGACTGGGGCTAAACCACAACAGGCATCCCCCTGTGCTACTCAGCCTATGGTGGGATGGGTGGTAGAGTCATGGGAGATTAGGGGAAAAAACACATATTTCAGGCAAAGGCAAGAGTTGTTAGAAGGTCAAAGGCTACAGAAGAGAAAAATCACTGTCCTACTCACAGATCTTTAACAGGAGCATATTAGGACCATGGGCATCTCCTGTCTTTTGGGTATCTGCATTAGATAGAGAAGCATCTATCTGAAGATCCAACCAGCAGCTGTTGATCAGATCTGTGTTGCTGCCCCCTAAACACACAGAGGGACCGGGATGAGCCTTGCTGAATGCTTTCACTCCCTGACAAAGTTTTGATCAAATTCTTTTGGGAAATTGTCTCAAGCAGTTTTCCCAAGACAAGGGAGACAGCTCCTACCCCCAGCAGTCACCTGCTTCAGCCAAACACCATATAGGTCGCTCTCTCCTTTTCTTTCTCATTAAACCACTTCTGATCTGATGTCAGGAGGTTGCTGCTGCATAATTTGCCCCTCTCCCTATCCTCCCCATCATTACTCTTGCACTTTCCCTGGCAGCTGCTGCTGCAGTAGCAAAGGTGTGTCAGAATTGCACCCATTTCCCTCCTGCAATGATGTACATAGGTCAGGAGGGTGGCAGAGCACGGGCTGCAGGGACAGGCATCCCCATGCTTGCTGTCCAAGGGGGATGAAGGTCTGATGGCAGAGCCAGGACTATGGCATTTTGGTGGGGGTACCACAGATGGGGCTGCAGCCCCCTGTGCCCTGTGACATCTTTCTCCTATGGATAAAATGGGGATCTCATCATCTTTGGTTCTGGGATGTCTCACGCACATCAGGAGGAACATAGAGAGTAATATAAACCAGAAATATTTCCCAGATCTGGCAACCTCGTAGCCAATAATGAGAAACATTTTCTCTAACAGAAGGCTTCCAGGGATAGAAACATTAAGAAATCATCTTAACGTTAAAAATCAAGACAAATTATTCCAACCCAAGACAAGGATTATATAGATCTGTGAATTGGTCCTAGCAGTAGAAGGGGAGAAACAACAAGCATCTCGTTGGGAGGCCACACAGAGGTGGGTACCGCTCCAGGAAAACCCTGGCTAAGCTGTTTGGGGCTGACCAGTCCCTCTGTTTTACCCCAGTGCCAAATAGTGATGGGGTCCCAGGGTCACCATCCTGGCCAGGCAGCACTGCTGGGGGCAGCAGGCAGGACACTAGGGAGCAGCCCAGAGCAGGAGGTGGAAACCTGCTTCAAAGCAATCTCAGATAAACGCCACAGCTAAAAATCCTCTGGGCCAATTGCTCTGCAACTCCCAAAGTTTCTGTCTTTGTCCCAGAAAGGAATTTAGTGATAAGAGTGCCAGCAAGTATGTGGAGCCCACAGAGCATTTACAGGATTGTACTTCACCCAGGATAGCAGTGACTCATGCTTCCAGCATGGTTAAGTAATTTTTTTCCCCCCCATACTTCTTCCCCTGCCCCATCTGCACAAACTAACACGGGTGCAGAACTATAGAAACTGTATTAATAATGGTCTTTTATGTGGGTTTAATAATCTCTCAGGATCTGCCAGACCACAAACTTGAAACTCTTTATGAATGTGACTCACTCCCAGAGCAAACGTTCATTGGTCAACAAACTCCCCTGATTTTGCCCCGTAAAAGTCCTTTTCCTATTGGAAGAGAGGGTCTGAGGTGTTACCTATGCTGCAATTGAAGTTTGCTGACTTGAAGTAACCCCAGATACTGGTATCACACTATTTTATACTCGTTCATTCATCCTCAAGCAGCCTGACAATAAATATTGACCTCTTCAGCAGGAAACCCTCACAGAAATTCCCCTTTGGTACAGACACACTTCCTACTTTTGCAGCCAACATGTTTTAGAGTAAGACTATCTGCAAGACTAAAAATAAGTTATTTTTGTCCTCAAATGTATTAAAAATACAGATTTGCCATGGTGCACTTAAAGAAAAGGATTTTGATGAAAAGCCTCAATCTGTTTTGAATCAGTATCAGATCCCACTTAGGAGCTGGTGTCTGACCTGGAGATAAATGCAGTACAGCTAGAGATGAATGAATTTTAGAAACATTTCTAGAGTCAAATATGGGCTTTGCAAGTGACTCAAAGAAGAAAGCTGGTACATACAGATGCTGTACAGTTCAGCACTGGCAATTTAAGGTGAGCCGGGGTTCCTGCAATATTAAAACTTATTGAATTGCTGCATTGTACAAAGATCTCTCAAGTTCCTGCTCTTCTGCCTCTCCCAGAGCTGCAGATGGATGGAGGATCCCAGATCAGGCTCATGGGCAGTGTTTTGCACACATAAGCCATGGAGCGGATTAGAGGCTCATGATTATCATCACATATCTCTCCTAGCCCAGAGAAACAGCAAGGAGAAATTTCCTGGTTAAAAAGAGCCAGGAAATGTCAAACTTGGCAGAGGTGTCAAATTCAAACCCTGAACACAGGTGATGGACTCAGCTGCTAAAGAGGAAACAATTCACAGGGGGGACATATAGAGACATACAGATTTGACCTTCTTAACAAGCACCTGTTCTTCAAGTTCACCATATACATGAGCCTAGAGGGGTGTCTCCTTTGTACATGTTTATTTATACATCTGCATTCATAGCACTATATGGAATATCTCCCACCAGGACCAGGGCTGCTCTTCAGGTAACCTCCCAGGATACCATTCCAGTGGAGCAGAAATCAGCCCCAAAATCTGGACCAGCTCATTTCAGTAACACATTTACACCAGTTAAACTGCCTTATTAGAAAATTCAGAGCAAAGCAGACATGTGAGAAGTAAACACATTCATAAATTGCTTCTCCAAGGCACGGCACTTCTCTGCAGAACAGGACATAATAAAAAGCTAACATCACCAGAGCTTGTCCTCCCCAAACTGAGCATTGGCTCGCACATTAAAGAAAACATCTTGGATGTCTGTGTGGAACGTAGCCACTTGCTGACAGCCTACCATAACATTATATACATGGTTATTTTACCTTCCAATTACACATCCCCAGGGTGTTCCCTAAATAAGACTATGTTAGATTATATTAGGTAACCCTCCTTTTTTTGATAGGCACTTATTCCCCCCCAATTTATTCCAAGCATACTGGAAGGCTGAATAAAAAGCACTGTTGAACTCTGAAGCACACTAAAATCTTACTTTAAAAACATAAGCAGTTCGTTCAGGCAGGGCGTACAGGAAAGGCGAAGGCACCTACTAGCTCAAGAGGATCTGTGAGAAGTGAGTTCATTCGGTAGTCCCCATCCTTCCAGAAGGAACTCAGCTATGGTCCTTACTCGTCAGAAAGCGATGCCCTCTGCGCTTGCCAGAGTGGATGCGGCTACCCAGACAGAGCTGCCGGGAAAACATGCCGCCACCCAGGTCTCGGGCTGCAGGGAGTGCCTGGGCATCTCCCTGTTCACACATGGCAGCCGTGAGGACAGCTGCGTGAGGTGCGACCAGGTGGATGACTTGCTCTGCATGGTGGCAGAGCTACGGGAGGAGGTGGAAAGGTTAAGGAGCATCAGGGAGGCTGAAAAAGAGATCGACTGGTGGTGCCAGGCTCTGCCCCCCCTGAGACGGGAACAAGAGCAGCAGCAGCCGCCAGTAAGAACCCACGATCAAGGGGATCCTCTATCCCCCCCCCGCCGGGCTGAAGGCAGCAGCTCAGAGGAGGAGAGTGAATGGAGGAGAGTCCGCGCTCGTGGCGGCAGGCGAAGGCCCTCCCTGCCCGCCTCGCCCCCCCAGGTGCCTCTACGCAACAGGTATGAGGCCCTGGAGGTGGAAGGCCAGTCAATGGAGGATGGGGACGACAGTCTATCTACACCAGAGGTGTCGCCCAGGTCAGAACGTACCTCTCGTCTTACCACCACCTCCACGAGGAAGAGAAGAAGGGTTATAGTTGTGGGTGACTCCTTTCTGAAGGGAACCGAGGGTCCGATATGCCGGACGGACCCTCCTCTTAGGGAAGTCTGTTGCCTCCCTGGGGCCCGGGTGAAGGATGTCACGAGGGTACTCCCTAGCCTGGTACGGCCCTCGGACTATTACCCCCTACTGCTCTTCCATGTGGGGGGCGATGAGGCTGCAACACGAAGTCCTAGGGTGATCAAAAGAGACTTGAGGGCCTTGGGACGGCTAGTAAGAAACTCAGGAGCACAGGTTATTTTCTCCTCTCTCCTTCCAGTTGTGGGCAGCGACACAAGAAGGAACAGAGGCACCCAATCTATTAATGCATGGCTCCGTGGCTGGTGTCATCGCCATGGTTTTGGTTTTTTTGACAACGGGATGGCCTACATAGCACCGGGTTTGCTGACATCTGATGGGATTCATCTTTCTCAAAGGGGAAAGAATCTTTGCTCAGGAACTTGCGGGGCTCATCGACAGAGCTTTAAACTAGACTCGAAGGGGGAGGGGGATAATATCAGGCTTGCCCGAGGGAAGCTGAGGGGCGATGTGCCATGGTTAGAGGGAGCGGCTGCCAGCGAGGACACTCGGCCTGAGTCCTCGAGATGTGCGGGGTACGCTTGGGCACAGCCAAAGTCGAGCGGAGTTGAGCCAGGGGATACTGAGGCAACGGGAGGCAAGAGGTAAACACCAGTGAAACGCCTCAAAGCACGCAAGGGGTGTTCTTCTATGAAGGAGACACGGATGACAGCCCAGCTGAAGTGCCTCTACACCAATGCACGCAGCATGGGCAACAAGCAGGAGGAGTTGGAAGCCATTGTACATCAGGAAAACTATGATATGGTGGCCATCACGGAAACATGGTGGGGTGACTCGCACAACTGGAGTGCGGCGATGGATGGCTATAAACTCTTCAGGAGGGATAGGCGAGGCAGGAGAGGTGGTGGGGTAGCCCTATATGTCAGGGAGTGTCTGGATAGTTTAGAGCTCGATGATGGTGATGATAGGGTGGAGTGTTTATGGGTAAGAATCAGGGGGAAGGCCAACAAGGCAGATATTGTGGTGGGAGTCTGTTACAGACCCCCCAACCAGGATGAGGAGACAGATGAACTATTCTATAAGCAGCTGGGAGAAGCCTCACGATCACTAGCCCTTGTTCTTGTGGGGGACTTCAACCTGCCGGATGTCTGCTGGAAATACAATACAGCAGAGAGGAACCAGTCCAGGAGGTTCCTGGAGCGTGTGGCAGATAACTTCCTGACGCAGCTGGTGAGTGAGCCAACGAGGGAAGGTGCCCCGCTGGACCTGTTGTTCACGAACAGAGAAGGACTTGTGAGCCATGTGATGGTTGGAGGCTGTCTTGGGCAGAGTGATCACGAAATGATAGAGTTTTTGATACGTGGAGAAGCGGCGAGGGGGGTCAGCAAAACTGCCACCTTAGACTTCCGGAGGGCGGACTTCGGCCTGTTTAGGAGACTGGTCGAGAGAGTCCCCTGGGAGGCAGCCCTTATGGGCAAAGGGGTCCAGGAAGGCTGGACATTCTTTAAGGAGGAAGTCCTAAAGGCACAAGAGCAGGCTGTCCCCAGGTGCCGAAAGACGAGCCGGCGGGGAAGAAGACCGGCCTGGCTGACTAGAGAGCTCTGGCTCGAACTCAGGAGAAAGAGGAGAGTCTATGACCTCTGGAAGAAGGGGCGGGCAACTCAAGAGGACTACAAAGGTGTAGCAAGGTTGTGCAGGGAGAAAACTAGAAGGGCCAAAGCTGAGTTAGAGCTCAGTCTGGCTGCTGCTATAAAAGACAACAAAAAACACTTCTTCAAATACATTAGCAGCAAAAGGAGAGGTAAGGAGAATCTCCAGCCCCTAGTAGATGGGGGAGAGAACACAGTGACCAAGGATGAGGAAAAGGCTGAGGTACTTAATGCCTTCTTTGCCTCAGTCTTTATTAGCAGGGCCGACTGTTCTATGGGTGCCCAGCCCCTGGAGTTGGAAGATAGGGACGGGGACCAGAATGGAGCCCCCATAATCCAGGGGGAAATGGTGAGTGACCTGCTGCACCACTTAGACACTCACAAGTCTATGGGGCCTGATGAGATCCACCCGAGAGTGTTGAAGGAGCTGGCAGATGTGTTCACCAAGCCCCTTTCCATCATTTACCAGCAGTCCTGGCTAACTGGGGAAGTCCCTGCTGACTGGAGATTAGCAAATGTGACACCCATCTTCAAGAAGGGCCGGAAGGAGGACCCGGGGAACTACAGGCCTGTCAGCCTGACCTCGGTGCTGGGGAAGCTGATGGAGCAGATCATCCTGAGTGCTATCACACGGCATGTAGAGAATAACCAAGGGATCAAGCCCAGCCAGCATGGGTTCAGGAAAGGCAGGTCCTGCTTGACCAACCTGATCTCCTTCTATGACAAGGTGACCTGCCTAGTGGATGAGGGAAAGGCTGTGGATGTTGTCTATCTAGACTTCAGTAAAGCCTTTGACACGGTCTCCCACAGCATTCTCCTGGAGAAACTGGCTGCTCATGGCTTGGACGGGTGTACTCTTTGCTGGGTAAAGAACTGGCTGGACGGCCGGGCCCAAAGAGTGGTGGTGAATGGAGTTTACTCCGGTTGGCGGCCGGTCACAAGCGGTGTTCCCCAGGGCTCTGTGTTGGGGCCAGTTCTGTTTAATATCTTTATCAATGATCTGGACGAAGGGATCGAGTGCACCCTCAGTAAGTTTGCAGACGACACCAAGTTGTGTGGGAGTGTTGATCTGCTGGAGGGTAGGCAGGCTCTGCAGAGGGACCTGGACAGGCTGGATCGATGGGCCGGGGTGAACTGTATGAGGTTTAACAAGGCCAAGTGCAAGGTCCTGCACTTGGGCCACAGCAACCCCATGCAACGCTACAGGCTTGGGGAAGAGTGGCTGGAAAGCTGCCTGGCAGAGAAGGACCTGGGGGTGTTTGTTGACAGCCGCCTGAATATGAGCCAGCAGTGTGCCCAGGTGGCCAAGAAAGCCAATGGCATCCTGGCTTGTATCAAAAATAGCGTGGCCAGCAGGACTAGGGAAGTGATCGTGCCCCTGTACTCGGCACTGGTGAGGCCGCACTTTGAATACTGTGTTCAGTTTTGGGCCCCCCACTACAAGAGGGATATTGAGGTACTGGAGTGTGTGCAGAGAAGGGCAACGAAGCTGGTGAAGGGTCTGGAGCAGAAGTCTTATGAGGAGCGGCTGAGGGAGCTGGGACTGTTTAGCCTGGAGAAAAGGAGGCTGAGGGGAGACCTTATCGCTCTCTACAACTACCTGAAAGGAGGTTGTAGAGAGGTAGGGGTCGGTCTCTTCTCCCAAGTAACAAGTGATAGGACAAGAGGAAATGGCCTCAAGTTGCGCCAGGGGAGGTTTAGACTGGATATTAGGAAATTTTTCTTCACCGAGAGGGTTATCAAGCATTGGAACAGGCTGCCCAGGGAAGTGGTTGAGTCGCCATCCCTGGAGGTATTTAAAGGACGTTTGGATGAGGTGCTTAGAGACATGGTGTAGTGGTGGTTTTGGCAGTGTTAGGTTTATGGTTGGACTCGATGATCTTAAAGGTCTTTTCCAACCTATATGATTCTGTGATTCTGTGATTCTGTGATAACTTTTGTTTTACACACTTCTCAAAAGCCTTCAGCATCCTGGTGTATCATGCTGATTAGTCTAGTTACCAATACATTTTTTCCCAGGGCAAACATCTTTACTGAGTATTTTTCCTCCCTTCTCTGCAAGGAAGCTGGTACTAGGGGTCAAAGAGGAGTGAAAAGTCCCAAGGATGGATGGATGTATGGAGAATGAAAGGATGTCTCTTCTCTAGCTATCCACTTTGGACATGATAGCCCACTCGCAATACTATAGACTTCCTATCACATAGGAAAGATCACTCACATCGCCATTTTTTCCATTCTGTATTTGCACAACATATTTGGCTTCCCAGTGAGCTGTGACCATGTCAATGTTGGCAAACTCCAATCCAATGTTGACATCCTTTGCAAACACCTGCTTCTTTCAACAAACAGCATTAAAAAACACATTAAATTATTTGAGATGTCAGCGGAGCTAAATAATACACACATGGATATTTTTCCAACATACTAATGAACTAGAGAAAATCCTTAATTACCACAGATTAGCAGATCTCATCTGTTAAAAGACTAAAAAACCCCCCAGTCTTAAATAGAAACAAACATACTTATTTGGTCATCGTGACACTAAGGTCAGTCCCATCCTCCTGTTAAGCTGTAAGGTTGGATGACAAAGAGAAGTCAAACATGCCTACAAATTGTTGTGATTGCAGTCATCTGTGTATGGTTAGCAGTTGGGCAATGCTGGGAGACATCACTGTACCGCATCCATCACATGTTTCACAGCCTTGAACCCCAGCCAACATACCCCAATTGCTGTCATCCCGTGCTGAGCAGGAGATGCAGCAGGGCAGCTCCTGAAACTCGCTATCTAACTACTTTCTTAGGAGCTGATACAAGAGGAAAAGAGGTGCAAAGCCAACCTAGCAATAAAATAAGTTCCCAGCCTCCAGCTGCCATACAAGCCTCAAAAAACCCCAAACCTAATCAGTGATTGCCAGTGCTAACATCTGGATTCACTGAATCCATGTCATGGCTTTGCTTTGCTGTAATTCACCTGTGAGATAAACTGTTCAATGAGCTGCATCAGCTATAAGGTAGAAAAATATATCACTATATGCTTTTTAGAAAGCCTGAAGCACATAGATATCTCGGTTGAGGTCAGGCTTTCCAGCACTCAAGGATGCCTGCCCTGTAAGCCTATGGGGCTCCCCAAGGCAGTGTGCATGGCAGACTTTCCTAGAAGTCTGCTCCAGTAATTTTGTTGTCAGATCATCTCTATTTAAGGGTGTTCATAGAAGACAAAGAGGGATAATCATCGCTGAGCAGGAAAGTGCAGGCTGGATGAAATCCAGAGTGAGTGTGCTGCATTACCACGAGGTACAGCCATTTGCCTGCTCTGGCCCCCCCACTCCAGTTAACTGCAGGGAGATGGTTATGGAATGATGTGCTGCAATAGAAGCATTGAGTTGGTTTTTTTGTTCCCCCCTCCAAGAGCTAATATCTTGGGAAATCTTCCAAGGAGGCTAGAAACAGAGATGGACATGCCAAAACATGATGCACACTGGACACCGCTACCCGCTGCAGCCTGCCAACTAGCTTCTCCAGCCGGCTGCTTTATTAGATGACAAGTTTTTCCATGCACCAGGATCAAATTTAGAAGCAGCAATCAAGCTAGCAGCAAGATGTACAGATGGTTTCTTTGTCAGGACAGCAGAAGGTATAGATCTTCCAGCTCAGAGGCTTAGGACCTGTGCCATCTGGCCTCAGGTCTCCCTGTTGACTCAGACCAGTCATCCATTTTCCAAGGAAAACCTTAGCAAACTTTGATGAGATTCAGCTTGGAAGAGCCAAACCCACCCCAGGCAGGAGATGCCAGATGGGCCCTTTTATCTCCCCCATCACCTGCACCCTTGTTCTGCAACCCATAGGTTTATTTGCTCTGCAGGTGTAGCTGATTCCTGGCCTCTTTGGAGAGCCACCACCTGCTCCAAGAGACCTTGGTGACTGCCATTTTCCAGTCATTATGTTCACAATAACATTTGAGCAAGCCCATAAAACCAAGGGAAAAATCCAGCTTGAGTGCGAGTTCAGCCCAGGAAGAAGCAAAAGTTACATTGGGTTTAGCTCGGAGGTGCTCAGACCTTAGCCTGGACTTGCTGCCAGGCACAAAAAGCTTCCTGCAAATCCAGTCTGGAGACAGAGCTTTGTCATGACCTGGATTTTAAATACCTCTGAAGGGGCTCCAGGAATCTCCATGTACTTGAGCAGGGACCCTGCCTGGAGCAAGGTGGGATGGATGGCAAGGACCCAGAAGACTGCTAGGCAGCAGGTTGGGGGCGGGGGGGGTAAAACTTTAAAGTTCAGGTCTGAACTCCACCTAAATCCCATCTTAGGCACCTGAGCTTTGTGGTGGGTCACACTCCAGAGTGGGACAACTGCTTTGGCGCTCTCAGTACCTGGGCTGCTCTCTAGGGCTGACCAGCATGAGAGCAGCAAAATCTGTCTCCATCTCTAGCACAGAGTCATTTCCTCACCTCAAGTGAGGACCAAAGCTGCGTGCCTCAGTTTCCCTACCTGCTACAGGAGCCCAGCAGCACTAGCAGTGCTTTGAAGTCTCTCAGTGAAACTAATGCCACATGTGAGACCCAGGTATCATTGCAATGTAATTATAACATATAACATAAATGTGGCTTTTTCTTCTCTGCTGAGAGCTTTCTCTGCTGGTTTGCAGGAGGTGGAGCACAACCACAGGGAGTCCTGCTCACAGCACTGCTGTTTCAGGCCATGTCGTTCAACTCACACCACCCTCCTGCACCATATTTCCTTTGGGAATGAAACAAAAAGTGTGGGAAGCGTGGAGGGACCAACACATTGATTTATAGCACTCAGAAAAATCCTGTCGTGCTTGCTCCTTCTCCCTTGCCTCTGCCTCTTTGTAGTTGTGACCTCTCCCTGGCAAGGCCAATCTTATCCTTGATGGCATTTCAGAGCTGACCAGGGCACTGAACAGAGAATTAGCCAGAACACAGCGTTCTTTGTTAAAAATACTTATTTTAATATATGTAAATGGAACAGGTTACTGTTCAAACTCTCATACCCATCAGCAGGCATGGCCCTTCCTTGAGTGGCAGAAGCCAGAGCGTAACCAGCCCATGTTTCTGTGTGAAACATGGGCTGCATTCCTCCATCCCAGCAGAGAAACCTGACTGCCTAAAATAAAACAATCAAACGTGATATTTTGCAGGGCAAGAATGCCCTTTATCCTTTCCAGGAGGCACAGGGTTTTCATGCCATCTCTTCTTGCTACCAGATTACTGTCACTCAGCTGGCTTAGGGATCCTGAACATGGCACAACACCCCACAGTGCAGGCTGGCAGTACCTCCAGACACTAACAACTCTTGTTGCTCCTTGTCCTTGTTTTCCTGATGTTCCTTTGTCCTTTACCTTTACACAGTGTGGTGACACTAGTTGTCAATGGACTGAAAACCTTCACAAGAAGGTAGCACTACTCACGGGACTTCATTATCTCATCATGCTTTGGGGCACTGAGCTGATGTTTAGATACCTCCTGGTGTCTGAGATGGGAGAAAAGGGTCAGAGAAGCCTCATTCACCGTCTTTCCTGTCAATGGTAAAATACCTTTTTCAGACACTGACTGCTACTATCAGGTTCATGCTGGGGCTTCATGGACCCAGGAGCAGGGCATTCAGACCCCCATTCACAGAACCCTGTCACTTGAAGCCCAGGACTTTTCCCATGCTTTGGTCAACCTAGTCAATAAACACAAAAATCAAGGTTTGACTGAGGGACATGGAAATCTTTTGTACATGCAGGAAGGGAGCTCCAAGATAGACCACAAGCTTTCATGCCATGGTGTTTTAGCAACGAAGAGTCTATTGCAACACTATCCCGTGGCAGAAAGCAGTTGAGTGGAGCCACCAAAAGGAAAAGCAGGGTGGGATTTTGTTCTACACAGCCCCTGTAGCACTGCACATCGTTATTTTTTTGCTTTTAGTAGCAAATACTAGGGCTAAAAGGCAACAAAGAAAGCAAAGGAAAGAAAAAAGGAAGAGGAGGAGACATAGGGGGAGGAGGATCAGAGGCTAAAGGGCACCCAGAGCCTCGTACAAAGCACTTCGCTTTCTTTTTGATCTTGTCCTTGATCAAGAAGGTCCATCCTACTTTTGTACAGTCACAGGCCATATTATGACTTGTTTTATTGACCAAAAGAAATACACGACCAGATATTTGCAGATATCAGCTCTCACATACAAACCTGAATAAGGGTCACATTTTCAAAGAGGCCAATGTCTATTATATCCTAAACTGAGGACATAAAAGGGCCCAAAAGATATGGGGTTCGTCTGCAGCTCCTCTTTCTGTGTGAATGTAGACGAGCAGTTTAGGATCCCTCTCCCTCCACCATGCCTCATGTTGGCAAGTTTTTAAGCAAATTGGACAAAGAAGGAGTGATCTCAAAGAATTAGTTTCTCTACAAGGTTTCTGAAAGTTTGTGTCGGGGAGAACAGAGAGAGAAAGACCCTGTAAGTGTATCCAGAGTAAGAATCAATCTATGGGTCCATATCCTATTAAATATTGGAGAAACACACACCAGAGAGTCTTGTCCACCAGAAAGCTTTCAATCAGAGTTCATACTTTCTTAAACGCCAAAGTCAATCAACCTCAAGACACAAAACCATAGGAAATCAGGCTTCCTAGTTGCAATGCTCACAGGAACGTGGGTTTTTCCTCTTTTGGGCAACATACAAGAAATAGAAAGCTAGTTTCCAAATCATACAAATTTGAAATGAGCAACTGTTCACCAGGGAAAGACCCAGAGCTAATTACCAAGCTTGTCTAGCAACCTCAACATTAGGGTCATAGGATGATTCAGGTTGGAATGGGCCTCAGGAGGTTTCCAGCCCTAACCCCTACTCAAAGCAAGGTCAGCTATGAAGTCACACCAGGTTGCTCAGGGCTTTGCCAGCTGAGTCACAAAAGTCTCCAAGGATGGAGGCTGTACAACCTCTCTGGGCAGAGCTTCTCCCTCAGATCTGTAAGTTGCAATGCTCATGAACGGGAAGGTATCAATTGATGGCAAGTGAATCACAGAAATCTCATAGTCAGAGAGCACTGACTGATCTCTCTCTTGGGGTTCCTCATCTTAATCAACACTTATTAACACCAGAAGGACTAATAGTTTTGGTGGAATGCAGAATAAAACCCACATTATTTAAAAATATCTCTGCAAAGTAAAGTTCTCTAGGGAAAGTGCATAGCACAGCCTTTTTCCCTGCAGCTGCATTAAAAAAAAAAATCCACCCATTGCCCACGGTGATCTCAATCCCTAAATTTAAACTAGGAAATCAGCTGTCATCAAGATGTTGGTATTTTCAGCCGCCGAAGAGGAGGATTCCTGACGTAGCCTGGAGCTCCTCCATCGCAATAACAACACTCCAGAAATCCGTGTTGCCTTATGTGGGAATATGCCTCCACTGGTCCCTGACTGGCCCTGGGAAGGAGGGGTGCACAAGCAGGTTCAACTGGTGTAAGGTATGATGGGTGCAAGTCGTAGCCCATGCTGAGGCTTACTTCACATACCCTGCCATCCTGTGATACGATCAAACCCTAAAAAGACTTTGGCAAGATCAAACACATCTTAAGAACGGTTAGTAGATCCAAAAGGAGTTAGCCCATAACTACTGCAAGCAAGCAGCTGATAGGTCCATAAATGCAGCTATATGAGATTACAGCCCATCATAGATGGGGGCTGGTCTCAGCCACAAGGTTCTCCCAGTTCAGGTATTTTTACATAATATTTTCTACATTGCATATATATTTACATACTTATTACCTACTTTCCTGCATGAATAGAGCCCGTTTCCAAGACATGATGCACATTTTATGCAGTGGGTTAGAGACAGCAGGAATTAAACAGTTTAGATCCTGATCCAAAATGAAGAAAGCTGTAAGCACACCGTTATTGCAGCCCTGGTTTTGGCTGTCTCAAAGCACTTTCTGAAACTAATGAGGTTCAGCTCTGCCCCAATGTTAGAGCAAGCCCATGTGCTAAAATTTGGATATGATTAGAAAAAAAAGGTTTCTCGGTACAAGCAGCAACTTCTTACTTCAATGATACGACTGCAATGTGTAACTGTACCGATGGGGAGGAATCAGTGCTAATTTTCATTCCTGTATTATTCATGGGCTCATTTGCCTCTGCGGTTCATACCTCACCAGAGGCAGCGATGAAGACCCATCTGTGGGATTATTCTTGTTAATGAGCAAATGGGAAAGAGCCCAGAATGACTCTCAGTTTCCAGACTGAGTTTCAGGGATTGGCACTCAATTACCTATTTATCTGCGATTTGAATTTGTTTTAGTTGGGAAATCTTGTTTAGGCTCAGCTTTTATCTCAGCTGACAGTCCATTAGTCATCACTGTTAAAGCACACGCACATCTCGGTGAGACTGGAGTAGGGTAACATGCACAACACTGCTATGGGTCTTTATATCATTTCCCTCTGGCTGTAACTCTCTAATCCTTTCCTTCACACAAAAATACAGCTCTGGTGACACAAACCTAAGCACAAGGCATCTGGGATCAGCTCAGCTTTCTTGTACTTATTCTAGACTCCATTGCAAGACTCTTCTTCATACCAGTGTTATGAAAGTATCTGTGATAAAGTTGCTGACTCAAGCTTTTTTCTCTTGTACGGCACCTTTGCAATACATAAATAAAAGGTTACCCACCCCATTTTTGCATTCAGCATCTCCCAGCTCCTCTCCCCCTCATTCACTGGACTGCTGGAGATTTTTCCTTTGCAGACTAACAGTTGTGATACTCCTAGCAAGGGGACTCCATACTGAAATGCAGACACCACTTCTCCACTTTGCTTCTAACTATTTGAGACATTTTCCTTCCCTCCTCTTTATTCATCACTGCCTCTTTCATCTCCAAGTGCTCATACTCATGAATGCCACAAGCCTGGTTACTTGGCTTCTTGCTCTTAGGTAAAACTCAACCATCCTTGTGTGTCAGTAATCAGAGCTCAATTTTCCTCTGTCCTCCCCTCAATTTAAAAATTTAATTTCTTAGTACTACCTCAGACTTTATCACTCTTCCCTCACTAGCACCATTCAAAGACACACAAGTTTATCCCTTTCCCATGAGCGTTATGCTCCACACCTCCTGGTAGCGGAGACATCACAAGAAGCCAAGCCACAGGAACAAGCATTGGATGGCAGTGATGCCAAGAAATGTGCAGATTTCCTGTTGGAGGACCTATGGAAAAAGGAACGACTTACTTTTCCTTCATGTGTGTCCTGGTTTCAGCTGGGATAGAGTTAATTTTCTTCCTAGGAGCTGGTATAGTGCTGTGTTTTGGATTTTAGTATGAGAATAATATTGATAACACACTGATGTTTTGGCTGTTGCTAAGTAATGCTTACACTAGTCAAGGACTTTTCAGCTTCCCATGCTCTGCCAGGTGCACAAGCCAGGATAGTTGATCCAAACTGGCCAAAGGGCTATTCCATACCATATGACGTCATGCTCAGTACAGAAACTGGGGGGAGTTGGCCGGGGGGCAGCAATCGCTGCTCGGGGACTGGCTGGGCATCAGTCGGTGGGTGGTGAGCTGTTGCATCGCTTCCCCCCACCCCACCCCCCTCCGGGTTTTGTTTCTCTCTCTCTCTTCTGTTGTTTTCCTTTTCATTACAATTTATTATTATTATTATTACAACAGATATATTTTTTCCCACTTTTCCCCAATTATTAAACTGTTCTGATCTCAGCCCACAAGTTTTCTTACTCTTCCGATTCTCTCCCCCATCCCACCGGGGGGGGAGGGTGAGCGAGCAGCTGGGTGGTGTTTAGTTGCTGACTGGGGCTAAACCACAACAGTCCTTTTTGGCGCCCAACGTGGGGCACAAAGGGTTTGAGATAATGACAGATTAACCAGAGCGTATTAAGGAATTTAGATCTGTTAGTAGTTGTGGGACGCGATATTGATCCATCTGTTCCTAGCATTGGTTTACCTGATCTGCACCATGCTCATTTTTTTGCTGTACATGTTCAAGATCGGTGTTGGTTTTTGCAGTTTGCTGTGCTCTGCAGTGATTAATGACGTTTTGCCTGTGAGATTTGTTATTAAAACAGTGACCTTGGGTTTACTTTGGTATCTGAGTTTGTACCGAAGCCATTACTGTACGTTGGATACCACCTCATGGAGACAATTAGCAATTATACCTCTTCCTCCGAGAGGTTTTTTATGGAGGAAATACAAAATGGCACCTTCACTACTTTTTTCTACAATGTTTCCTCCTTTGTTACAATAACTTCTCAGTATCTTGAACATCCTTGGGTAGTTAAGATACATCTATTGGTATTGCTTGGGAATATTGTTTCGATTTTGTCCAAGATAAGTAAGAAATTTAAGAATATCATCCAGAGATCTGCCCCAAGGCCGGATAGTTATGAGTGGCAGGGTGTGTGGGATAGCATGGGCAAATGCCTAGGATGGTGGGCACCTCCAGTGTTTTGGAACTTCACCTCTGAACAAGTGCAGAATCATGAAAAATTAGTACACTACTTGGAAAAAGTATGTCATCACCCTGCCAATTCTAGGGAGACACAAATCACTGCAATGTGCTGGGGTCTGGCCCATGCCTACCGAGCCCCGTTCAACACTATTCAGAACCCTCAAGGATCTGGTGACAAAACGACAGACACCATGGCTACTCCGGCCCCCACTGCGACAAGCACCATGGCTACTCCAGCCCTCCCTGCGACAGGCACTGCGGTTACTCTGGCCCCCTCTGCGACAGGCACTGCGGCTATTCCAGTCCCCTCTGCGACAGGCACTGTGGTCACCCTAGCCCCGCTGTGACAGATAATGCAGCTGAACCAGGGAACCAACACGTGTCAGTATCGGTCGCCCCTATTCACAAGAAGAAATCTTGGAAGCAAAAGTCAGCTCGTTTAGAAAGGGAAGATGAAAGAGCAGGGCCATCACAAGGAGAGGAAGAGGAAGAACTTGTGGATGAGATGGAAACCACCCGATCCCTATCCCTGAGTGAGCTGTGAGATATGAGAAGAGATTTCAGCCATCGTCCAGGCGAGCACGTTGTCACCTGGCTGCTCCGATGCTGGGATAGTGGGGCCAGTAGCCTGGAATTAGAGGGTAAGGAAGCCAAGCAGCTGGGATCCCTTTCTAGGGAAGGGGGCACTGACAAAGCGATTGGAAAAGGGGCACCAGCCCTCAGCCTCTGGAGGCGACTCCTGTCAGCTATGAAGGAAAGATATCCCTTCAAGGAAGATGTTGTATATCGCCCAGGCAAATGGACCACCATGGAGAAAGGTATCCAGTACCTGAGGGAATTAGCCATGCTGGAGGTGATTTATGGTGACCTGGACGACGAGCAGTTATCCAAAGATCCAGATGAGGTCCAGTGCACACAACCCACATGGCGGAAGTTGGTACAGAACGCACCATCGTCGTGTGCCAACTCATTGGCAATACTGACCTGGAAAGACGGAGAAGGTCCAACAGTGGATGAAGAAGCTAGCCAGCTCCAGGAATACAAAGAAAGTATCTCTTCGTCCCTTGTCTCAGCTGTGGAGAAACTGTCCCGGGAGGTCCAGCAACTCAAAGAGGATAGGTCCTACTCCCCACCTGTACAGACCATTGTCTCAGCTATTAGGAGTCAGCGTTCCTCTGCTCAAGAGAGAGGATATAGAGGGTACACACCACGGGGCACCCTATGGTTTTACTTGCGTGACCATGGAGAGGACATGAGGAAGTGGGATGGAAAACCTACCTCAACCCTAGGAGCACGGGTACGAGAGTTGCAAGGAAAAACAATCACCAAAGGGGGTTCTTCCAGGAAAATTGCTGCTCTGGTTTCCAGTGGACACTTCCCCAGACAGAGTAAAAGGGCTGATCTTACTCCTGATTTTAATGAAGGAGCTCCTGGCTCATATGTACAAGAAATGGGCAATGAATATTGTGACCAGGATTAGGGGGGCCCTGCCTCCAGCCAGGTGGAGGAAAGGGACAACCGGGATTACTGGACTGTGTGGATCCAATGGCCTGGCACATCAGACCCCCAGGAGTATAAAGCTCTTGTAGACACCAGTGCACAGTGTCCCCTAATGCCATCAAGCTATACAGGGGCAGAACCCATCTGTATTTCTGGAGTGACAGGGGGATCCCAACAACTGACTGTATTGGAGGCTGAAGTGAGCCTAACTGGGAATGAGTGGCAAAAGCACCCCATTGTGACTGGCCCAGAGGCTCCGTGCATCCTTGGCATAGACTACCTCAGGAGAGGGTATTTCAAGGACCCAAAAGGGTACCGGTGGGCTTTTGGTATAGCTGCCTTGGAGAAGGAGGAAATTAAACAGCTGTCCACCTTGCCTGGTCTCTCAGAGGACCCTTCTGTTGTGGGGTTGCTGAGGGTCGAAGAACAACAGGTGCCAATTGCTACCACAACAGTGCACCGGAGGCAGTATCGTACCAACCGAGACTCCCTGATTCCCATCCATAAGCTGATTCGTCGACTGGATAGCCAAGGAGTGATCAGCAAGACTTGTTCACCTTTAAACAGTCCTATATGGCCAGTGCAAAAGTCTAATGGAGACGAGTGGAGACTAACAGTAGACTATCGTGGCCTGAATGAAGTCACGCCGCCACTGAGTGCTGCCGTGCCGGACGTGCTGGGACTGCAATACAAACTGGAGTCAAAAGCAGCCAAGTGGTATGCTACAAGTGATATCGCTAATGCGTTCTTCTCAATCCCTTTGGCAGCAGAGTGCAGGCCACAGTTTGCTTTCACTTGGAGGGGCGTTCAGTACACTTGGAATCGATTGCCCCAGGGGTGGAAACACAGCCCTACCATTTGCCATGGACTGATCCAGACGGCACTGGAACAGGGTGAAGCTCCAGAACATCTGCAATACATTGATGACATCATCGTATGGGGCAATGCAGCAGACGCAGTTTTTGAGAAAGGGAAGAAAATAGTCCAGACCCTCCTGAAAGCCGGTTTTGCCATAAAACAAAGTAAGGTCAAGGGACCTGCACAGGAGATCCAGGTTTTAGGAATAAAATGGCAAGATGGACATCGTCAGATCCCAATGGATGTGATTAACAAAATAACAGCCATGTCTCCACCAACTAGCAAAAAGGAAACACAAGCTTTCTTGGGCGTTGTGGGTTTTTGGAGAATGCATATCCCAAATTATAGTCTGATCGTAAGCCCTCTTTATCAAGTGACCCGGAAGAAGAATGATTTCCAATGGGGCCCTGAGCAACGACAAGCCTTTGAACAAATTAAACGGGAGATAGTTCATGCAGTAGCCCTTGGGCCAGTCCGGGCAGGGCCAGATGTAAAAAATGTGCTCTACACTGCAGCCGGGGAGAATGACCCTACCTGGAGCCTCTGACAGAAAGCACCAGGGGAGACTCGAGGTCGACCCCTAGGGTTTTGGAGTCGGGGATACAGAGGATCTGAGGCCTGCTATACTCCAACTGAAAAAGAGATATTGGCAGCATATGAAGGGGTTTGAGCTGCTTTGGAAGTGGTTGGTACTGAAGCACAGCTCCTCCTGGCACCCCGGCTGCTGGTGCAGGGTTGGATGTTCAAAGGGAGGGTCCCCTCTACACATCATGCAACTGATGCTACGTGGAGTAAGTGGGTTGCACTGATCACACAATGGGCTTGAATAGGAAACCCCAATCACCCAGGAATCTTGGAAGTAATTATGGACTGGCCAGAAGGCAAAGATTTCAGAATATCACCAGAGGAGGAGGTGACGCGTGCTGAGGAGGCCCCACTGTACAATAAACTACCAGAAAATGAGAAGCAGTATGCCCTGTTCACTGATGGGTCCTGTCGTATTGTAGGAAAGCATCGGAGATGGAAAGCTGCTGTATGGAGTCCTATATGACAAGTGGTAGAAACTGCTGAAGGAGAAGGTGAATCGAGCCAATTTGCAGAAGTAAAGGCCATCCAGCTGGCTTTAGACATTGCTGAATGAGAAAAGTGGCCAGTGCTCTATCTCTATACTGACTCATGGATGGTGGCAAATGCCCTGTGGGGGTGGTTGCAGCAATGGAAGCAGAGCACTTGGCAGCACAGAGGCAAACCCATCTGGGCTGCAGCATTGTGGCTAAACATTGCTGCCTGGGTAGAGAACCTCCTTGTAAAAGTATGTCATGCAGATGCTCACATACCCAAGAGTCAGGCCACTGAGGAACATCAAAACAACCAACAGGTGGATCAGGCTGCTAAGATGGAAGTGGCTCAGGTGGATCTGGACTGGCAACATAAGGGTGAATTCTTTATAGCTCTGTGGGCCCATGACCCCTCAGGCCATCAAGGAAGAGATGCAACACAGAGATAGGCTCGTGATCGAGGAGTGGACTTGACCATGGACACTATTGCACAGGTTATCCATGAATGTGAGACATGCACTGCAATTAAACAAGCCAAGCGGTTAAAGCCTCTCTGGTATGGAGGACGAGGGCTGAAATATAAATATGGGGAGGCCTGGCAGATCGATTCTATCACACTCCCACAAACCCGCCAAGGCAAGCGCTATGTGCTTAGAATGGTGGAAGCAACCACCGGATGGCTGGAAACATATCCCGTGCCCCATGCCACCGCCCAGAACACTCTCCTGGGCCTTGAAAAGCAAGTCCTATGGCAACATGGAACCCCAGAAAGAATTGAGTCAGACAAGGGGACTCATTTTCGAAACAACCTCATAGATACCTGGGCCAAAGAACATGGCATTGAGTGGGTATATCACATCCCCATCATGCACCAGCCTCCAGGAAATTCGAACTATACAATGGGCTGTTAATGCCTACACTGCGAGCAATGGGTGGTGGGACATTCAAACCTTGGGATACACATTTAGTAAAGGCCACCTGGTTGGTCAACACTAGGGGATCTGCCAATCGAGCTGGCCCTGCCCAATCAAATCTTTTACGCACTGTAGAAGGGGATAAGGTCCCTGTAGTGCACATAAAAAACATGCTGGGGAAGACAGTCTGGGTTACTCCTGCCTCGGGCAAAGGCAAGCCCATTCGTGGGACTGCCTTTGCTCAAGGACCCGGGTGCACTTGGTGGGTAATGCGAAAGGATGGGGAAGTCCGCTGTGTACCTCAAGGGGATTTGATTTTGGGTGAGAATAGCCAATGAACTAAATGGTATGATGGTAATTGCTATATAATACTGTATGTCATCTCTTTTATGGTTGCTATATGCCACATCAATGGTATTTCAGTGAGAATCACCCAGATTAATGAAGAATGAACTTTGATGAAAGCAAGCAAAGTGCAGTGGTGATGGAACCAGAACTGGCTTCAGCATGCAACAATCCAACACCACACACCATCTCTCCTGCCCTGAAGGGCTGTTATGACAGATGGAGCCCAAAGTCATGGACTAAATGAACTCAATGGACATTTTAGAGGGATGGCCCATAGACCAAGGGAATGATAGCTGTGTGTATATATCAAAATACAGGGAAAGTGGTGGTGACTAATTGGAATGTATTAGAAAGGGTAGGACCTGGGCATATTGATATTAATATTGATAACACACTGATGTTTTGGCTGTTGCTAAGTGGTGTTTACACTGGGCAAGGACTTTTCAGCTTCCCATGCTCTGCCAGGTGCACAAGAAGCTGGGAGGGGGCACAGCCAGGATAGTTGATCCAAACTGGCCAAAGGGCTATTCCATACCATATGATGTCATGCCCAGTATAGAAACTGGGGGGAGTTGGCCAGAGGGCAGCGATCGCTGCTCGGGGACTGGCTGGGCGTCAGTCAGCAGGTGGTGAGTGGTTGCATCACTTGCTTTTTTCACTTGTTTTTTTTTCCCTTGGGTTTTGTTCCTCTCTCGCTCTCTTGTTGTTTTCCTTCTCATTACAATTTATTATTTTTTTGTTGTTGTTCCAGTTATTAAACTGTTCTTATCTCACCCCACAGGTTTTCTTACTTTTGCTCTTCTGATTCTCTCCCCCATCCCACCGTGGGGGAAGGGTGAGAAAGTGGCTATGTGGTACCTAATTGCCAGCTGGGTCTAAACCACTACAGCGTGTTTCCATTTATTCATGCTGAACACTCCCCAGTGTTTCCTATCTCAGCAGAAGCTACATTTGCTGTATACAAAATCCTCATTCAAAAGACACAAGACAGTCATATGCCGTCAGGGTAGTTGCGCCTGGATATTTCCTGGCATCACAGCATCAAATAGGTTGTATTTGTATTATTTTAATCAAAAATAGTGCTCCCCATCCTCCAAGAAACAAGTTCAAGAACAGTATTTTAAAAATAAATTTTAAAAATTATTTAAATTATTTCAGAATTTCTTGAAGACCACTTATTTAATGATCAACAGAAATAATCAGATTTCAGAAACTATTTGAAAAACCTTGCCTTGAGTAAATGAATCCCAGTACACTCAAGAAGTCACATCTACCAGTTATCAGAGGCCACACACATTTGTAAGCACTTATAAGTATATAAATTATTTCAAAAATCATCTCGCAGTATTAAATGTAGTATTTATTAGAGCTACTGAGTGCTTTAAAAAAAAAAAATCTTCTTACTTATTTAAGAAATTAAAAGCTTTTTGGGGAAGGGGTAATCCATTTTGGAAAGCTTGGTCCACTTTTCTGAACCTGCTGTAAGGTTTCTGCGAACAGATCTGTCACTTCCATGAAGAGATGAATGAGGTATTTCTATGCTAAAAAAGTTGTGAATGCAACTTCATGTATATACTTAACACATATAAAATGCTTCATTTTTAAAGATGATAGAGCTGGATATTTTTTGCAACCTCTTTCTATCGTATCTTAATTATTTTTTCTTCCAATAAACCAGATATTTTTATTTCCTCTTGATTTCTTGAAACAAAGAGAGACTTCATGCATCATTTGGCAGCTCTGTGCAAGCAGTTTGTACTTGAATTTCCAGAAACACAGCGTGTTATTTACATTGCCAGTTGCAACACTTTTTTCTGTGTAAAAGCTCCCTTAGCAGAAAAATATCCCAGCTGCTCTTAGAGCTGGAGGCTAAATACAGATACCATGCTCACTGCTCACTTAAGTTGATAAACTTGCTGGGATTTTGTGATGCAGCCCCAAAATATCAGCTTCCAAGTGACAGGGTTGATGCACAAAATATCTCTGTCTTTTAATATGATATTTTCCAGGGGAATGTGTTGATTAGCCCTCAGTTTGTAGAAAATGCATTGCTCACTGATGTTTTTCTGCCCTGTGAAAGTGTTTCGGGATTCTCCAAGGAGATAGTTGGATAGGAGAATTGACCAAACGTTAAGGAATAGTAGGGAAGGTAAGTTGTAATGATCGAACCATGCCAATGCTCAAATACCAAAATACACAGATCACATATTGCCACTGCTCCTACTCAAACGCACCGACTTTGGTGTCTGTCGTTGCTCTCATTAGAGCAGGTATCAGCTCTGCTCAAACCTCTATCCTTTCCCAATTGCTTTCTAATGGGAGGCCACAGAAGAGCAACATTAGTTACAGGGAGACGTTATCCCTGGAAACACTTACTGGAGTTTGCAAACATCCATGCTCATTTTTCTTTAAGCAAACCAGACATTATTAAATGGGAGATGCCACATGATTGCAGAATTAAGAGTTGATATTCCACACTTACAAGGTTTTAGAAACAAAACAAGAGCTTGCAGTAAACTAACCCCATTGGAATAATATGTAGAAAAAGAAAATAAATAAATCCTGGAACATACAACTCTGCAGAAGACAGACATGATACCAGAAAAACCTCCAGAAAGCTCATTTTTAACTCTAGAATTTCACATTTCCAAAGCGCACAGCTCGCCCCACGTTCCCACCCCTGCAAAGGAGAGAGGAGAAGCTGAAGGTATTTAGCAGACATTAGCATCTATATTCTGCAAGTCGCAGATGTAAAGGAAGGGATTAATTTCCCCTAACATAAGCCATCTAAAAATTAAATGGCTGAGAGTCATCTTGGCTTCTTTTTTAACACAGATTAAAATAGCTGCTATGTGCAGGTCTTCCTTGCTCTCTCCCCAGAGGTTGTAGAAAGCACTCAAGTGCCAAACTTAAATAGAGGGCTGAAATTAAATCAGAGGTATCCCACCCTCAGCACAACTCCTGAATGCATGGCCCAAATCCAAAGTGCATTGGAGTCCATGGAAAAATCACGGCTGTAATTCTGGAAGGGTGTTTTAGTCCTCTGCTGCTGTTGTCCAGAGGTTTGGGGAGGTCAGGGTGACTCAGAGGTGCCGCAGTAGCCAACTGGAGCAACCTGCCATGCTGGCTGGCAGCACCCCCAGTATCCTCCAGGAAAGCACACCAGTGTCCATTTGCTTTGGTTTAAAAGGAAAGGCAATCATGGAAGCAGCAAGGTGTTTGCACTCTCAGCCTCTCTGCTGAGGTTAATTGCTTGGGATATTTTTACTGTTAGATACTGCTGACCCCTACCAGAGCAGCACTGCTCTGCAAAGGCATGCTCTGAAAGCATTTGAACAAGCATCTCTGAAGTTCAAATGCAGGAGTTATAGTCAAATCCAGAAGTTATAGTCAAATCCAGAAAAAAGTCCAACGGGGAGAAAAAACAAAAAAACAAGTTTAAATTTGTCTGTGACTTCACAGGATCCTCCAGCCTGAGTGTGTTTTGCCTTTTGGGGCTTCTGCACTGTAATAACCATGCATGCAAGCAAGCAAATGTGCGCACGCACAAACCCAGAAGAGAACAGACTCTGACCAAACCAGCTTCTCCTCCTGACAGCAGCACCCTGCACGACCCCCACACTTTTAGTTGGGTGCATGAGGCAAAGGGTGTCCCACTAACATCGCCCCAAAATTACGGTGTGGTACCATAGGTGTGTGCAGGGTACTCCAGGGATCATGCAAGCAGCAATACAAGCCCCCAGCTGTCAAAAAAGCCTTCCTGGATGAGTGAGCACCACTGGGAGACATTTAGAGATCTAAGGGGGGGCTGCAGGGTTAACACCTAGGAAGGAGAAGTCCTGGAAAGGAGCCCCCATTTTTATTGCTGGAGCCTTGCACTGCAAAACCCAATATAATGCTTGAAAGCAAGCACTTTGCCCTTTATTGGTTGCATATTTAGCATCTAGCTGTCAGGGGAAGGTGCGCAGGGAGCAGAGCAGGAGCAGGGAGGGGGAAGAAGCTCATCCACTTTTTTTTTTTTTTACACGGCAGACGGTTTTCCACGCACACTGCCAGCTCACACGAATTTTTTTTTTTTTTTAAAAAAAACCACGTTACATTGAGAAACAAAGCTTAGACACAAAATGCTGCCCCTGATGAAATGTGGAAAGAGCCTGAGCTGGCTGCTGGTGACTGCTGCTATTCATCTGACTAAGCAGCATTTGACATTTGGGCTTGGTGGGTCTCAAGTTTCCCTCTAGGAAGATATGGGCTGACTCCACAGCAGCCAATCTGGGTCAGAGGCTGCAGATGATGCCAGAGGGAGGCGAGGCATGCACACATCTCAAATGACAGAGCACGCTGCTGGACTGCATAAGTGCAGCTCCAGCGAGCCTGATGTCAGTTGCGCCAGATGCATGGCACCACTGCCCAGTCCTCCTGCACCTTCTGGGGATGGTGTTCAGCTGCAAATTCCTCTCTTTTTTCACATTTCTTGGTGGCTTGTACTTGGTTTTGCTTTTCTTCACCCAGTTATGAGAGTTTTGTGTTTCCTTTTGCCACGTGGTTTATCTTCTGTTGTAATTGGAGGCAAGTGGAAGCTGTTTTACAAGACCAGCATTGAATTTTGCTCAACCCAGGTTGAGCTTGGTGCAATATAACCAGCAGCATAAAGGGAAATCCTTTCTGTAAGCCAGTGTTTCAGAAGAAACCCAGTTAAATTGAAATCATACCAAAAGTGACAGGCTTGCTGAGAGCTGGCTGCATGTTGCAAGGAGCCTGAGCTGAATCCACAATTCAGACATGTCTTCCCTGGATGGAGAAAATCCGAACCAGACACCAATACCACAGTTGAGTCTTCCAAGAGGTGTAACCCACAAAAAATCCCGCTCTGGGTGGATGTGTCACTGCCCAAGCAGAGCGAGCCAGCTGGAAGGAGCTGGCTGTAGCATGTTTTCCTTTGATGCCTAAAGCTTTAATTACAATTTACTAGAGAAACTTTGTGGTACTGAGAAAATCTATAAAATCCTTTAAGCTTTACATTTCTCTATCTTTGCCACATCCACATGTTTCCTCCTCCTTCTCCCCACTCCGAGATTTTGCATCAACTACAAGCAAGGGCTAACACAGGGGAATTGCAGCATAAATAACATGAATACTAAAATAAGTGCCATTATAAGGGTTGTTAAAAGTATTACCTGTTCCCAATTCGAGTACTAAAATCCTCCTCGACAAAATTTAAAACAGATTTGTACAACACAGTTTTTCAATGAGCAAAAATCCTTTATTACCTTATTTTGCATCAGATCCCTCATGACTGTTGCTTGCAACATTGCCATGCAGTCTCCCATCTCCTAACAGCGCTATCCCTCCAGACCCACTTGTCATCCTCACTTCCACTTCTTGAGACCCTTGATGAGTGTAAATGAAATTTGAAAATTGGTTGCATAACTTCTGCAAACTAAGTTGAGTACTAATATAAACACATCTCTTGGATGACAATAAGCCTCTATGAACCCTAAAGTCCCAACAGGCATCCACTCATCCAAAAAGCTATATAGGGGCCCTGACCCCGGTCCCATTGAAATGAGTGAAAAAACAAACAAACAAACAAAACCCCAAACCAAACAAAACATTAACTCCAGATCACAAGCGCTGCTGAACACTGCAAACCCACAGTTCATAAACTGTATTTGCCAGGTATTCCCATCCCTTGCCTTCAGGTGGTGGATGGCCTCATCCAAGGCTGGTTTTCTGTATGGCACCTGGCTGTCCCAAAGCAGAGCTCTGCTGCTCTCTGCCAGCCCAGTGGCAGGCATCAGCAAGACCTTAAGCAAAGCTCAGCCCACCACTGATCCCATTTCTTTGTAGGAGGAGATGCTGGAGCCCTCCTAAGTGGGGTCTCAGGCCATCGTGTCTGCCTGTGATCAGCCATGTAATGTGACTTCAGGGACACACAGGTTTCATGGGTGCTGCACATTATCACAGTCCAGTCATGGAGGATATGGCACATTCCTGAGCACGAAGTACACCTGAGATACTCATCTCCTCTGCAAATACCAGCTGGGCCTTTTCAGAGGCAGCTTTGAGAATGCTAATGGGGACAAATGACAGCTATGAACAGTCTAGCCTCAGTGGCCCACATGAACAGCCCTGTAAGAGCAGTTATAGTGGCAATTCAGAGCATCTTGAGGGATAAAACTGAGGTCTCGCCTCTTCTAGATCATCCCAAAGAACATCTGCTGGCTGTGAAAATACTATAGCACATCCTGACCTTCCCTTGATGCTCTGCTTGGCTGAAGGCAACAGCCCCAGGGCATTCAGTCCAATGAACATCCCACAGCTGTTCAGCTTGCAGAAGACCTCACACCAGCTGACAAGTAAAGGAGCTGTAGGTAGTGACAGAGCAGGTATAACCAGTGCGCACCACCTGCCAGAGAGCTTGCCACTGAGTAAGACCAAAGACCAAGCCCAAATACGGTCCAAAATAAACAACAGGAGAATCCACTTCTCTGAGGAACAGCTTGTCCAGGTCATGCTGTTGAAACCTCAAGTGCATTACAGCAGAGTAACACTATCCTGACAGGCACCTCTGCCATTTTGAAGGGTGCATACTCACGAGTTTTAAGCACTTCTACAAAATGGAATAAAGAGGTCAAACCCAGGAGAATAGCCATACCTTATACCACAGACTGACCCTGAGTCCTGCATAATTTGCTCTGATTGTCTTTAGTATTCATGCACAGGTGAGAGGGAACTACCACAAATCCAGCTCTGAGTACTGACAGTGGCATAATTCTGTCTCACAAGAGAGAAGTAAGCCTTTCTTTCCCCATTCCTCAGGAAGGGTGCAAGCTTTAGCACTTGTGGGGTTTTTTTGGCTGTCCCACAGGAAGATGAGCAGGTTTATCCCTAGCCCATAGGGAGACAGTGGGCTGGAAGGGTTTGCATCCCAAGGCACACTGCAAGCAGTACAATCACCATCTCTGACATCTCCCTGGAGGGCAAGGAAGAAGACAGGTTGCTCAGTTGTTGACCAACTGTCCTTTAAAATCATACATAGTTTTCCTTATTCTAGCACTAAACTGCACTCCTGCCATGTAACCTTAGGGTTGAGATCAGATGAGTCCCATCATATTTAGCAACCACATTCCTATATGTGCATAATTGTGCTTCTATCATCCAGTTGTTGAGACCTGAAATGGGAGGAGAAGGATCTCATTTACTCCTCAGCACAAGGAAAGCTTGAAGAACACTACCAAGAAGCCTGCAAAAGCCACTGATGCCTCAGCTCACAGGCTGCATGACCATCAAACTATCAGCACCATATACACGCATGCAACAAGCAGCTCTGTAAATCACATAATATATTTTTAGAAATATAGTCACCATCACTAGAACATTGTTTTCCCTGGGAAAAGTCCTCCCTTTGTTTTTCAACCACAAACTCTCATGGCTAGAAAGGGGCAGGGGGAACTCCAGTTGCAAGTTTTCTACCAGTTTAGCAAATACCTTGATAAACTTCAGCATATTTATGGTGGTTGTTGACAAAAAGGATTTTATTTATATCAAATACATGCTTTAAACAGCCAATTATCACTTCAAAATATGCCAAACTGACCCCTGTACTGGCCTCAACAGGGCTCACAAATCATAAATTTATGTAAGAAATAAGACTTCCCCTAGGACAAACAACAGACTGTACAAATGCATTTGCTCAGCAACTGCTGTGAACACTTATTTCTTAATCAGACTTTGTGAATGTAGCACACACCAACATAACCTTATCTTACCTCATCTGGGATTCAGACTATATGCTCACACAGTGGTTGTGCTATGCAAAGAAGCATAGTAAGGCTCAAGTACCAGGTCAGGACAAATCAAGCAGTTGCACAAAACAGTAAGGACCTACATGTACTCTGCATTGCAATAGCCACACCCCCATTTTTAGGAGCCGAGGATCCTGGGCATTAAGTACCTCCTTTGGTGGCCTGGAACCCCTTATCACAAGCAGATCAGGAGCTGCTTCATCTGGCAATGCTGCATGTGACTGATTTGAATGTCAGGTGTTGAATCACACCACAGAGCTCCCTACCTGCAACCTGTTATTGGCCAATGTCAACAGCAGACCTCAATTGCTCAGGTCCACATTGGGAAACAGCCATCTAGCAAGCCTGGTGCCAGGATAAGCATAAGGGTTGGAATGGAAAATGAGAGCAGGGCCATGAATTTGAAAGTCAGGTTTTGACTAATTATTTAAAATATGCTGGATTCTGACATCCATTTTATGCAATAGGCTACAGTATTGTACCAGGCATCTATCCTGGCACTATCAGTGGTATAAAATACTTTAACGAGCTATCTCGCACAGTGAGTCATTTCAGAAGTTGAATGTACTTTATTTCACAGGAAAATAATTTTCTACTGTTCAACTTTTAGCCAAGAGTTGACCTAATAGCTCTGCTCCTGAATTCTATCCAGGGCTTGACCCAAAGACTGCAACCTACTGATTTGAGCTCAAGCTTTGCACAAGGAAAAACGTTGAGGAAAGTGGTGGGAAGGAAGGGGAGCTAGAAGGGTCGGAGCTTAGGAATCCAGCCTTTGGGTACCTGTGCTGTGCTCTGCAGTTTTGCATCTTGCTTCCAAATGTCCCTTGTACTTATTTTTCTTACGCAGTACGTTCTTCAGATCCATGGATGGGAGACAGGAAAGAATGATAGGAGCCCACCTGCAATGTCAAATTGAATCAGAGAATCTCCTGACACACAAAAATCTTGCTTCTGCTGGCAATCCTTGAGAAGTAGGCTGAGGTATGAGAGTAAGTTCACCACACCAGTAGCAATCTCATGGAGAGGCCCATTCCAGCAGTGGCACATCTAGCTTTGCTCTAGCTATCTCCAGAAGTTGTACCACCTAATTGCACAAATGTCTAAGCAACAGGTACCGTGAACAAGGGGAGAACAGGGAAGTAAAGGAAGAAAGAAAGGAAAAAGAGAACATCCCTATATGGTAAGAGCCCCAGGTTACTTCTCCTCCATCACACATACACTGATGGGAGTCACTGACACTCCCCCTTCCTTCCCAGGAGAGTCACAATGAAATCCTTCCCATCTCAGAAGCCAGTGATCTGGACTGGAATTACACAGGTGGTAGCGACATACCGCAAATTCTTTGAGTTTGATTTGCTCTAAATGATTCTCAGGGCATGTATTTTTAGGCCTGCAATTGCATTTTTCTATGGCACTCAATCACCCTGCCTCCCATCCCAGTACTGGGCAGAGCAAGAAAAGGCAGCCACTGTTGGCTAAAGACAGAGATCAACCCTCCAACATGGGAAACATAAACAGACTTGAGCAAGGAGCAGACCTGCTTTGAAGTACAAGAGTCATAGGTCCACCACTGAGATATCTGGAAACCATTTTAAGAGATCATCAGCTCATGCAACACAAAGTGTTGAGCAATATGAAGTTCTTGAGAACCTGACTCCTTATAGCTTTAGTGCATGGTCACCATGTTACTGCAACCTTAGGAAGAAGTTCCTAGAGGAACTCACGCTCTGTGTGCTGGTGTCGTGGTTTAACCCCAGCCAGCAACTAAGCACCACACAGCCGCTCGCTCACTCCCCCCACAGAGGGATGGGGGAGAGAATCAGAAGAGTAAAAGTGAGAAAACTCGTGGGTTGAGATAAAGACAGTTTAATAGCAAAAGCTGCACACGCAAGCAAAGCAAAACAAGGAATTCATTAGCTATTTCCCATTGGCAGGCAGGTGTTCAGCCATCTCCAGGAAAGCAGGGCTCCATCACGCATAATGGTTACTTGGGAAGACAAACACCATCACTCCGAACGTCCCCCCCTTCCTTCTTCTTCCCCCCAGCTTTATATACTGAGCATGACGTCATATGGTACAGAATAGCCCTTTGGCCAGTTTGGATCAACTGTCCTGGCTGTGTCCCCTCCCAGCTTCCCATGTGCCTGGCAGAGCAGGGGAAGCCGAAAAGTCCTTGACTAGTGCAGCAACAACTAAAACATCTCTGTATTATCAACACTGTTTTCAGCACAAATCCAAAACATAGCCCCATACCAGCCACTATAAAGAAAATTAACTCTATCTCAGCTGAAACCAGGACAGCTGGTAAGGGAGAAGGCACCTAGGGCAGGCTGAAAGACATACTGCAGTGAAGGACAAGGGCCACCATTCATTCTGCAGTCACATCAACCTGCATTCACTGATCTTCTAAAGTCATGTCTAACTATAAGTAAGCAAGCAATTGTACAGGGTTCAATTCTAGGGCCAGTTCTGTTCAATATTTTATCAATGATCTGGATGCAGGAGTTGAATGCACCATTAGCAAGTTTGCTGATGATACCAAACTGGGAGGTGCTGTTGGCTCTCTCGAGGGACAAGTTGCCTTGCAGAGGGATCTAGATAGATTGGAACATTGGGCTATGATTAACGGGATGTAATTTAACAAGTCCAAATGACGGATTCTGCACCTAGGATGCAGTAACACCAGCCACAAGTATAAATTGGGAGAGGAGTGGCTGGAGAGCAACCCTGCAGAAAGGGATCTGGGGGTGCTGGTTGACAGCAGGCTCAACATGAGTCAGCAGTGTGCCCTGGCAGCCAAGAGGGCAAACCACATCCTGGGGTGCATCAAACACAGCATAACCAGCTGGTCAAGAGAGGCAATTATCCTGCTGTATTCAGCATTGGTGCAGCCTCACCTTGAGTATTGTGTGCAGTTCTGGGCCCCACAATTTAAGAAGGATGTGAAGGTCCTTGAATGTGTCCAGAGGAGGGCAACAAAGCTGCTGAAAGGGCTGGAAGGCAAGTCCTCTGAGGAGCGGCTAAGGACACTGGGTTTGTCTAGTTTGGAGAAAAGAAGGCTGAGGGGCGACCTCATTGCTCTCTACAGTTTCCTGAGAAGGGGAAGTGGAGAGGGAGGTGCTGATCTCTTCTCCTGGGATCCAGTGACAGGATGTGTGGGAATGGCTCAAAGCTGCGCCAGGGGAGGTTCAGAGTTGACATTAGGAAGCATTTCTTTACCGAGAGGGTGGTCAAACACTGGAACAGGCTTCCTAGGGAGGTGGTCAATGCCCCGTGCCTGTCAGTGTTTAAGAGGCATTTGGACAATGCCCTTAACAACACGCTTTAACTTTTGGTCAGCTCTGAAGTGGTCAGGCAGTTGGACTAGATGATCGTTGCAGGTCCCTTCTAACTGAGATATTCCATTCCATTCTATTCTATTCTACTAGATTCAACGGGACTAATCACACACTGAAAGTAGGCTTATGCTCAGGTACATAGCTGATCACAGCTTTCCCCTGAAGCAAAGAGCCTAATGCACACACTTCTGCACAGAGCACCAGGACTTGGGATTCCTGATCTCTAGGATGTAATGCTATAGGTACAGAGGCCAGAGACAGGACATCCCTGGTCCTTGCGTACAGCACCTGAATCTCATCTTTTTTTTAGAAATAGGAGTAATGAATAAATACTGGTGTTTGTATAGGGTAGTTTTGTTCTGTGTTCAACACCTGCCACAGTGAGTTCTTGGTTCATATCCATACTTGCCCTTTCCCTCAACTTCAATCTACTCCATACTCTACTTCCTTACTACCTTCCCCTGAATCTTCAGTATTTGAAGACCGACACTTGCCCCTGTTGGACTAGTAGTCATAAATGCTGAGTTCTTTTTGTTCACCACAACCTTACATGCTTTTCTCCAAATTAGTCAAATTTTTACCATTCTACCAACTGTAGATTTGCTGAATCTCACAGTTTTATTATTACTCTTAAAATAGGATTTAGAAGTTTCTGGCATCTGGTGAGTATACTTTTTCCTAAAAAGAGCATAACTGTAGCTTTGTGTAGGTGAGAAACTTTAGCCTTGTGAGTTTGAGAAAAAAACTACTGAAAATATGATTTGTTTAATGGTCAATTTAATGATCAGAGGTCCTGTAAATACAACTTATCAACACTCTGCCATTTCTTAAGTTCTATCTTCTGTAAATTACGTTGTCTTCTGCTCCACAGTCTTTCAAGATTTTGCAAATCCCTTTTCAAGACCCAAAAAATCTCTATTTATAAATAACCATAGCAGAGGGGAAAAACATTGCAGTGTAAAATATTCCTACAAGCAAAACAAAAAGCCCAATGATTTTATCATGTGTATCTTATACTAGAGCTAAATGTTTATAAAGATGGATTAAGATTTTTTTTTTTCCTCCCTGGCAACAGCTATAATAAATAATAAATAAAAAGAAAAAAAGTATGCACTTGGTACAATCAATGTATGTAATTATCCCTCTAAAATCTAACACATTTCTTCTGTATCTTCTGCTCCTTCCAGGACTGTATTAGATTCCTCTAATCCAGATTGCTCTCAGCAAGATGTCTTCATTTCCCAAAGGCAGAAACACAGTTCTACCATTTTTATATCTGGAAAACTGGAGAACATACTTTGGAATGATGTACAAGGATCAGATATTACTGCTGTTATTCTGTAATAAATGATTAGACTTGCTAGTAAAGACAGGCTCAGACCAAATCCTCATGGCTAGGCACCCCTATATATTGTGGAAGATTGGCTCAGGAATCAAATGTCAATGCTTGTGCTCATCTTTAATAATAACTTGGTAAGAAAAAGCCAATATTCTGAAGCACAGCAAACTGTGTTTGTGCACAACCTAGCACAGGACCTGGTTTTGTACTTTGGGGAATACCACACTCTAGACTTAAAAGTGAAATCAGGAACTACAGAAGAGGAATGCAGCATATTCCCCCAAAACTCAGAGCATCCATGCACCTTTCAGAAGAAGGGCTTCCCCCTGGAGACAAAATCACTAACAACTCACTTGACTGGTAGTCTACACAGAGCGATTGCCAATGGTCTCAACCGTTCAACGGTTTAATTGACACAAAGGACCCCTTTTGGCAGCAGTCCAACAAAGCAGCCACATTTCAAATGGGCAACAGAGAGCAGAAGCACATGTTTGGACAATCCACACATAACTCACCCTAACTAGAACACCTAGGTTGGTTTTAAACCTAAAGAAGGGATTGCATTCTCCCTAACCAAACTGAACTTGTCATCCTTTAGAGGGAGTGTTTATACCACCAGGAGCTGCAACCTGAGACCACAGACAGGCAAAAGGAAAGAAATTAAATTTACTCCCAAAACAAGAGCATTTTCCCTTAGTGCCCCTGAAAGCAGACATTGAACTTTAAGACCTGGAAGTTGTGGAAGAAGTTGCATATATTAGAAGTGCAATACATTAAGTCCCAGTAACTTCATGGGAAAGGATTTCATTGTTTCACTTTAGTGTGACAAAGCCCCTCATCAGAGGCTCTTACAGGAAACGAACAGGATAAAAGTGGAATGATATGGGAATAAGCAGTTGGCTCACACAGCAAAGAAAGGTTACTAGCAGGATGTACAATCATCTGTACTGATAACATGTTCATAAGTTATCTGGAAAATGAGGTGGACATCATGATACATTTTGCAGAAAAGACACAATTATTCAGGATTACCAAATTCAACTCTCACACATGGATCTCAAAAAAATGAGTGATAAAAAGGGGAAATGAAACATTATGTGCAAAAAAAAAGTGCATGAAGGGGATTATTCTTTATTGTACCTACACAGTGATGAGCTCTGAAAGAATTGTTACTACACAGGGACGAGATCTTGGAAAAACTGTGGCCAGTTCTCTGAAAATAAGAGTTCAGTCATTATCCACAGTCATGAAGGAAGAGGGAATTAGTTATTGGTTATTACGGAAGGAACTAAGAATAGAAAACATCCTGCTTTATAAAAGCCACGTGGCAACTGTATCTTGAACAGAGAAACTCCAATAACCCTAACTTACTAAGATACAGTAAAAAGAGGAAAACAGATACTGTGTTAGATGAACATCTGGTTTGCTGCCTTATGGCAGCTGGTTTTTTCTGAATCCATATAAACAGCACTAAATATTTCTACAGTCATTAAAGACACTGCATCCATTAAAACCCCAGGAATGGTGATCAGCATACTTCAACTGTTATCCACCAGTTGTAACAATACTTGCCTTGACCTGAATTTCTTGCTAGGCTAGGCAGTCAGGTTTTGAATAACCTCCCATCTTTCACAATCGTCACAGCTCATGCCAGTGGAGTGGCAAGAAGTTGTAGATAAGCAATATTTTGACAGTGGACAGAGGAGGAGAAAGAGTAAAGGCTGAAGTCTTTGCTACTATTTTAGTCTATGTAGCATAGTACAGGCTATAGAGAAGTGTGTGCTGTCTCTGACATGGATCCATCCAACTGAGTATCTAATGTAGACATCTACATCAGAGCAAGCTGCAAGTTGCTCTTGACAGCCTAGAGGACTTCAGTGAGTACAGTCAATGGAGATCTCGTTTCATCCAAATGTAATCTACATTATGTCAAATGATTCATAACTTCAACTCCACTGCCTGTGAGAGGCAAGACAACTTGCTCAGGTGTGCACTTCTCAAATTAGCTAAGAACAGCCCCACATTAAGTGACCCAAGAGATACAGATGATACTATCAGAGGAAGTTAAGAAATGAGTTGCTGTATGTATGCAGTTACCATACTGGTAGGTAGGCAGATTTGGAAGGCTGGCAGATTTGCTAGAGTTCTCTAGAAACTACCTAGTAAACACCAGTTATTTCTTGGCCAGGAAAAACAGTCTCTCCAAAAATAAACACTGACTTACCAAAAGTAACAATTCTCACAGTGATTTACTTTTAAAATAAACAAACAAAAATGAACACCGAGCCTTTTTTTCTGTTATATTTATTGTTCTTTTGGGAGGCACAATGTAAATTTCAGCTTTTGCTCATTTTCTTTTCCCTTGCAAAACAGCAGGGTACAGGTTACAGCCATCAATCTGCAATCAGTATATACTTCAGAAGGTCTCCAATTAAATTTTCACATTTCCTGATGGTAAGAGAGGCACATGTGCAGCAGTAGCTGAAATAAGAATAGTTTAAGCAATACTTGCTTAAAAAGCTGCACTGACTGCTATTTTAAGGCAGGTTTGGTGAAAGTTTGACAGGCAATTTCCTCAGGAAATGAAAATAATTTTGCCTACAGAAATACATTAACTTTGACTGAAAAGAGGCTTTTAGAAAATACTTCATCAGTGTGAAATTATATTGATGTTACACTTCCTTTAGTTAGAAAGACATTAATGAATCTTTTTGTTCAGAATTCAGACTTCTCAGCTATTCCTTTACCTTGCAGGAATGGCACAAAACAAAGGCAGGTAGTGATGCTTTATTGTCACAAAAGGCAGAAGTTTCTCAGGGAATTAGTAATTCGGGCAACACTGCAGTCTCTGTAATCTCTCAGGCTGTGTTCTCAATGATAAGAGCAATACCTTGTCCACCACCAATGCAAGCTGACCCAACTGCATATTTCCCACCACGACGCCTGTACAGAAAAAGTAACAGTGAAAATTATTTACATTTATGAAACCATAGTAGCTGTTGTCCTGATTTTATGAAAGGAAACTAGCTATCAACTGGGTACTACTAAAGATGGTGGTTTAGAATGTGCATGTTCTTCTTTTTCTAGAAAAATATCATGAAGCCTCAACTGATGTTGAAATATTTCTGTAGAAAAACAAGGAGTTGCAGGTCTGAGTCTTTTACCATCTAAAAGATGGTACGTTATATTGTTCTTAGGAATACAAAATGGCAAGGAATGATGTTACGGGATACTTGTGGTTTCAACACATAATAAAAATGGCATAAGTAAAATATAATTTTATTGCCAAGGTAGTTTCTAAAAGCTAAGTTTTCTACAGCCACACTCCAAGAAACAGTTGTCTGCAAGGTGCAAATTAACTGAGGCTTTATGGTTGAACACTAATATAGTGTTGCAAGTACAAGCAAAAAGATACAGTGATCTCTGCCCTGAGGGGAAAAAAAAAAAAAAAAGGAAAATTCAGATTAAAATGGTGCTAAGCATATCAAGCAAGCCAAAAGAGTCAAAATTTCTGAAAATGGACTAAAGGAGAAAGAAGGTGATGACAAAGCCTTTTAAATGGACCCTGTTAAGAAAAGAACAGACTTTGCTCAAAGGCCATTTCAATAAAGGAAGCCTTCCTACTGACTACTGTGGGCTTGGATCAGATCTAGGAGGCAAAAAAATCCTGTAATGACAACAGAATGGAATAAGAGGCAAGCTGCAGGACCTGAACTACAGCACAAAGGTAACAAATTTGTACAGAAAGCAGTACACTTTAGTGTGGAGAGTTTTAAGTCAGCAGACTGGAAGATTTTAGTCACACAGTATCCATACTAAAAATCTTTTGCAGGCGTAAATACATCAGCATTGCATTCACTACCAGCAGCTATCGGCTACGTACATACCTTAATTCATGAATCAGATGAACTGTGATCCGTGATCCTGAAGCACCCAAAGGATGACCTATAGCGATGGCACATCTGTTGACATTGGTTTTTTCAGGGTCAAGGCCCAAAACTTTTTCAACAGCTAGATACTGAGGTGCAAATGCCTCATTCACCTAAAACATCAGAGAAACAATACAAACTGTTCATGTCTGACTTTCCACACAAGCTTTCAGCAGCATGTGTGCACACAAGATTAAATGAGGTGTGCTTCTTCTCCAGGTCATTTTGATTGAGAAAAATATTAAACATTGTGCTTATAAAAGCGTACTCAGACAACATACAAATTGTCAGGCCAACCCAATGTAAATTCGAATCCTTCTGGCACATGTGATACAAAGCAAGTATATAGTATATTTTATTAAAAAAAAAGATGTATATTCTGATGCGATGTGTTCATGAAGAGCCTATGGCTCTGACAAAAAATGGCCTTGTTCACAAATGGAGAAGTGTGACTAACTTAAAACATTAACAGTCCAAACCTCATGTCACATTAGGATATTTTTTTCCATGGAATGCTATCACACCATTTTCAATTTCCACGTGCCTGAGATTTTTGTAATGACTGTGCAACTGCGTGGTAGAAACTAGATGGACAGAGGTCAGGCAGGCGAGCTAAGATAGGTGGGCTCCAGATATGCAGAAACACCTACCTTGTGATGATGGGCTACACGTATGAGTGGAATGTTTCTGCTAAAAAGATCAGGAGTAACCTCACTGTTCATGTTAAAACTCCTTACCTCTACCAAATCCATGTCCTTCAGGGTCAATCCTGCTTTCTTCAGAACCTCAGTAATTGCAGGTACAGGGCCTATTTGGAAATTATATGCACAGTTAGTTAAATAAAAAATTAAATAAATAAAGGCTTATAAACATGTTATACATAGGATAGCTTCATAAACCCTCATCAGATCCCCTCCCATGAGCCTCTGTGCAGCCAATGAATTCTGGATATGCCACTCACCTGCTTTATTAGGTGGTAAGAGAACTCCTAAATCTCAAAACTATTTGGCAGCCTCCTCAACACACTGCCAGGGAAAGTTAGGAGTGTCACTACTGCTGCACAGCTATGTTGGTAAACACACGCATAGCTTTCAAGTCAAGAGAACAGACAGTCCCCAGCCAAATAAAACAACTTCACGACAGTTTTGAGGCATTCTCCTTTCCGGTACTCTTGGTTCAGCTTATTCTTTCCTCACAACTTGCAGCCTCCAGGTATACAAAAAAGAAAAAGGGAGGCTGTTCTAGAGTTTGCTGGTCAAGTGTTTAGTTATGGGTATTGTTGTTTTAATATAATTTATATGAAAATCTTCTAGTCAAAAAACCCTAACAATAAAATGTTCCCTTGGACCCAGGTCCCAGACAACTGAAGACAGTAAGATTTTGAGAATATTACAGAGTTTGGCAATAAACCTGTTCTCTGGAAGAAAGCTGACATCTACAACCTAGTATAATCCACTAGGGGAGATTAATCTCAAAGCACAGCTACCTAAGGAAAGAGACACTCAAAGAGAATTTGAAAAGGCTAATTAGATACGTGCTTGTAGGACAAAGATATTGAGATGTTAGATGGTAGCTCATCATTAGACAAGAAAAAATCAATCCTAAAACATTAACAACCCTAAATGCTATCTCACTACCAAAAAGTGGTGTTGAAAACTCATAGCTCAGAGAATAAAAAACATAAAAATAAGTAAATGACTGAAGAGACAGAAAAATTAAAAGAAGGGCACAGTTTAAAGCTCAGTGGATTATTAGAAAGCCTCAGGCGGCTTAATACTAGACTCTAAATGCATCTCATTACAGACAGATTTTAGTATGCCTGTTACGCGTAATGGGAGGGTCTCGTGGACAATACAAAGACCATTAATGACAGCCAAGTAGACTTCTTTTCCACTTCTCTCTCTCTCTTTTTTTTTTTTTAAATAATGAATTATCTCACTAGACATTGTGAGGCAGGACTCCCTATCACTATCAGTATGTGAAAGGGCAGTTGCTCAGTCTGAGCTCCTGTTCTCAGATCTGTTGCTGTCATGTCGATGAATCTCATCTGGTCTTTTTGAGTTGCTGGGGACAAGCTGTGGTGTTAAGGAGTTAGGATACTAACTGTTTCTCCATACGATTTATGAAGTTTTTAAACAAGCCAAAAGAGTTGCCTGACCTAGAAAGAATGGGCTAGTTTAGAAAGCACAATGACAGCATGAAGTCTAGTGAAAGAAATCTTCCCTCTACATTTGCTTTGAAGGTTGCATTAGTCAGATAGTCTGATCAAGAAAAGAAATCTGACAATGCTTCATTTGCATTCCTACTGACGCATAGAACCAGTCAACAATGACCTCTCTGAACAGAATGGCAGAAAGGAAAAGCGATGCTGGGATACAATGCTGTCTACAAACTAAACAGAAGGGAAAAATCCTGGGGTGTCTGGATTGGCTTTGAAGGTTTGTTTGCGTTAACAGCTACTTGATTACGAAGCATAAAATATGGGACTAACAAAAAAAGAGAAGTAGTTGGTTTGCCAAAATAATACCTGAACAGATGTGTATCCTGGAATCCAATCTTAGCTTGAGCAACTGAGTAACTGCTGAAAGGGGTACACATAGCCAATACTCCTTCAGCAAGAGGTGAGGAAGACAACTCATAGTTACACATTTAATAATGGGATTTAAAGCTTACAGGAAACTAAAGTGAATTTCAGGAGAAAACTGGTTTAAAAAAAAATAGAGAGAGTGCCTATTTTCTTGACTTACTAACAGAGAGAGTACAAATGAAAAAAAAAAAAGGTGCCTGGGGGACTATAGTTCAGTGCTAATGCTATAGGTCAGGCACTGCACATCCCCTTTCAGTCAAACTGAGGAGTAAGTCAGTCCCTCTGCATAAGAGGGATGGACTGATGCGGTGGAATGGACATTCTCTCTGTAGTAAGCCACACAAACGTCTTCAGAGCTACCAGACTCAGCACACTGCAGCCTCCCTTTCTTTCCTTTAGAATGCCCAACACAAGAATATTTTAATGCTGCTTGATGCTATAAAATAATGTGCTTTATTGCAACTTACCAATGCCCATTATGGAAGGGTCACAGCCAGCTGAGTGATAGGCTACTACTCTTGCCAGAGGAGTAAGGCTGTGCTTTTTAAGTGCTGATTCACTGGCAATGATGACTGCACCAGCTCCATCACACACACCCTTGCAATAAGACAGAAAAGCATTCTTAGTGGAGAAAATACAAACAAAAAAACCACCACACTTTAAACTAAATATGCCCCTCAAAAAAGCTTGAGTCCAAGACACTATTATTAACATTTAACAGACAATTGTATTAGTGTTTATTCCAAACAACAAACCACAATTTTTCACTATTCTGTGGACTGTGAAAAAAAGTTAAATATAGATGTTTAATTAATTTCAATGTTTTAGAAAACTAAAATACCTTTTTGCCACTTAAAGTCTCCCTTACACTGGAAACATCATTCTGTAGACTTGCAAGAACACCATTAATATTGGATAATGTATGTACTATTAATTATAAAAGATACTTTACAGACACCCATACTTACTGCAGCTATGATCTATTTTAGGCAGGAATTCAGATTATATGATCACAGTGGTCCTTCTGGCCCAAAGAATATTAATCAATTGATTAAGATAATGACTGTAAGAGGATCAGTCTGTAATGACATGCTGCTAAGCACCCAGTCTACTCTAGGTAAGAGCAAAATGTGGTTTGAACTACAGAGGATACTAATTGTGGTACAAAGATGAGCAGCAGCAGCATGCCCGCTAATATAATGCATGATTTGTAAAGCAAATGTTCAGTAATCATTGCCCCCAAAAGAAAGTAGAATGGCTAATTCTACATAGCCACTGCAGGTATCAACTGCATAACTCAAGGCTGATGAGGAAGTGTCAATGCCTCACTAAAAGTTGACACCAAGTTGTGTGGGAGTGTTGATCTGCTGGAGGGTAGGAAGGTTCTACAGAGGGATCTGGACAGGCTGGATCGATGGGCTGGGGCCAATTGTATGAGGTTCAACAAGGCCAAGTGCAAGGTCCTGCACTTGGGCCACAGCAACCCCATGCAACGCTACAGGCTTGGGGAAGAGTGGCTGGAAAGCTGCCCAGCAGAGAAGGACCTGGGAGTGTTGGTTGACAGCTGCCTGAATATGAGCCAGCAGTGTGCCCAGGCGGCCAAGAAAGCCAATGGCATCCTGGCTTGTATCAGGAATAGTGTGGCCAGCAGGACTAGGGAAGTGATCGTGCCCCTGTACTTGGCACTAGTGAGGCTGCACCTCGAATACTGTGTTTGGTTTTGGGCCCCTCACTACAAGAGAGACATTGAGGTGCTGGAGCGTGTCCAGAGATGTCGGAGTGGGAGACGGACCCGGAGTAACGATGAATCTCAATATGAGTATGGTCGTCCTCGTTTATTCAGATTACTTAACAGGTTTATATAGAAGCTAAGCAAAGCACGCGCTAACAGCGACTATTCTATTGGATAACTATACTTGTCCACGCGCTTAAAACAATTATATGATTGGTACAAAGTTGCCGTTCACGCACTGTTCACAAAGGGGGGTTTATCAGCACTTTCCCAGGCTTAGTCCCGCTTATCTTGTTTCACCAAGTACTCCTTCTGCTGTTCTCAAGGGAATTTCACCTTGATCTCTGGCTCCCAGGCCCCATCAAAGGCTGGATTGCTCACATCAATTAAGCTGTGTCCTTTTTCACTTAACCATTCTTCCACACAGAGAAGGGCAGAGAAGCTGGTGAAGGGTCTGGAGCAGAAGTCTTATGAGGAGCGGCTGAGGGAGCTGGGACTGTTTAGCCTGGAGAAAAGGAGGCTGAGGGGAGACCTTATTGCTCTCTACAACTACCTGAAAGGAGGTTGTAGAGAGGTGGGGGTCGGTCTCTTCTCCCAGGTAACAAGTGATAGGACAAGAGGAAATGGCCTCAAGTTGTGCCAGGGGAGGTTTAGACTGGATATTAGGAAATTTTACTTCACCAAAAGGCTTATCAAGCATTGGAACAGGCTGCCCAGAGAAGTGGTTGAGTCGCCATCCCTGGAGGTATTTAAAAGAGGCTTGGATGAGGTGCTTAGGGACATGGTATAGTGGTGGTCTTGGTAGTGTTAGGTTAACGGTTGGACTCGATGATCTTAAAGGTCTTTTCCAACCTATACGATTCTGTGATTCTCTGAAAAGAACAGTGACAATCCACAGAACCAAATTTTAGGACAGGAGCAGACTGAAGGATCCCCTGCCATCTTGGGGCTGGAACAGTCAACCAGGGGCATTCAATTGCAGAATTAGAAATAATTTTTGTCAGGAGACACCGCTGACAGCCAAAGGTGGCTCAGTGACACATAAATACAGTGACAATAAATTTGGAGAACCTTAGAGGTGACACTTTCACAACCCAAGGCTTTGACGTACTCACTGAAGCATTCCCAGCAGTCACAATTCCATCCTTTTTAAAGATAGATGGGAGTTTTGCCAGTTGTTCCAGAGTGGTCTGGGGTTTTGGGTGCTCGTCCTTTTGCATACTTTCTTTCCCCTTTTTCATTTTCACTTCAATTGGTGCCATCTCAGCATTAAAGTAACCAGCATCATGAGCTGCAACCACAAAAAGGAAAATAAAAAGACTCTGATAAAAATATCAAGATGATTGCACAGCATGACCAATAATCCTATTTTCATGTACACACAACTTTTGCTCTATTTTAACCAAGAATTCAGGGACAGTACTGTTTATGCTTTATTTTGCTTAAATAGGCTGGTTGGTGTTTTATTGTTTCTTTGTTCTTTAGAAACTGGGCAAAAACTCTACAAATACATTCTCAAACTTCTCCAAAGAAAGTCTCAAATATTAAAGTGTTATTTCAGCTTTAAATAACTGAACTTTTTTTTTTTAACCACTGGATTTATTTTTGGTACATATCCCCCTGTATTGTTGCTTTACTCTACAGCTCTGTCACATATCAGAGGGCCAAGAAGCTGTAAATCTCACTCAGAGGGGAATGTGGGAAAAAATCCTGAGCCACATTTTCACTGTTGATAACAAGCATAAGCTACTGTATATCAATTAAAATCCTGTCCAAGCTGCTCCTCCACAGGATCTCACAGTCAAGTCATGATCTTAGAATGGGATTCAGCTGCCTAAACAACCTGAGACAATTCAAGACATTGTAGGTATCTAAGATGCCCATAAGAGCATCTGGCCACATCACCTAAGATGACATTAGACGCCAATATTCAGGCAACTAAACGCTACCTTTTGTGTCCACAATGTTGATGTGAACACACAGATTTATAACCAAAACAAATCCTATCTCCCAAAACTGAACCAAGACTCCCAGCCACTTCAAATCATTCCACAAATGCAACTCTAAGGGATTTAAAACTAAGACACTGAAATTGCCAGATCTGATGTTGTTTAGCTACCTCTGAACTTTCTCAATAAATTCTACAAGGTCTTTTTCTTTCCTGATTAGCCGCAGGACTCTCTCTTTAGTGTGGAATAAGATGAACTGGTCATAACAAGCAGAAAAAAAAAACCCAAGGCAAAATCCTAGAAAACAAGAAAGAAGCAAAAGCCTCTTCAGGGGCACAGTTTCTAGCAAAGGTTCCAGGAATGGCAGGAGTTAGCTAACAAGATCAGCAGGGAAGGTAACAGATGATTGAGAAAAGTTACAAAAAGCACTGCTACACCCATTGAAAAAAAATACAAAATCTTCCTTCAAGAGTAGCAGCTGTTAAAAAGCACCATCATTAGAATCTAAAAGTATGCTTAGATCTTTGCTTCACCTTTGCTATGTTCACCTTTGGGTTGCAATGTACGTTGAAGTCCCAGGATGACCACTATATATTCTACTGGCTTTTGGCCTACCATCCTGTTTACACTATCAATCAATTTCACAGTAACCCAATGCCTCTGAATTTTGGGTTTGGCCACGTAAACCACCCAGAGAACAGTTTAAATGTAGGTCCTGAACAAATATCCCCTCTTCAGATTCCATCTGCTCTAACTGTTCAAGGGTTGTAGAATAGCATATGATTTGCAAAAGGAAGAAAAAGGATTTAGATCAATTATAGCACATGCCGGCACGCAAGAAGGATGTGGGTCGCTGTGGGAGAGGACTGTTCTGAGGTCGCTGTGTGGAGAGGAAAGAAAGGAGGGGAGTCAGGCATGCCTGGGACAATGCTGCCCTGCTGCAGGGAAGATAAGGGCAAGGCATCCCACCAAAGGGGCACCAACAAGTTACATTCATGAACATGAATCCTGTTCAGGCAGGAGGTGACATGTGACAGGCCAACGGCATTTGCTGCCTGAACGGCTATTGAATGTTCACTAGGAAGATGCAGGAAGCCAGTGGAAAGGGGCTGTTACTTAACCTGCTGATAGGCACAACACCTGACCAACAGTGTATTCAAAGTCAAACCCCCTAGGAGTGGGCTACTTGTATCACAGGGCAAACAAAAGCATGAATTATAGTATCTGCAAATCAAAAGCCAAATTACACCAAGATGCACAAGCTACACAAAACTTAAAAATACTTTGAATCAATGCTAAAAACTAACTAGATTTGAAATTAGTATCATATAAACACTTCCATTCCTAAATTTACTAACCAGCTTTGCATCTCTGTTGTGTTTTGAATGCGTATCGGTCACAGTCCTCTCGCGTGATGTTGTATTTTGCAGCCAGATTTTCAGCTGTAACTGCCATAGGTATTTTAACATGCATATCTGTTAGACCTTCCCACAATGTTTCTTCCAACTGCATGGAACATTATGAAAAGAAAATTATAAAGCACAGCAATATTAACATTTATTATTGACAGTTTCTAATTATTCAGCAGCCTCTTGGAAACTAATGTCTCTTTGTAAAATTAACTCAGGTTACCTACAGATACTTCATTTAAATTAGAACAAACAAACTGCAAAACAGTATGCAAGTTCTTGTGTGTTATTTTAGTTAATCTACGTTGTGCTCTAGTGTGGTTCTTTTCACCCATATGTAGCCCTGAGAGGTTTGGGAAAAGCCTATGATTCTTAGCATTTCAGCGTATTTCACTGCTGCATGAATTATTTATTAGAGACCTATGAGAAAACACACCTGTCTTTCTGGTTAGCAAGAAGGAAAGGTGAGGAACTGTGAAAAGGCACAGCAGCCTACTGATTCTTTGGCTCTTTCTCTACTGTCAGGTAAAATCACCTTGCTTGAGTCAAAGGTTTCTGTGGGTAAAACATCTCAGGTGAGAAAATACCCAAGTCTAACTTCACTTAACCTGATAAAGGCAAGCCTAGTCAGTTCAGATGGGTTTTGTCATCTCTCTGTCACCAGTAAAGTTCTGCAAGATAAATCACTTACTCACCTGCAACTGTATAATTCAATTATCTTCATGATAAGAACCCAGTGGCACCTATGGACACTCAGTGTTATCAGCAACCTTGTGAAGGTGTTCTCTGTAGGTACTGAGGCTTAGTCACAGTGCCACACAAGATTCACAGAACAGAGTCAAGCATACTTCATATTCACCATCGTCATAATAGAAAAACAGCGTAGAAAAAGCAAAGGGCTGAAACACTGAAATATCCTAATTTAGCATTTTGATGTCGGTTATGACCCACTGAATAAACAGTAATTATCAGAGCAGAACTGGATCCTTCTTGTGGCTTAACCCCAGTCGGCAACTAAGCACCACGCAGACGCTCGCTCACCCTCCCCCCTCCTGGTGGGATGGGGGAGACAATCAGAAGAGCAAAAGTAAAAAAACTTGTGGGTTGAGATAAGAACAGTTTAATAATTGGAACAAAAAAAAAATAATAATAAATTGTAATGAGAAGGAAAACAACAAGAGAGAGTGAGAGAGGAACAAAAACCCAGGGGAAAAAACAAACAAACAAACCAGTGATACAACCGCTTGCCACCCACTGACTGACACCCAGCCAGTCCCCGAGCAGCGATCGCTACCCCCCGGCCAACTCCCCCCAGTTTCTATATCGAGCATGACATCCTATGGTATGGAATAGCCCTTTGGCCAGTTGGGGTCAACTATCCTGGCTGTGCCCCCTCCCAGCTTCTTGTGCACCTGGCAGAGCATGGGGAGCTGAAAAGTCCTTGCCCAGTGTAAACACCACTTAGCAACAACTAAAACATCAGCGTGTTATCAATATTATTCTCATAACTAAAATCCAAAGCACAGCACTATACCAGCTACTAGGAAGAGAATTAACTCTATCCCAGCCAAAACCAGGAAAATCCTGCTGCAAATTTCCCACAGTATTCACTAAGGATATATCTTCAGAAGATAATGTAAAAATAATTTCTCTGTCAATTGATTTAATTTCAATTTACCTTTTTTAAAATTGAGAGATGCTTACAACTTGGAGGTATACATGTTCTTTACCAATCTACCCATTGCTAGCCTCACTAGCTTTGCCTAAACTGTGTATGCCTCTATTTCACAGCCTCTGACATCAGAAAATTTTTTATATTATATACAGTACTTTGATGGGACGTACCAAGTGAACTAAGTTTTGTGTCTAAGAGTTTATTGATATGTTTAACATGGAACAGGAGTTCAAAGATAGTTTTGGAAAAGTTAGAAAACTGGCATGCTTAACAAAATTGCCTGAACCTACTGTTTTGGTAATGTCTGAATACTGGATAAATGCTTTGAACAACTAAATCCAGAGCTAATCTCCCATAATTTCATTTGCAAGGATATAGCGTCTACAGGCCCAATACCTTACGTTGCTCTGTAAACATGACTTTATTCACAGGAAAAAAAAAAAAGTAAAAAAAAAAAGTACTAGACTGAGTTCTTCTCCTAATCTGGTTCCAAATTGAATGTTTCGAACTGCATAAGGAACCTGACTCATATTTTCAGCTCCACCACGCAGAACAACTTCTGAGTCATTAAGGCAAATTTCCTGTTAACAGAAAAACAAAACAGATCTAGGATTTAGTTCGCTGTTTTTGTAAGACAATAACAACTGTTTTAGAAAAAGACCTTGTCACCTACAAAGCCACACACACAGAATGAATTCATGCTTAGCCATGTGTATATTTATGAAGGGTTTACCCTTCTATTAATATTGGGGTCTGTCTCTTTCATTACATGTTCCTTCTTCCTTTCAGCAAGGAATGATTATATCAGTGGGGGAGGAAGAGAATATGGGTGCACACATATGACAGGACTGATGAACAAAGCCATTATGCATCTGCATGCTTTTGTGGTTAGGTTCACAGATGGTTGAACTTTTTTTTTTGAGCTCCCAATCTTCTCAAAAGGAACACAAATTAAACCTCAAAGCCTGAAACTAGACCTTACAATTCTAAAAAAAAAATGGGACATCATTTTAGAAAACATTAGCCAGGTAAGCTGCCAAAAGAAAACCCCAAAACGCACTAATTAATCATTGGCAAAGCGCACAGAACCTAAAAGCCCTAATTCCTAAATGCACCATCAGGCCACTCAAAAATTCTGCTTCCTTAAAATGATTCACTCGGACAGTTAAGGTTATTTGTGTACTGGAATGAAAGCAGATGAAATTATCTTGATATGACTAGCTATGAGATGACTAGTTAATAATTACTATGACTGATTTGTAGTAATACGTGCTGAGATGCTTCCTATAGTTACCAAAAACTTTGTGCACATAAGACTTTCTGCAGCTTTGTTGTGTGCCAGATAAATACAGAAACATTAGCTGCATTGATGAAATGCCATCTTTGGGAAAGAGCTCACAACCATACTTTCGATATAAGTGGGCAAATTCTCTGACACATTTTTTCAGTGTAGACCAATGTGTGTATAGCCTTTGCAGAAAGCACTAGAAAAAACAGTCAGATGGATATTATTGTAAACATGTAACCTCAACTCTACATTGTCTTCCACATTTCTTCCTCAGAGGATCAGACCTAAAATAATTCTCTAGCCAATGGGAACTTTAAAAAAAACCACCCAAAACCAACTATGTGGTTGCTCAAATATTCATAAAATACCCTTTAATTTTGTAAAGGCTAGTCACTGCTAGTTGTAGACCATTGGTCTGTATAAACAAATGAAATAAAAATCACTGTACCATCTTACTCAGTGGTTTTGGCCAACTGCTCAGAGAAGTTGATTTTCTTCTATTTTAAAAGAAGTGACGCTATAAATTATCTAACCCACAAGAGGGTTTGGATCTTTGAACAAAAGCATACTTAAAAAGCACAGGTTGCTGCTTACATAGCTAGCTAGGTGAGAATATAAACAATGATCAAAAGATGAAAGCCTCCTGTTGTGGTTCTGATGCCCAGTAATTCCAATTCATACAAACAGGATCACAGAATGCAACTATTGCACAGCTGAGCTCTATTTCACTGGCTAACACTTGTCGCGTTCCTTATATTAAACTCAAAATTGCTACAATGATGATTTTTAAAACCAACCACAAAATATGGCACTGTGGAGGCTGAACTCCTGCACAAAACCATGCAGGACAATAGGAAGTCTCTACCAGTGGTAGATAAAAATCCAGGTTAAGACTCATCCCAAACACAAAGTACACGTTTCTACACCCATCTCTTCTCTCATGTTAACAGTCTGATAAAGGTTACAACTAATACAGAGAGAAAAAAAAACAAAAAAAACCCCCCAAAAACAAAAGAGCTTTGTACCTGACATCCACTGGCAATGGATTGGAAACCAGAGCCACAAAGTCTGTTGACAGTGAGGGCTGGAACTCCCACACATAAACCAACATGTCTTGCAATATAAATCACACCTGTGGAGCTCTGCAGAAAGAACAAACAGGAGGTTTTGTTACACTCTAGTTTCTTTGGAAAGTAAAAGTCTTGATGAAAAGTCAGAATGGTGTAATTGCATCACTGATAGAAGATAGTGTATGTTCAACAGAAATCCTACTAGTTGTAAGAAGCATTCACTTCAAAAAGACACCATCCTATATGATCAAAAAGGGCCAATGTCTTAACATGCATTTTAAAGAAACTGTGTCGTAAAAGCTAGACATCAGGCCAAAAATGGTACTACAGATGTTAAGACTGAAGTCAGCAACTTAATAGTCTTATGTTTTCCCTTATCCCTTATTTTCAAAACAGCATACGCACAACAGACTGACATAAGACCAGATCCTGACTGGCAAGCAGCAATTATTTCAAGGTAAATTAAAATTGCTCAGACTAACAGGGGAGGGCCCCCAAAAACCAGACAGCATAGAAAATGTGGAGATGACATTGCTGCTTCGTATCCACTTTGTGAAATTTCATAACTGTGATGTTCTAATTGGACATTGGCCTGTTCTAACAATGAAACCTCATTCCTCCAAAGCTTTTCAAAGATGGTTATATCAGACTTCTATTTGAAAAGCAAAGTACCGCACACAGAGCAGTTTGCTTCAGAACCCACTCCTTTAACAAACCAGGCTCCAACATGAGATGAAACAAAAACGATTAGGCTTCTGCATTTCAACTACTGAGTCAGCAGATGATGGCAAGCACAGGTACAGAATAAAAAATTATAACAGCACTGCTATAGGTTTGTAATGGATCTTTTCCAAACAGAGAGAACACTCTTATGCTCTTGGGGATCATGCCCTAAGCTAATATGTAGTATAAAGACAAAGTTCTGTGCACAATGCTACTTGCCAATGTGAGTTCAGAAAAAAAAATTAACCAAGCCACTTCTGCTGAAGGAGGGGAGTTTAAAATGGTCATACATTCATAGTTATTTAAACTTAATCATATAATACTTAAAAGGAATCCAGAACTAAAAAAAGAACATCTATTGAGATGGGGAAGTATGATGCAAAGGAAAAGAAATGTAATTTCAACATGAAAAGACTTTTTTTTTATTAGGAGAATGCTATTTTTTATGTGAAAGCATTACAAGAGATTTGGATGCAGCAATTTTTTTTTTCTAGGCCACAAACAGTTCTTAAGAAACCTAAAAAGTTGAATAAGAGAAGCTGAAATGGTAGCTGCAGGAGACAGAATAATCAAAAGCTACTCTTTTGGCTGAAAATCCTTAAGAAGGAATACTGCACATTTGTTCACTTATCATTAAAGTTCTCAGGTATTTGTTTCTTCTGCACCCTTGAAACACTCAGTGCAAAATAAGACTTCTGACCCTTAATAACGGTGAAGTCAGAATACAAAAAAAACCCCAGAAATGATCTTTGCTGTCTTGCCTAAAACAAAGACCCTAACCTAGATATGTGGATAACTGCAGTTTTGCAATGCTGACGCCCTGCATACAATAGCATCTACATCACAAGCTCTTTGGAAAAGATATGATTGTCGAAATGTCTCTGCCAATCAAGGTATGTATCCCTTCAGCTCAAAGTAAACTCATATTCACTCAAAAAAAATCTATTTAGAAAACTCAAGGGAAAAGGGCTCAAATCAGTTAGTCTCCAGAAAGAAAGGGGTTTATACATTTCAGTGAAAACTCACTGATCATTGAGTTCCACAGCTCAAGTCATTCAAAAAGGAAAAACGTACCAGGGATTAGCAACTAACTGTTTAATGAATCCACATTTTTTAGAAGATCAGCTTGTCCTAGTTTAAACTACCCCTGGTACTAAAAAAAGAAAGCTAAGCCTTGCTCCCAATAATATCACAAATCATGCAGGGTATGTCCCTTAAACATGAACAAGAAATACTACACTATAAAGGCTACTTAGCCATTCCATTTCCACCCCTTTGGTTTATTCTTGGCTGAAAAGCAGAGGTAACTATCTATAGGACCACACCAAAGGAGACAACTGAAATAATCACTGACCAGCAAATTTTCCATACTACCAACCTGCATGACACTACCGGCAATGACACTATCAATGATCTCAGGAGAGACCTTGCCAGAAGCCAGAGCAGCTCGAGCAGCATGTTCTGTCAGATCGGTGGCTGTGAAGTCCTTCAGCAAACCTCCATAGGTCCCAAAAGGAGTTCGCTTCACTGCAACAAAAGTTCATACAAAGGTTTTATATTATTCCATAATTGCTTTCTGTTGAGAGACTCGATACCCATTCAGGCCCAAAAAGTTCAACAAATTAATAGTCCATTGAATACAATCAGACTTTGTTTCAGTTGCTATTAATAAGTCATCCACATACTGTAGAAGAGTTCCATCTCTGGAGGGAGGATCCCACGTCTCAAGTTCTCGTGCTAATTGGTTCCCAAAGATGGTTGGACTGTTCTTAAAACCTTGGGGTAACACTGTCCAGGTAAGTTGGGTTTTCCTACCAGTAGTAGGACTTTCCCATTCAAATGCAAATAAGTTTTGGCTCTCCTTGGCCAGAGGCAAGCAGAAGAATGCATCTTTCAAATCTAATACTGTAAACCATACTTGATTATTTTGTAATTTAGTAAGTAAAGTATAAGGACTGGCCACCACAGGGTGTAAATCTTTAAAGTTGAGGGGTTTTAGAAAGAACACCTTTTCCTGTTGGCCAGTAGCTCCCACTACAGTCACAAAGTCTTTACTCACAATAATCTCAGTCACTCATCAGTCACACCAGAGTTAACTCAGCTCATTCACACTTAGTTGCCGATTTCGCAGTGCCCAACGAATATATCCAAATTCAATATCAATAAACCAATATCCGAGTTTGGTGCCAGTAAATCCGTACCACCAACAGTACAAACTCATGCGGGTTTCATAAGTGTACCAATACCAAAAGGCACGTTCTTGCAGAAGTACAAGGCTTAACCCGTGCCTGTACCAACGTACTAAATACCAAATGTATACCCTCAGGCACTAGTAGCCTGGTATACGGCGCTCAGCGTAGGACGTCTCCTACGACTTACGAGAACCTTCCAAATGACCGGTCCCAAATTCCAAAACAGAAAAGATTTAAAGAATACCTTTTTTTCCTTTAGATGGTCCTTGTCTGCTCCCACAGTGATCCGACTGAGGCGAGGAGTCCCTCCGGGAAATCCCGGGGGTACCCTAGGGAGTCCTGTTCTCAGCGGGTCCTGCAGCCGAGCAGAGCGGGTCCTATCTGGGGTGCCAAACTGTTGCCGTGAAAAGCCGAAATCAGAACTCAATAGTCGGGATGACTATTAAGCAGGTATTCTTTATTGCAGCACTGGGAATCGCTCCGCCACAAGTGCTTCGCCAGGTTAGCACAGCACATCAGTTCATATACAGAAAAATTATACATATTCATCCGATTTCCTGAAAAGGGCAGTTTTATGGTGATGAGTTCCCGGAATTCATTTACATAGTCCAAGCATGCGCAGTAAAATTAGGGTTAGGGTCTTTTCACCCTCCCGGTGGTCTTCCATAGTCTTCCTCACGTTGTCCACTAGTTGAACTTTGGGCTTCCTTTGTCCATATATAGTCATCGAGTTAGCTCATTGGTCCTTCGGCCTCGGAATGTTACAAGGGGGTCGATTTAAGCTAGTTCTTTGGTGCTTATCTTTGGCACAATCGTCCTGAGTTCCTGTTATCGGTGATTTAATTAGGAAGCCTAACGAGCTTGCTCAAGGCCTGTTTAGTCCTATCAGGTAAGAAGTTACAGGAAATGTCCCACCATCAACTCTGCTCAGCAGGTAACTAAAACTATCTTTGCAGGGGAAGAGAACAAGAGAGAACAAGGATGCAAGTGAAACTAAAAAAAATGCAAGTCTGTATGTATCACAGTAAGGTCTTAGTCAGGGATTGTCAGGGATTTAACCCTTTCATTTGAAATAGTCGATAATTTAAATAGTACAAAACAGTAGCTGGATAAAAGTTTTCCTTTTTAAGAGGTTTTGAGAACAACACTTGGCAACACTTGGCTTTGCTTCAATTGCTCCCTCCACTGCTGCTTCCCCCCCCCCCCCCCCCCTTTGATTGTTTGGGGTAGAAAGAGGTCTGACTAGAGTTTTGTAAATAAAAGAAAATTGATGTAAGGGTAAGGAATGTTTGAATGATGAGTCTAACCTTTGCCTTTAAACTGAAGTGTTCTTTTGTCATATTTTGCAGTCTGTGAGTTGCTGTGCATCTGTATTTGCTTTTAATAGGCTGCGTGTTGGGTGTGGGGAAGACTTTTTTTGGCTGAAATATGGTCTGGTGACTGCTGTTGTTTTGTTTGTGGTGTTTGTGCAGGCTTTGATACTGTGATCTGTGTTTGTCGTTTGAGAAACAGGTTATAGCCTGAATTGAAGCCTGAGTAGGCTTAAAATACAACAGTCTGAGTCAGATCAGTTACCTCTGGTTCTGCTTGTTTACTGAAAATGAGCAAATTGGGGAGGAAAGAAAAAGCTGGTTATAGAGAGCCTTTGTCCCCTTTGGATGGTTCAGAGTGCTTTCCTCCAGTTTGAGTTATTTGGGGAAATGAGTTATCTGAACCTGTGAAGTTTTCCAATACACAGAATTTGTAAATAAGTAATTTGAGAGAGGTTGCACATGTAAATATCTGACAACTTTATTTGAAACAAAGGTTTGGAATTGCATCAGTTTTAACTGAGAACTTTCATTAGTTTCACAGGTCTGTTCTGTGAAAATAAACAGAAGCCTTAAATTCTAAGGACACCCATTGTTACATTGTTTTTTAGGTGGTATCATGGAAAACTCGATAGAGCGATTGCAGAAGAACGTCTTTGGCAAGCGGGAAAACCTGGAAGTTACCTTATTCGAGAGAGTGATCGGAGACCGGGTTCATTTGTGCTTTCATTCCTTAGTAAAACAAATGTCAATCATTTTAGGTGAGAATTAAATGTTTTCTTTTAAAACACTGTAACCTGTTTATTTGTGGTTTTAGAACTTAATACAATTGTTTTCTATACTGTACTATAAATTGAATTTTTTTTACTTTTTATCTATTTATGATATAGCTCTTTACTAAGGTTTAATTGTTTTAAACCATGCTACTTAAAAATTCCTTTACAGGCTAAAGAATGAAAATGTGAGGAAACCAACATCATCAGAATAGAGAAGCTTGTCTAAAGCTGTTGGGACTAAATTTACAGTAACATGCAGGCTTCTTATTAGTAATCCGAGGAGATTGTTTTGAGTCTATTCCTTAGTTATTGCAGCTCACAGGACATACTTGAATGTCAAAGTTGTAGCAAATCTGGGTGTTTCCTTTATAAGAAAGAAATAACAAGGAGAAACAAAGAGGTTATGTATTTAATAATATGAGGATTTGCTGGAATCAGCTTTCAGTATGTGTTAGAATTAGTTGTTCTAAATACAAATAGCCCTTTATCTGAAATTGTAACCAGGATTATTTTACCATTAGCAAGTTATATACATTAATTTATTCTCATTTAGTGTAAATGAGATATGTTCTGGGAAGCACTTGAATGTTAGTCAGCAAGTAGTGTGGTGCAGTGTGAAGTTTATCTTCACAAAACAGGATATCAAGTGCATCTTCAGCAGTAGAAAAAAACCTTTGTCAGCTATCTACATAACAAGAAATAAACAGAAAGCAAATTTACTTGCAAAGCAAACAGAAATAGCATGCTCATGTTTGCCTCATGCTGTTTGAGCTAACAATTCATGCTTCTCAGCTATACTGATTCTTGTTTGGGATCTGGTTACTATGTAGCAGTAGTAGAAAATTAAATTATGTTAATACTTGCTTTTAAGTGCTGTTTTTAAGAGTCTTATTTTTAATAACTTCTGCTTATTGTAGCCAATATCAGGTGTTGAATGTTGGTTCATGTCCACCATAAAATTGTTTCTGGCATCTCAGATAAAAAAATGGGAAACCATTAAAGACTTTCTAAGAAAGGGATCCTTATAATTTTTCAAATCTTAAAGAATCCTTCCTTCTTGGATCCATTAAAAATGTGAAGAGATAGCTATTCAAAGGAAACTAATTTGTTTGCTGATACTGTTCTTCACAGAACAGACATGCATTTGGTTTCATTTGTTGACTGCAGAGTGTATATGTTTTTGTTATTAGAAGGGCAGATGCGACACTCAAACATTTTTCAGCCTCCAGAATGGCAGTCTTGAAGTTATTTCAGCCAAATATAGGGATGCATCCACTGGGTCCCACAGACTGGAAGCGTCACTTTCACCAAAGTTCTTTGCCAATGGCAGCCTTCCAAAAATGGGTGAAATTTCCATCGCTCAACAATCTCGCTGATATTTTGTTTCCTAAAAGTGATATTTTTCAGATTAAACTTTGCTTACGTATTTCTGTTTGACTAAAATACCAATATTTTAGGTGAAAGTTCTCCAAATCCCTCCCCCCTGCCAAGTTGGATATGGGCATATGTTCATGCAGCATATGAGTGACAGATAGTGTATGAGTCTATCAAAACTAAATTCTTTTTGGCTGAAGTAGTATGTTTTTTGGTGAGTTGCTGAGTGATATAAAATATTGGGAAGGAAAAACTTTATCTTTTAATCTTGTCCTTCAGAATTTTCTGTGGTTACAGAAGTCTTTGTATTTACTAGTCCTGTGTGTTCCAAAGAAAGGTTTCATTTGAGCTTGATTTAATAATAAAATGTGAAACACTAAATTTCATTTAGAAGCCTAATCTCTGAATAATTTACCATGGATTTTTATAAGGAATCTGGTAGAAAATATGCCAAGAGATCTAGTCTAGATCCTTAAAGTTATGTTATTTGCTGACTCCCCTTGCAGTGTTTTATGCTTAAAAACTTCAAATTTCATCTCAGAAGATTGATCTTAGTATATGTTTTACACTCCTGTTTGGGAGAAATAATATAGTTGAAACAACTGACCTGAGAAGAGAGATTTTTTTAAAGCAGGAATGTATTAGAATACTGACCTGTTAATGAAAAAGAGAATAAAAGTGTAAGAAACCAACTACAAATAAATAATATACGCATCTGAGTTTCTCAGCAGTTAAATTTGTTTTTTCCTTTTGTTTTTGAATTGTTCATGAGCTTTGTAAAGAAGTCAAATGCTAAATAGAAAACTAAGTAGTGTCAGACGTTTAACCTTTGGTACTGTAATTTGTTTTGAAATATCTTTAAGATAACTTGTCTTCTGGAAACTGGAGAGAGAGGTAATATGATGTTAGACGTTAACTTTTTTCTTTAAGTGAAATTTGATTAGTTGACTAATGGTTTCTCTCAATTTCTTGTATATTTTTATCTTCACTGATCAATGATGTTATATATTCTTAGACTTCAGTTTGTGAAGGTATATCATAAGACTTCCTCCTTTGGCCCAAGCGCTCACCAAGCCACTTTCAATCCTTTATCAGCAGTCCTGGCTAACCGGGGAGGTCCCAGTTGACTGGAGGTTAGCGAATGTGATGCCCACCTACAAGAAGGGCCGGAAGGAGGACCCGGGGAACTACAGGCCTGTCAGTCTGACCTCAGTGCCGGGGAAGGTTATGGAGCAGATCATCTTGAGTGCCATCACACGGCATGTACAGGACAACCAGGTGATCAGGCCCAGTCAGCATGGGTTTATGAAAGGCAGGTCCTGCTTGACCAACCTGATCTCCTTCTATGACAAGGTGACCCACTTAGTGGATGAGGGAAAGGCTGTGAATGTTGTCTACCTGGACTGTAGTAAAGCCTTTGACTTTGGCTTGTATCAGAAATAGTGTGGCCAGCAGGACTAGGGAAGTGATCGTGCCCCTGTACTTGGCACTGGTGAGGCCGCACCTCGAATACTGTGTTCAGTTTTGGGCCCCTCACTACAAGAGAGACATTGAGGTGCTGGAGCGTGTCCAGAGAAGGGCAGAGAAGCTGGTGAAGGGTCTGGAGCAGAAGTCTTATGAGGAGCGGCTGAGGGAGCTGGGACTGTTTAGCCTGGAGAAAAGGAGGCTGAGGGGAGACCTTATTGCTCTCTACAACTACCTGAAAGGAGGTTAAAGCGAGGTGGGTGTCGGTGTCTTCTCCCAGGTAACAAGTGATAGGACAAGAGGAAATGGCCTCAAGTTGCGCCAGGGGAGGTTTAGACTGGATATTAGGAAATTTTACTTCACTGAAAGGGTTGTCAAGCATTGGAACAGGCTGCCCAGGGAAGTGGTTGAGTCACCATCCCTGGAGGTATTTAAAGGACATGTAGATGTGGTGCTTAGGGACGTGGTTTAGTGGTGGTCTTGGCAGTGTTAGGTTAATGGTTGGACTCGATGATCTCAAGGGTCTTTTCCAACCTAAACAATTCTATGATCCTAAAAATGATTGTTTTAACACTCTGCAACAAGAGTTCTGGTAGAAAGTATGATGTTTTTCCCATTTACTACATAATTTATTGGAAACTAGCATTCTGCAGGTTTCATAAAACTGTTGACTTCACAATTTTTACCAAAAATTATAGTCTTTAAGTAGATCAAATGTCTCGTTCACCTCCCCCCGCCCCCCTTATAACTAAAGGAATAGTTCAGTCCCTCTGTCATTTTTTTCTCCCTTCTCCGATTGCTTTTCCAGATAGCTCTTCACATTTTAAAAGAAGTGTTATTACTCAGGACTGCTGTCCAACTTCTGCGTTGCTGGAGAAATTCAGGTCCTCTTGATGCCATCAGTTTACATAACTGATTGTTTCTTTGGATTGTCTGGTCAAAAATATTGTTTCAACTTATGTACTTTTTTCCCTTGTACAAATGACTCTTGTGTAATACAAATGTTTTTAAAACTGTTAATTCTCTTACCTAAATCAATTATTTCTGACTGGTTTTAGAACTTGTATTGCATAGCAATATGAATAGACATGGTATTTCCCTTTTTTTGGTATGACAAGTGTGTTCACAAATCTGAGTACTAATATATGCACCCCACCACCTGGCAAAAAACCCCCAAAACAAACAAAAAAACCCCCAATCAGCCCCAAAACAAACACACACACTCCCCCCCACACACCCCAACTACATAAGTTAGCGAGTAAGATGAACAATTTTATAAGAATTTTCTTTTGTGTTAAACTATTGAAATGGGTTTTTTAAGCATTTTCCCTACTTATTAGCAGGCTTTTAAATTGAGTATGTTATTACTACAAAGTTATTTCTTATTTTTTAGCACGGATACTAGACTAACTGTAGAAAAGTGACTAATTTTTGAAGGTATTTCAGTGTTCTACACTGTATAATTAAGTGCAGTTATTTGTTACCAAAATATATTGATACTCTGCCAAATTTATATAAGCTGTATGTCCTGCATGATAGAAGTATTAATGCTGTTACCTCTACTAATGTAGTACGTCACTTGTCCAGGATGCTGGTAATTACATTCTTGTGTTTAATTTAATTTAGTTTTAGCAAATCTGCTTACTTTTTTGTAAATCTACATCTCCTTTACGGTCTTCAAATATTTTTGTGTTGTGATGTTTATCAGTAATTGCTGATGAGATATTCATTAGTTAAGGAAGGGGGTGTGTGTGTGTATATATATATGAGAGAGAGAGTTTGTAATATTGCATTTTGTTGAACGTAGACAGCCTACTTTAAAAACTCAACGTTATCCTAACTTCCTCTTAAAAACAAATTTAAAAAATCACAAAACCAACAAAAAACACCCCAACGATTTGTAGCAAAAGATTTTCTTCTGTCAAGCTTCCTTTTCTTTGTTAACAGGATTATTGCCATGTGTGGAGACTATTACATTGGTGGACGTCGCTTTGCTTCACTCTCGGACCTAATTGGTTATTACAGTCATGTGTCTTGTTTGCTGAAGGGGGAAAAACTATTCTTTCCAGTAGCACCTCCAGAGGCAAGTAGTAAAATTTTTAAATGTCATTTACTTTAAATATTTAATAATATTAATCTTGCCTTCGATATTTATAGTTTTCTATGAAAAAAGCATTTTAGACAGCTTCCCCTAGTTCTAGAGCTGTCTCAGCGTATGGTGAAGTATAAGGAATATATAAACATGTTCTTACTGATAGAAATTCATGATAAAAAATGTTTTTTAATGAAAATCTGTAATGAGAAAGCTAGATATTGGGTATTGCAGTTATCTCCAAATGTAGTAATAACATTGTATGTAAACTGAGATAAACAAGAAAATGTGTGGTTCTTGGCTAGGAAAGAGCACCATTGTAATGTAGCCTCTAGGGTTTTACGCTGACTTAATAAAGTATTTCAAAATAATATTACGATTTTGTAGCAAAGATTTCAAAATACGCATCCTGGAAATAACCAAAGTTCCTGAAAGCTGGGCTTCTTTCAAGTGACTCTCCTTAAGACGATATCAGTAATTAAGAAAAAAACCAAACAACCAAAACAAAACCACCCCAAAACCACCCAACCCAAACAAAACAGCCCCCCCCAAACACCTGCAGACTGTGCCGTCGTCGTCCCCCCCCAAATAAAGATGTTTCTGAATGTTAGACTTTCATAAATTTCCACTAAGTTGAAGAAAGTTTTAAAGTACTCTTTCATGGGAATTACGTCATTGGGTAATTTGATTTTTGGAGATAACGTGACTGGTAATGTTACAAGGCTAGAAACAAAATGAGAGCTTTTGTAGATAACTTTAGGAATTAAGCATTTCCAGCTCTTACTATTTTTGACCCTTTGAAAACTTAAAACTAGTAAGGGGTACAAATGACTGTTACCAGTCTTTTGCCTCAGAATAGCATAATGTTGGGGAGAGGAAGCCTACACTAGAATGAAAGGGAAAATTAATATCTTTGCACTCTTCCCTTAAATTGTAGCCTGTGGAGGATAGAAGGAGAGTTCGAGCAATTCTACCTTACACCAAAGTGCCAGAAACTGATGAAATAAGGTATGTTTTAATAATAGGTAGAAGCAATTGTGAAATTCTTGGGGTATTTATAAATACTAATGATTTCAGTATATGTTCACTATGCAAATACTTTCCAATTGCATCTTAGACTTAACGCTCTGAGAGGTTGAAGGTATGATGCCTCTCTTTTTTGCCTCGTCATCTCTCTCCTTGTCTTTTTTCACTGACCTCGGTGTCCGCAGAGTTGTTTCTCTCACGTATTCTCACTCATCTCTCTTCCAGCTGCTGTTGCACAGCAGTTTTTTCCCCTTCTTAAATATGTTATCACAGAGGCACTACCACTGTTGCTGATTAGCTCAGCCACCCCTGCAGCACCCACCCCTACCAAAACCTTGCCACGTAAACCCGATACGCTCTCTCTCTCTCATACTTTTTTTTTCTTCTGTGAACTGCTTATTCATTTCCTTTCTAACGTTGATCTATCAAGAAAATCTATGGGATGGTCTTTACTCCCCACTTCTCTTGCATTTTCACGAGATGTTATGTGGAAAAATTATGTTATGCAAAACCAGCAGTCCTAGAACATATGCTAGTTGCTTGCAATTAATACTGCTTTCTTGATATGTCAATTTTTTTCCAAATTGGGGGGGGGGGAAGGAAGATCTGGAAGAGTTTGTAGTGATTTCTAACGAGACCGTCTTGGTTTCACAAGTTGATAGAACATGCTGGTTGAATTGGGAATTGGGTTCTTGATAGGATTATTAGCCTAAGTTTATAGAGAAAGGTATATGACAGCTTTATATCCTCATTGGGGTGGAAATTTATCCCAAGGTTGCGAGTCCAGTCCATTCTGACCTCTTTAAAAAACACTGTAAGGATATTCATCTTTGAGAAGACCTTCTTCTAAGCATACAAGAAGGTGGTAAGACAGGAGGGAACTCCCTAATTGTGTATTGCAAGTAGGGCTTCTTTCTGTTCTTATGCATAGTAGGATCCATCAAGTCTGGTAAATGCCTAATTGCACCGACCAACTTAAGAGGAAAAAGCATTTCATTACTCTGCTATGGTAACAAGGATTGCAGGAAATTATACCTTTTCTCCCTCTTTTAGAATACAGCTGAAATGTAAAGTTTTGTGTGTCTGGCTAGGCTTCTGAGATCTGCATGGTAAAATAGTTCTGTTCATAGCAAAGCTGGGACAAAGTACTCTGTTTTAGGTCAAATTAATGTACTATACTCTTGTACTGTAATGTACTCTTGAAGATTTTATGTATTTCAGGGAATCTTGACTTAATTTTAATGTTATAATTAATATTTCGAAAGCTTCAGGTATTTCAGGGTTAATTTCAACCAGTCTTCCACACATTAACTTACTGTGAACTTCTTTGTAATAGAACTGATGTAGAATGGCCTTGCTGTTTATTGTCCAGTGTTAAGATTTAGGTTCATTAGTAGCTGAATTCATTCTAAGTATTTTCATTAGGCTTTTTTATTCTTGCTGTTTGATTTGCGCTCAAGGTAATGCATTTTTCTGTTACCCTCTGTCGCAGATGAATTATTAAGAGAAGTCCTTGTGGGGTTAACTAAAAGGGTTTTATTAATGATTAAATGATGATCAAATGGTAATTAATCGATGATTGAATGAAAATCAAATGGTAATCAAATGGTGATTAAGCGACAATTGAATGGTAATTAAACAGTGATTTAACAATAACTTGACAATGATTTATCGTTTAAATCATCATTTAAATTATCATTTAGATGGTGATTAGATGATTTTAGACAGCGGTCAAACACTCTACTACTTAGTGCACTTGTAATAATTAAGCTATAGCTGCATATATAAATGTTGCTAGCATACAGTATACTCTTAGGCCTAATGTAAAATGTCACTTACTTCATTATAGATATCAGATGCTGGGTAAGGGGTCTCTCAACCTTGAGGAGTAACCTTGAGAGGCGTCCCTTCTCAAAGGGAAGATCACTGCTGTGCAGCCTGCTGCCATACAGGAGAGCTCAATGGGCTCGGGGTGGGCTACAGATATTTATAGTGTGAAGTGATTGACTCCTAGTCAAACACCCTTTTGGTGTATGTGCAGCTGTAGCAGTTTTAGTTTTGTCTAGTCCCAGCTAGGGCTAGTACTGTTAGCTCCTGATAAGACATGGTCTAGATTCCTTGGTTCCTGAGAAGATATGGCCTAGCACAATTCTCAAGGTTTGCACAGCAGGGCTGATTTCAGTCAGGCCTACTTCTCAGTAATGCCTGAACCAAAGTACTGTTCACTCAGAGTGCGTGCATCTGTCACACCCTCTCAAATGAGAGACATTCCATAGAAAATTGCTATCTAATTTTGGATTGAACTAGTAGTTGATGAGCTTCAGTACCTCATAGCTATTGCCTGTATCCCTGAAGCATCATCTGATTTGATTGAGAAGTCCCCCTGTGCTCCAGTGAAAGGCTTTCATATGACCTGATGTTGTGGTTTAACCCCGGCCAGCAACTAAGCACCAACAGACACTGGAGCAGTAAACTTCCTGGATGGGTGCCTTCTGGCTGTTGTTTTTTCTTGCAGTTCCTGTACTCGAGCTTCTAGTCTCCAGGTAGGTTCACCATCCCACTTCCTCATGTCCTCCCCCTGGTCACGCAGATAGAACCACAGGGTGGCATGTGGTGTGCGCCACTGGTAACCCTCTCCCCTCAACACAAAAAGGCTGACTCTTAATAGCCAAGACATTGGTTGGAATGGGTGAGGAAGACCTATCCTTCTTTAATTGCTGGGACAATTGTTGGGACAGTTTCTCCACAGCCGAGATGCAGGCCTGTAGGGAGGAAGCGAGATTCTCTTTGAATTCTTGGAGTTGTCTGGCCAATCCATCCACAGTTGGTGCCTCCGTGTCTGTCCAGCTCATCATTGCCAGGGTGCTGGCATATGATGTCGGTGCACTTCGTACAAACTATTGCCACATGGACTGTGTGCACCGGATTTCATCTGGGTCTTTGGATACCTGGTTGTCATCCAGGTTGCTATAGATCACCTCCACCACGGCTAATTCCCTCAGATACTGGCTACCTCCCTCAATGGTGGTCCACTCGCTTTGGGAATTGGCAGGATCTTCCTTGAAGGGATACCTGTCCTTCACACTCGACAGGAGTCACCTCCAAAGACTGAGGATTCCTGCCCTTTTTCCAATCCCTTTGTCAATGCCCCCTTCCCTAGAAAGGGATCCCAGCTGCTGGGCTTCCTTGCCCTCTAATTCCAGGCTACTGGCCCCAATATCCCAGCATCGGAGTAACCAGCTGAGAATTTGCTTGCCTGGTTGACAGCTTTGCATATCTCAGCTCACGGATAGGGATTGGGTGGTTTCTGTTTCGTTTATGATTTCAGTCCCTTCCCCTTCCTGTTCTTGTGACTGCTCTGCTGCAGAACAGGCTGCCTCTTGTGATTGTTTCTACTGCTCCCTCTTAGGAGAGGCTTCTTCATCCCTTACTAAATGAGTTGACTTCTGCTTCCATTGTTTCTTTTTAGTTATAGAGGTGACTGATATAGTTGAAGGCTGGGCCTTTAGTTTAGCCACAGTGTCTGTTGGTATGTTTTCAGATCCAGAGATCCTCTCTTCTCCTTGAGGGTGCTGCAGAATATTGAGCAGTGTTCAGGAGGTGCAGGCCAGGCCCCAGTGCAGTGTGATAAGCTGTGCCTCTTCGGAATAGCCAGGGCATCTCTTTTTTTTTTTTCTCCAAACATTCTATCACTTCATCAGGATCTGGGAGTGAAGATCCAAACCATAGGAGGTGAGAAGATTTCTAGATACCTGCTCATATTCTCCCACACGCCTTGCCACCCATAACCACACTGCCGTGGGGCCTGGGTAAAATTCCTAAATAGGTTAACCTTGGAAAAAGCTGAAACAATATTCCGAAGAAATACCAATAGGAGTATTTTGATTACACAAGGATGTTCAAGATATTGAAGAGTTATTGTAATGAGGGAGAAAACATCACAGAAGAAAGTGGTAAAGGTGCCATTCTGTATTTCCTCCACCAAAAACCTCTCGGAGGAAGAAATATAATTATTAATTGTCTCCATGAGATGGTACCCGAGGTAAAGTAATGGCATCAGTACCGAGACCAAATAGCAGATTAAGCTCAAGGCCAGTGTTTTAATAATAAATCTCCCAGGCAAAACACCACTAAACACTACAGAGCACAGCAAACTGCAAAAGCCAAAACCAGCCTTTAACATGTACAGCTGTCATGGTTTAGCTTCACTTGGCAATTAAGAACACACAACTGCTGGCTCACCCCCCCCCCCACCCCCCCCCCATGGGATGGGGGAGAGAATAGGAAGAGGAAAAGTATGAAAACTCGTGGGTTGGGATAACAACAGTTTAATAATTGGGGGAAAAAAATTGTAATGAAAAGGAAAACAAGAAGAGTGAGAGAGGAACAAAACCCAGAGAAAAACCCCAAGTAATGCAACCGCACCACCACCCCTTATTCTATACCATCTACCACCTATACCATTCTATACCATCATGCCAAGGTCCTACTCTAATACATTCCACTTAGTCACCACCACTTTTCCTGTATTTTGATATATACACACAGCTATCATTCCCTTGGTCTATGGGCCATCCCTCTCAAATGTCCATTGAGTTCATTTAGTCCATGACTTTGGGCTCCATCTGTCATAACAGCCCTTCAGGGCAGGAGAGAGGGTGTGTGGTGTCGGATTGTTGCATGCTGAAGCCAGTTCTGGTTCCATCACTGCTGCACTTTGCTTGGTTTCAGAAAAGTTCATTCTTCATTAATCTGGGTGATTCTCACTGAAATACCATTGATATGGCATATAGCCACCATAAAAGAGATGACATACAGTATTATATAGCAATTACCATCATACCATTTAGTTCATTGGCTATTCTCACCCAAAATCAAATCCCCTTGAGGTACACAGCGGACTTCCCCATCCTCTCGCATTACCCACCAAGTGCACCCGGGTCCTTGAGCAAAGGCAATCCCACGAATGGGCTTGCCTTTGCCCGAGGCAGGAGTAACCCAGACTGTCTTCCCCAGCATAGGTTTTTTATGTGCACTACAGGGACCTTATCCCCTTCTACAGTGCGTAAAAGTTTTGATTGGGCAGGGCCAGCTCGATTGACAGATCCCCTAGTGTTGACCAACCAGGTGGCCTTTGCTAAATGTGTATCCCAATGTTTGAATGTCCCAGCACCCATTGCTCTCAGTGTAGTCTTTAACAGTCCATCGTATCGTTCAATTTTCCCGGAGGCTGGTGCATGATGGGGAACGTGATATACCCACTCAATGCCATGCTCTTTGGCCCAGGTGTCTATGAGGTTGTTTCGGAAATGAGTCCCCTTGTCTGACTCAATTCTTTCTGGGGTGCCATGTCGCCATAGGACTTGCTTTTCAAGGCCCAGGAGAGTGTTCTGGGCGGTGGCATGGGGCACAGGATATGTTTCCAGCCATCTGGTGGTTGCTGCAGCAACCTGTGTAAGTCATGGTTTGAGGTTTCAGTGCTGAAAGCCTGTCTAGTCAGTGTTGCAGTAATTCTGTATTGCTCTACTGAACTGGATAATACAGAGAGCAGCTTTGCCCGTACTTGTTTGATGTTAGTTTTCTGTGCCTGTTTCAGAATCTTCCCTCATCTCTTGCAACAATGTTTTTTATATACTGTTCTGGCTCCTTAATTTTTTTTGAGGTTAATGATTGTTTTTTAGGCCTTCAAAATAGGAGCTGACAAAGAAATATTTCCATACCAAGCGCATTTGAGAAATCTTGGAGGGTTAGAGAATGTTTCAGCCTGTCGTGGTTTAGCCCCAGACGGCAACTAAGCACCACACAGCTCACTCCCCCCACAGTGGGATGGGGGAGAGAATCAGAAGAGTAAAAGTGAGAACACTCGTGGGTTGAGATAAAGACAGTTTAATAGGGAAAGCAAAAGCTGTGCACGCAAGCGAAGCAAAGCAAGGAATTCATTCACTACTTCCCATGGGCAGGCAGGTGTTCAGCCATCTCCAGGAAAGCAGGGCTCCATCATGCGTAATGGTTACTTGGGAAGACAAACGCCATCACTCCGAATGTCCCCCCTTCCTTCTTCTTCCCCAGTTTATATACTGAGCATGACGTCATATGGTATGGAATAGCCCTTTAGTCAGTTTGGATCAACTATCCTGGCTGTGCCCCCTCCCAGCTTCTTCTGCACCTGGCAGAGCACGGGAAGCTGAAAAGTCCTTGACTAGTGCAGCAACAACTAAAACATCTCTGTGTTATCAACACTGTCTTCAGCACAAATCCAAAACATAGCCCCATACCAGCCACTATAAAGAAAATTAACTCTATCCCAGCTGAAACCAGGACACTGACCAAAATATAAACTGGGGGGAGTTGGCCGGGGGGTAGCAATCGCTGCTCGGGGACTGGCTGGGCGTCAGGTGGTGAGCAGTTGTATCACTGGGGTTTTTTTTCCCCTTGGGTTTTGTTTCTCTCTCACTCTTGTTGTTTTCCTTCTCATTACAATTTATTATTATTGTTATTATTATTGTTCCAATTATTAAACTGTTTTTATCTCAGCCCACAACTTTTCTTACTTTTGCTCTTCCAATTCTCTCCCCCATCCCACCAGGAGGGGGAAGGGTGAGCGAGCGGCTGTGTGGTGCTTAGCTGCCGACTGGGGTTAAACCACAACAAAATTTCTTTTTTTTTTTTCACTTCTACTTGATTTGATTTTTCCCTCCTCGCCCCGCGCCTGGAAAGAGCGGCGCGGGCTTTGGCGAATCGGCGGCGGAGGAAACGGCGAGCAGGCGGCGCGGACCCCGCGGTGTTGCCCTGGCAACGGCGGCCGCGGCAGAGATAGCCCCCCAGCGGCAGCGGGCCGACTGGCCCTGCTCCGCCCCAGGGCGGCCCCGCCGCGGTCCGTGATGAGTAGCCACTGCGCAAGCCGAGTTCCGCGAGACCGGTGAAGAAGCTTGTGCTGGAGAAGGCAGCTGAGAGCCGCGGGCGGCGGACAGGGGCGGCCCCGGGAGCCCTGAGGGCACCTCCCCTCGCTTCCGGAGCGAGGTCACACCTCTGAGCGCCTCGTCTGGGGTTTTAAGTGGAGGCTTGCAGCCCTGAGATGCTTCGCAGTCCATAGCTGGCCCGGCCCTGTCCCTAGTTCCAAGCTTTATCCTCTCTGGATTTGCATGGAGAAGAGTAGGACTTGCCTCCTGGTCTTCTTTATGTCCCCTGGCCATCGCAATCTAGCGGCTGGGCGTAGGGGATCCACAAACAACACGTTTTAGTGCTGGTGATTGAAAATGCATGTTGAGGTATGATTTACATGCATAAAAATTTTAGCAGAACCATTCAGCCTATGAGGCAGAAGGGGGAAGGATCAGTAAAAATATTTCATGTACAAATAAAAATTGGTGTATATCTTCATTAATGCAATTTAAGTTTTATAAATTTTCTAGAATAAAAAATAGTTTCCTGTGAAGAATACCATTTTTTATTCAAAAAATCTTTCAACTGCTTTCCCTACATAACTCCAATGATTTCATTAATCTGGAGATGAGTGAACATACAGCAACATGCAACTTTGTCTTTAAAAAAAAGTAGGGTGTTTTACTATTTTTTCTCTCTTGACCATTGACTTACCTTATCTCATTTAAGCACATGCACTGGGGCTGGCACTGCATCTCCTCTTCTCAATTCATTTGCAAGGGCCTTCAAGGCCATAAGATTCTACACTGGATTGGTTTCTAATTAGCTCACAATATTTAAGCACCTCTGAAATTAAGTTATAACTTCTAAACCTTTCAAAGTCTTAAGTAAAAGCTTTGAGACTGTTCATTTGTGTATGTAAAGTACTTTGTAATTTTTAAATAGAAATGTTTCCAATATATAGAAGTAAATATCGAAAAGTGTATTTTTTACATTCCCATTTTTGACCAAAAGTCACAATTTCTTCAAAAGTGTTTAATTTCACAATTTTTTAAATCCACAGCTGAATATTACAGTGACCATTACAAGCATTTTCCTATAAACAAAGGTGTAGTTTACAGATTGTTCAAAATGAAAAAATATTTTATAAGCAATAGTATTTCATCTACAGTATTCACTCATATATCATTCAACTTCTTTGAGAGCAGCTATACCTTCTACTTGTTAAGGTAACAAGATTTCACACACACCCCCAAAACCCCCAAACAAACAAAATAGACATTGCACACTTTTTGAAATTAGAAAAAAACCCCAAATTATCAACTTAATTTGAAAGTTTTTATCTACTGGCATTTACATTTTGAAATAAATTGTATACTCACTGAGGAATATGTCCTCTGGATTGTTTTACTTAACATCAACATTGCTAGAACTTCTTTCAGGAAAAAAAATAATCAATTTATGACTAATATACGTGAATCAAAGTTGGAGGAAAAAGGTTCATGGCAGTTCATGCAATTCATTTTAATTAGGTTATATTTATATGCAAAGGCAAAACGCTAATTTTTCAGTTAAATATGATCTGAGGAAACAGAGGAAAACGATCTGTTGTTTCAAGTGCATCTTTGTCACTTGTATCTTTTGCAAATCACACAAATGGAGGGTCATATCTTGCAAAGCCTTTAGGTAGTGTTATGATTTCAGTATTTAAGTTGCAGTATCAGGAAAGGTAGCCACTATATATGCTTAAACTCTGCAACATGCCCACATTTTGTTACTGTTTCACTCATACAAGAAGTCCTTTTAGAGACAGTGGAATAAGTTGGATGAGCAAAAAAATGTTTATGATGTAGGATTGCATAAATTCAGTCTTGAGGTCTTAATGTTCTTTTCTACAGTCAACTACTACAACAGCTTTACCAGCCAAAAGATAAGCAACCTCAGCTACAAAATGCTAATAAAAGAAAAAAGGAGGAAAAAAAATCAAAGCAAGTTTTTGGTGAAAATGCAGCATGTACGTTGTTCTGGATGCTTTTCATAGGTCAGACAGCACATGCCTGAACTTGTGTTTGAAGTGTTGGTTTCATAGTGGTGGTGGTTTGTGTGATTTGGTTTTTTGGGGGTTTCTTTTTTTTTTTTATTCCCAAGAGTGCTTTTCTGAGATACATTATACATGCAAAAATCAGTATGGGTCAGTATTGTTTTTTTCCTAGGAACTTCAAAGTGTTTTTGCAGACCTCCTCAGAGTGAGATTTTATAAGCAGACTTTATAAATCCACAGACAACTTTTTATGACAGAACAATAAAAATATTCCCACATTTTAATGCTTGTTTCAGAGAAACAGCGGTTGAGAAGTCAGTTACCTTAGTAACAGCTAAAGGCACACAGTGGGAAAATGCTCAACTTAATAATCAATATTTAAAAATAAAGACAGATCTGGAAAACAGCCAGCTTTCTCAAAGCCATGCTTTGTGTTAAATTTGCTTTATAAATAAAGAAGTGCCAATCTAAGGAAAGGCAGGCATGCTTGAGCATAGCAATTTAACAAAATTAACATTCAAAATCACATTTAAAAAATTGCTAACAGAAAATATAACATATATTAAAGATATTTCATAGAGTCCTCTTCCAGATGGATTTTAATGAATAAACATTATCACAGATCAAAACATTAAATCCCAGTTCCCATCTATACATACCCAAGAGTTTTTAAGAAAGTCTCTTTGTTGTACATATAAATTATGATCCTGAAAATGCCAGTGCAAGACTATTATCCCCTAGAAGACCATTAACTACATTTTATAATTGCGATCAACAACAAAATTATTGTGGAAGAGGATTCTGCAGCAACCTATCATTTAGTCTGAACAATAAGCATTGGTTTAATCAATCTGTTGGGAATTGTACTCTGAATAATTTACATCAGAGAGAGGTAGAGACCTGAAGAGCCTGAGAGGAAACTGCTGGCCTAAGATGAATTCTGAGAAATAGCTCTATGTTAAAACCACCTTACAGAAAGACTGAATTCTGCTTTGAATTATTTTTTTATTTTTGAACTGCAATGACTACTCTAGCATGGAAAAAAGGGGATAATATACAATTAAAAAAATTAAACTCTGAGCACTGCAAAAACATTCATTTGCAAAATGTGAAAAGAGGTAGGTACAATAAATAAAAATATTGTAGATGAGCAAGTGACAGAAGAGCATGGGCTTGCTGGGCACAGACAGCAAAATGGTGGCGTTATCCTTATTGTAGATGAAGGGGAGATGAAGGCACTACTGAACATACACAGTAGATGCAAACTACAGTCCTTGAGCATTTGGAGGTAGTGCTGGTACTATACAAGCCATACATTTTCTTCTATAATTAGTTGGGTGATGGTTAGAGGAAAAGATAACTTCTCCTTAGGGAACGGCCTTAAGTCTGTCCTTCACTGGTAACAGCCGTATGAAACCATAGTCCATTTGAAACAAGGTATTTACCCACCGGCATAGACCAATATAATTCTTCACAGCACAACTTTTTCTTTAAAAATGTGCTTTTGGATAGTAATATACGTATATAGTACATACAGGACTATTACAGTTTGTATATACATAGATTATACACATGATGTTTAAATCAAAACACACTTTTATCTAAAAAGGTGACTGCAGTATGGTGGGATTTAGTGTATCTTAAAGAGACTTCACATTCTATTTTAATCCTCTGAGCAGAGTACCTGATCATAAATTTGCTGTTTGGATATGATTTACACCAACTAAAAGTAGTCAGATGCAGAGAGGTTTTTTTGAAAGCTCTTAATCATCATGGAATTGCAACCACAAAAGCAAGTAAGTTAAGATCTACTTAGACAAGACCATTACAGAAGCGGAAAGGCCAAAATGCTCACAGTGCTAGGATGAGCAGGGCTTTTGCTGCTGCCAAACATCCTCGCTGCATTTTGGCATGCCGAGCTACGGCAGAAGCATTGCCACTCTGAACAGTTTGCAGACCCATCACCATCAGGATCGTTGTACAGCATCACTCAGCCTCCGGAACCCACTTTTTCCCCTTTCTCAGCAAGGAGAGTGGCTGAGAAAAATCAATGACTGCTTTTGTAAGTTAGCTGGCCCCTTTCAACATCTACCTGGTGAGGTCAGAGGGTTGGTTTGTTTTCATTTATAAGTTCGGTAAAAAGAATCCTAACAGAATTGGAATTGATTGCAATTATTCTTTTAAGGTTGTTGCAGACAAAGAGTTCACGTTCACTCTTAAAGAAGTGGCTTACATTACTAACACACTATCTTACATTTTTTTTGCATTAAAACATTTCATTGCTTATCCATTCCCTTTTGTTTTAAAAATTTTTTTTTGAAGTATTCTTTATTTGTCTAAGCCCTGTATTTGCACAATTGGTAAAGTTTTGGATGGCTATTGAACTGAATAGAATTTTTCCATGGACTGCTATGGCTAGGACTAACCTGCTGAACATAAGTAGGATTGGGGACCCGATGATTAAACTAGGCTGCCTTAGCATGTCTTATCTCTGCATGAGATTCTGATACAGGCCATGTAAGAGGTCTAAGAACCTCAACAGCCACTGGATGAAAGTTTTTGACTTTTAAAAGCACAGGGAAAGCCAACAGTAGGGATCAGGATGATGCTCGTCTATACTAGAAGCAGGAAGCCTAAGGCAGTCCCTTGTCTTGAGATTATTTCACTAGGACAAAACCTTTGCAAGTCACTAATGTAAATTTGGTAATGGAAGAAAGTCCAAACTGCCAATTTATTTGAATTCCCATGAAGCAGATGCACTGGATGTAGTTAGGAGGAGCAACAGCATTTCTCAAACATAGAATTTGTGACAAACTCCACAATTTTTTGCACCTTCTGCAATTTACTTTCTGAACTCACTATCGTGACAGTTACTAGCAAGAACAAGAGGCAGAATTGCACGTCCCATTATTAACACATACAAAACTACCTAGCTATTAGACAAATTACATGTCCTTCAAGGCCGCATAAGTGTGTCAGATTTTGTTTTTGATTTAACTGTCATTTCTTCATAGACACCTATGAAGATCAAAGTAAGTTGTCTCCCACTCACCATTCTTTTTTGTTAGTGGCTTTTGGAGATGATTATGGGCTTTGAACTATGTCAACATAAAATCAAGCAGTAAAAAAAATAAATCTACATTTCAAGTATCCTTATCCTGAGCTGCAAATTACCAAAAAAATCACATACAGATCAGTCTCTTTTTTACTGTACAGTTTAGCATCCATTTGTTACTGTGTATTGGTTCTTCCATAAACCTGTTTGGTCCATATTTAAAGAGCTCATTAAATTCCTTTGGTGATTTTTCTTTCTTCGCTGGAGGTCTCTGGGTAGGAGAGGTGGGCTTAATTATACTTTCTTCAGACTTTATTGAGAAATTCCAGGTTGAGAGAAGCAGGGAGATGAATCGAGTCCATGGTTATGGAGGATGGGTTGAACAGAAACAAAACTGGGAACATGTGCTTGAAGTCTAACAGCAGCTGCGGAGGGTCATTTCGCTCTTGCAAGCGCGTCTATGAGGTGTGGGAGAAGAAAACAAATTTAGTATCAGTTGTTGCCTTTTCTTTGCATTTGTCATGTTTATCATCAAAGGTTTGAGAATGTACACAATTTTAGAGATATTGCAAAAAACAGCAAGAACTATTTTGTTCTCTATTGCAGCAGCCTTCCTCTGAGCAAATATTTACAGGAACTTCTACACAGACTACAGGAAACACCGCTTCAGAAGAACCTAGCTACATTTTCTACATGACCACGAAGCAAGACACAGGACTTGAAAACATGACCCCCTTGCACAGCAAAAGCAGCACTGCATGATACCAACAGACCACTTCCGATTCAGCCGCTCAGTGATGGAGACATATTCTAGGAGTAGTTGAACATGTTTCTGTTTCCATTTCCTGCCTCCTCCCTGCGAGCATTAAAAGAAGTTTGGTTTTCATTTATTTATTTTTGCATTTAGTTGCCAATTTCTGCCTCGTATCTCAGAAGTAACTCCATTTCACCGATGCTTTGCTTACTCCTGCAACCCTACTTCTGAGTTGCATTGCTACTAAAGAGCGTTGCATTAGCTGAGCTGGGAACTTAGGTGCTTATTGCTCTTTGCGATTAACAGCCTGGTTATCCCTACAGCTGTATGTTGCAAGTAAGCATGCGCACATACAGAGCACTAAATTCAGGACAACATGCAGCAGTGTGCGTATAAAATGCCCGAGTTAGCACTAAGGACATCTGTATTAAATCATTACTATCTCCTCCACTTTACAGCCCTTTAATTTACCTGTATGTCTCGTATGAAAGCTACTGTCACTCGTTCTTCAAACTCATTCACAGGAGTGTAGAGATTAAGTATCTTTACAATCTGTTGAAAACAAAATAGGATTACAGACAGTCACGAGAAGCCAAACTTCTCCAGAATGCAAAGCAGCACTAACATTTTGTCTTGATATGGCCATAACAAGTCTTCTATGACACTACTGAGAAGCAGAAGCAGCACAAATATCATCCTGGTGTTCCTTTGCCTGCTGTAAGGTATGGTAAGCATCTATGGACCTGTCAAAGTCACTTATGGCAACATTTGTAAATTGGGAATAGACTTGAACATCAGATTTATACAGGGACTCCGCTCAGTTGGCACATGGTGACACAGGTGACCACTTCTCAGTACTTCTGATGTCACCTCTACAACACTTCTCCTCGTGCTACCTCACTCCTGCTCCTCCCCTACCACCCCTCGAGAACGCATGTTATAGACAGGGAGATGGAGATACAGGAGAAAGAATCCCCGAGAATCACTAGAGATCAGCTCACACCTCTCACTTCTCCCTTGCTACAACATTATCAAATTAAGGCCAGGCAATCCAGCAGCAAAGAACATGAGTTTATATCCTCCTGGAGCGGAGTCTCAAAGTTTAAGCTCAGATCCAGCCAGTCTAGGTGGGCAGTTCTCAACCTCCTGCCCCAAATAGGAGTCCTTGCTGGGCATCCTGCAGGCCTAGCCAGGTTAGACCCTGGCAAAAGATAACAGGTGGGTTTAAAATCCCAAGTGTCTGACTTATACCATGATCTCCTCAGGGCTGGGTTTCACCTTTGAACATTGGCGCTGGAGCTCCAGCGCCATCAGCAGCACTGTACGAGAGGAGCCGCCGCGATGACCACCTCTGATAGGGGTCAATACCAAACATCAGTCCTGAAAAGGACAAGTTGTCCCCACCGTGGGAATGGCATGCTGAGTCTGGGCAGTGAAGAGCTGGCACCAGGAGATCACCCTTTCCCACTCCTTTAATTATCAGTACCTCGTGGTGTAAATCTCTGCCCTGCTCCCTACCTGCTGTGTCGTGAGCGATGTGCACAAGGAGCAGATGGCCTCAGCATCTTCTGAGGTTTTCTTTTTCAGCTGCAGAAGCTGTGCCACCTGAATCAAGGGCTCCAAATTTTGTGCTGCTCCACTCTGCTGCAGATTCTTCCCACGCAGCCATTCCTCCAGCTAGCTTATGTTAAACCTGGGTAAGCAACCAAGATAAGATGTGAGCTGAGAGCCAAGAGATAAGACGTAGCATCTCAAAAATCCTCTATGAGACTCAAGGTATGTTGCGGTGCTGGTATATGTGGCTTTTTGTGATGCATATTTGTGATACACATGGCAAGAGGCAACCAGACCGAAGCTTAATACTCAACAACTCAAAGCAAAATTTATACTCTATGTACCTTAGAAATAAGTGAGCCATGTAACAGCTGAACAGCACAAGGAACGTGCTTTTCTATAACATTCAGATAAGTTCAAGTTTCAAAAGTCAATTAAAATTAAGCTTTTAACAAGCTTTTAAATGCTAACAAAATCCTGCAAGGTACCCAAGTACCTTTGAAAATGTCTACACAAAAAATGCCTTTGCCTGTGCCCACTCCCAGGCTCAAGGGGAACATGCAAAGGATCCACCATGGGAAGGGGAGAGGGTAGCAAAAGGAAAGTTTAAATCATTTATACCGAAAAGTAAGTTGACAGATTTATGCCAAGGCTGATAAATATTCATGACCCCTTTCTGGCAGGTTTGCACTAGCTGTCCTTTCAAATTTCAATCCTTATTACAACACTACGCTAAGACAGCGATGGGGCACGTGGGCCCCTGATCCCAACTCAGCAGATGTCCGTGCTGCCGCTTGCCTGCAGCTCATGAGAGTCCAGAGGCACTTCACACAGAAACAGGGGTTTGTCTTTAAGATCCACCTGCAGAATCAGAGCCTTCGACACTACAACACTTATTACATTAAAACCAGCAGACATGGTAGTGGGAGGGAACCAGAGAGACTTCTCCATCCCAATGTTCAATCCATCCTATATCACCTGGTGTAGTCTTTGGGCTGTGCAGCCTTCCTGCTCAGGCTGGGTGAGGAAAGGCTGGGGAAAGCCCACCCCAGAGATAATTACTGTAACATTTAATTCACAAGCAGCACAGCAAACTGCATTGCACAGGCATTACTCAGTGGGGCTTAGCTTTAACTGCCACTGCATCAGTCTCCTGCTGAATCCAAACAGTTTCTCCCCCTTACATGGCTGCGTTTTATTTTCCTATCTTCCACCAGCTTATAAAATTAACAAAACTTCCTTAAGCAGGTACATCCCCGCCCCAAGCCTGTGTCCCACCTTAGCTGCATGCCCGTGCTCCACGAGCAGACATCCTTCCTCAGCAGGAGGTTGTTCAGGGCGACCGTGTTGATCACGTAGAAGAGCTGCTTGAAGACCTGCTGCATGATCTCTGGGTCCAGACCCTGGTCACACATGATGCTGTGGAACACATTCAGCTGGCGAATGATTGCATCTAAGCTGTAGGAGCTATCACCATCTGCCATGCTAGAGGAGCGATTCCTGTAGCCCATCGGTTTGACACCAGAAAGCCCCTGGATACTCTCATTTTCCAGCACCGCAGACACTGAAAAAGGGGGAAAAAATGAGCTAAAAAAGCCTGCATCCATCTATTGGTCACTGGAGGTAAGAAATGCTCATTCATGAGCAGTCATAAACATGCAGCAGTGTCAAAGTGATGCAACATGATGGATGCTGGGAGGTCTGAAAAGGAGGACAGATCCATGAATTGCTAGTTTATTGTGATAATATGAAATAGTTGATACATATAGAATATCTGTAAGATCACACTTTTTTTCCACTCAGTGGAAAAAACTACACTTACCATGCTGCAGAAACTGGGAACACCTCTCCTTTGAGCTGTAATCAATTCTCCCTCTATACCCACCACAGAGCCTTAAATTCTGCAGTTAAAGTGATTAATTGGTTCAAAGGATTGGGAGATATGAAGACAGATTAAAAGTAATAAAATTCTTACAGCCTGACTATCTGATAGAGGAATAGGACAACTTTCTGCAAGGAGCAGAAGGTACATGCACTGATGGTAGGAGGTGATGCCATCGGATACAGCCAAAATTTGTGCAATGACATTTGGAGGGTAAAGGGAAAGAGTCCCAGATACAGAGGAGTCCAGGCTGGGAGCTCAAGGAAAACACCAGCAGCTAGAAAATATAAAGCACTGAGAACAGCCCCTCACAATTAGCTTAGCAAGGAGGAAGATTGATTTAGCTGAAGAGGTAACTCTTCCCATACTGACCCACCCTTGCAAAAAAAAAGGTCTTTATTAGTCTCTTTTTCCTCTTTGCAATTCTCTCCTCCCTCATAATGCGCATTTCCACCCATAAAAAGCTTAACCATGAACCTGGTCTGGAGGGGAACGCTGTTCCTATGGACCCACCAGCACCACCTCACCTCTGTCACTACCTCCCCAACAGAAAGGAAGGAGGCATCTTCTATCATGGGGGAAAACAACTCATCCCTATTAGTTTACATCATGGGGGAAAATAAAAACTCATCCAGGTCTGCCTCCATAACTCCAGGTCACTGCTAACACAAGGACCTGCTCCAAACCTAGACTTTTTTTGTAACGTATACCTCTCTACCAACTGCAGGCTTTTCCTTTGGGGAGAAGTCATGCTAGCACTGTACAAAGGTCTGAAAAACACTCAGAGTAAATAATAACAGAAAAAAAATACCCTCCTAAAAGCTAATGTGCTGTGAACTTACCAATCATGGGTTGGAGTATGCCCTCTGCTATCTTAATGAGCTGCTGGTAGATCTGGATGGAGAGGTGGCTCAGCACCTGGCAGTACTCGGTCAGGTCAAAGTTCTTCAGACAGTGCTCATTCTGCTTAGGCGTGTTTTGTATCATGAAACCCTGAACAGAAGGAGATTAAAACACCTGGTTTCATTATTCCACCTATTTATAGTCCAGTAAAATCACTGTATTAAAAAAAACCAACCAAACCTTAGAGTACAATATATCCAGAGATGTTACCAAAGTACATTTTTACTCTATTATAGAAAAGATCAAGACTCATAAATCACCTTTGATTTACTCAGCCCATTTGTTCATAAATTATTACTAGAGGACTGCTTTTTGAAGAAAAGCATCATTAAGCAATAAGTTTTTCATTTTAGCTTTAGAAAGGAGCAATATTTGTATTAATTGCAATATGTGTATGTGTGTGTGTGTGTGTATATATATATATATATTTAAACTAGAAAATGACATTTCAGTCCCCGAGAAATTTTTTTTAGCTATTTGTTTATCCCTGTGAGTTGCAATTATTTATGGGAAACCAAATATTTTCATAGAATCGTAGAATAGTTTGGGTTGGAAGGGACCTTAAAGATCATCTAGTTCCAACCCCCCTGCCATGGGCAGGGACACCTTCCACTAGACCAGGTTGCTCAAAGCCCCATTCAACCTGGTCTTGAACAATTCCAGAGAGATTTTGAGATTAAGATATTAGAAAATGGGGGGGGGGAGATAACCACACACTATATGCTCTGGCAATATTTTAAACTGATCTGAAGTTCAGAAATCTCTCCAAGTAACTGAATTTATTCCCTGCCTTTTGCTGAAGAAGCAACTGATCTCTGATCCTGCAAACGGATGCTGTAGCCCTGAGTTCTGGGCTCAGACATTAATGCCAGTTTTGCTGGCAGAAGCAAATATGATCTAACTTAATTTTGTAATTAACATAGACACTGTAATTGCCTGTTCATATGGTCTTATCAATTTGGTGTCAAAATGAGAACTATGCAACTTTTTTTTGTTGTTTGCTGACTAGCAAAACGCAAAAATACAACATGTACAATTTGAGTTGACTTCAGAATTTCTCATTTTTCCTGACTAATGAAAGTGTCATGCTCTTTGCACTGCAAGATTGCATTTAGTTTGGGTTTTTCTTTTAAACCTGTTTTCTTAAAAATAGGTTGGATTTCAAACTAAAGATTTTGTCTGTATTTTGGAACAGTATTTTTGAAACTGCTCAATGTTTTTTTTTCCCCCCTCTGTTTTTTGCACCAAATTATCAACTGAATTTACAAATAGCTGGTTCATTTAACACAGTAAATCATTGTGGAAGAATGGTTAAGTGAAAAAGGACACAGCTTAATTGATGTGAGCAATCCAGCCTTTGATGGGGCCTGGGAGCCAGAGATCAAGGTGAAATTCCCTTGAGAACAGCAGAAGGAGTACTTGGTAAAGCAAGATAAGCGGGACTAAGCCTGGGAAAGTGCTGATAAACCCCCCTTTGTGAACAGTGCGTGAACGGCAACTTTGTACCAATCATATAATTGTTTTAAGCGCGTGGACAAGTATAGTTATCCAATAGAATAGTCGCTGTTAGCGCGTGCTTTGCTTAGCTTCTATATAAACCTGTTAAGTAATCTGAATAAACGAGGACGACCATACTCATATTGAGATTCATCGTTACTCCGGGTCCGTCTCCCACTCCGACAAATCATGGCAAAGAATATGAAATTTAAGTTTGGGATTTTTGTTTTTACCCTGCTGGTTTTCTGGGGAGGATTTTCTTTAACTATAATGTTGTTATCCAGGCAGAAGAGGGCAAACAGGAGCATAACTGTTAGTAAGTATTATCTAAATTATTTTTCTTTTTAATTTAAATCTTGGAAGTCCAACACTGAGGTTTTATACACCAGTCATTATCTTGTGAATGACCTGAATAGTTAATTTGATTCCATGAAAATTTTTTTATTTATTCTTAAAGCTTGATTGCTCAATATATCTAACACAAATCAAGACTAAATGAGAAATGACATAATTTGGCTCTGTTGAAAATTTTAATACCCAGAACATATGGCTATAAGGATGGCAGCATGTAAATGTACACTAAGAGGACTGTGATGATCTGATTTTCTCGGAAGGGATCAGCAATAGTAAAACTTATTTCAACTTATGAAATATTACTGAGGTGGCAAGAAATGAGAGGATTTCCTTCCAAAATCTTACATTATGATTATGCATATTTGTTCTCTCAAAGTGCGGTTATTTTGAACTAGTTGAACAGAAGAGGAAAAAAATCAGTAGAAACATTCAGAATAAAATTGCAAGATTTGGAACAGTTTTCCCCTGTCTAAAAATCTTGGTTAATGAAAAGCTGCGGGACCTACTAAAACCAGGGGAACAGCCTTCAAAACAGCCTACCAGAAGGAAATCCCCTGTTCGGACAAATCAAAGTGCATGGTTGGCTATGAAATTCAAAGTATTCTGGGTATTAGTCAGATAATGTTGCGTGTTATGTTGTAAGGCTCCTGGTTTCAGCTCCCAAATGTCTTGTCTTGGTACAATGCCCCATAAAGCTCTATTAGGAGCTGCCCCATGTTACATCCAAATAAACAAAGAAAGAAAGTCAGAGATGACCCCATGTTGTAGCCAGAGGGAAGCCACCAGACCCAGGAGACCTGAAGACCCTTCCTGGAGGAATGCCAACATACTCAAGATCAGTGACGAGTTTCTTACCGCATCTCCGCTGTACTGCTTTAAACAGTGCAGGAGGCGACACGTACTCGCCAGCCAAAACGACGTAATCTGAAAATCATCATTGTGTTTCTGGAGGAGCAAAATTAAAACATGAGATCCCTCCTTTGGTGGGGGAAGCTGGCATAGCAAGACAAAGTAATTTGAAGTTTCCCCACCTAGATCAGGAAGCTCTCTCTGCAGATGGGCAGTATTAGCCATTTGTTCCCTGCAAACATTTTTTTTAAATCTCTAAATGCAAACAATTTTATTGCTAAGATCATAATTCTCCTTGTTCTTCTAAAAAGGGAAGCTATAAGAGTGTTTGGGTTTGAAAAATCACTATGAGTGCTGAATATCACACACTTTGACATGCTTATAACCATCTTACACCATCTCAACCCCAAAACAAGAGAAAACGGACACCTACCTTCAGCACTTTCTTAATGCCGTTGATGGTGGAGGTGAGCAAGGAGTGCACTTTCTGGTCATCATTGATGTAATCTGCATGTCTGATGCACATGTAGAAGATGTAGGCGGGAAAGCAGGGAACAGTAGCAGACACTGCCTGGGGCTTGAGATCTAGAAGGTTTGGGGTTTGTTTTTGTTTGGGTTTTTTTTTTTTTGTTTTGTTTTAAATCCTCTTAAAATTCACTAACTGCCAGGTGAAACAGGGAATGCCAGAGCTGGAGACATACCCAGCAAACCCCTTTCCCCCCAGCCCTAGGGAAGCTGAGATTTTGGCAATTTGCATCCCTCTCTGCAGCGTGGACACAGAACCAGAGGTCCAACTACAGGACAGATGGACCTGCTGGAGCCGGCCAAAGCAGAAAAGCCACAGCACCAGGGCTTGGGAGGGTAGCACAGCCTGCACTGAAGTTTGTGACACTATGACATTACACTTTAGGGATGCACAGATGCGCACAGGTAGCACTAGATCTTCTTTACCATGTAAAAGCCTACTCAAGCAGCACACAAATAACCTTAGAAAAGCTCCCTGAAGCTTTCAGAAATACCTCCCACAGGTTATACCCCCCCGAATTCACGACTCAGTAAATCACTCTTTCCCTCAAGATACTGAATCCTAATGGTAGCTGCAGGAATTTACAGCCTCTAAAGTAAGAGCCTGTCTGATTAGGGGAACTTCAAAGGCCACAGCAATGGGCTAGCACTGCTCTTTTTAGATCCTCACTAGACTCTAATGGGGTTAGAGTGATGGTAAATACTAACACTTAGCCAGGGAAGCAAGACTTCTCTAACAGTGCTGAATAAGGGGATGCTGCAGCAATTCTGATCAGACCTTCCAGTGTAAGAGAGCTCACAAGTTTATTATCTGTTATCTGTTATTACCTCATAAATCAAACTGCCTTTGTTCCATTGCTGTACAAAATCCCTGGGGTCTATCCCTTGCTATCCCCTCCCCGTCTATTACCACATTGTATCAAGCTCAGCAAGTTACTACCTGCTCTAAAAACTGCAGCCTCCTTTTTGCATTTTCCATTTTTTGCTCACCCTAAAGAATTATATCCATTCTGGTCTATCTGCTTAGTGCTGCGCTGCTTTACCTACCAAAACTGCCATCACCGTAAACGTGCAGCCCCTGGAGGGATTAATTTGAGAAAATCTATTTGTCTATCTTGAGATCTCAAGTTTACAAACTCTCCCAGGCAAGAGAAAGAGGAGCCACACACAAGAGCAGAGCAAATTCCTCACCTGTAATGAGGTTTCGGATGAGGAGTGGCTCATCTTCTTTATAATATTCCAACATGCCCTGAAAATATTTCTCCTTTCTCTGGACAGCAACTTGCGTGTTACGCTCGTGCCGCCTCCTCTCCGCCGGTACTATGGCTTGGGATGCTGTGAAGAGAAAAGAGCATGAAAGGTGGTATCTGGTGATCGAGAACTATTCACATCCTCCATTGGCCTTAGAGCAGACACCAGGTCAAAGCGTTATATATTAAGTTTCCAACAACGTCGTCAGCTTCAACAGACTTATAAAAATATAAAGAATCAGGTCTTGAATTACCGGTCAGCAGTAGTTCTGACTCTGAATGAAACAGAGTGCAAAATTTAGACCTAAAGAGGAAAAGATGAAGTCATTATTTATTTTCCAAGGAACCACAGGCTAAAAGGTAGTAAGCCTACGGGAAGCTTTTTACTGTATCATTTTTTTGGGGGGGGGGGGGGGGGAAGGAATAGCCAGGCAATGAAAAAAATACCTAAGCATCACATCTTCTGGCTGGCTGTAAAGCCACCATTGAGTGTTGTGCTTCCATAAAAGTTTAACAGAAAAGACCAGCGTGTAAGTACTGCAGTAAACAGCAGCCTGCTTCATGGAGATTATACTGACAGAGGACCAGCTGTGCTAGCCATGGAAACCCTCCAGTTACTCAGCTTAATTTCACTTAATGCCTAGTTTTCAGAAATTAGCTCATGAGAACAAGGTTATGTGATTAATCATGGCATCTCCAGAGAATGGGAAGCTCCTTCTATACAACACAGATGTCACATTTGAGGTGTTTCCTGATAAAGCAGAATATACATTTATATTTTAATCCTAAGTGGTTTTAATCCCCCTCGAAATTGCCAGAACAGAGCAGTTGCCTGCTAGCCACTGGTGTCTCTATATCTCTGCTTGGGTCACAGCATTGACAGCAATGAAAGCAAAAAGGTTTCTTAAATACCCTCCAAACCCTGGTACACCATGTGTCAGACCAACACCTCCAACAAGCACTCACCCTCCATCACTTCATGGACCACGTTCAACCATGTTAACAAGCTAAAGCTACTGCAGTGCAACTGTACTTGCTCAAAGGCAGCCTAAGCATGACCCAGGAGCTTCATTTAGACTTTCGGTTCCCTGCTGTCACGCCAATGATGAGGTCAGTGCTAGTTCAGTGTGCCAGAATAAGCAAAGTATTATTTTAATAGAAAGAAAAAGAAAAACCTGCAGATCTCCAAGGCTGGCTAAAGGAGTGAAACCAGAGTGCTGTTCCCCCACCCCAATGTCTACCAACAGCCAAGTCACCTTCAAAATCTTGGACCTTCTTCATGTAAATCTTCAGCTGCTTCTTCAGCTTCTTTTCATTCTTTTCCAACTTCTCTAACAATTCTTTAAGATCCTGAAAAACAGAAAATGCATTGGGTTAAAAAAAAAACCCCACGAACAAAAAACAAACAAAAACCAACAAACCCAAAACCAACTCATTGGGGGTGAGCCTGAAGCTGGAGTCACTCAGCAGCCTGGTCTATGTACCACTACTGCACAGTATAAGCATCTTGGTACAAAGAGACCTGTGTAATTTCTGGATTTCTCAGAGACCCCCTTACCTACACCGCAAAGACTGTGGATGTTGTGCACCTGCTTTTTCTAGAAGTAGCCTACAGCAGGCAATACTCACAATACACCACCCAAAGGATTTTACTCCTGGCTGTTAATCATATTTAAACTATGTAGATACTAGAGTTGTTGAGAAAGGCAAGAAACCCTCACCTGAACTTAGGAGGGGCCAGGGTTCACTCCAGACCTTGCAACACAGATACAGGAGGTGAGAAGGGAAAAATTTATGATCAGCCAGGCCAGCTTTTCAGAGTGGCAACTGCCCCCCACACTCCCAATAAATGCAGGTAAAAAGAAAGGACTGTGTTATCTCTGTGCACAGTTACAGACTACAGGGGTCCCCAGCGACTTCAGCAATCTCATTTGGTAGGCAGTGCCACAAAGTAGGCAGGCTTAAAAAAAAAAATAATTTAAAAATAAAGTACCTAGGGAGTCACAAGAGTCATACAGCCACTGAACTTGGTTCAAGGCCAAGTACCAATGATGTAAGGGCCATTGAGGCCTTATGAAACAAGACACGTTTTGTATAAACAGCGCATGCCTTGCTAACGACTGTGCCCTTGAAGAAAATCTAATCTAAGAGACTGATAAAAGGGGAATATGCAGGCCTCACTGATCACTAATCTTTGAAACAGAAACTAAGACGAGGAACTTCAAGGACTGATAAAGGAAACATCTTGTTATAAGGGAGATTGACGGGCTGGGAGGATACAGCACTACATGAAGTCAACAAGATTTACAGAAACTAGGGGAAAGGTAAAGACAGCAGCGGGCGATCACAACCACCGACTCAATTAAGGACCAAAGAAAGCTACCCCCCCACTTCCTGCAAGCATGCACAGAATATTAAAGTAGCACTGTAGCTTTAAGTTGAAATAAGAGAAATGTAGACCAATAGAAAACTGCTTTGTGTAATTACTTATGCATATGCATAACTAGACTGTATTAATACTGTACCTGCATGACTGAACTTTGTGCTAGCTTTGTGGAGCTACCACCTAGCGCCCATCTCTGCGCAGACATGAAATAAAAGACCTCTGCCCTGTGTGTATATTGGCATCTTGCACACCGGGTAAACGACCTCACACTTGTGGGATAACACCAATGCTCCCAAATGCACCAGTGGGAGATGCTGAAGGATCTCGCAGAGAGTTTAGGAGGGGTGGACGAGACCCCAGTGCCTTCTCCTCCCCTTCACATTTCCTTTCTCTCCTCTTCCTTAGGCTGTGTTTTCAGTACAGCCTCTTACCAGATTTTCATTGGCAAGACGTGCAATTTCTTGCTGAAGTCCAGTCTCCACCTGGGCCTCTGGAGACAGCTGCAGGGTCTGCAGGAAAGCCTGCTGCTGTTTCTCCATCTCTTCTTTCGTTGCATCCACCTGTTTTTTCAGAGCTTCTACCTCCTCCTCATGCTCTCTTCTCTGATCCTGGAGCTGTGCTTCCAGTAACCTGAGAAAAGGACCACACCGATCAGCCTGTGGTCTTGGCATCATAGCAGTAACCACTGCTTGAGTTTAGATCCTTCAAAGTCAGCCAACTTGGGAGATGTTCCCGGTCAACCTCCTTATAAAACTGACACACACAAAGGGGTGCTACAGCTATTATTGCCACGTTAGTCTGTCATTTGTTATACTGCAGATTAAATACTTTTGAAATTAGAGACATGAGATCAAAAGTTTGGATTTTTTTTAAATAAGGGGGGGGGGGGGAATCCAAGAGCTCCCTTTTTTTCTGCAACTGTATCACAAATTTGGGTTCCTTTAATCTTTCCATTAGCAAAAAGCAAACGCATAGCAAGAAAGCAGTGCAAATCAACATCTGCGGGTTTTTCAAAAGCTCAGCTTGAAGGGCATTTGTTCTTCTGCTCACCCCCTTTCAAACATCAGTTCTTCCTCTTGAAAACTGAACTGTATGTCTTGCAGATAGCTCCGTTCAGTTGGACTGCCACAGGCTTTGCTTGCTACTGCTGGGAGTTTCAAGAAAGGCAGAAGCTGAAACCCTTCATTCCTTCTAGTTGTTTGTAGAGCTCCTATTTATCTTTGCTTAAAAAGTATATTCATTTATATCTCAATTTTCATTCATAAACTACCTGCAGAAAACTACGCACAAGGCAATTTTCTGTCATCTTGATCAGTTCCTGCTTTCATCATTGCTGCCGACTTTCACCAGGACTCTTCAGCAGGGGGAAAAGACTTGTTTCCTTGTACTCCGTAACATACAAATACTAATGCCATAATACACAGCTGACAGAAGTCACCAAAACCAGCTCTTCTCCCACTTATAGGTGGGTACCCAACGTTTTCCTCTAATAATTTGTCCTGCCACCCTCTCCTACCCCCGTTTCCCCTACACCAGGTCTCCTTCCAGCCCTGCCCTGAGCTTGTGCAGGACAACCCTGGGGGGGGGGGGGGGAATGCTGAGGTAAAGGGTTAAGCAAGGCATTTAGTTAATGCATTATCCAGCCATTTGCTAAACCAGAATGCCTTCATTAATCCCGTGGAAGAATGATTCATCACTGAGATGTTAACTGCCCTCCTGTACACACCCTTGCTGATGGGGATGCTGACAAACCTGATTTTTAAGGGTATTACCTACCCTCTGCTTAAGTGGAAATCTCCTCGTTAGTCCACCAGCTCTTTCAAGAAGACTGAAATAAGTGACTCCAGAAGGTATGAGGACTCTGAGGAAGGGGCATCAAGCCAGGAATTGCAAAGTATTAGTCCCAAGACTACACAGGGTGATGGTGGCAAAAAGGAAGAACAACCCAGGGGGATAATCAAGCCCATGTCCTTGCTGTAGCTCATGGATGTGCTCTCCTGGGCAGAGCTACGGACAGCTACACACCCGGCTCAGGGACTTTGGCTCCTCTGGCATCAGATGCAAACAGCAACCCTCAAAGGCAAGGAAGACTCTGGTGTCGGTAGCTTAGCATTTACCCAGGATGTGCACAGACACGGAGCTGTGCCAGTGGGGAAAAAGCTACAACTCTTTTGAGTCCACTGGAAAATTAATGGAGATTCACGCCTGTGAACTGTTTCACTGCAGGAACAATTAAGCAATTTTTTGTTGTTGGGGTGTTTCCCCATTTTCCCAGCAAAAAATAGAAAAGGATATTTTCCAACTATAGAAACATGGGCAATAACGCACACAGCCTCGTAATCATGTTGTCAGGAGTTGTATTCTTAATAGGCTTGGAAAATACAGGCCCACCATGAAATAAGTATGAAGTACTTAATTTTCATTTTATTTCTTCACATGGGTTCAGATTAACTGTGAGCTGCCCTCAGAAAAACACGCTCCTTCTACGAACTTGGGTTCCTACATTGCTTTGAAAAACAAATGAATCATCCCCGGTACTTTTCCTGTTATTGTCTGGTTTTACTCTGATCCCTCTAGATGTGACCATTTTAGACTACTTTATACAAAAGATTATTTTAACTTTTCCTCTCTATAGTGCCTTTAATCAGCTCATTTCATATCTTTTATAAAAATCATATATATTGGAGCCTCATAACCACCCTGCAGGAGAGCACAGACTGATTAACATTTAATTATCAGCTCTTCCAAGCACCAGGTTGAACCAGGAGAAGAATCCAGGAGTCCTTCCTGCCTCGCTTTAATCTCCATTTGTGTTTCTAAATGTTCATTAGCTTGGAGATGAGAGATCATTACAGAATTACCGGCATCTCCAGGAGATACGGATGTTGCAGGTACTGCCCTGGTGTGTCCTGCTGGGATATTTGCCCACTAAACCAGGGCATGGAGAGCTGTAGAAGGGTGGCACTGCATCCCCACCACACACCTTCCTCCTTATACCTATAGGCAATGCATAGATGGGAGTGCACAATCCCCGGGAGCATGCAAAGCAGACGGCATCGCAACAAGAACAGGGACTCCACTTCTGACATGTCAAGGATTGGGAGAAAACACTTTAGGGAGGTGCTATATCTTAGTGCAATTCAGAAAAAAAAAAAACCCAACCCATCTAAAATGGGGGGGTTTTTTTGGCTTCCTGGAGATTACAGCTTCCCAACACCTTTATCATACAATTTCCCATTAATGTAACATAATTCTTACTGAATCACAGCTCAGGCATTAGTGACAACAGCCACCATCAGCAATGCCCAATTAGAATCGCAACAACTCCTCTGAAAATTAGACGAGGGTCTCAATTCCTCCAGTTTTGATATCCTACCTCCGGCTGCTCCCAGAGAGGACAACAGGTCCTATAGAGGACAACAGCAGAAGAAGAGAAAGAAACAAAAGGGCAAGCGAAAGGGAGAGAGGGGAGAAGCAGCAGTGGGAAAAAAAGAAAGTGTTTGACCTGGCAACTTGCTTTAAACCTTGATAAGCCAAGCCGAGCTTTCCATCTTCATTGAGATACCCCCAGTCCTCAGTCTTGCTAGAAATAAAGGACAGAAAAAAGAAACAAGAGGACAGAGAAAGACAAAAGGTCAATTGCAATAGAAGGGGAAAAGGTGCAGAACCCTTATTAATTTTATTTTATTTTTTTAAAGCATACTTTCATTACATTGTATTTCCTTTTCCACCGTGGTGAAGGAGAACCATGCCCTGGTCATGCCCCATATGACACCCCTGGCTAGTGGAGCTTCTCCTCCCTCCCCAGCTGTGAAACGTGTCCTTGTGCAGCCCTTTCCTCCCCGACCCACCACGGGAACCCAAAATCATTCAGGTCGGAAGGGATCATCACAGATCACCTACCACTAGACCAACCTCCTAGCAGGTTATCATAATTCCTGAGATGTTACTGGTTTTACCAAAAAGCCCAACTCCTAGAGGTCAGAGCCCGAGTTTCCATTTCTGTATGGCTAAACTGTTTCCCATATGATTGCAAGGAAAAGCTGGCAAGCCCATGCCACACCAGCTAGCTCAGATCCTCATTAAAACCTTATGCTTAAAAACCAGGGAGGAGAAACAAGGACCATGAGGGATAAATGAGAGAGAAGTCAGCACGAGGGGTAAGGAAGAGCTGTCCAAACACAGATGGGGTAAAATGAAAAGCACAGAGCGATCCTTACCAGCTCCCAACAGGCTTCCTTGCTTCCCCCCCAAAAAAAATTAGCTATTTTTGAGCTGGAACAGCCCACATGCACTTCCAACCCACAGTGCAAACATAACCCGACCCCACTGTTCATTGCATACTGATAGCTTGGAACAGCTCACTCCTCTTCCAGACCTTCTGTGCTCTGGCACATCTCACTAATAAGACATTTTTAAGACAAGTTTCTCCATTTCCTTCCTTCTGCAGCAACTTCCACTGGTATAAAATAAATTCTCTTCCTTCTACTTCAGTTGAGGGTATCCTCAGTCATCAAGTCAAACACATCAGCCTTTCCTCAGAGCAACCTTTGGTCCAAACACCCCTTGGATGTTTGTTTCCTTATATCCATATGAAACCAAATCTCCTCTGTATCCATCCAGGCAGAAAAATGCCCAGAAAAGTCTCATCTCACTTTTAGTATTAAAGTTTCCTTTTAAAAGTTGGGGGTTTTTTTAAGTTATAAAAGGCAGGAAACTCATTTATCTTCTTTAATGAGGTGTTAAATACATTACAAATGAGTAATGTAAGCTGGTCAACCTGACCAGGAACACTTGCTACAGTGAGATTTTTACTTGGTTTCAATGTGAGTTAGAAAACAGTTTTTCTTTTTGGAAATAATAATTTAAAAATAAACAAGAAAAAAATCACCTAATATATCATTAAACTTTCAGAGAAAAAAAGAACCAAGCCAATATGCATCTCCTATTTTGAAAAGGGGTGTAGCAGATGCCATTCCCTGGCAAGGAAAGCTCTGCATATTTAAGTGGAAAAGCACAAACTTTCTATAGCAAATTTTCACATGAGGAAAGCAGCGAGAACTGTGGTGTTGCAGCACTACCATGAAAGGACTCAAGAGGTGCCTCACCACTGCAGACAGCTTGTACATTCCTTCCATCCTGGTGTACAAGCATGGCATTTCTCAAAAGTAGCAGACATTTCAAGCATTAACATTTGGAAAATTCACCTGTTAAAGCCTTATGTATGAATTTAGATTAAAATCTTATTTTTACCCATATGTAGCAGGCTTCCAGAAGAGTCTGTAGGCTGACAGATACAGGGAGGTTTATTGGTCTGATTTGGGTAAATTTGTTAGTAAGGTCTTTTTCTTGGTTCAGATAATCTTAACAGAACATGTACTTAGGCACTGAAACCCAAGGAAAAAAAAAAAAACACAGGAAGGATCCTCACTATTTATTACATGTCAGTAACCTGGGAATTCTCACACAACGAACAGCATTTTTAAGAGATGCATTTTCCTGGATAACCTCCTTTGAAAAATAGCTTTCCTTCCTTTTTTAGTCATATGCATTGTGGTAAATGAGGAAAGCAACTCAAGGGGGTGCCATTATACTAAGATAAAACTGACCTGGGAAATAAGCATTGACCCCATGTTCATCAACACAGCACTGACTCAGAAATCACTGAGCTTCCCTTCCCCTAGAAGTTCATATTGACCAAGACATTAAAAATCAATAGGGGTCCTTTCTAGCTAATTAGATTAATTAGTATGTGCCAAAATAATTTCCTAAAATTCTGGGTAAATCCTTCTCTCAAGCCTGAAATGAGTTGAAAGGACACGATTCACAAAACCTCATTTCTCCTTTATCCTTATCTTGGAGGTACGAGTCTTGGGGAGCAGATGGCAACCTGCAGTTGGCAAACTGTCTTCATGAAAGGGAGAGAAATTCCTGCTCAAACACCTCCCTCCCTTCCTCCAAGTAGCTTAAAGGAGGTGCACGTACACCAAACCCCAGAGACGTTAATTTTAGCATCTTCAGATAATTATAATCTCTCAATAAAGAAGGGGCATTTCATTTTCAGACACAGATATGTTGTGGGTTTTGTTTGTTTTTAGTTTTTTTTTTTTTTAATTAAATTGAAAACTAATGCACATCACAGATTAGATATATGACAGAGTGAGAAGCAGTGATAAGAAGAGACACATTGGAGAGTAGTAAGCAGAGATATGAACCCTTTCCATGTGATGGCCTCTTCCAGCCGCAAAAGCATCCTCCCTGCACATGAAGCCAGCATCAGCCCTTCACTTTGCACTGCAGCTGCAGGTGGGACTTACCCAGCAGAAAAAAAAAGAGCCATGTACTACTCTACAGAAATCACTTGGAAGTTATCACAGAAGTTAATTTCAAAGACTAAGCCTGATCTGCTTTGAGCTGCCAGGTTATCATCTCTAATATCACCACCTGGTCTTTTGTTGGCTCTACATTTCCACCAAGATCAAACAGGCTTGAAAGAAAGATCCCAAGAACTAAAACAGGGAACAAAAAGCCTACTTAGCTTTACATTCAGTTATCGAAGCAGAAAATTAGCTGGAAACTAACTTGATGCTTTTCCCTTTAGCAGTTGAAAGTCAGCAAGGGGGGGGGGGGGGGGGGAGAAAAGAAAAAAAGCTGAGTTCACTGCATTTATAAGGGGCTGCTTTTAATTCAAACTTCCCCTTGACCTGGCATCAAAGGACTTTCCCCCAAGAGCAGCGTGGAGAAAGAGAATCACCATGCGGGCAGGGTTAGCAGCACCTGGAAGATTTTCCTGTTTTCCTCCTGCTGTATTTAGAAGTCCTGGATTATACAGACATAAAGTGAATAAAAGGTCTGTATCACCAAAATAAAGCCATGCTCCATCCCTAGCTTAAATAGCTAAGACATGATGACTTCAAGCTAGGAGTGACCCATGGGTGGACCATGGCTTTACCACATCGGTCAGACTGGACCAATGGAAGAGCATCTGCCTCGGTTAGAAACAGCCAACAGAATGAGAGGTATCAGGGTAAAGAGAAATGGGAGTGCTCCCTGAAGCACAGGTGGCAGAAAAAGTGGCTCTTGCTTATTAATCCCACTTCAGAATTGCAATCCCACCAGAAAAGCTTTCCATTAAAATATTTATTGATCAAGATTAGAAAGAGAAAGCAGTTTTATTTCTCATGCTGACACACTTGGGTATAGAGCTGCATAAGTACGAATGCAAATTTGTGCTGGGGGGAGGGAATGTTAATTTATATCACAAATACAATAATCCATGCTTCCTGAACGTTTGTTTTCATCTGTTTTATTGCCATCAACTCCAGCCTACAGTTTAAAAACCAACCCAATATACAAACACACAGGGAACCATATAATGGGGAAACTGGTGGCGATTAACGAGCCATTGGATAAATCACTGCAGAAAATCAGGGTGATAGTACATAGAGCTTCTGCTACTGTATTGCAAGAGCCAAGCTCCAGCCAAGCTTCACGAGAGGTAGATGAGAGGGGTAATAGGAAACTGAGCCTGAAGACTGCAGATTTCCCCTCCCAAATCTCAAGACGCCAAAAAACACCAAGGCCTGACCACATGAAGTTCTTAAATTGCAGCTCACCTGTGCAATTGCAAGGAAAGAGATTTATACACTGTGGAAAATTAGATCATTGCAGCATTTTTGATGATTTCCATGTCTGATTCCATCCTCCTGCAGAAGTTGTTAAGTCTGGAAACCAGAACAGCTGAAGAAGGACCAGAATCTCCCAGCAGGTTGAGTGAAAGTGGACAACACGCACTCCAGGATGGCCAAATATCAATTACTATTGGGGACCAGTGATACAACCCATACAGACAGGTTGGACACATGCCCTATGAAAGCAGTCTTATTTTGACTCCAACTCCTTCACCAACACCTGAACACAAACTAACCATCCCTACACACCGGAAAACACAGTTTAGGGAGTAAAGCTGTGCCTGACAATGGGATTTCACATCCCATACCAGTGCCCACAGCTCCAGGAGAAAGTTGGAAGGAAATAAGAGAAAATCCACAGAATTCATTAAGTGACCAAAAACCACACCTTGTAGTAGGAAGTACACTGAGCCCCATTGATTTACTGACAAAAAGGTGATGTTTAAATCAATCTCATCACCTCTACTGCAGGAGGGACAGAAATTTCATCGGCAAGTTCACTTCAGGAAAGCAACTCTTCACAATTTTTCATACTGCATTCAAAGATGGTGTGTCTTTGCTCATATTCATACAGGTACAAATAAAATCCTAATTAAGTCATGGTCTTTCCCAGCCTGGACAGCTAACAACCTTCTGTGACCAGTTTACAAAGTGCCAAAGTATACTGTGTTATTAAAAGCCATTAATCCACCATGGTTAGGTCTTCTGACTATCTTGCTGACTGCAAATTACTTAGGAAAAAAGCCTCAAACATCTCTATTTGTCAGAGAAAAGGAGATGAACATTCAATTTCCTTGCAATAAAATAAATATTTACTTTGCATATTAGCTTGCTGTTTAATCCATGTCATTTTGTCTTCTTGCAAGATACTACTTTTTTATTTGATGTCCTCCTGGATAGCTGCAAGGATTGATTTAATGCCTCGCAATATAAGCCCATTGTTACTATAAGGACAGACACATGTTCACAATATTAACCCACACTATGGGAAACCTGTAATCAAAAGAATGTTCCCAACTCTCAGTTTAGATGCAAGAAAACCAATAACATGGGTGTTGCCAGAGAATACAGTGTGTGTTCGTTAGCTCAGTTCACCATCATGGGCTTTTGCCTCTGGGAAAATGAGAGGGGAACCATGCTGTCTTCCCAGCATAGCATGAGGACTTACTTGAAATAAGTAACTCAAATATATCACAAATCCTAGTCTTGCTACTATTTATGTACCAGAAGCAAAGTCAAAATCCAGTTTTGCTCACTTCCATGTTGGCTTTTCTACCTGCCCAGTATCTCCCCTCCCTTAGGGACACACTGCCCCAAAGATGAGGGCTCCTCACCCATTACAAGACCTGCATCTTTGGTCCCATCTTTATGGTCCGTCCTTGACCCAAGGTCCAGAACGCAATCCAGAATCTGGTAACTCTCTAAAACATGTTAATTTTGGTCTAGATCCTGTCTCTCACACTTTGGTCAGCCTCTCCTGCTGCTGGAAAAATTTGGGCCATGCTTACCGGTTTGTCTCGCACATCCCCTGGTAGGCTTCAATCACGTCCTCCTGATCAATGTGCTTGTCACTGTTTGGCCAGCTGGCATTGGTAGTGATGCTTTCCTAAATTCAACATGCAAAACACAGCAGCATGACATCCTGCACATCTCCTCCTGTCTTTCAAAGTTCCTGATATCGAACAACTCCCAACCATCCTTAATAGAGCTTCCTTAGGGCATCCATCAGACTAGAGAGTTTCTATGAATTCATATGCATGCAAACAGACAACAGCAGAGATTAGGAGATGGAAAGAGTATGCATGAACCTGGGAGAGAGATAAGGGGGGGTGTGTGGTCTGAAATACAAAACATACCAACACCTCAAGGAACGATAAAGCAGTGAATTAAAAAGCCCAAGTGAGAGTTTTCAGAAAATGTACTCTTCCATCAGAACAGGCTCTAAACAAAGAGCCCTCAAACGACTGTGATGGGACAGGCTCTCTTCTTGCCTACACACCAGTAGAAACACATTACAGCTGCACCAGCATCAAGCAAGCAGAATCTGATCCAGAAGCTCTTTTTCCCAATCCCATTTCACAGAATCATAGAATATCTCAAGTTGGAAGGGACCCATAAAGATCATCAAGTCCAACTCACTGCTCCTCACAGGACTACCTAAAGCTAAACCATATGACTAAGAGCATCGTCCAGACTCTCCTTGAGCTCTGACAGGCTTGGTGCCGTGACCACTTCCCTGGGGAGCCTGTTCCAGTGACCGACCACCCTCTCAGTGAAGAACCTTTTCCTAATGTCCAATCTGAACTTTCCCTGACGCAGCTTCATTCCATTTCCTTGTGTCCTATCGCTGGTCACCAGAAAGATCATCACCTCCCCCTCCACTGCCCCCCTTGAGGAAGTTGTAGACTGCGATGAGGTCACCCCTCAACCTTCTCTTCTCCAAGCTGAACAAGCCAAGTGACCTCAGCTGCTCCTCATAAGTCTTGCCCTCAAGGCCTTTCACCATCTTGGTCTCCCTCCTCTGGACACACGCTAATAGTTTGATGTCCTTCTTATATTGAGGCGCCCAAAACTGTACACAGTACTTGAGGTGGGGCTGCACCAGTGCAGTGTGGAGTGGGACAATCACCTCCCTCAAACGGCTAGCTGTGCTGTGCTTGATGCACCCCAGGACACGGTTGGCCCTTCTGGCTGCCAGAGCACACTGTTGACTCATATTCAACTTGCCATCAACCCAAACCCCCAGATCTCTTTCCACGGGGCTGCTCTCCAGACTCTACGTCCCCCAATTTGTACGTATAACCAGGATTACCCTGTCCCAGGTGGAGAATCCGGCTCTTGCTCTTGTTAAATTTCATACAGTTGGTGATTGCCCAGCTCTCTAGCCTATCCAGATCTCTCTGTAAGGCCTCTCTACCCTCGAGGGAGTCCACAGCTCCTCCTAGTTTAGTATCGTCAGCAAACTTACTTAATGTACATTCGACTCCTGCATCCAGATCATTTATAAAAACATTAAAGAGCACTGGTCCTAAAATTGAGCCCTGGAGAACCCCACTGGTGACTGGCCACCAGCCTGATGTAACCCCATTTACTATAACCCTTTGAGCCCGACCCATCAGCCAATTGCTCACCCAACATAGTATGGACTTGTCTAGCTGTGTGCTGGACAGTTTATCCAGAAGGATACTGTGAGAGACAGTATCAATAATTGTGATCCTCCAAAGCTGCATTTTTATTTGGGCACATGAGGCCTTAACACTGCTCCCAGCTTCATGCTGTCAGGTGGGAGGAGATGGCAGGAGAATCATAGAATGGTTTGGGTTGGAAGGGACCTTAAAGATCATCTAGTTCCAACCCCCCTGCCATGGGCAGGGACACCTTCCACTAGACCAGGTTGCTCAAAGCCCCATCCAACCTGTCCTTGAACATTTCCAGGGATGGGGCATCCACAACTTCTCTGGGCAACCTGTTCCAGTGCCTCATCACTTATTTCCTTGCAGAATAAGCCAGTTGTCACAAAACACCACTGGGAACCATCTCGGCCCACCACACCTTGGTGCAGGGCTGGAGAAGTTGTTCCTTGGTGTGGGCTGACTAGACCTCATCAGCTCTGGGGTCAAGCACCTTACAGCAGTACAGACCACCACAGGACATATGGTCCTGGGCTGTCTGAAAAAGTGTCATGGACTATGTCTTATCCACAGGCAGAACCTCCTATAACCCTGCAGAACTTCCTATAACCTCCCCACACCATCCTGCTACCTAGAGCCTACCAAAGCAAAAATGGCATCACTCAGGCAGGCAGTGAATTTTCAGCAACAGAACAGGAAAAGAAAAAGAAAATCCATTACCCTCTCAATTACCATGTTTTTGCCTGTCTCTTTTTGCTGGGCTGCCTTCATAATCTGCGTCCTCAGGACGAGCACCTCTTCCTTCTGCACTTCCAACTCCTCATTGGCCGATTTCAGCTGATTCAGTAAGAGGTTATAACTGTCCTGAATATCATTGGACAAGTTGTTCTGGGTTGCTCGGTCTGCAATAGCCTTCCTCAGCTCGTTAAGTTAATTTTTCAGCTTCTTGTTCTCTGACTCCAGCTCTTGCCTCTGGAAAATACCAAGCCATTAACCAGTTTAGATAAACTGTCTTGCAGTGCCTCATCCTTTTCTGAGACACCTCTAAGGTAACTCAATTACCGATGATCACAGCCGAATGATCAATTCATGCCAGGATCTAGATTTTGCTGCCCATCCAGCCACGTGTGGCTCAGAAAAGATTTTTGCTGTAATCAGTAGCCTGTTGCCATTTAATAACAACACTACAGGGTGACACGGGAGATTTTTTTATTTGTTGACACTATTTTTAAACACAAAAGCAAGCCATTAGAGAAGCCACACACATTTGTTTCTTCTCCACCCCTTTTCCTTCTCAATCAAGAAATCACCACAAACCCAACAATGTTTAGCTCATCTTTCATATTCATTAGATAAGCTGGAAGATGCTGATTTACATGACCCTTCATCATGGCAGACATCCCGTTAGGTGAGCTACAGCTGTGTGAATTCCCACTACAGCTTCTTTTCTCATACATTTTGTAATTCCCCTACCCCGGGTGCAACATTTGCAGTTGGAGGATTTTCTTGCCCTGATGTCTTGTCAGCTACTGGCATTTGACAGGCAGCGGCAATACTGTACAAGTTTGACACCAACTGCTTCTCCTGAATAACGATGCATGAGCATCGCTGTGTTTGCTGAGACAACTGAAGGGCTTATTTGCTTTTGTATGACAGTACAAGACAGAAGAATAAAACTCTGGCAGCTAAGACAGCCTTTATTTCAGTATTTCACCATGAAGCTTTGTTTGCAGATGGTAACACCACATTTGGCAGCTCTTTGCCAGCACCCAAAACCCAGCTGGGTCAAGAGCAGCTTTGCTCCTGCAGATGGTGCAGTCCTTGCTATGGGTCACAGACAGGGAGGGAGCCAGACTCCTGGGGTCCTGCTCACAGCTCAAATCCCAACAACCTGCCTTCTCTGCACCAGATCCTCCAGATCCTCCTCCATCACCAGCTGCTGCATGGTGGCACCCAGGACTGCTCCCTCCTGTCCCCATGCACCCAGGCCTCTCAGGCAACACCAAAACCCAACAGGATCCGTATTCAACTACCACATGGCAAAAACAGAGACATCTGCAAGCGAGCTGACAAAGTCTGGTGTCTGACTGATTTGGGGTCAGCTCTTTCCTAGGGACCAACCCCCATCCATGTGGATTCTCTAGTGTCTACAATAGCACAAGCTCTTTCCCTACTGAGATCCAGGTGCTTCTCTCCCCACTGCCTTTTGACCCTTTCAACAGCTTTCTTGCATGATCCCCCTTATCTATGGGATATCTGCTTCATTATCAGCTTTGGCTGAGGCAAGCTAACGAATCCGAAAATGGCTGGGGGGGAGGATGGGGGCAATTTATACAATTTATGCACTGTGTAGCTAGCACAGCTGTATAAGCCTTGTTTCCATAGGAAACAGGTGTTATAAATCCTTACAAATTATAAATAGCATGCCTTATCACAGCAGAGGTGTGAACAGAATAGCTGATCTAGCATCTGGACATACTCTGAGCTGAACAAACACCATCAGTAATGGAGCATAGTCAGATACTTTATACCATCTGTCATAAAAAAAAAAAAGAGGATAAGAAATGCATTTGATCCAGCAATTCCTCCACATCCACATTAACCACAGCTCAGCAGAGGGAGCATATGAGACATTGGCTTTTCTATAACTGTTTTTTAAAAACAAGAGTTTGAGAAGAGTGCACACAGAGGGGGAATTAATACCAAACTGGGTTTAACTCTTCTTGCCATGTGGCTAAAGCATCGACTCGCTTTCCACTCTTTTCTGGATCATGCTTAGAGACAGGTGAAGGGTAAGAAGAAAGCAATTAACTACTTTTCTACACAGATGGCTCTTCTGTGATTCTTGTTATTTGCTGGATAAGATCCCTGCTTTTCTTTTTCTGCCCCCCCCCCCCCCCCTTGTTCCTCCCCTCCTCTTATCTTTTCTTTTTTTTGTTCCTCCCTTCCTTTTCTCTTTTCTTTTTTTTGTTCCTCCCCTCTTTTTTTTTAATGGGTCAGCCACACTGCTAACTCCAGGGACTGGCCATACAAAGCTGTGCTCCAGTTAGAAACAAAGCCAGGAAGATCAGGAAAGAAATCAATAACCAACAACCCTGCTCCAAGAGCCTGTGCCCTGGACTCCTTTCAGAGTTTACAATTAAATTAATTCCCTACTCCTTTCTTGGTAGATTTTGGGCATAGAGCAATGTTAATATATCTATAGACATGGGCGAGATGCCTATTGCCCCCTGCCTGGACACTCCTTTTACATCTGATGCTGGCATCAGTGATGGCAGAACAGAAGCTAAAATAAAATGCTTTGAATGTGGAAAGGGAGATTTCTATTTTCACTGTGAGAAATGCTCTTTCTTCTGCATAGTCCAATAGTGCTGATTTATTTGATGAGTTATACAGACAGAACATCCTGAACTTGAACTCACACTTGTCCCACATGTACAGCATTATGGAGGTGTGAAATGGGTACCCAAGCACTAACGGTGATGGAAATAGCCTCACTCTTTAGGAAGGGACTTATATAGCAGTGCTGGGTGAAGCATGAGCCTGTGTAAATCAGAGGTTAGTGCTGCCATGCCAGGAATTTGCCCTCTCTTCTATTTCTGGTACTCAATAGGAAAAGTAAATAAAATCCTCTAGAAGCTCATTTTACGATGAGCTTCCAACTCTAAGGGATGAAACAAACATCCCAGCTACATGAAGAGCAAGAAATTGAATTATGCATTGTGCTCCTGCTAGGAACACAAAGTCAGGGCAAGGATTCCTTGGTGCTTTCATTTCATTCCCACTCCCACATTCCCAGCCTGAAAAAACAAGCTGGAAAATACATTTTTTCACTGGGGAACTTTTTGTTGTACAGGCATGACTCAGGGACATATTTCCCACCAGGGAGATGTTTCACACCCCTCCAGCTCTGCACCATGGCTAACCAAATGCCTGGCTGGGCATATTTTGGGACAGCATCTACTGAAAACTCTATTTATCCATTACAAAGGACACATAATTTATGCCTGCTGTAAATACATCAGTATTAGCCCATTTCTCACACGCCTTAGCAGCACTACAAAAAGAAACAACCACCCCTTATCCAAATGAGCCTCTCTAAGGAAGGACTGTGCCTCACTTGCTTCTCTCCATCAAAATCTGCACCAAGAACAGGCTCCCCACCAAAAGATAATCCCAAAGGTAAAACCCTGTCATCATGAGTACTGTGACAGTACAGGACAAGGACACTGAAACATGAAGCTGGCTGACAGCAGACACACAGAAAGTAGCAGACCATGTGCTGGCTACAAAACCCAAGCCCGCACGGCCACCCGCTAACACCCACACCTTGTATTCTCCCACTCGAGGGACTGTGCATATCAAAAATATCTTGAATGGGACCCAAAAGTGAAGGCTCAGGTCACAAAATACTGAACGAGACCCAAAAACATCCTTAACCCCCAACAAAACCTGCTCTTCAGCAATAACCATATTATGTTTACCCAAACTGGTATTTGTATACATTATTTTAATATAATGCATATACTTATAAATATATTTGTACTGTTTATTGTATTTATATATTTTACTCATATTTATCCAAACCATACCCTGGGTCATTCATGACCTTATCCAAGCATCTCTTCCCCCATCCAGTGCAACACTCCTACACCACAATGAGCTGTTCAGCTGCATCAGTAACAATCCTCACACCTCACCTAGGTCAAAATTCATATTTGTATTCATTTCAGGGAAATATACTGGTTTCTGAAAAGACACTGCAGCCACCTTTCTAAAACCTTCTGAAACCTTTCTAAACTGGCTAAGGGAGTCTCAGTTTCCAAAAGACAGTGCATCAATGGTGAAAAGCCAAGATCCCTTCTTCCTCCATAAGCTGGTATCTCATGGACTATTCAAGAGCATCCACAGGAAGAATTTGCTACGTGTAGCTTTTAGACACAGCCTAGTTCCCCAAGATAAAGAATTTTTAAGCTGGCAAAAAGGAAAAATAAATCTAATTACACAAGACTCTTGAAGGAGCCAGTGACAGTATAAATATTTGAGATACAAATTAGCAGGAGAAATAGAGCTAAGAGAGGAAGAGCTTTGTTATAGTCACAGAAGCAGCTGTCATGGGGGAAGGAGGGAAAAGCAGCACTCAAAATCAGCACCACGCAGCCACTCGCTCACTCCCCCTCGGTGGGATGGGGGAGAGAATCGGAAGAGCAAAAGTAAGAAAATTTGAGGGTTGAGATAAAAACAGTTTAATAGGTAAAGCAAAAGCCGCGCACGCAAGCAAAGCAAAGCAAGGAATTAATTCGCTACTTCCCATGGTCAGGCAGGTGTTCAGCCATCTCCAGGAAAGCAGGGCTCCATCATGCGTAACGGTTACTTGGGAAGACAAACGCCATCACTCCGAAAGTCCCCCCCTTCCTTCTTCTTCCCCAGCTTTATATATACTGAGCATGACGTCACGTGGTATGGAATAGCCCTTTGGTCAGTTTGGATCAACTATCCTGGCTGTGTCCCCTCCCAGCTTCTTCTGCACCTGGCAGAGCTTGGGAAGCTGAAAAGTCCTTGACTGATACAGCAGCAACTAAAACATCTCTGTATTATCAACACTGTCTTCAGCACAAATCCAAAACATAGCCCCATACCAGCCACTATAAAGAAAATTAACTCTATCTCAGCTGAAACCAGGACACCTCATAAGACTTCTGCTCTAGACCCTTCACCAGCTTCTCTGCCCTTCTCTGGACACACTCCAGCACCTCAATGTCCTTCTTGTACTGAGGGGCCCAAAACTGAACACAGTATTCAAGGTGCGGCCTCACCAGTGCCGAGTTACAGGGGGACAATCACTTCCCTAGTCCTGCTGGCCACACTATTTCTGATACAAGACAGGATGCCATTGGCTTTCTTGGCCACCTGGGCACACTGCTGGCTCATATTCAGGCAGCTGTCTACTGACACCCCCCCAGGTCCTTCTCTTCCACCAGGCAGCTTTCCAGCCACTCTTCCCCAAGCCTGTAGCGTTGCATGGGGTTGTTGTGACCCAAGTGCAGGACCCGGCACTTAGGCTTGTTGAATCTCACACAATTGGCCTCGACCAATCAATCCAGCCTGTCCAGGTCCCTCTGCAGAGCCTTCCTCCCCTCAAGCAGATCAACACTCCCGCCCAACTTGGTGTCGTCTGCAAACTTACTGAGGGTGCACTCGATCCCCTTGTCCAGATCATTGATAAAGATATTAAACAGAACCGGCCCCAATACTGAGCCCTGGGGAACACCAGGATTGCAGATGGATACTTCAAGCAGCGTCCTATATTCAGAAGTGGGGAAAACACCATTGAGCTGTATTTATCTCTTTTTCAGTTGTTCCTCTCAGGCCAACCCACCTATAGGGAACACAAAATCCTTTCCTTTAGGACTAGGGGTTGCTTCTCACTATGGCATTTGAAGCAATTGCTCCTTGCTTTTCACAGGGACCTCAGCTCTTCCTAGATATTCACCCAACATGCCAGTACCCAAAATATCATGTGCTACAGCTGGTCTGTGCAGGTCTGCATTGCATTAAAGCAAGCTCTTAGACCCAGTTGTTCCTTGTTGCAGCCCTCATCTCATTTTCCTGCAACTCCAGCAAGAACCTTGTGCTGGAGAATCCTTAAAAGAAATATTCTTGCAGTGTAACGCCACTAAAAACTAACTCTGAGATGTGTTTCCTTGCAAGTTCATTTTCCACGTGTTTTAGGCTAAAGGTTAAAGAACCCTGCTTTTTTGTAACACGTGCTACCTATTCCTATGAAATGGTATTAATAGAGAGTTATTAAGGTTTGTTAGATATGTAGGACTATGTATGTTAGGAATGTAGAAAGTAGGAAAATCCAAAATTAATATTTCCATTCTGAACTTCCTGGGTTAAAACTTGAAGAAAACACAACTTGTGAATTCACACAGAAGTCAGAACTGCAGAAGCCATTTAAGAAGGTGATAGTTCTCATCTGCTGGGTTTTCCCCTTCCAAACTGCAACTTCACTTTGCTTTACAAGGTCAAGAAACTTAAAACTTCCATAGCCATGTTTAACCAACTGGAAGACACTTAGGCAATGATCTTAAAGCTCCTCCCATGCTTCTACTCCAACGGACTGTGCAGAGGTATTAATGAAACTCAGCAGGATTTCCCTCAATCACAAACAGCATGTCTAACAAGTGCAACGCAAATATCATGCTTAGAGACTAAAAATTGGATGGACTAAGTGCCAGAAAAAGCTACTGCTAGAGGTATGCTCTTAGTGAGGGTTGAACCTACATCCGTTCCACCTCTAATTTCTGCTTTTTTGCATCCTTCTGAGGAGATGATGCAGACAGCAAAAATTGGTATTACTACCGTCAGATGGTTTAGTATGATGTTATCCTGGGTAACATATGTTCCTCTGGATTTCTCAGTTGTATTGCAGTATTTGTTAAGGGGAAAGAGAGAGAAGGAGCATCTGAAATGTAGGTCTAAACTGGAAAAAAAAAAATTCCCTTACAAAGCCTATCCTAGAAACTGGTTTTCTGAGGATGAGCAGGACATAAGAATTGGCCTAACAATCAAGACCAGAAGTATTTGGGTACAGTTAGAGCAGGAGGACACAACCCACACAAGCCGCAATAGGAGCCTAGCAGGCTTCAGTTGCTCTGTATGTCATAGAGAGAAAGCGATGGAGGCAGAACTGTAAGGATTTAGAGCTTAGGGACAAGATAAATTGCAGGGTAGGGTAACAGCTGGGAAGACACAAGATGACCATGGTCAACCAGCACTGCTGCTGTGAGATGGAAGCTATTACTGCAATCCATGCAGCAGATTTATTTGGTTTTGACCTGAGTGGCACCCTTGGGAACGCAAGGAAAGCAGACAAGAAGCAGAGTTGAAGCCTGGAACAAGAAAACATGTTGGGCTTCAGCCGCAAGAATTCACACCTACTGCAGAGTAAACTGCTGAGACCTGCAGTGTCACATCAAAGGAAACCCAAGAAAGTCCCAGTGGGAATATGTGGGGAAAAAGCACCCTTCACCATAAGTGAGCTTGTCACCACTGTGGATGACTCAAACAGGTAGATCAGAGCAGAACAGATGTTGCCTCAGAGAGAAACATCTGTGAGCCCACCCCAGGCCCAGGAGCTGATGGAAAGCTACAGCTTTCAAACTGCTATCTCTAATAGTCAGAACCGATTACAGGAGGTTTTGGATTATTACCATGTTCAGACAATTTGTTTGGGCTGTTGGAGCCATGCAATAGGTTACAGCACTAAGTAGGAGCTCCTCACTCACCTTCAGGCTGTTGTACACAAAATCTTCATGGTCCGAAGTCAATTCAGTCTTCATTTCAATTATCTGCATAGATTAAAGAGATAAATTAATATTTAAAAGCAGGCAGAGGAACTGGCACATGGTACAGGATGGCTAGGCATGCCTCCATCAACAGCCAGCCCTGCTGCAGCCCAACCATAATAATGTTATTAATTGCTATTAGACAGAGTCCCAGCAACACACAGTGGGGCAGGGGCCACTTCAGGAGAAAATGGTTTAATCTCTCATTAATATCTTGACAACTGTGGCTCACTGCAGCTTTTGAACAATGACAGTCATTAGGGGAACAATCTTCAACATAGTGGTTGGGAAGCAGGTTTTTAATCTGCCTCTGCAGCAAGGATGAGAGGCTGGGGAAGTTTCCTATTTCATGTGTTTCCTGCAAATTGCTAGAGGTGATCAGTAAGAACATCTGGTGAAGCAAGTAAATAATTACTGCTGATGATTTTGTTGAGTCTCTTATTGCATTCGTCAACAGACACATAGATCTCACACCAGAGAGAAATAAACAAAATAATTCCCAAACAAAGCAACAACAGCCCCAGAAATTTCAATTTATGAAATCAAGAGTGATGGCATTTGCTCAGCATTTTATGCAAGAGCATCTTTACTGCTTCACGACACCATGCACACAGCACTGCTGTTTCATGGCATGCGTCTCCCACACTCTGGCCTCTAAACAAGCCACAAAGCCTTGGTTACAGATGGAAGGGTAAAATGTATACAAGACATCTGCTATTAAAAGCCCCCCATGCTAAACATCAGCTCACTGGCAGCTAGAGCGCTGTCTTTTCAGATTCCAGTTGCAAGTCTGGATGGACTCCTGTCTCAAGTTACCACTGTGCTGTCAGTAATCTTGATTTGTTTATTTTTTTCTTTTAAATTACTTCCAAGCAAACAACCCAGACTGTAGGAAGATATTTTTTCACAAGGAAAAAAGAATATATCAAAGAAATATCCCTGCCCTGCAATAGAAAGGAGGAACCCATTATTCTAACAGCTATCTTGCTATTTCTGATTTACTATACCATTTTTAAGCTACATTCCTGTATGATCATTACTGGGGGGGAACCCACACAGATTATAACAATACCAAACTGAGGACACAAGCCTGACTGACACATCTGTGAAGTGCTTATCAGCTCACACCACACACTGCTGGATGTGGGGAAGCCAGGACTGCAAAGTGCTTGAATAACCCAAATGAACTGAAAGACACGTGGAGATGTGGGGTACCAGGGCCTTTCTCTTCACAGCTCCCGAGCAATGACATGCCTCTAGGTTTGATCCAGCCAAAAGGTGGTATCTGTGTCCATAAGGCTGCAGCATCATGTCATTCTGCAGTCCTCCAAATAGAATCATAGAATCGTTTAGGTTGGAAAAGACCTTTAAGATCATCAAGTCCAACCATTAACCTAACACTGCCAAGTCCACCACTAAACCATGTCCCTAAGCACCTCATCTACATGTCTTTTAAATACCTCCAGGGATGGTGACTCAACCACTTCCCTGGGCAGCCTGTTCCAATGCTTGACAACCCTTTCAGTGAAGAAATTTTTCCTAATATCCAGTCTAAACCTCCCCTGGTGCAACTTAAGGCCATTTCCTCTTGTCCTATGGCTTGGTACTTGGGAGAAGAGACCGACCCCCACCTCTCTACAACCTCCTTTCAGGTAGTTGTAGAGAGCAATAAGGTCTCCCCTCAGCCTCCTTTTCTCCAGGCTAAACAGTCCCAGCTCCCTCAGCCGCTCCTCATAAGACTTCTGCTCTAGACCCTTCACCAGCTTCTCTGCCCTTCTCTGGACACACTCCAGCACCTCAATGTCCTTCTTGTACTGAGGGGCCCAAAACTGAACACAGTATTCAAGGTGTGGCCTCACCAGTGCCGAGTTACAGGGGGACAATCACTTCCCTAGTCCTGCTGGCCACACTATTTCTGATACAAGACAGGATGCTGTTGGCCTTCTTGGCCACCTGGGCACACTGCTGGCTCATATTCAGGCAGCTGTCTACTGACACCCCCCCAGGTCCTTCTCTTCCACCAGGCAGCTTTCCAGCCACTCTTCCCCAAGCCTGTAGCGTTGCATGGGGTTGTTGTGGCCCAAGTGCAGGACCCGGCACTTAGCCTTGTTGAACCTCATACAATTGGCCTTGGCCCATCGATCCAGCCTGTCCAGATCCCTCTGTAGAACCTTCCTCCCCTCACATTCCTCTTCCTCGTTCTGACCTTCGCTAACAAAACTCAGTCTACACTTCAAATTTCTCAAAAGAGAAGGAAATAGGATCAGTGTAGGCAGAATACAACATGCCAAAATTGATTCTACGTTTCATTGCTTTCAAGATACTTAAGATATTGTCCTAAATCTGCTATAACCAGTTTATTTAAAAGTCAGTTCTGTCCAATTGTCCTTAGCTGCCAAAAAAGCTTCACTCCATTTCCCAGCTGAATTTGCTGCCTCTTAACTTGAACTTGTCACACTCAAACCTCAATTCCTACATCGCATGTCCTCAGGCAATCAAGGAAAGCCAGTTACCAACATGTAACAACGAAAAGCCATCTCTTACCTGGGATTTCTTGCTCTCTTGCTCCTTTTTTTCCAGCTGGGTTTGCAGCTTCTTCCTCTCCTGCTCGAGCTCCCTCACTCGTTTCTGTAGCTTTAGGAAGAGGGTCACGTCCATAGCAGCCTTCTCCATCTCAACCTCCTGGAGAAGAACAGGGGAGTGGAAAAAGGAGAAGACCTCAGTCAAGTTTTATAACCACGCACAGTACCAGATACGCCCTGACTGTACATCAGCACCAACCCCAGCCACAGCCGGTAACAGGAGCATCCCAAGAAAGGCATGTACTTTCAAAGACCAAACCCCCATTTTAAGCATCTATTTTTAATGTCAATAAACAGTTGACTCATTTTAATAAATCACTGAATGTTTAACAGCCCAACAGATAAGCGGGCTGATTGGGGCCACAGCTAAGAACATTAAAAATGCCCTACTGAGTCCCTTCTAGCCAAGTATTTATTAGTTGTTTTTTAATTGGCTTCACCTGGAATATTTTATATTAGAGCATGGCCAATACTGATTACTTTGACTTCAGCAAATGCTCTCAGAGCAGTTCAGAAATATTAAAGCAACGTAAAACAGCAGCCAGCAAAGGGAAGTGGGGATTTATGCAGGCGTGCTATGTGGGGGACAAAACGTGGTCCTGCCAGTGGAGTGGCAGATCCTAGAAACATTCATCATCCACACATGCTATCGAGTCATGAAAGTGGAGTTTAAAAAGCAGCCTATTCTAGCAAGCATAAAGCAAAACATTTCCCTTTTCCACGTGATTCTTGATAGCCAAGGAATAATTTATGCTGCTCTTTTCTGCATTAAGAGACTGTTGATTACAGGGGCTGTGCTGGCCAGCAAAGCATCCATGAAGATGCATTGGAATGAAAATGCTCAGGGCAAGTGGGTAATGAACTCTGGTATCCTTGTGGAGAAGTCATTGCCATCAGTGCTAGGAATAACTACATGTAACAACACTGACCACTTTGATGAATTTTCATCAGTCTTTAAGCTGGTATGCCAAAAGACAACACTTTATTATTTTTAGAGCCCTATTTAAGCCTGATACCACAAACAAGTAAGCATTTGCCATAGCACCGCAACCCTGTAATCCCTCTCACACAATTAACAATGTATTTCTGTAGCATTAAATCAATTTCATCCGTCACACCTTATAGTCCAACCTGCATTCCTCCTATGTGCTCCAAGACCCACGTCAATCATCCCTGCAGAGCAGGGCTCTCCTCCTCCGCCCAAGCCTGCCTGGTTTACTGTACCTCCACTTGTTGTATTACATCCTCGGTGTCTCCTATCTCAGAGGCTGATATGGATGGATAATTGGAATCAGACTCCAAACTGCTCTGGTTGGATGGGTTTCTTCTGTGCCCTGGTGCTTGCTGCCAAGGAGCGATGCAGATACGTAATACATTCAGTGTTTAAGGAAGGATTCCTCATGAAGCATTGTTTCTTAGAGCAAATATGTGTCTATATATTAAGGTTACCTTTACAAAAGGCTTGACTGTCACCTTATAGTGAATTCCATTTTCTAGTTCTTATGCCCTACCATAACATTCATATTAATACAGGGGAATAGTTCAAAATAAAATGTGAAGTGATACAGAAGCTCAGTTGAAAAATCCTGCATGAATTAAAGGCTTTTCATGACACCAGATGCCTGTGAAGTGCAAACATGCAAATCTGAGCTCAAGATTATGCTGTTCACAGCACCCTCCAGGGCTCCCTTTAAACACTCAACCTTCCACCTAATCCAGCATCACTCTAATTATTATCTAATTTTCAACAGTTCTTCTAACACTTTAGCGAAGGTAAACTTAAAAACTTTGGCTTTTGAAATTCTGAAGTCATGTTGTTGGGTTGTTTTGTTTTTTTAACCCAACACCTACACATGAACATCACCAAAACAAAAAGCAAAACAAGAAGCATGAACCAGCTTTTGCTGAGATTCACAGATATCTCTATGTAGTTAATAGAGAAGTGTGAAAGATCAGGCTCCTTTTTCAAGGCACACATATGGTTTGGCTTCAGTGTAGAAGTTCAGTCTTAGAAACATCAAGCACAAACCGCACGATAACGTCAGTTCTATTAAGTGTTTTGGGGATGAGTGAGTCATGTTATCCAGCCACCAACATCATGTCCAGGACACAACAGAATAGGGATATCATCAGTTTCATTACCTTTATAATAGTCATTTCATCCTGCAAGTTGTCATATCTCTGCTCCAGCCTCGAATACTCTTTTACCAGGTTCTGATAACGAGACCGCTCTTCTTCCAGCTCTTTCTTCATCTGGATATTTTCCTCAACCGTGTTTCGTGCAAATTCATCTTTAAAATGGGGGTGGGGAGAAAAGAAATTATGATCTTCATCTCTGAAGTGAACTTCTTGTAAATATGTGCAATAACAATATGTGCAATTAACAAAATGCTCTCTGCCAAGAATCTTTAAAATACATATAAGCATTCTCTAATATTTAGAGACTATTATAATCTAGATGTCTCCTTGCCTTTTGGAACAGCTTGAGTTGTTCTGCTCGGAGAGCAGAGTCCTCTGCCATTTGAGTTGTAGAAAAATCTCCAGTGCCTACAAACCATCAGATCTATTATGCTTAACTCAGCTGTGCCAGCCATAAACCCACTTAAGAAAAGACCAGCACAGTATGGAAATACATTCATGTTTAAGAAGTTGTACTCGCTGCATTTAAAGACTTCTCTGCCTGCTTCCCACCACCAGGTTTGGCATAGGAGCAAATCAACAGCAGCATCTCTTTCTCATGTCATCATCAACCATTTACCATGGTAAGACTGTAGGGGTTGAAAGTATTTTATATCCAAATAAATTCTTTTTTGGTTGGTTTTTTTGGTTGTGTTGGTTTTTTTTTTTTTTTTTTTTTTTAAAAGAACTGTCTTTTGGAAGCAAATCTGGTCCCTCCCCTTTCTGAGAAACCAGGCAAATATAGTTTATGTTTCCTTTTAAATGGGTGAACACCAAACAAAACCCCTCCACTTGCTTTCCCCAAGCTTCGATGCTCTAAAAGCATCCAGTAAGAGATGAAGAAATATTTGCAGCAAGTTTCTTTTTAACATGTTATTTTCATTCCTTTATTTTGCATTGGGCTGAGAGCAAGAGGTACTTCACGAGTACCACGGAGCAGTGATAAGATACATCCACAGAATGATGCATGATGCTCTTTGTAAATCCTGCAACAAAATCAAAGCTGAAAAGGATGATAAAAATTAAAAAAGCTCAATACATGCATGAGAATTTCTTTTGTGGCTTGGGATTTTCCCAGATTGCTTTCCTCTATGTACCTCACACCATCTAGGTCTCTGCTTTAAAAACCATTCACAGACTCCTGTCAGATTAGAGAAATCCTTTGTCACAGCTCAATATCATTAACAGTGCTGTTCCTTGGATCCTTTATTCATCAATCCTGGGACATTGTTACTCTCCACCCTCCACCCCCAGCAGCCTCACTGCCTCCCACATCACCTGGAGTAAACGCTGCAACACAACTGAACTGAAAAGCCCTTTTGGGTACTTTATTCCATATTTCACCAATTAAACCAGCCTCTGTCTTGCCATCCACCAGAAGGAGAGCACAAACAGAACTATCTGTACAACAAAAAACACCAGGAAAGGGGTGTGGGAGGATCAGCACTTTTCAAGGCAAGGGGCCAATAGTGAAGCACGCAGGAAAAACAAATTTCAGGGGAGAACAGTTAGGCTCCTTATTTAATGGAGGCATTACAACGCTATAAGCATTTTTTCTTACCTTCAGATTGACACAAGATCCTGCTGTTAAGTTCCTCTTTTTCCTGCTTCAGGAGAGCATTTTCTTCTTCCAAGTCGGATATGCGCTATGAAACAAGGCAAAGAATTACTGCTTGCTGCAGGTCAGAGCCTCTGCAGAGGATTATATTTCACCTGGCTGGAGACAGGGAGCTTTGTTTGGGCTTTCTTTGCTGTCTAAAAGATCTATCCCCTTGTGCTTTTCCAGTTATCCTTTGTACATCAGGAGGTGAAGCATAGAACTGCACTGCAACAACAGAGACTAACTTTTCTTTTCCTGAGTGCATTTCTCCCTTGAATTAACATTTTCAGCAGAATCTTACAAAATACTGAGCAGCTGGACTTGGTGACCACAATCTGCAGGAGTGAAACTCTTACAAGTGATCAGGTAATCAAATCAGAGGTTTATTTCCAAATCTCAAAGGGCTTCATTGCTATCTTCAAGTCATAGCACTGACTGCTGTTGGGGGGGGGGGGGGGATCTGCTGATTGTTTCAGGCAATGTGGCACTTAAAGATGGAGACAGTTAATGTGAGCACCATGGAAGACTAATACTAAATAGTTCAGGCTTTTTAACTTCATGTGTATTGTACCCACTTCATGTAATAAGATTATAATCACTTTAATGCTTCACACTACTGCAAAACCTCTAGTACAGTGATGCGCAGCGTGTACCAGGGCCTTTAGTATGTACAACAGGAGCATGTATAGCAATTAACACCAACAACTGCCTAGCAAAAATTAATGAAAACAGAAACCAAATCCTGCAAAACAGTATTTTTTTTTTAACTACCTTTTTATTAAAAATGAAGGAAAGCAAGGCCACTTGTCACAACAATAAGGCTGGACTGATGCTGACAGCAACCTATCCTGTAATTTTGTTCATCCTCAGGAATTTTGATGCATTCAACAGCATTATCTCAAAACACAAAAACATCACATTATCAAGTGAAATATGCTGCTACGGTTAAGCAGGATGATTCTGCTGCTGTCAGGTAGGAGAACAAACTGACACATCATCCCAGCATAATGTAATTCCCTGTGCCTGCTCCATCGCATCCTGTAGCCACGGCTTAAAAAACAGCTACACACAGCAGAAGGATCTCAAGATGCCAAAGATAAACAACACTGTACACACCATAATAAAAGTTTTCAGTGCCCAAGAATAATAATTTTGCTGTCACCACTAGATAAAATTTATAGGCAGCCCAGCTGGCATGCATTCCTAGCACAGACTTCAGTCTTCCACACAAGCATCCTCAAATCAAGGTATTTTATCAAATATTGTACATGCCAGATACATACGAATGGTGAGGGTAAAAGCACAATAAATATTTTACTGTAAGTCACGACTGAAGCAGTCATATCCCATGCACAGAAACTGGAAGATCCCACTACCCCTCGCTCTTCAATCCATTCATTTACTCCAGCTGTCTGCATGAGACTATAATCTCCTGCATCTCTATATATAGTAGGAAAGTTGGACACTGGAAATACAACTAGAAAGTGAAGAAAACACAATTTAAGGTATGCAGAGCTACTGGTGTTTTAAATACTCTGAACTGAGCCATGATTTTAATATTCTGTACCAAAACCAACTACATTCCTTTATTCGTACATCACTTCAAATAAATATCATAGCAGACGTGCAGCCATTAAATCAGCACTAGTGTCTTCAAGTTAGGAAGAAATCTTAAAAAAATTGGAGAAGAGCCACAAGAGTGATAGAAGGGAAGGAAAACCCGCGCTGCAATGGGACAGTGAGGAACACGACTTGTTTATCCCATCAGGGAAAAGATTAGGGGTGATGGGATTATTTCACTAGTGCTCTTTAATGGGTGCTGATAATGAACTCTTCTGCCCATAAAATAAAGTTATGACTGTTGGAAAACAAAACTATACAAAAATTTGGAGTATTTTTCAACTGTGCTAGGGGGATATTTTAGAACTGAAAGACTTGGTAGAATCTGCAAAAATTATTCCCAGGTTTAAAAATTTCTAATCCAGATTGGATATAGATATTTTTAAGATATGATCTTAAGTGATTGAGCTTGTTTATCACATTCCTGTTTCCATATGAAATAGAAACAAGCTGGAATTCAACGTTTGTGTTTACAGAAACTCAATGAGAATGAAAACAGTCTATTAAACACAGGTAGAGGCAAGCAGAGCAGATTACACAACGGCCAAGCAGCACAAACTCCATCTCTGGTACCTTTTGTACCTTGTGCTCATCTTTCTATAGGAAACATCTTTGAAGGTGCTTCAAATGCAACAGCACCTGCTTTGAAGGATTTCTGTGGAAAATGTTGAGCAGTGAGCACTCATGATGGCTCAGCCATTATTTAAGTGTTACACTGGAACCACCTGTTCATGAGATCTGGCTCAGGCCCTCCCCTAATCTTGTAAGGAAAGGATGATGGCATTTAGGATTTTCCTAATAAAAGTCCTGGCCAGGCTTTAAATCATCCTAGCTCACCAAGTGAGAAGATTAGGTGCTACCGAAAGCCCTAGGAAGAGCTGTTGGTACTCACCCATATCTCATGTTTTAAACTTTATCACAAAATAGAATAAGAAGAGCTATTCTAAAATTAAGGAGTTGGAGAGAAAAGCTATGAGGAAGAGATTAAAGGACATTTTTTCAGTAACAAAATCATAACTAATATGGATTTGCAGAAGCTGCAGCCCCAGCTCAAGTCAATAAAATTAAGGCTGTCGCCTCAGTCTCACTCAGAAGCATCTGATGACTTTGGGTATCATCTCCAAAGCAAGTGCATCCCACCACAACCACGGTGCAGTCTTGCTATTGAAGGTGAAAAGTGCTTCTCACACCTGAATTCAGTTTCACAACACTCCCCACACTTTTGGTAGTTATTAGAACTACTCAAAAATTTCTATCAGAATTTTTCTCAGAAAGTGTTTTGGCTAAACAAATGTTTCCGGGAAGGAAACAGGTCTTCTCCGTCTTCCCACTGACGAGGAACCAAAGGGAGCAACTGAAAGCTAATGTCAGAAATGGGAGCCTGCACTGCTCAGTAGAAATGTTTTATAATTAAACCATTTATTGTCATGGTAAAGTGCACAGTATTTGCTCTGCTGTAGCCACTTCTACAACAAGGGAAAGCTTTTGCTTTGTTTTCATACTTTTTGAAAGCATTTCTTTGGTCATTAAATCAACCTTTCTTTTGAGTGCTCGAAGGGGATTTGCAATCAAGAACAAAGAGAAGCAGTTTTTCCCCAGCTGCATCACCTTCAAAATAAAGCATCCTTTCAGGCTCTAAAAGCCTGTACTGCAGCCAGCTAATGAACTGAGCCCTGTGCCAAAAAGGATCTTCTAATTTGGTGCTGAAGAAAGGAAAATCACTGACTCCATACGTCCCTGTGTGGGTGCAATACATGCGCAAAGAGCGGAGTAACTGCTTTTCTGACAGCTCTTGGTCCAGCCGAGAGACAACACACATACAGGCCAAATGCCCTTTTGAGAAGCACTCCCAAAAAAGCATTTCAGCTATGCTAGTTGTTCAGATTAAGTTATCCTGACCACACAGTCTCCACAGCTTCTCACCCAAACCCACCATCTGAGGGCTTACCCACAAGGGGAGGTTGGCCAGGGCAGGTGCTGCTGAGTGAAGTGCCCTAGAAGAGCCTCATCTGGGCACTATTTCACCATAATTAAAATGCAGCTAATCCCAGACCTCTTTTTATCTCCAAAAGCAACTCACCTTCAGGTTGTCACACAAAAAGCACTATTCTAGAGTAACAGCTGCAAGATAGCTTTTTCTATGCAACGCACTGAGTAGAAAAGCCCCAAGTTCTTTCCAATAGCAGGATCAAAGAAACCACTTCAACCACCAGTGCAGAAGATAGATCATGGATTTAACCTGAGCAGTCATAAGCATTCACAGCAGGAAACTGAACCCATACCTTAGTACCTTAGGTTATGAGCATGGGTGTGAAGGTTATTCAGAATGAACCTGACCAAAGAAATTCAGTGTCAAGTGTCCATTTTTACTATTTGCAAAAAACCTCTACACTCTGAAGTCTCTTTCTCCCACTAGAACGCTCTTGTACAATGGTGGCAGCATTGGGCCACCTTCACCTCAAGAGATCCAGAAAACTTAGGAGTTTGCATGAAGAAGGGGAAGAAAATAAAAAAGTTTAGTCCACATCACAGCTCCAAACCCTATAAAGGCTTGTAACAACCAGCCTAGCTGGTGTTGGAGCAGTACCTCTGCTTGGGAGGGACGAGTTGGTCCCCACGCAGGTCATACTCTGCACGTAGCTACAACACCAGCCACTATGACCAGCTGCAACAGCCACGGACTACATGGCAGAAACCGAACCCTCACGTCCTAATACCCAGCTGGGCTGAGGAAGGACATCATCTCCTAATATTTACAGCATCTACGACAGGTTGTCCAATATTTTGCATTACATGCTATGAGGAATCACCGTAGATACACGAAGCTCTGGCATATCCACAGTTATCAAGTGCCCTTATTTCAGACTGGTCTGGGTTTGGGGAGTTTCTTCATAGTTGGCAGTGCAAAAGGCATCGAGACAGGGCATCCTCCTGACATGAGGCAGTCACTGCTCCTGCAGGGATGTCCACCTGCCCTTGCTGCCCCATGACCTGGTTAAAAAGGCAAATTCTAGGGGCATTCAGTGACAAAAAGAAAAGAAAAAATATGATTAAAAAATAGAAATTAAGTCTTTCCCCCTCAGACTTGTGAAGAGTGAGCTTTCACCAGCATGACCACCTACACAACATAAGATGTGACAAATACACATACCTTTCTCAGTAGGTCTTTCTCCTTAATGTAGCTGTCTTCCACAACCTTCCTCTCACCATGAGCTTTTTCAAGCTCCAGCAGGAGGTGCTCCATCTCTTCTTGCAAGCTGACAAGCTGGTTGCCATCACCCTGGTGGCTCTGCTGATATTGCACCAGTTTCTTCTTCAGCTTTTCCACCTCAGAGGAGTGGGCAGATGCAAGCATAGAGAGCTGCTCATTCAGAAGTTTGTATTCCTTGTTCTGCAGCCAACATTCCAAAAAGAAGAAAATAAGACCGTAAGCAAGATCAATGCATGCACTGATGCACTACAAAAGTAACCATCAAAAAATCCTTGAGCATGGTGGGTAAAAAACTTCCAATAACAAATATTTCCATGCATATGCTAATAAAACTCATAAAGCTAAAAATTTCAAAATTGTGACAAAAGCTCAATAATATTTTGGTAACGATTATACGAGCATTTGTTAAATTGATGTTACACTTGAAGCAAAGGCAAACAACATGTGATAGCACTGGCAACCAAACCAAAAAACCTATACTTCTATTACAGCTTCCAAACAACGTTGCTTAATGCAATGGGCTTGCAATTTTTTTGGTTTGCAATATCGGGTTTGCGGTTTATCCTTTTATTCTTGACTCCTATGCCTGCAGGAGCCTAGGGTGACAATGCACTGTAGCATAATTGCAGCCTTGAGCACAAAGAGCTCCCTAAACCTCAGCTTTAATTCATATGCCAGCTCAATCATCTTTTTATTTGCTTAGATTTTCTCTTTTAAAGCACTTAGCAATGATTTGCTCCCAAGTTTTGAGACCTGAAAATTCAGCAGCTTTGATTTTTGTGGTTCAAATCAAAGTCAATGGGAACTATATTGTGACTAATAAAACATCATCATTATTAGCCAGCCCCAGAAACAACAATGAATTCACAACAGACCAAGAGCTTCAGTAAAGAGCCTACCACATAGCTTTGCTAACATTAGGTAGATAATCATGAGAGCAAACGAACTGTTTTGAAATTTAAAATGTAGTCTGGTCTTTAAAGTTACCTTTTTGAAAGCTTTCAATACACCTTTAAAGATCTGGGTTCATATCACTCATTGTACAAAAGATCTGAAAAGCTTTCCTTTCTTAAATGGGACTTTTGGTGGATATTTCACTTGAGCATCAGAAATATCAGTTTTGGACTTTCCTAGTCTTGCTGGAAAATATTTGGCAAGATATTGTTGTCCAGACCAGATGAGTGTCCTGGTAATATGCAACTTAGCCTTTTGCTGTTTCTCAGAGCTTTAGTCACCAACAGAGTCACACCAGCTCATGAGAAACTGCTCCTTCCATCCAGAAGTTTTTAGTTCATGTGGAGACTAAGAAAAGCTTGAGGTGAACAAGCCAGAAGACAAAAGTCTTTTAAGACACAAATGTATCATTTAAAAAAGTCAATGGACTAGGGAAGTCCTGATATACAATTTTTGAGTGGTCAGGATAAGCAGTAAATGTGCAAAGTCACAGATCCTGAGATGCAACTTCTTCCTCTAAGATGTTCACCAGAGTCAAGTTAGCAAGAAAAAAAAAATTCAATGCGAAGAAGTATGAGTGATATCTGTAATAGGGTCAGAGGCTCCCATTAGCTCCTGTACAACACAGTTTTCAAAGAACCTTACAGCCTGGAAAAGAAAAAATACCCATGAAAGTCGAGAATTTTATCTTCTAGGTCTATACAGGTTCTTCTAGACCTGACAGACCCCTGTACAAATGCATGGTGAGTTGGTGGATACCGAAATCCCCACCCATACTTCCGATTAGTCTCTTGTAGATTCCCAATGTGGCTTGTAGGATCGCTTCTTCTACCATCGCTCTGATCATCCTTTTAGCCCCTCTTTAGGTGACCTCCCAAAGCACCCCTCTCTTGCTGCAGACTCAGCGCTCCGAAGCAAGATTAACACACATCTCAAATGGAAAAACAAGTAAATGAGGGACATCAACATCTTTTCCTTTGCTCCCTTGTAATGAACTATTAGCAAACATGAAAATTCAGTGTTCACGTGGTATTAAGGAATTAATATTTCTGCGTGACCATAGCCATTTCCAAAGAGATACATTTGGAGAGAAAAGCTTTTTCCACAGAGAACAGCAATAATCACTCCAGTTCACAAATCGCTGCTGCTTCCCCCACCTGTAAAGGCTCCCCCAGTCTCTGCTCATTCTCCAACATACAACATTTCATGGCTTTGTGTCCCAAGGTTTACGTATGCAATTTTACATACCAGCCAAATGACACTTCAATCCAGATATAAAATAAATGCACAGGAATGCTTTTTCTTGTTGTTAGCTACTAGAGACATGAGAGCGCATTTACTGTCCTGTAGCAAAATGGATGGTCCTCACTGCAATCAGAGATCGCTCAACAGACCCTATAAAACTTGAACTTGCTTTATTTTAAATCATTATCCAGTCCAGCAGAGCTGTGACAGTCCCGGTTTCAACCCAGGCTCTGTGAACCAATCTAGAGTTTATTTTGCTACCAATGGCAGAGACAACAACGTCATCAGTACTGTTACCCAAACTAGTTTTATTCACAATAAATGCTCACAGAGATAGTGCCGCTTGCAAAGACAGTGTAGGAAGCTCACTGTGCGTCTAAATATTGGCTGCATGAACACATAACACTAAATTAGGTAACAGCCTTAAAAGCATCTCAGGCAGCTACAACATACACATTTTTAAAAAACTCACTTAAATGAAAAGAAAAAAAAAGAAGAAAGTGGTCCAATGTGGATAGAAAAAAAGTGGTCCAGCGCAGATATTTCACAGCAACACAGATATAAAGCTTTCTTGTGTATGCAAAAAATCCCTCACCTGATTTAGAAACTGAATTAAATAGGCCCAGTTATGGATGCTAGAGCACGTGAGCTGAGGCTGACATACAATAATAGGTTTTAATGTTTTCAAAGATCTTCTCTTCCTCAGGGGCACATGAGTATTGCATCTCTCTGTTCATGCATGAGCTAAAGTAGCAGAAATAGAAACATTTTCTTCCACAGCTAGTCAGAAAATAATACAACTGCAGCTCTCAAGGTTACCTGCAATTGTTTTTTTTTTTCTTAAAAAGTTAATTGGCATTTTAAAAGATCTTGTTTATAGAGCAGCAAGGACTGAAATCAAGATACTTCAAAGAAAATATGATGCAACAAACTCACTGCTGCCAGAAAAAATTCAGTGCACTGAAAAGAAAGTCCACTGCAAAGGTGTTCATGAGCACATGCAAAGCAGGGAAACCTGTCAGTCCTGAAATGATGGTTAAAATTAGCTCACTGGACAGACTACCACAAATAGTACAGAGCAGCAATTCTTTCCTGCAAAAGTTACACAGAAAGCAAAGCAAGTCCTTCACAACAGCCTGTGCAAAGACAGAGGGAGATCAAGATGAGCTCCAGCCCATTATTTCTGCCTACTCAAAAGCTCTCCATGTCTCCTTCCCCAAAGTAGACCTTTCTGCTGCTTTCATAACCCACAACAGAAAAGCCAATGTTAACCAAAGACTGTTTTTTTCTTTGTTGTTCCACCCCCACGCTTTTCCTAGCAGTAAATGGCTAAGAACTGGGGGGGGGATTTAATACTGCTGCTCCACCAGCAAGTCCAGCAGCTCAGCAGACCTAACACAGACATTCATGCTTATTGCACAAGTTCAGCCCAAATACGTGGGCCTGAAATGACTCATCCTAATTAATTCTACCAAATACCCTCCAGGTGAAGAGTCATACAAAACCTTATGCCTAAGATTTTCCGTTCCTAAGCTATGGTTTGTCTGCAAAATCTAAGTATGCAAGCAGGCATTTTAAAATTAAACACCGCGGTTTAAGAGTCAGACTCTACTGCAGTGCATGCTTTGCAGCCAATTAATACAGAAATGAAAGCAGCCAGCAGTAATGCAAATCCCTGGGTGTCTTGACTCTGCAGTATCTGAGCCAACATACAGTCATTTCTCATCTTCTTCATGGCAGGACCTCTAGTGTCATACAGGGATGGGAGAGATTTAAACTGTGAGGAAACCACACATGATGTTGTCAGGAACCCTTATACATCCCAAACAGAATGATAAACTGCAATTACTAATAACTGGTACTACAAATAAGGAGGTATCCTGACTTACAGGCAGGAGAAACATTCTCAATATGTTGTGGTTTAGACCCAGTCAGCAATTAAAGTACCACACAGCCGCTCACTCACCCTTCCCCGCCCTGTGGGATGGGGGAGAGAATCAGAAGAGCAAAAGTAAGAAAACTCACGGGCTGAGATAAGAACAGTTTAATAACTGCAACAACAACAACAAAAAATTGTAAAGAGAAGGAAAACAACAAGAGAGTGAGAGAGGAACAAAAACCAAGGGAAAAAAAACCCCAAGTGATGCAACTGCTCACCACCTGCCGACTGACACCCAGCCAGTCCCCGAGCAGTGATAACCACCCCCTGGCCAACTCCCCCCAGTTTATATACTGAGCATGACATCATATGGTATGGAACAGCCCTTTGGCCAGTTTGGATCAACTATCCTGGCTGTGCCCCCTCCCAGTTTCTTGTGCACCTGGCAGAGCAGGAGAAGCTGAAAAGTCCTTGCCCAGTGTAAACACCACTTAGCAACAGCCCAAACATCAGTGTGTTATCAATATTATTCTCATACTAAATCCAAAACACAGCACTATACCAGCTCCTAGGAAGAAAATTAACTCTATCCCAGCCAAAACCACGACAGTATCCACCCCTTATTCTATACCATCTATGTCATGCCCAGGTCCTACCCTTTCTAATACATTCCAATTAATCACCACCACTTTTCCTGTCTCTTGATATATACACACAGCTATCATTCCCTTGGTCTATGGGCCACCCCTCTAAAATGTCCATTGAGTTCATTTAGTCCATGACTTTGGGCTCCATCTGTCATAACAGCCCTTCAGGGCAGGAGAGAGGGTGTGTGGTGTCGGATTGTTGCATGCTGAAGCCAGTTCTGGTTCCATCTCTGCTGCACTTTGCTAGATTTCAGCAAAGTTCATTCTTCATTAATCTGGGTGATTCTTACTGAAATACCATTGATATGGGGTATAGCCACCATAAAAGAGATGACATACAGTATTATATAGCAATTAACATCATACCATTTAGTTCATTGGCTATTCTCACCCAAAATCAAATCCCCTTGAGGTACACAGCGGACTTCCCCATCCTCTCGCATTACCCACCAAGTGCACCCGGGTCCTTGAGCAAAGGCAATCCCACGAATGGGCTTGCCTTTGCCCGAGGCAGGAGTAACCCAGACTGTCTTCCCCAGCATGTTTTTTATGTGCACTGCAGGGACCTTATCCCCTTCTACAGTGCGTAAAAGTTTTGATTGGGCAGGGCCAGCTCGATTGGCAGACCCTTAGTGTTGACCAACCAGGTGGCCTTTGCTAAATGTGTATCCCAATGTTTGAATGTCCCACCACCCATTGCTCTCAGTGTAGTCTTTAACAGTCCATTGTATCGTTCAATTTTCTGGGAGGCTGGTGCATGATGGGGAACGTGATATACCCACTCAATGCCACGCTCTTTGGCCCAGGTGTCTATGAGGTTGTTTCGGAAATGAGTCCCCTTGTCTGACTCAATTCTTTCTGGGGTTCCATGTCGCCATAGGACTTGCTTTTCAAGGCCCAGGAGAGTGTTCTGGGCAGTGGCATGGGGCACAGGATATGTTTCCAGCCATCCGGTGTTTGCTTCCACCACTGTAAGCACATTGGGGTTTCCTATCTGAGCCCATTGTGTGATCAGTGCAACCCACTTACTCCACAAAGCATCAGTTGCATGATGTGTAGAGGGGACCCTCCCTTTGAACATCCAGCCCTGCACCAGCAGCTGGGGTGCCAGGAGGAGCTGTGCTTCAGTACCAACCACTTCCAAAGCAGCTCAAACCCCTTCATATGCTGCCAATATCTCTTTTTCAGTTGGAGTATAGCAGGCCTCAGATCCTCTGTATCCCCGACTCCAAAACCCTAGGGGTCGACCTCGAGTCTCCCCTGGTGCTTTCTGCCAGAGGCTCCAGGTAGGGTCATTCTCCCTGGCTGCAGTGTAGAGCACATTCTTTACATCTGGCCCTGCCCGGACTGGCCCAAGGGCTACTGCATGAACTATCTCCCGTTTAATTTGTTCAAAGGCTTGTCGTTGCTCAGGGCCCCATTGGAAATCATTCTTCTTCCGGGTCACTTGGTAGAGAGGGCTTACGATCAGACTGTAGTTTGGAAAATGCATTCTCCAAAAACCCACAACGCCCAAGAAAGCTTGTGTTTCCTTTTTGCTAGTTGGTGGAGACATGGCTGTTATTTTGTTAATCACATCCATTGGGATCTGATGACGTCCATCTTGCCATTTTATTCCTAAAAACTGGATCTCCTGTGCAGGTCCCTTGACATTACTTGGTTTTATGGCAAAGCCGGCTTTCAGGAGGATTTGGACTATTTTCTTCCCTTTCTCAAAAACTTCCTCTGCTGTATTGCCCCACACGATGATGTCATCAATGTATTGCAGATGTTCTGGAGGTTCACCCTGTTCCAGTGCCATCTGGATCAGTCCATGGCAAATGGTGGGGCTGTGTTTCCACCCCTGGGGCAATCGATTCCAAGTGTACTGAACGCCCCTCCAAGTGTACTGAACGCCCCTCCAAGTGAAAGCAAACTGTGGCCTGCACTCTGCTGCCAAAGGGACTGAGAAGAACGCATTAGCGATATCACTTGTAGCATACCATTTGGCTGCTTTTGACTCCAGTTCGTATTGCAGTTCCAGCATGTCTGGCACGGCAGCACTCAGCGGCAGCGTGACTTCATTCAGGCCACGATAGTCTACTGTTAGTCTCCACTTGTCTCCATTAGACTTATGCACTGGCCATATAGGACTGTTAAAAGGTGAACGAGTCTTGCTGATCACTCCTTGGCTCTCCAGTCGACGAATCAGCTTATGGATGGGACTCAGGGAGTCTCGGTTTGTACGATATTGCCTCTGGTGCACTGTTGTGGTAGCAATTAGCACCTGTTGTTCTTCGACCCTCAGCAACCCCACAACAGAAGGGTCCTCTGAGAGACCAGGCAAGGTGGACAGCTGTTTAATTTCCTCCTTCTCCAAGGCAGCTATACCAAAAGCCCACCGGTACCCTTTTGGGTCCTTGAAATACCCTCTCCTGAGGTAGTCTATGCCAAGGATGCACGGAGCCTCTGGGCCAGTCACAATGGGGTGCTTTTGCCACTCATTCCCAGTTAGGCTCACTTCAGCCTCCAATACAGTCAGTTGTTGGGATCCCCCTGTCACTCCAGAAATACAGATGGGTTCTGCCCCTGTATAGCTTGATGGCATTAGGGGACACTGTGCACTGGTGTCTACTAGAGCCTTATACTCCTGCGGGTGTGATGTGCCAGGCCATCGAATCCACACAGTCCAGTAAACCCTGTTGTCCCTTTCCTCCACCTGGCTGGAGGCAGGGCCCCCCTAATCCTGGTCACAATATTCATTGCCCATTTCTTGTACATATGAGCCAGGAGCTCCTTCATTAAAATCAGGAGTAAGATCAGCCCTTTTACTCTGTCTGGGGAAGTGTCCACTGGAAACCAGAGCAGCAATTTTCCTGGAAGAACCCCCTTTGGTGATTGTTTTTCCTTGCAACTCACGTACCCATGCCTCTAGGGTCAAGGTAGGTTTTCCATCCCACTTCCTCATGTCCTCTCCATGGACACACAGGTAGAACCATAGGGTGCCCCGTGGTGTGTACCCTCTATATCCTCTCTCTTAAGCAGAATGCTGACTCCTAATAGCCGAGACACTGGTCCGTACAGGTGGAAAATAGGACCTATCCTCTTTGAGTTGCTGGACCTTCCGGGACAGTTTCTCCACAGCCAAGACAAGGGAGGAAGAGATACTTTATTCGTATTCCCAGAGGTGACTATCCGCTTCATCCGCTGTTGGACCCTCTCTGTCTTTCCAGTTCAGTATTGCCAATGAGTTGGCACACGACGATGGTACGCTCCATACCAACTTCCACCACATGGGTCGTGTGCACTGGACGTCAACTGGATCTTTGGATAACTGCTCGTCGTCCAGGTCACCATAAACCACCTCCAGCATGGCTAATTCCCTCAGGTACTGGATACCTTTCTCCATGGTGGTCCATTTCCCGGGGCGATATACAACAATCTTCCTTGAAGGGATATCTTTCCTTCATAGCTGACAGGAGTCGCCTCCAGAGGCTGAGGACTTGTGCCCCTTTTCCAATCGCTTTGTCGATGCCCCCTTCCCTAGAAAGGGATCCCAGCTGCTTGGCTTCCTTACCCTCTAATTCCAGGCTACTGGCCCCACTATCCCAGCATCGGAGCAGCCAGGTGACAATGTGCTCGCCTGGACGATGGCTGAAATATTTTCGCATATCTCACAGCTCAGTCAGGGATAGGGATCGGGTGGTTTCCATCTCATCCACAAGTTCTTCCTCTTCCTCTCCTTGTGATGGCCCTGCTCTTTCATCTTCCCTTTCTAAACGAGCTGACCTTCGCTTCCAAGATTTCTTCTTGTGAATAGGGGCGACTGATACCGACACAGGATGGTTCCCTGGTTGAACCGCATATACTGAGCATGACGTCATATGGTATGGAATAGCCCTTTGGCCAGTTTGGGTCAACTATCCTGGCTGTGCCCCCTCCCAGTTTCTTGTGCACCTGGCAGAGCAGGGGAAGCTGAAAAATCCTTGACCAGTGTAAACACCACTTAGCAACAACCAAAACATCATCATGTTATCAATAGTATTCTCATACTAAAATCCAAAACACAGCACTATACGAGCTACTAGGAAGAAAATTAACTCTATCCCAGCCGAAACCAACACACCTTAAAAGGACAGTTTAAGGATATAGGTGAATATGAATCTCCCTGTTGAAATTAGTGGACACAACTGGGTCTACTCAGCATTTCTTACACTCCTCCCTGAAGTCCTTGTACAGCACTGGAAGTAACATAGAGGCTATTTATCAGAGTAACTTGCACACTCATGTTAGTAGGTGGGAAAACCCTCCTTCTACATGTGTAATCAAACAACTATTTTGCAGCTCAATAATGACAGGTGGCATTTCATGAAGACCTCTCTGTGATCAAGTAGTCACAGTAAGACCATCAAGCTGTCCACACAGGCATCTATCACTTACATCGTGCCATCTCACCCCTCATCATGGCTCTTACTTCTGAACAGTTACATCCAGTAACACAAACATGCTGAAACTACTTTGCGAAGTGAGTATTTATCCAATTTACCTTTTACTGTCCAGGTAATGCAACTCACAAGACATACGATTCAGTACAGCAGACTGTGGCAGAGGCTCTGCATCCTTAGTGCTTGCAAAGCAGAAAGCATAATGGCCAAAGCCTGTTTGACATAGGGATCTCACATGGAGCTGGCTTGGGTTTTCAAGCAACAGCTTTCAAAACTGCCATTTTATCTTCCTCCTCTAAGTCCTTCTGGGCAGTTCTCAACAATTACAATACAGCTTTTGCAGCTTACTGAGCAAGCTCTTCAGAGAGCAAGGTGGAGACCCAAGATCCAAGTGTATTTGCACTTCCATGGTGGTGTCCCACCCTTACAAGCATCTGGCTAGCAGTAGCAGAAGGCTGCCGCCACCATGACATCCTTCCCAGACATCATAGGAAGATAAAAACTTTCCCAGAAAGGACAGCACAAGGAAGGCAAAGCAGAAGCAGGACCACACTTGTCCCAGCACTGCTCAGGATGTACCTGCTCATTGGTCTTCCTTTGAAGCTGGGCCACCTTGTTCTCCATGCCAATGTTGAGCTTCTTCAGGTGCTGTGCTGAGCAGTCCTCAATCTTCAGCGCCTTCAGCTCCTGCCTGGCCTTCATGCGCTGGTAGTAGCACTGCAGGATGATGGTGGCACCCCTGACCCGGCAGAAGCGAGTGCGGGCCAGCCAGCCACGGGCGTACTTCTGGAGGATGGTGGCTTTGTGCTCTGTAAGGATCTACACAACACGGGCAGAAATGGGACAATCAAGGGAGATAAGTCACTTGCAAAGGTAGCAGCAGCCACATAGCACTCAACACTTCCCAATCTGCCTTTGAAAGGGCTTCTCCTCCAAGCAGGAGTGTCCTGGTAGGAGCAGGGGGCTATGGCTGGAGATAGAGGCTGTTATTTTGCATCCTCTTTTATAGACAGGAAGGGGTACTTCAGCCCCCCCTCCTGGGGGGTTTCTCCAGTCACTGCCCTCAACTTATGCATGCAGGGCACATCCAGTCCTCTCTTAAGAACCATGCTGCTCTCTAAGAAGAGGCAACATCTGCTTGGCCAGTGAAACAAGAGGGGATATGGTCCTGAGTTGGTGACTAGGAGACTCAATGGGGACAGGAGACATCTAGGCTGACATACTGCATGGAATAGAACATACATTCCACCTCAGAATACTACTCAGATCCCCAAGATCCATAGCTAGCAGAATAAATAGCCATTAACAGACACACCAACACTTAGCAATAAACTTACTGTCCCTTCAGCATCAGATATAACTCACACCAGAACAGGTTTTTAGATCCCCCCGCCCCGTGTTCTGCCCCTAGCATTATGCTAATTTATACTGCAGATAAATGCTGTCCTGGTGAGATTTCTTATCATATGCATAACCTTCAAATAAAACCCTGGAGTCCTTTCTACAGTCTGCAGCCAGTTCTCTTGCATTATTCAGTTTTTAGAAACTTAGATATCTGGTTTTGTGAAACTTCTGGCACTTTTGCGTTGGATTTCTCCCCCAAAATTTACAGCAATCTTTTCAGGAGGTGGCAGTTCAATTCCTTCCTCTAAAACTGAAGGCTGACATATTAAGAGATACAACCAACATGTTGTTAATAACTTTCTTATGTTGATCTACACTGCAGTATTATGAGGAAAAAAATACCAGGAGAATTTAAAGATTACAAGATGCTTTGCTGTTAGTAGTTTGGGATAAGTTGTATCAGAAACGGTACCATATCAGCTTCTCAAATTTTTTGTTTCACCCTAAGGCTTTCTTTGCACTTGCAAATTTTAATTCAGAATAAAGGGATTGTGTGAATTTAGGATGCAGTAGGAGTTACTCTGAAATGAGCTCTGTATGTCTCCAGCCTTGGCACTCAAAGATGGAGAAAGCTAGGGGTGCCCAAAGAGCTAGAAGAAACCCTACTACATTGCCTTGAGGACCTATTCCAGCCTTACAGCAAAGCCTTGGTGGGCACTGGGCATGCCCTGACCCCAGGGAGCATCACCTGCAGCCCTGCATCTGTTGTTGAGAGCATGCACTTGAACTGACACCTATATCCAACACCTATATCCAGGTGCTCCAGAGATTAAGGATGTTCAGATTTGAGAGGCCTGACCTTCAAGCAAACTTCTACACCTTGTTAAGATTTTGGGTTGCCTTGAATCTCAGAGTTTAAATGCTGGACTAGCTGCCTCCCCTGCAGAGGCTTCTGATTTAAAAAATAGATGCTGAAAAAGCAGTGGCAGCACAAATTCCTGATCACCAGCATCCAGCTGCTCTGTTTTGGAGAACATCCCTGATCTCTCTGGTAGGTCACCAGGTGTCCAGGTAACCTCCATCATCTCCAGGAGCAGGCTCTCCCCTCCTGGCTCACTGAGCCTCTGACTTATTCGAGTATCCCCGTGACCACCCAATTAGGCATAAATTTAGGTGACTACCAAAGTAAGGCTGGATTCTGAAGAGTGGGCAGAAGATTCCCCAAAGCTGTTCTCAGTTTCCTGACAGACGATTTCTCACTGTATCACTTGCTGTTATCAAACCTTTACTTCCTTACTTTCAGCTCCTGGTTTAGCACAGAAAGCTAATGGAGAGAACTAATTAAGGAGGGATTTATATCAATAAATAACTTGATGCCTTCCATGACAGACCCTACTGGTCTTCCTAGCATACTGGAAACGGCACCTGCAGCACAGCTCAGACAGATTCGGTTTGCCAGGGAGGTTTTTGCAGAGTATGGGTTAGATCAAATGACATTTCCAGATTTCTACAATGCCTTCCGGCATCCAAATTACTAACTTCATTTAACCACTCTGCTGAGGTGCTGCTCCCAAAATAATTTTTGCTTGCACAGCTTTAAATGGCAATGCTTGCCGTCAATGTGTGCTTCTCCAGAAACACCAGAGGCAGTCGGCTTCGTAAAACATCAAAACGGCCACAACAAATACATTGTCGTGCTATGCCAGCCGAAGTAAATATAAAGGCTCTTCCTACTCTTTTCTAATGCAAAGACACTCCGTGGAGCTGTACCTTGCGATAAATCCTCCTGACAAACATGCCCCGAGCAAAAGCCTGAATGGTGATGGTTGCATGGCGGACCCTCTGGAAAGCTCGGAGGATCCGCAGCATTCGGTACTGCTTCTGGAAGATGATGGCAGCTCTCATCCTCCTCAGGTGCTGGGCAAGCCTGCAAAGCACAGGAAAAAGGTTAGCAGTAAAACTGAACTCCCCTTTTTTTTGTCATAGTAAGTTTTTAACTGGACAGAGAGAAAAACCTTTTGTCCAAAAGTAGCTTGATGGTATTTAAGAAAGATCATCCCAGTAGTAGGGCTAAGAAAAGAGCAGCTGATAGCATGTCTCCATTAGAATAATGGGAACATGTATGCAATCAGACAGTGTCCATGGAACCCAGGAGCACTGGAACCAGGAATCAACACACCTCATTATTCCTAAACACCAGTAAAACCAAATATTTTCCAGCTTTTCCCTTGGTTTGAATTCTCTGCCTTACGTACTTAAGCCAATCAACGCTCAAGGTTGGCTCCATCACTTCCCTAACTATAAAAAGCAAGCATTGCACAGGGTATCTACCAACTCAGTGAAAACAACCGCAAATTGATTTGACATTTAAACCAGTGTGCACTGGTTTGGCAACATTCATGAGCAGAGCCCCAAGCAATTCACAGAGAGTAAATGATGAGGGATGTGGTCAACTCTGTGCCATGTTGTTCCCATTCTCCAACTGAATTCATGTTCAATTTGCTGTTACACAGGTTAATAAATGCCCATAAAACCTCCATTTCATTTGATAATTAGTTTGTTTTGCTGAATTTATTATTCTTTTATTGCTCTCAGCATGAAGCATTATATAGATGTTTGATTCACTTCTTTATTTTGCGAAAAGCATATCAAAACTATAAGAGCCATATCAGATTGGCTTATATATTATTCTCTTTGTCAAGGATGATGGTTTCTCATTAGGACTCACCGAACCAGAGCTTACTAAAAAGGACAAGGGATGGTCTGTTTTCAAAAGGAGGAGAAAGCAGTTATTCAGATGACATCCATCCCTATGAAACCAGCACAAAGAGGTGAACTGAAAAATCATGTTGAAGAAACACTGCAGCAGATGGTTTCTGCACATCTGCTTCCAGCCTCTCTTTTAGCTCATACCCCGTCACTTCAACATCACCGGGGATTCCTCCTCCCCTCCTTAGAGGAATGGTTGGCTGATGCAAAGGTAAACATAGAGTCCAAATCTGTAGGTGTGCATGGAGAGCCCACCAGAGAGGCTAAAGTTAATCACCGACTCCCCCTTTTTCTTAACCTTCCTCTTATTGCTTAGATCTCATTTGCCTTGTCTTCAAGTGAGCTGTAAGACTGCCAAGAGGGACCTGCAGGCACGAGCCTAGAGAAGTACTTGGACCTCTGGGGACAAAAAAAATCTGTGCTCAGTTTTAAATAAAAGTCACCAAACTGCCCAACGTTGCTCATTTGAGACCTTCTCACCCCTGGATTCTCCAAGAGGCCAATCCCTTTCACAAGAGCAAATAATACCACAAATTCAGTTAGTATCTCTGATGTTCTTCCAAAATACAGTATGATTTAGAAGAAATCCTTGGAAGGAACATGGAAGTTCTTCACCTTTGGTTGCTTCAATAACTGATAGAAATTGACATTCATCCAGCAATCAGGAGTGAAGTGATTGCGCAGGAGCCTTGTAGCAGGCAGGCAGCATCTCATGTTGCCCAAGTGCAAGCAGAGTTAATTGGGCTGCAGATTAGGTAGCAGCACTTCTGATGGACAGATACTAATCCAGAGTCAGGGAGAACATAGCTGCTCAAAACTAAGCAACATAGCCAACACACCACAGCTTCTCTAAGCAGAAAACAAGGAGGGAAACAAAGCTGAAAGGACCTAAACCTACTCCTTGTTCCTATCTGCAAAGTGCCTGAAGCCAGCTTGGCTAGATGCAGGAGAACAGCAGCGTTTGACACAAATAAGGGGCACAAGATACAAGGTGACCTGTGTGTTGGGATGCTATTACATTGCTTTACTGCTCCCTCACACCCACCCCACATTTGCTACCAGCAGCCTATTCTCCAGTGCAGCATTATCTACAGAAATCCCAGCAAGCCACCGACACAAGGAAGCTTGAGGTTCCTGCACACAGAGTTAAACATTGAGCTCTATTATTCTCTGCTGCAAATAGCCCCACTGCCAGTGTTTTGGAGTGATTTTTCTCATTACAAAGGATACAGCAAATCAATTCTGAGAACTCCCCTTGGATACCAAGGAGGCACAAATCTGGTCTCTGCAGAAGAGGAGCGCATACCAACTAACAAAGTGCTCACTGGCTGATCCAAATGCCCTTTGCCAGAGGTAGTCCCAGAAAAATATTAGTTCTGTGAAACACCTCCACCTAAATATCTCAGAGTACTTTAGTCATCTGATTACAGCCTAGCTGCCTATGCTCTGGCCCTGGCCCAGCACCTAGAAATTAAATCAATACAGATATGAAATCAAATTGAGACAAAGAATTTTGATCTCTTGCCCTCAAATAAAGCTGTAGAGAGGGGCCAGGAATGAGTCCTGACTTTAGCACAGAAACTTTCACCATAGTGGTACCTACGTGCACAAAATGGGTCTTGTTTTCACAGGGCTGAAAGGCAACACTCCGTGCAGAGCATTTTCAATGTTTCTCCTATGAAACCCCCAAGTATAAGATCTACAAGATGGAACAGATGGAGAATACAAGTGCCCAGAAGTGTTTTTCCACTTGACCTCCCAGCTAGCCCTTCCTCAGAGGGCTTCCTAGGACCCACCTCTGCGCCAGGTGCCCACGCATGTAGCACTGAATGACAATTGCAGCTTGTTTCAACCTTTTGTACTTGACCCTCTGCAGCCAGCCCTGCACTGTCTTCTGAATCATGATTGTGGCAGCTCTGAACTTATCTGCTCGCAGTTTCTCCAGATATGCCACCTGGCCTGCACGGAAAAAGATCTTGGTACGTCCAAACCGGAACTTGTCTGGATCCTTTTCAAAAGCATAAAGGAAACTAAATTTAACTAAGGCAAACTTTTTTTTTTTTTCAGTCTATGTTGCTCAGTAGATACAGATTAAAAACCCACTTTGAATCAAATTTATCAGCTCAGCTCACATCTCTTCTTAACTGGGTGATGAAGGTATTATTAGACTCCAAACTACTTGAGCTTCCATATACCTGTTGAGGAATGCAGCACTAGGATTCAGTCTTAAGTTCCATATATTTATACAAATTTTGAATGTTTTTTGGTTGGTTGGGCTTTTTTAGTTGTTTTGGGTTTTTTTGTTTGTTTGTTAAGTTAAATAGAGCAATGCAACACCAGAGGACTTCAAGAAAAGATGTCTGTCTTGAAAAGATTAAGGCTTACAGCTGCAGAGCCATTTGCAGATAAGACAAACACTTGGTGCATAAGGAGAACAGCTTTTGCAGAGAGGAACCCAATTGAGTAAATTCCTCAAAATCCCACAAGGAAAACAAGGATCAAAAATTAAAACCTGGCAAAGATGCTGTGCACATTCTGGGCTCCTCAACAGCAAGACAACAGGAAGAAACCTTTGTGCGCACACTTGCAATTTAAAAATAATGCACGAGTGAGTAGTAAGGTTTTGGTAAGGGGGGTGGCAAAGACTTATTATTTGCTTATACATATAAGGGGAAAAAGTCCCAATCTATAGGATGCTTTTTCTACATATTAGTGGCTATTAAAAGTCTCCCACACATCAAGATAGGGCAATTATTGCATTTTTCTCTTACTCATTTGTGCAAAGAGACATTTAATGATGGGGTGACAGAACCAACTTTGACTAAGGTTCATGACGCTGTACACAGTATCCAAAGCTGGACCTCTAAAATGTGCTCCAGCTATGGCTAGCCAAAATGCAGGAGGGGTCGGAGGCATGAGTTTTCTGGAGATGGCCAATTGTTCACATACAGTTGGTGATAAGAAACTCTGGACTTCATCAGCGCTGAAATGGTATGTTCAGCTTGACTGCAATTAAGAGATCCCATGTCACGTTTGCTCTCGCTGCCTCCTTGCGAGGCTATCTCATTTTGGAAAAAGCCCCAGGCTGCCTAGGCTGAATAAGCACCTGCACAAGCAGCAGGTGAAGTAGGAGCAGAAAGACCAATTCAGATCATATCAAAGCCACGAGCTTCCATGATGTAAAAGTCATTGCCAAAGATTTGGTCCCAGCTCACCTTAATGAGGTCTTCCAACAGGGTCTGACAGATCTGCTTCTTGTCGTTCTTAGAGAGGTCTCTCTCTTTCATAAGAACACGATATCTATTGAAAAAGTCATGGTAGGACCATCTGAAAGCAAAGCATACACAGGATTAGTCTGCATGCTGGGCATTATTTCCTTAAAATAAAGTGTTTGGAGTCATAGACGAGTCAAAATATGAAACTCATATACCAAGGGATCTCTCACCACTACCCTCAGCACAGACTGAAGCCACCTGAAAGGAGCTAGGTCACACCTCAAACCTGACCCCCAGTCTCAGCCCTCCCCTGCCACTGAATGACCTTATCAGTGCATTTCTAGCCTGGAACAGAAAGGCCATAGATCACCTTGTTTTCACTCCATCTGATGTGCTTCCCAAGCTGCTGCATTTTACCAGTCAAATGCAACAACGCTGTTCCCTTCGGAAAGGATATGCTAATTTTGAAGAGATCATGGATCTCCCGATTTGGCCAAAATATTTTAAAAAAGCAATCTCGATAAGATGAAAGAGAATTAATCAAACAGAAACTCTTCCTTATTTTGCTTTTCCAAACTCTGTTGAGTGTTAATTTGAATCAATTCACTAATCACTCCATGTTGAGGTCTGTGGCCAAGACCCTTAAAACAAACACAAAATCTTTGGATTCCAAAAAGACTAAGCAGCCACTTGGAAGATGCCTCACTGTCACCAGCAGTAAAGTTTCCAAACACGCAACACTAATTGAAGGAATTAGAGCACTGTATCTTACTGCTAGGAAATATAATCTCCTGCTGCTGCTGTTAGATGTAGAGCCTGCAGACTGGATCCTGATGTTGTAGTAGTCACTTTAGCACTAGTATCAAGGCTTGCTGAAGTCTTAGGCCACAAGAACTTTCACCTAGATCCACCGACCATGCACTGAACTTTTACTTGGCTACATAAAGGAAGGCCCCTGAAACCAGTGCAAACCAGAAAGATAAGGAGGCTTCAACCTTATCTCTAAGATTGCAGCTTCTGCTAAGAGAAGAATCGGCCTGCCTAGAGACAATGAAAGGGCCCAATGAAGAATGGGAAGACCCCAGACCCAAATACTACTATTGGTCCGAACTGTCTCCTGAGGGGTGGGGAATTTAGATTGTAAGGGTATAATTACCCAGGGATTTCCTTGTTCTGGGTCCCTCTCCGGAGGCACCCAACTCGAGCTGTTTTCACCACTGTACCAATAAATTCATCTGGCGTACGTCGTATCAGAGACTCTGCTTCGGGAAACCTAGGGTCGAGCCAGAGGGGAGAGGAAGCGCCCAAGAGTGAGTGTGTGTGTGAGCGAGGAGTCGAAAAGGGGCACCCGTCAGCTCAGTGGAGCTGCCCGCTGCAAAGGGACCCAGGTCCTAGCAGTTAAAGTCTCAGGTGGTATGTGTGCAACTCCCTGAATGGTGTGTGAATGCTTGGGCAGCGGCTTCTCCTTTAACACTGAAATTGGTTCAGCATCTGCCAAGTTTCAGCCTTCTCCAAATTAACACAGTGAGTTATGGACCCCTCAAGACCCGAGTTTTTTAGTTAAAAACTAGGCATTTCCAGCACTGTCAAGTACAGCCATTATTATTTCAAAAAAATATGCGTAACAAACATCAAAGGAAGATGGGAGAGAATTGCAGAGATTTTGATTTCTGCCCTCACTCAATGAAACCATCTGTGAGTCTGACCCTCACCCACATGGATGTTCTGGTAGAGCACAGGAGCACCAAAATGAGAATACACACGCTGTACGAATAGCAGCCATACAGAAACCTCTCTTCTCAGCCCAGTAGCCCCATGCATGCCTTTATTTTTGTGTTATTACACCCAATTCTTCCTATTTTTCCACTTCCAGAGATTAAGAGAGGGGGGGGAAGAAAGGCAAAATAAATTGCAAAGGGCCAGAGCGATGCTTGTGACAGGTCCTTACACTTGGCCAGTTTGCAGTGGTGGGGCTTGGTGAGACATCACACCACCTGAGCAACTCCCACGCTCAAGGCTGCTGTCTCTATAAAATACTTCATCTCTAACCAAACTTCTTAAAGGCTGGAAGCTGGGATATTTGGCAAGATAGGCATACCAGAAATATAACACATTTCAAAATACACAACCAACACAGTTTCACATCAGTTCAGAAAATGCAGCAGGGGAGGAAAGCCAGTTTGATTAAAAGCAATACTCTAATTAAAAGAACACAGTAGAAGAAAATGTTTACAGTGAGAAGGAAGGGGGGGAAAGCAAAAAAAAAAAAAAAAAAAGACTGCTAAGTACTGGGAATTGCCACGCAATTCCTGCATGGACACATTGCACCCTGGACACCTTTTGCAAAGAATATGGAGAATGGCAAAAACTAGAGTCCCTAACGTTGTTCCTGAAGAAAAAGGTAAGATGGAGGGCTCCTGAAGACAGGAGCAAGAAGGAAATTGTGATGAGAGGATTTCCCATGCTCAGATTGCTCAGAGTAGCTCTGGAGTAGCCATATTTAGTGAACATTTCATCCTTATCTACATGGGCTAGTCCTGGGGCTGGACAGCCAAGGCTGCCCACCCTCAAATGACCAAAAGTACTGGATTACCGCTAAAAAAAAAATGGGGAGCTCTCTCTGGGGTGAGGTACAGCAAAACCGAACACAAAGATTATGCAAGACTACGGGCTTACGTCACGTAGGGTTTAAGCTTAAACTTGCATCCTCTCTGCTTTCTAAACACCTTGTTTTATAATTATATTTCCCATTTTGTACCTGCACCTTAATCCTTTTGCTTTGTGCAAATAAAACCCGTTTTCATTTTGAGCACGTCTGAGGCTTTACGCAGCTCCAAATCAAACCCAATAGGAGAAGCAGAGCACGCAGTGCCTGAGGCACACAGCCAAGCACGCGATGCTGGAGACCTCCTGCCTGGCTCAGGTTTTACTCAAGCCAGGGAGAGCTTGGGGGGGGGGAAGAGAAGGAGGGAGTATTCCCATTAACCTGCCAGAGTCAGTTTAGGGGCTGATATTAACTGCTGCTATTTGGAGGAAATCATCCTGCAGGTGCCACCCAGGCTCCTCCAGCAAAGAGCAGATGGCAAAGAGGCAACACGCATAACTGAGGCCACGGGTCCAAGCTGGGCAGAAAGCAGAAAAATCTATCATCTTCCTGCACCAAGGCAGAGATGGAGATCCCGCAGCTGCTTTCAAACAAGAGTCAGACACCTGCAGAAATTCCTTAAAAATATATCATAAGATCAGAGCCTGTTGCTTTCATTTCACACGGTGGTAAAAACTGATTTTCCACTTGCTTCCATTCAAGTCCATCTTTAATATAAATAACATAACTCACTTTTTAGGAGTCTCACATAAGACATTGGAAGTGGCAGGGAATATGCTCACTGAGTGCTGTTGGGGTGTTTTGCTGGGCTGGTGGCATCCGTAGTCCTCTATCCACATCTCCCAGAGGTTCACAGCCAAACGCTGTACCTCCACGGCACAACACCGCTTCACCCTTGCTGCAGGGAGGGCACTCTCACCATCCTTGCTGATTTAACAGGACATGACAGTCCCGAGATCACACTGCTTGTATTATTGTCCACAGAATATCAAGACAAAAGCTCTGGCATGCTGGGGCTCAGCTGGTCCATCAGGAGTTTTACTGGAATATTTGCAGTCCCAGTTCACAAGCAAAAGAAAGCTGCAGGGGTTCATAGGTGCTGTTACAGGATCCTCCCAAGCAAAAGGAACAATTAAAGCATTCAGGTTTAATGTAACATGCCTGATTAAACCACTTCAGGTTCAAAGCAGTATAAAATTAGCTTACAACTACGTGCTTCAAGAGAAACAAACATGATGCCCCAACCCTACAAGGGAGATATCTCTGGTGCAGAAATACTGAAGCTCAATGCTTTGGTTCATACATGCTTTTTTTTTCTTCTGTCTTCTGCACATGTGTCTTTCTTTTTAGGTTCAACATCTGCATCTTCAGCAGAGAAAAGGAAAAAGGAGAAAACTTATTTCCTTCCTGCTAGATCACAAAGCAATTACCAGCATGAGACAAAAGATGTGCCATGTTACCCCACAGCTTAGCAGGTCAGGAGAGATTATGGGAAGGTTATACCTCAGTTCAACTTGTTGACAGGTATTAAATTAAAACCAGACCTCAGTTTTTCAGGATGCTGCCACACAACACAGGCACGCTTCATTGCTAGGAGCTGGAAACCCCCAAGGGCCACTAAATAAATACAATTCCTTATAATTATCAAGTTATAAGATCCAGACAGGTGGAAAAGGTGAAGAGCTATAACCAGGAGAATTTTTGTACCTGCACAACTGAGAAAGAGGGAGGAGGCATGAAGGACTGGACAGATACTACTCAAACTTTCCCAAGGGGGGGGAATTCTTGGGGCTGAGATCAAGCACAACAGACCTTAAACATCAAAATTTTGCTTTGAAGTCAGCACAGGTCACTAAAAGGAAAAGGCAATAAAAGGAATGGAAGGACACAGGAAAAATAACTTATGCTGGTGAAAAAAAAACCTCCTTGGGCTTGAGCAGCAAGGACGATGCTCAAGGGCTCAGCCAGGAGCAGGAGACTTGGTCAACCCAGCAATTTCTTTGTGATCTACAGGAATTAGAGGAAATAAGCCATAAAACACACCACAAATTAAGCCTTGTATCTGTGGTTTAAAAAACAAGATTTGGATGCTTTACACAAAACTACAACTGGGTGCAAAGCAAAGGGGCTGCTCCTGCATGAAATCATGGGGCTACGAACCTAAGAGCAGCCCTCTAACAGCAATTAAAGGGAGGGCTCAGGTAAGAAACCAGGGGTGAAATTCTGACTCCTGAAGAAGTCTCCAAAAAGCATCTCTCCAAGCAGTCAGCAACTGCCCAAAATATCTCCAACCTATTGTTTTAGGGTGATTACAGCAAAGCACTAAATTAAGAGCTGAAAGGAAGAGTATAATAAGAGCTTGAAGCTTTTATGACAACCATAAAATGGTTTCTTTCAGTGGCCTAAAATTACTGAATGCAAAATCTTTCCATTAAGGGTAAATAAATTCATCGCCCCCCATCACCCAAGACCATCCCAGTGACCGTCTGCCGAGCAAACCTGGCTTCATATAAGAAATCCTGCCAGCACCAGGTGGTACTGTCCTCTGAAGGGATCAATATTTTAAGCAGTAAGGAGCTGGACTATACTGATCTTTCTATAGGAGCCAAAGCCTGTTCAGGGGCATGCAGGTTGAATATCTGAGCCAAGATTTGACATGAAATTATTTTAGAAACTGCAGTTCAGGGAGAAAATTTCTCTTGCTTTGTTTACTGCAGCAGAACAGATATGCTTTTCAATTACCTCTAAAACATGCAGGCTGGCATGGCTCAAAATTATCTGGAATATATTCAAAGAGCAGAACGAAGGGAAAAAAATCCCTCTATTTACATATTACCTTTGTTGGGAGTGGAGGGAGTGGGCAAAGAGAACTGCTGGTAGCCAAAGTAATTTATAGATTTTGTTTCCCTGAAATGACCGCAAGACAGCTAAAAGCACATTATTAAAAAATTATTGTATATCCAAGGATGCCCATGATACATTCCAGTTATGAATGTTTAATGTTTATAGAATTTAGCAGCTGTGATTTCATACTGAACTGACACAAAGATGCTGCATCTGACAGCCAGCTCCAGCGACCAGAGGAAGCAGACAAATGCCAAAAATACTTAAACAATAAATTTCATACATAACAACCACAATAAGAGTATTTTGGAGAGACTGCAATGACAAAGTTATTCAGAGCCACTGCATGGTGGGAGACTGTGGGATAACAGCTGGAGATGACTTAGAAATTAAACTTACATTCACACTTTTAGGTAAGGTACAGCATTGAAGAAGCTTCCCAGGTGGAATGCGGCTGACATGCAAGGCCATTCCATGGAAGTTCCCTAGGCCTGCAACCTTAGATGTTGGTAACACCAGGGGAACTTGGTGTGCTGACTCTAAGAAGGTACTGCTCGGAGGGTGGAGCGGTGTGGAGACGCCGCGGCCAGGCTCTGCAATTAAATGAGAACTCAAAGGTATTGTGTGTGACCAGTAAGCTGCACATTTGCTACCCTGGGCCAACAGCCTGCCATGTTTCTAACAAAATGCCATCCTTTTGGTGAACTTTGCTCATTATAACATCATTATAATACCAAAACACACCTCCATCCCAAAAGCTACCCGCCTCCAAGGTGCGACCACCCCTCACTGAGCTTGCGCTCTGAATTTCTCCTAGCCTATACCTTTAAAAGCGAAGCGAGAAAACTTTACACCAATCCTAAACAAAGGTATTTACAACTAGAGTCACTCAAGCTCCACCCGAAAGGTGAAAAATAGTATAAAATGGCTTAAGAGAAAGAGAATGTTAGGGAAGACACCATCGTGTACCACTCTGACCTCTGGGATCAGTCGATGGGCTGAGCCTCTCTTCCCCCCCATCGGGACGCCTTTGGGTAAGAGTTGAACACTTGGTTATACCAAGTGCCTCCCCGGGAAACTTAGAAATCTCTCTAGAGTCGCTTTGTCATCTTTAACGCATTTATAGCCGGCAGCGTCACTCATACTCTTGGTATTTGCACGTGCTTTGCAGACAGTGAATTTATCACCAGTAATCCAAAAAATCTGTGTGTCTGTTGCTCTAATAAACTGCACTCTTCATTAATGTGGCCGTGATAGTTCATGCAACACGACTAGACTGGGGGTGCAGTGCGTTTAAATTAACACTGTCACCTTTACTCTGATGAATGGCTGCATACATAGTCCTTAGAAAATAACCGTTGACCAAGTCTGAGACTAGGACTGGACTTAGCCGCACCTAGACTCCTCTCTGAGGAGGAGTTTAGAAAGCAAGGGGGTGTGGTCTGAACCTCGTGACTCAACCGGAGGGTTCCCACCCCCTCAGCCACTCCTCAGACTCCTACACGACAGTAACTCTTAACGCAACAGAGACGACTGCTGTTATACCACTGACTGGGAACCACCAGAACCAGCAAGTAGAAAAAAAATGTAGAGTTTTGACAAAACGCAAGTTAAAAACTTGTTTCAAAGAGTATTTTGTTATTAATGGAGATCTGCACCAATTAATTCTCTACAGACTAATCTTTATGTAGCCAGTTTCTATAAAGAAGACGAATGGTTTTATAATACAGAGACATGTTCCATGCTTTACCCACAGAAGCTGATGACAGATTTACTATCTACACATCTAAGATGGCCCATTCATCAAAATCATTTATGTACATACTAACAAATACATTTCTTAATTGCTGTGTAACATATCAACAAAATGATACATTTAAATTTACTTGAGATAGCGGCAAAGTGCAGCGTACCATGGAAGTGATAAAGCAAAGCCAACCGTACCCAAAGCAGGGAGCGTGAGGCTTCATCTTTCAGTGGGAATATATCATGTCTTATACGGGTTGAAGAACACTAAACACTATATTAAAACTTTTTTTTCTTAAAGGAACCAGGTAAAAAAAAAAAATTATCAAAGCCTCAAAACATTCAGTTCTTCAACCCATAAAGTAACCAAGATGGAGCAGCATGAAATAACAACAGAAGGTGGCTTTATGCAAAAACCTCTGACCCAAAGCCACACCACTCTCAGAAGTTACTCTTATGAAAGTATGCTGGAAAATATAAAGATCTAAATGCTACAGGAAGAAAATAAATGTTTTCTCCAGTTTCTGTAACAAAACTTCTCTCGAGAGAAAATATTTTGAAAATTCCCTCTTGCTCTAAAGGTAAATTGTTACACCCCAGTGAAACAAAACTCACAAAGATCAGGTTTTGCATGATTATTTTAAGTGGTTTAAATTTATAGCCTTCACACATGGTTTAAAATTGTCCTGGTTTTGGCTGGGATAGAGTTAATTTTCTTCCTAGTAGCTGGTGTAGGGCTGTGTTTTGGATTTTAGTATGAGAATAATATTGATAACACGCTGATGTTTTGGTTGTTGCTAAGCGGTGTTTACACTGGGCAAGGGCTTTTCAGCTTCCCCTGCTCTGCCAGGTGCACAAGAAGCTGGGAGGGGGCACAGCCAGGATAGTTGACCCAAACTGGCCAAAGGGCTATTCCATACCATATGATGTCATGCCCAGTATATAAACTGGGGGGAGTTGGCCAGGGGGGTAGCAGTCGCTGCTCAGGGACTGGCTGGGCGTTGGTCAGCAGGTGGTGAGCAGTTGTATAATTTCTTTTTCTCCCCCCTCCCATGGGTTTCATTCCTCTCTCTCTCTCTTGTTGTTTTCCTTCTCATTACAATTCATTACTATTATTTTGGTCCAATTATTAAACTGTTCTTATCTCAGCCCACGAGTTTTCTTACTTTTGCTCTTCTGATTCTCTCCCCCATCCCACCAGGGGGGGGAGGGTGAGCGAGCGGCTGTGTGGTGTTTAGTTGCTGACTGGGGCTAAACCACAACAGTCCTTTTTGGTGCCCAACGTGGGGCACAAAGGGTTTGAGATAATGACAGATTAACCAGAGCGTATTAAGGAATTTAGATCTGTTAGTAGCTGTGGGACGCGATATTGATCCATCTGTTCTTAGCATTGGTTTACCTGATCTGCACCATGCTCATTTTTTTGCTGTACACATTCAAGACCAGTGTTGGTTTTCGCAGTTTGCTGTGCTCTGCTATGATTAGTGATGTTTTGCCTGTGAGATTTGTTATTAAAACAGTGACCTTGGGTTTACTTTGGTATCTAAGTGCAGTACTGAAACCGTTACTGTATGTCGGGTACCACCTCATGGAGACAATTAGCAATTATACTTCTTTCTCTGAGAGGTTTTTTTATGGAGGAAATACAAAATGGCACCTTCGCTACCTTCTTCTACAATGTTTTCTCCTTCGTTACAATAACTTCTCAGTATCTTGAACATCCTTGGGTAGTTAAGATACATCTATTGGTATTGCTTGGGAATATTGTTTTGGTTTTGTCCAAGATTAGCAAGCAATTTAAGAATATCATCCAGAGATCTGCCCCAAGGCCGGATAGTTATGAGTGGCAGGGTGTGTGGGATAGCATGGGCAAATGCCTAGAACAGTGGGCACCTCCAGTGTTTTGGACCTTCACCCCTGAACAAGTGCAGGATCCTGAAAAATTAGTAGACTATTTGGAAAAAGTATGTTGTCACCCTGGCAATTCTAGGGAGATACAAACCACTGCAATGTGCTGGGGCCTGGCCCATGCCTACTGAGCCCTGCCCAACACTATTCAGAACCCCGAAGGGTCTGGTGACAAAATGACAAGCACTGCAGCTACTGCAGCCCCTCCTGCAACAGGCACTGCGGCTGCTCTGGACAACTCTGTTACAAGTATTGCAGTCAAACCAGCCCGCCCTGCAACAGATGATGCAGTTCAACCAGGGAACCAACCCGTGTCAGTATCAGTCACCCCTATACATAAAAAGAAATCCTGGAAGCAAAAGTCAGATCGTTTAGAAAGGGAAGATGAAAGAGCAGGGCCATCACAAGGAGAGGAAGAAGAAAAGGAAGAACTCATAAATGAGACGGAAACCACTTGATCCCTATCCTTGAGTGAGCTGCGAGATATGCGAAAAGATTTCAGCCATTGTCCAGGCAAGCATATTGTCACCTGGCTGCTCCGATGCTGGGATAGTGGGGCCAGTAGCCTGGAATTAGAGGGTAAGGAAGCCAAGCAGCTGGGATCCCTTTCTAGGGAAGGGGGCACTGACAAAGTGATTGGAAAAGGGGAACCAGCCCGCAGCCTCTGGAGGTGACTCCTGTCGGCTATGAAGGAAAGATATCCCTTCAAGGAAGATGTTGTATATCGCCCCGGGAAATGGACCACCATGGAGAAAGGTATCCAGTACCTGAGGGAATTAGCCATGCTGGAGGTGGTTTATGGTGACCTGGACGACGAGCAGTTATCCAAAGATCCAGATGAGGTCCAGCGCACACAACCCATGTGGCAGAAGTTGGTAGGGAACACACCATCATCGTGTGCCAACTCATTGGCAATACTGAACTGGAAAAACGGAGAGGGTCCAACAGCGGATGAAGAAGCTAGCCAGCTCCAGGAATACAAAGAAAGTATCTCTTCCTCCCTTGTCTCAGCTGTGGAGAAACTGTCCCGGGAGGTCCAGCAACTCAAAGAGGATAGGTCCTACCCCCCACCTGAACAGATAGGTATCTCAGCTATAAGGAATCAGCATTTTTCTAAAAAAAGAGAGACACAATACAGAGGTTACACACCATGGGGCACCCTATGGTTCTACCTGTGTGTCCACGGAGAGGACATGAGGAAGTGGGATGGAAAACCTACCTCGACCCTAGGAGCACGGGTACGTGAGTTGCAAGGAAAAACAATCACCAAAGGGGGTTCTTCCAGGAAAATTGCTGCTCTGGTTTCCAGTGGACAGTTCTCCAGACAGAGTAAAAGGGCTGATCTTACTCCTGATTTTAATGAAGGAGCTCCTGGCTCATATGTACAAGAAATGGGCAATGAATACTATGACCAGGACTAGGGGGGCCCTGCCTCCAGCCAGGTGGAGGAAAGGGACAACAGGGGTTTACTGGACTGTGTGGATTCAATGGCCTGGCACATCAGACCCCCAGGAGTATAAGGCTCTAGTAGACACCGGTGCACAGTGTCCCCTACCAACCGAGACTCCCTGATTCCCATCCATAAACTGATTCGTCGACTGGAGAGCCAAGGAGTGATCAGTAAGACTCGTTCACCTTTTAACAGTCCTATATGGCCAGTGCAAAAGTCTAATGGAGACGAGTGGAGACTAACAGTAGACTATCGTGGCCTGAATGAAGTCACACCGCCACTGAGTGCTGCTGTGCTGGACATGCTGGATCTTCAATACGAACTGGAGTCAAAAGCAGCCAAATGGTATGCTACAAGTGATATCGCTAATGCGTTCTTCTCAATCCCTTTGGCAGCAGAGTGCAGGCCACAGTTTGCTTTCACTTGGAGGGGCGTTCAGTACACTTGGAATCGATTGCCCCAGGGGTGGAAACACAGCCCTACCATTTGCCATGGACTGATCCAGACGGCACTGGAACAGGGTGAAGCTCCAGAACATCTGCAATACATTGATGACATGATCATGTGGGGCAATGCAGCAGAAGAAGTTTTTGAGAAAGGGAAGAAAATAGTCCAAATCCTCCTGAAAGCCGGTTTTGCCATAAAACCAAGTAAGGTCAAGGGACCTGCACAGGAGATCCAGTTTTTAGGAATAAAATGGCAAGATGGACATTGTCAGATCCCAATGGACGTGATTAACAAAATAACAGCCATGTCTCCACCAACTAGCACAAAGGAAACACAAGCTTTCTTGGGTGTTGTGGGTTTTTGGAGAATGCATATTCCAAATCACAGTCTGTTCTTAAGCCCTCTCTACCAAGTGACCTGGAAGAAGAACAATTTCCAATGGGGCCCTGAGCAATGACAAGCCTTTGAACAAATTAAACAGGAGATAGTTCATGCAGTAGCCCTTGGGCCAGTCCGGGCAGGGCAAAAAAATGCAAAAAATGTAAAGAATGTGCTCTACACCACAGCCAGGGAGAATGGCCCTACCTGGAGCCTCTGGCAGAAAGCACCAGGGGAGACTCGAGGTCGACCCCTAGGGTTTTGGAGTCGGGGATACAGAGGATCTGAGGCCTGCTATACTCCAACTGAAAAAGAGATATTGGCAGCATATGAAGGGGTTTGAGCTGCTTCAGAAGTGGTTGGTACTGAAGCACAGCTCCTCCTGGCACCCCGGCTGCTGGTGCAGGGCTGGATGTTCAAAGGGAGGGTCCCCTCCACACATCATGCAACTGATGCTACGTGGAGTAAGTGGGTTGCACTGATCACACAACAGGCTCAAATAGGAAGCCCCAATCGCCCAGGGATCTTGGAAGTAATTATGGACTGGCCGGAAGGCAAAGATTTCGGAATATCGCCAGAGGAGGAGGTGACGCGTGCTGAGGAGGTCCCACTGTACAATAAACTACCAGAAAATGAGAAGCAGTATGCCCTGTTCACTGATGGGTCCTGTCGTATTGTAGGAAAGCATCGGAGATGGAAAGCTGTTGTATGGAGTCCTATATGACAACTCGCAGAAACTGCTGAAGGACAAGGGGAATCGACTCAGTTTGCAGAGGTGAAGGCCATCCAGCTGGCTTGAGACATTGCTGAACGAGAAAAGTGGCCAGTGCTCTATACTGACTCATGGATGGTGGCAAATGCCCTGTGGGGGTGGTTGCAGCAATGGAAGCAAAACAATTGGCAGCACAGATGCAAACCCATCTGGGCTGCAGCATTGTGGCTAAACATTGCTGCCTGGGTAGAGAACCTCCTTGTAAAAGTATGTCATGCAGATGCTCACATACCCAAGAGTCAGGCCACTGAGGAACATCAAAACAACCAGCAGGTGGATCAGGCTGCTAAGATGGAAGTAGCTCAGGTGGATCTGGACTGGCAACATAAGGGTGAATTCTTTATAGCTCTGTGGGCCCATGACCCCTCAGGCCATCAAGGAAGAGATGCAACACAGAGATGGGCTCGTGATCGAAGGGTGGACTTGATCATGGACACTATTGCACAGGTTACCCATGAATGTGAAACATGCGCTGCAATCAAGCAAGCCAAGCAGTTAAAGCCTCTCTGGTATGGAGGGCGATGGCTGAAATATAAATATGGGGAGGCCTGGCAGATCGATTCTATCACACTCCCACAAACCCGCCAAGGCAAGCGCTATGTGCTCACCATGGTGGAAGCAACCACCGGATGGCTGGAAACATATCCTGTGCCCCATGCCACCGCCTGGAACACTCTCCTGGGCCTTGAAAAGCAAGTCCTATGGCGACATGGAACCCCAGAAAGAATTGAGTCAGACAAGGGGACTCATTTCCGAAACAACCTCATAGACACCTGGGCCAAAGAACATGGCATTGAGTGGGTATATCACATCCCCTATCATGCACCAGCCTCCGGGAAAATTGAACGATACGATGGACTGTTAAAGACTACACTGAGAGCAATGGGTGCTGGGACATTCAAACATTGGGATACACATTTAGCAAAGGCCACCTGGTTGGTCAACACTAGGGGATCTGTCAATCGAGCTGGCCCTGCCCAATCAAAACTTTTACGCACTGTAGAAGGGGATAAGGTCCCTGCAGTGCACATAAAAAACATGCTGGGGAAGACAGTCTGGGTTACTCCTGCCTCGGGCAAAGGCAAGCCCATTCGTGGGATTGCCTTTGCTCAAGGACCCGGGTGCACTTGGTGGGTAATGCGAAAGGATGGGGAAGTCCGCTGCGTACCTCAAGGGGATTTGATTTTGGGTGAGAATAGCCAATGAACTAAATGGTATGATGTTAATTGCTATATAATACTGTATGTCATCTCTTTTATGGTTACTATACACCATATCAACAGTATTTCAATAAGAAACACCCAGATTAATGAGGAATGAACTTTGATGAAACCAAGCAAAGTGCAGCAGAGATGGAACCAGAATTGGCTTCAGCATGCAACAATCCGACACCACACACCCTCTCTCCTGCCCTGAAGGGCTGTTATGACAGATGGAGCCCAAAGTCATGGACTAAATGAACTCAATGGACATTTTAGAGGGATGGCCCATAGACCAAGGGAATGATAGCTGTGTGTATATATATCAAGAGACAGGAAAAGTGGTGGTGATTAATTGGATTGTATTAGAAAGGGTAGAACCTGGGCATGACGTAGATGGTATAGAATAAGGGGTGGATACTGTCGTGGTTTTGGCTGGGATAGAGTTAATTTTCTTCCTAGGAGCTGGTATAGTGCTGTGTTTTGGATTTCAGTATGAGAATAATATTGATAACACACTGATGTTTGGGCTGTTGCTAAGTGGTGTTTACACTGGGCAAGGACTTTTCAGCTTCCCCTGCTCTGCCAGGTGCAGAAGAAGCTGGGAGGGGGCACAGCCAGGATAGTTGATCCAAACTGGCCAAAGGGCTATTCCATACCATCTGATGTCATGCCCTGTATATAAACTGGGGGGAGTTGGCCAGGGGGTAACGATGGCTGCTCAGGGACTGGCTGGGCGTCGGTGGGTGGGTGGTGAGCGGTTGTATCATTTCCCCCCACCTCCCTTTCCCTTGGGTTTTGTTCCTCTCTCTCTCTTGTTGTTTTCCTTCTCATTACAATTCATTATTATTAGTAGTATTATTTTGTTCCTATTATTAAACTGTTCTTATCTCAACCCACAAGCTTTCTTACTTTTGCTCTTCCGATTCTCTCCCCCATCCCACCGGGGGGGAGTGAGTGAGCGGCTGCGTGGTGCTTAGCTGCCGGCTGGGCCTAAACCATAACGAAATTTAAAGCAATGACCCTCCTTTTGGGGTGATCCTTAATCAACCATTATAAAACAACTTATCTCAAAATATAAGGAAATATGGAGGTATAATCAGTGCTTGCTATGGTGAAAACTGAAACAGATCTCATGGATGTAAACACTCAGAAAGAACTAAAACATCTATTACATTTCCCACAAAATAAGATCCTGTGGAAGCAGCTTTTGCCAAGCTGGTTTATAAAGCCAGTTTAAATATAGAGATTATTCACAATCTTTCAATGATGTTGCCCAACTCCTAGGTCTGGCTTTTCAAGACTGGCATTTTATGACCAAGGAGGGTAAAGAACTAACAAAACCCAAAGTGAGTATCTTATTTAGTGCAGAGTTGTTCCTGTATACAACGATCTTCTAGAAACATTAAAATAAACCAAAATCTGTCCTTGTTGCATCCCAAACAGTGAACTGGAGAAGATCACTCAAAGGCTGAAATAGCCATTTGCACCCTATTTTTCCCTGGAGGAAGAACAAAAGCTGACAAGTTGCAGTCATGGAAGAGTTTTGTATTCCTAGTGTCCTGGGAAAAAAGACCTCATAACCAAAATCATGCAAGCAGAGCTGAAAGCATTGCTTCTGAGTTTTTCAGGATGGAGCGGTCTTCACACTGGTCATATATTTGCTGTAAATATATCTTGGCTGGTCTCCAGGTGCTGCAGTGGTTTCTCCCCTGTGTTCCCCCTCCCCAGTTACTAATTATACATTGATTTTAGTGCCATAGGGTCTAAAACCGCAGAGTTAAGTGAGCAGAGATGGAAAAATGCTACAAGTTTTTAGGAAAATTATGAACGGAGAGAAACAGGGTATCCCTGCAGCTATGCTAAAATCAGTAGCAACACCCACAGGCATGAAAAGAGCTAAAATCCCTAAAGACAAAAAAGAAATGCTGTAAATATCTTGGTTGCTCAATGTTTCCTTTTAGTCTCCCTTTCGCAGATAACTTGGCCTAGCTTGCCAGTATTGTTGGCCTTAAGTAAGGAAGCTTAGATAGTAGAATTGCTAACGAGCTTTCTTTCTTTGACCTAATCATTAGAGTAAGAATGCTTTGCCTGTGTTAAATCCTTGGTTAGCTGAGATAGTTGCAATGTAGATAGATAAAAAGGAATTCTTCAGGCCCTGTGTCCCTGGAAAGGGCTGATAAGGAGAAACTACACAAGAACCACCTGGTTTTGGATATGCAAGGAGGGTATGAGCAAGACAAAGATGGACTGAGCATGCATAAAGACAAAGTTCAGTCAGCGGTCAGTGATGAAGACTACTGACTTCCTCCAACGACCACCAGAGGATCCCTAACGACCACCTAAGGACTTAAGTACGCATGTGTCAGGGACATTTACATATATTAATGAGTTCCAAGAAATCTCATGTTTATATAAATTAATCTTATGAATATGTATTTTTGCAACATATAACCTCTGTGATCTTGCTTGTTTGTCGGAGCACTTATGGTGGAGCGATCCCCAGTGCTGCCCAGCGCTGCAATAAAGAATACCTGCTTAATAGTCATCCCGACTATTGAGTTCTGATTTCGGCTTTTCATGGCAACAGGCAACCCTCAAGTCAGAGCTCCGCAAACCTCCCCTGGCACTCACAACTGCAGAGCCAGGAGCACCCACTACACTGGGGAGCACGACCACTTGTTTAGTGAGCATAAAGCTGCCTTTCTGTGGCCTCTTCCAAGTTGAACCACAGCTGTTTCACTGCTCTAGGGCTTTCAGTGCAAGAGGACAGACAGCTGGATTTGGCCCTGCAGCTACTTTAACAAAGAAGATAATAAAAGACCTGACCCGTGGGCTGGTTTTTAATTTTCCCCTGTGGCTTAGAGATCATGTAATTTAGGAACAACTTCTTAACAGTTACTTCCACAAATGCCTTGAAGACTTCAGAGATGGGAGCCAAAGGTGGTGCTGGGTCTTCTAACAGGGCCAAACCCCCAACAGGACAACCCAAATATCCATTCACCTCTCTGTGACCCTCCCATGCTGGCAGAGGAAAGAAATGGGTTTCTGTGAAAATTTTTTTTTTTTTTTTTTTTTTTTCCTTTTTAAGGAGTTGAGCTCAGCCAGCCAGGGAGACCCCCATCACCAGTTTTTGCCTGTCCATGGAGGTCACTGGCCGGCAGAGGTTTCATGTGGGTTAGGTGCAGCAGAGCCACCTCATGTCAATGCACAGAAGCTGCCATAAATTGTCAGAGGCTCTTTGCAGGAGATGAGAGTAACTGATAGGCAGCACACTCCTCCCCAAAAACCGTGACAGGAAGTTTCGCACTGCATTCAACATCACGCTTAGCAGACTCTTTACTGAACATATTCATAACTCCTTTATTCCATATAAAAAGGCTGATGGCTATGCTGACATGAACACAAAGCTGCTTGGCACTAAAACGCAATTGATGCACGGTTAAAATTATTTGCCTTGTCGTCTTCAGGGCTTATATATAGTTTATGTTTTCTGATTTATCAGGCCCTAAAACCTCTTTTGAATTTGTATCACAATCAGCAAGAGCCACACCACCCATAATCTTTCCTTTTTAAGATGCAAGAGTTGGAAGCCTATAGCATACTTTGGATGTGTGGTGTGAAAGTCTGCAATAATAATTTACAAGCCTTATTTTCTTTCACTGCAAGTATAATCAAATTTTTCTTTTGGCTGAAATTACTATTGCAGCAGGTGTCTGAAGCCAAAAAAAGAAAAAAAAGGAAAGCAAGTAGAGTACAGTACTGTACAGTGCAAGGAGCTTTTGTGTGGGGAGCTTCAGGGCAAGCAGGAAAGAAGTCCTTCTAGGGCAACGCTTGCTTCCAGACAAGATGGGTGCAGAGAATAGAGAACCATTATTTTGCTACTTGCTGTCCACCTCTGTATGGGACCAAAGCCGGATTCCTTTACCTGCCATGCACCAGCATTTTCAGAGATTTCACCACAGCAAATTACTTCTCAGGACCAAACTGAAAGCACCAGCTGAAACGCTGGACAAAACACAACACACCCTCTGGCAAGCTCACTTTGCAGCTCATTGCCTGATAATGAATCCCTTAGATTTGAGGAACCTAGGACCTAATCGGGGTTTTGCAAAAATGAAAAAAATATCAAAAGGGGAAAAATCTATCCTGGATATAAACCAACCTAAATAAACCCTGTTTGTCCTGAAAACACTAGTGTTTTCTTCTCCCTCCCTCGCCCCAGATAACAAACTTGCCAAGTAAAGCACACCAGCAGCACAACACCACACCGAATTCCCAGCATGGTACCTGGATGGGAAGCCAGCTACACTGATGCGGATGGTCTCCAGCACTCCACAAGCTCTCAGCTGCTGCACTGCTCTCTTCGGATCAAATCTGTAATGATATTTAGGACAGAAATTAACACAGTGAGAATGAACCCACATCAACCCACCTGATAGTGACTCTTTTGGAGACAGGAATTAGCTTCCGATTTGTTGAAAAAAAAGCTCTGCTCTCATCATTAGTATAGAGGCTGAAGAAAACCATGCATCCATGGATAGCTTTTGTCCATAGACATTCCCTTGTAAATCCCAGTATAACCACAAATCCCATGCCTCGCTTTGGGACAAGCTGCACAGACATCACGCGTTTTCTCTCCATGTCACAAGACGCTGTGCTTTTCAAGTGCAACGGACCTTGTTATTGCCCTACCATCGATGCCAAGCAGTGATCCTGGGACAAGATGACGAACTGTTACAGTTAGTCTTCACAGCCATAGCCTCCCCAACTATGTAAAGCAACACAATTATGATAAAGAAGGAAACAGGCTACCCCACAGAATCACAGAATCGCATAGGTTGGAAAAGACCTTTAAGATCATCGAGGCCAACCATAAACCTAACACTACCAAGACCACCACTACACCATGTCCCTAAGCACCTCATCCAAACGTCTTTTAAATACTTCCAGGGATGGTGACTCAACCACTTCCCTGGGCAGCCTGTTCCAATGCTTGATAACCCTCTCGGTGAAGTAAAATTTCCTAATATCCAGTCTAAACCTCCCCTGGCGCAACTTGAGGCCATTTCCTCTTGTCCTATCACTTGTTACCTGGGAGAAGAGACCAACACCCACCTCTCTACAACCTCCTTTCAGGTAGTTGTAGAGAGTGATAAGGTCTCCCCTCAGCCTCCTTTTTTCCAGGCTAAACCACCCCAGTTCCCTCAGCCGCTCCTCATAAGACTTCTGCTCCAGACCCTTCACCAGCTTCTCTGCCCTTCTCTGGACACACTCCAGCACCACAATGTCTCTCTTGTAGTGAGGGGCCCAAAAGTGAACACAGTATTTGAGGTGCAGCCTCACCAGTGCCAAGTACAGGGGCACGATCACTTCCCTAGTCCTGCTGGCCACGCTATTTTTGATACAAGCCAGGATGCCATTGGCTTTCTTGGCCACCTGGGCACACTGCTGGCTCATATTCAGGCTGCTGTCAACCAACACCCCCAGGTCCTTCTCTGCCAGGCAGCTTTCCAGCCACTCTTCCCCAAGCCTGTAGCGTTGCATGGGGTTGCTGTGGCCCAAGTGCAGGACCTTGCACTTAGCCTTGTTGAACCTCATACAACTGGCCCCAGCCCATCCATCCAGCCTGTCCAGGTCCCTCTGTAGAGCCTTCCTACCCTCAAGCAGATCAACACTCCCACACAACTTGGTGTCGTCTGCAAACTTACTGAGGGTGCACTCAATCCCTTCATCCAGATCATTGATAAAGATATTAAACAGAACTGGCCCCAACACAGAGCCCTGGGGAACACCGCTTGTGACCGACCACCAACCAGAGTAAACTCCATTCACCACCACTCTTTGGGCCCGGCCATCCAGCCAGTTCTTTACCCAGCGAAGAGTACACCCGTCCAAGCCATGAGCAGCCAGTTTCTCCAGGAGAATGCTGTGGGAAACCGTGCCAAAGGCTTTACTGAAGTCTAGATAGACAACATCCACAGCCTTCCCCTCATCCACTAGGCGGGTCACCTTGTCATAGAAGGAGATCAGGTTGGTCAAGCAGGACCTGCCTTTCCTGAACCCATGCTGGCTGAGCTTGATCCCTTGGTTATCCTCTACATGCCGTGTGATGGCACTCAGGATGATCTGCTCCATCAGCTTCCCCGGTATCAAGGTCAGGCTGACAGGCCTGTAGTTCCCCGGGTCCTCCTTCCGGCCCTTCTTGAAGATGGGTGTCACATTTGCTAATCTCCAGTCAGCAGGGACCTCCCCAGTTAGCCAGGACTGCTGGTAAATGATGGAAAGGGGCTTGGTGAGCACTTCTGCCAGCTCCTTCAGTGCTCTCGGGTGGATCTCATCAGGCCCCATAGACTTGTGAGTGTCTAAGTGGTGCAGCAGGTCACTAACCATTTCCCCTTGGATTATGGGGGCTCCAGTCTGGTCCCCGTCCCTGTCTTCCAACTCCAGGGGCTGGGTACCCAGAGAACAATTGGCCCTGCTATTAAAGACTGAGGCAAAGAAGGCATTAAGGACCTCAGCCTTTTCCTCATCCTTGGTCACTGTGTTCCCTCCCCCGTCTACTAGAGGCTGGAGATTCTCCTTAGCTCTCCTTTTGCCGCTCATGTATTTGAAGAAGTGTTTTTTGTTGTCTTTTATAGCAGCAGCCAGATTGAGCTCTAGCTCAGCTTTGGCCCTTCTAGTTTTCTCCCTGCACAGCCTCGCTACACCTTTGTAGTCCTCCTGAGTTGCCTGCCCCTTTTTCCAGAGGTCATAGACTCTCCTCTTTTTCCTGAGTTCTAGCCAGAGCTCTCTATTCAGCCAGGCCGGTCTTCTTCTCCGCCGGCTCGTCTTTCGGCACCTGGGGACAGCCTGCTCTTGTGCCTTTAGGACTTCCTCCTTAAAGAATGTCCAGCCTTCCTGGACTCCTTTGCCCATTAGGGCTGCCTCCCAGGGGACTCTCTCGACCAGTCTCCTAGACAGGCCAAAGTCCGCCCTCCAAAAGTCTAAGGTGGCAGTTTTGCTGACCCCCCTCGCTGCTTCTCCACATATCAAAAACTCTATCATTTCATGATCACTCTGCCCAAGACAGCCTCCAACCATCACATGGCTCACAAGTCCTTCTCTGTTCGTGAACAAGAGGCCCAGCGGGGCACCTTCCCTCGTTGGCTCACTCACCAGCTGTGTCAGGAAGTTATCTGCCACACACTCCAGGAACCTCCTAGACTGTTTCCCCTCTGCTGTATTGTATTTCCAGCAGACATCCGGCAGGTTGAAGTCCCCCACAAGAACAAGGGCTAGTGATTGTGAGGCTTCTCCCAGCTGCTTATAGAATAGTTCATCTGTCTCCTCATCCTGGTTGGGTGGTCTGTAACAGACTCCCACCACAAGACCTGCCTTGTTGGCCTTCCCCCTGATTCTTACCCATAGACACTCCACCCTATCATCACCATCATCGAGCTCTAAACTATCCAGACACTCCCTAATGTATAGGGCTACCCCACCACCTCTCCTGCCTCGCCTGTCCCTCCTGAAGAGTTTATAGCCATCCATCACCGCACTCCAGTTGTGCGAGTCATCCCACCATGTTTCCGTGATGGCCACCATATCATAGTTTTCCTGATGTACAATGGCTTCCAGCTCCTCCTGCTTGTTGCCCATGCTGCGTGCATTGGTGTAGAGGCACTTCAGCTGGGCTGTCGTCCATGTCTCCTTCGTAGAAGAACACCCCTTGTGTGCTTTGAGGTGTTTCACTGGCGTTTCCCTCTTGGCTCCCATTCCCTCAGTATCCCCTAGCTCAACTCTGTACAACTTCAACTGTGCCCCAGTGTACCCTGCACATCTCAGAGACACAGGCTGAGTGCCCTCGCTGGCACCCGCTCCCTCTAACCGTGGCACGTCGCCCCTCAGCTTCTCACGGGCAAGCCTGATATTACTCCCCTCCCCCTTCGAGTCTAGTTTAAAGCTCTGTCGATGAGCCCTGCAAGCTCCTGAGCAAAGATTCTCTTTCCCCTTTGAGAAAGATGAATCCCATCAGACACCAGCAAGCCTGGTGCTGTGTAGGCCATCCCGTTATCAAAAAAACCAAACCATGGCGATGACACCAGCCACGGAGCCATGAGTTAATAGATTGGGTACCTCTGTTCCATCTAGTGTCACTGCCCACCACTGGAAGGAGAGAGGAGAAAATAACCTGTGCTCCGGAGTCCCTTACTAGCCATCCCAAGGCCCTGAAGTCTCTTTTGATTGCCCTAGGACTTCGTGTTGCAGCTTCATCGGCCCCACATGGAAGAGCAGTAGGGGGTAATAGTCCGAGGGCTGTACCAGGCTAGGGAGTACCCTCGTGATATCCTTCACGTGGGCCCCAGGGAGGCAGCAGACTTCCCTAAGAGGAGGGTCCGTCCGGCATATCGGACCCTCGGTTCCCCTCAGAAGGGAGTCGCCCACAACTATAACCCTTCTTCTCTTCCTTGTGGAGGTGGTGTTGGTACGAGAGGTACGTTCTTCTGACCTGGGCAACACCTCTGGTGTAGATGGACTGTCATCCCCATCCTCCATTGACTGGCCTGCCACCTCCAGGGCCTCATACCTGTTGTACAGAGGCACCTGGGAAGGCAAGGTGGGCAGGGAGGGCCTTCGCCTGCCACCACGAGCGTGGACTTGCCTCCATTCACTCTTTTCCTTTGAGCTGCTGCCTTCAGCCTGGTGTGTGTGTGGGGGGATACAGGATCCCCTTGATCGTGGGTTCTTACTGGTGGCTGCTGCTGCTCCTGTTCCTGTCTCAGGGGGGGCAGAGCATGGCACCACCAGTCCATCTCTTTCTCAGCCTCCCTGATGCTCCTTAACCTTTCTACCTCCTCCCATAGCTCTGCCACCATGCAGAGCAAATCATCCACCTGGTCACACCTCACACAGCTGTCCTCACGGCTGCCATGCGTGAACAGTGAGAGGCCCTGGCACTCCCTGCAGCCTAAGACCTGGACAGCTGCATGTTTTTGTGGTAGCTCCATCTGGGTAGCCACATCCACTCTGGCGAGCACAGAGGGCATCGCTTTCTGACGAGTGAGGACCATAGCTAAGTTTCTTCTGAAAGGATGAGGACTACCGAATGAACGCACCTCTTGAGCTAGTAGGGTGCCTTCGCCTTCCCTACACGCCCTGCCTGTGCGAACTGCCGCGCCACTCCCTTCTGACGCGCCACGCCCTGTTTGCCCGGCTTAGTTGCTCGTGCTCCCTGGGGGCTGCTCTTGTACAGGAGGGGAATTGCCACCATCACCCTTGTCCCCGCCCACGCTGAGTCAGAGCCGGGCCCTCGTCAGGAGCTCAGGCCCTCGTCAGGCCCTCCTTCCTGCTCAGGGGCTGGGGCGTGATCACAAGCGTGACCCCATCACAAGCTGCCTGATGAACCAGACAGTATTACTTTTGCAGCTATAAGGGCAACAATATATTTCCAGAAAGAAATCCAATTCAACAGCAAAATAAATCTGATATATTAAATTCCATACCAAAACTGAGTAATTAACAGGTCACACAGGTTTGCAGACTGTTACGTTTACCAGAACAGCAGTGCTCATGTTCCAGACTAAGGGCTTTGGTAGGTGTCACGTGGAAATTCAAGCTATTTCTCATCTCAGCTGTCTGCCCTCCCTCTTTCTAGCAGGCATTACCCCTTACCGCTGGCATCTCATTTCCGTCAGCAATTTGTGCTGAAAAACTTTGCACCAACTTCCAGGTGAATACTTGGGCAGTGCGCTCTCTGGCTCCTGGCATGAACCCACTTTCAGGTCAGTCTATCTTTGCACACAGCGCAGGTACCATCATCCCTCATCACTTCTCCCTCCTTCCACCCCTGACACCGAATGCACTAAGAGGTCCCAGCTCTCCAGCTTGAGACGTTGGACCCTGGAAGAGGTCGTTGGATCAAGCTTGGACTCATACAATGCAGATGTCCATAGCCACATTAGGTTTCCAGAACAAGGCTGAGGAACAAAACCTTCTCAGGTACCTGCTTGTGCCTTCCTGAAAGCCCAAAGTATTTATACCTGCAGGTCAAGAGTTCATGAATAATTCTGCTTCACCTCCGCTGGGCAAAAGCAGCATAAGAAATAGGCCCCCACTACTTTGTGCATTTTTAAATTCTCTGGACCTGTCAAGTCTACAGCAAGTTATTCACTACAACATGGCAAACACAACGCAGGGTGGAAAATCAGTCTTGGCTGTCACTCGCTTCGAGGAAGAATCCACAAGGGTACAATTTCCATAACAATAAATAATAAACAGGACTTGTAGATGGACAGGGAAGCTTCAGTCTTGGAAGATCCCAGGGCAATGTACGTTGTACACAAGGGGAACTTTCTGCAACACGGCCAAGCCCTGCTTAGTGGTGGTGAAATGCAGTAACCAGAGTGGCTGCAGTGATTTATCAGCATGGAAAGCCAAGACCCTCTCTAGCAACAACTCCAGCTACAGGCTGACACTGAAATAAAGAGCTTAAAAGTGGGACAATACACATTATTATGAACTCCTTTTCCTTGCCATGACAGGTACAAGCACCTGGCAGGTTGCTTTTGGCCTGGAAACCGAAGTAAGAAATCACAAACTCTGCCTGAAACAGAATTTGGAAGGGAAATTGTCAAAGGTACAAGCTTAAGTCAGGCATTCCCCTTGCACCTCTCTCTTTGAAGTCTTCTCCATGAGGGATCAACCTCAGACACAGCAAACATCACTGGGTGGTGCCAATGCTTCCTCCAGGCTGGAAGTCTCACACCCCTCACCTCCCTAAGAAACAAACCTTACCTTTGCACCAAGATGTAAAGTAGGATTAAGAGTAACGCAGGTTGCGAGAGACCTTAGGGGGTCTCTAGTCCAACCTCCTATGTTCAAAAGCTGGGGCAGCTAAGGGGGCAGAGCAGGTTGCCAAGCTGGAGAAACTTCCTGGTGCATACATATCCACCAGCATATCATGACTAAGGGTGAGCCTATTTACGGATGCTTCGTCCTCCTTTGCAGGATGCTGTTGGAGCCATCTCTGCACTCTGAGGTGGCTCACCAGGAGCACTCAGACTGCACTGGATCAGCTGGAGGGCAATGCCTCCCTGCTTTCTTTAATGTCACTACCTGCAGTTTATGCCAGGGCCTTTAGAAGACGTCACAACAAGATCTATTAGGTCCCTGCATGCTAATGGCCAAGCTTTTTTGGAGTTACAGGGAACAAAATTGGGCACAAATACATTATCTAAGAGGCTAACAGCTATTTGCTCACAATGTTCACAGCTTGCGATACACCTCTGAACTATAGAGGAAGATCAAGACTGGCTTTTTGCTTCAGCTGTTCACTCACCTGGAAACCTGCCTGAAGTTGATACAAGTCATATCTACTTTTTACACATTTATTTTGGAAGCACCAAGACATTTTTGTTCATTTTACAAGCCATTTTGCAAGCACACTACTTATCTCCCCTTTTTAATTTCTTTCTCTGCTACTTTTCACTGTTTAGTACTATAACTATTTAAATCAAAGCAATTCTAAGATGAAATTGTACAAAGACCCTATTACTGCAAAGCAAGGATGCTCGCTCAGTATTAGCAGAGTGTATCTACAAATTACTGGGGCCTGCATTAGTCTTCATTTCAGGGGCACAAAAACCACATAATGAAACCCAAGAGAGGTGACTCCAGCAGACTACAGGGACCTTCCAGTTACGGGAACAGCATCACAAGAAGGGCAATCTTTTTAGCAAGAGTAAAAGTCCAAATCACACGCTGTTGCTATAATGCTGAACACATTTGCTCATCTGAAAGCCCACTTACTTAAAGGGGAGCTTCTTGTCATTCGGCTTGATGCAACGCACGTAGTGCGGGGTGGTGGCGTTCAGAGTCTCCATGAGCAAATGCAGCGATTTGCGGAACTGAAAGACAAAACCACTCGTTTTGAGGAGGGATGAAGGTGCTGTACCGTGCAACCCAAGTTGGCAGGTGCTGCAAGCCACCTGTGGTGCCAGCCTCTGGATGTGACACAGCATGAACCTCCCCATCAGCCCAGCACATGCAGGAGCAATTCAGAGAAGTAGGTTGAGGGCTTCCAGCTCAATGATGTACAACCGCAACAAGTGTTTGCTCAGGGCTTTACCCAGTTGGGTCTTGAAAAATATCCAAGGGTGGAGACAGCACAACTTGTTGTTGCACTGCTTGACTGTCCACACAGGGGAAAAAAGTGTTCTTTTTCTCAAGTTGTTTCAATTTATGAGCACTGTAATACATTGGGATACGGTCCAGCAAATCCCCGAGTGGCCTCCGCCATCCTTGTACTATGTCTCAACTCCTTCCAGTCAAGACTACTCAAGCCTGCTCTTCCAGAGACACTGCTAGAAGGTGTCCAAAATGCAACAGCCAAACTGTTCCCATCCTCAACACAGGTCACGGGAAGGTCTCCTCACTCCCCCCCCCCCCCCCCCCCCCCCAGCTTTTTATTTATCTCTGCTTCAAACTGAAGAAACAAGATCTGAACTGTAAAAACATATCTGGATTCACCTGCCCCATTTCCCTACTGTCAACTGACCCGCTCATATCATACGTTACCTGGTGCCCCACCGTTTCCTTGTGCTCCTTATTAGTAGCTTTGATCACTGGTCTGGCAGAACGGATGCTGATTTTGGATGTTCCCTTTCCCATCGAAGTGGTGGGTGCAGCATCCTTCTCATCTTGGAATAAGTCTGCTACCATTTGATACTAAAACAAAAGACAACATCTGAGCACCTCTGGCCCTGCTCTTTGCTGAACGAACCTACCCAAGTCGGTCATTTTTCCCCCATCTTAAAGCAGGAAGGGAAAAAAGGGCAATAAAGTGAAATCAAGAAGCGTTGCCTCCATAAACCACGTCAGCAGGACCATTGGCCATTCTGTTTTGTAGTTCATCAAACCTTGAAATGCGCACATTAAATCAAACAAGCGAAAAAAAGAGGATGGCTAGCTGAAAGGCTGCATCACTGACATGTTGTCCGAGGCACAAAACCTCCTGAACATGAAGAGACTCTTGCTCCCAGGCTTCGTTCAAGCTACTCATTCAGTCCTGATGGCAGCAAGGATGCTTCCCGCACAGTGTATCCCCCAGGAACGGGGTCTCCACATGAGGACAGGCAGCAGCCCGCTCCCACCACGGCCCCAGAGGCACCCCTGCTTTTCTGAACAATTAAGAGACACCAGCACTTCCTCACTAACTATCTGCATTTCAGCATGAACAAACAAGGCGACAGCAGGACCGCCATTCTGCAGCCCTGAAAGCACCACATTTAGCTCCTCAGATCCCTGAAGTTGGGTTTCTGGCAAGCCAGCAGCAGCATTTCCACTTCATAAATGGGAGAACAAGCGAGCTGGCAAATGCAGTTAATGCTATTTTTTAAGGGGCAGGATCTTCAAATTTGCATTAGGCTGGGGAACTTGAATACTAAGTAAGTCACCATAAATCTGGTCTGTTTAGCAGAGCTGTTAAATTTTCACATCTCAAATCCAGCTATGCACCCACGCTGGTTTCCGCTACAGCTGCACTTACATTCAAACAGTAAATTCTTAAACGTAAGAAAAACCACTGTCACCAGGTGGGATTTCACTTATCACCAAGCTGAGCTGGGCTCCAGCCCGGTGACACTACCAAAGCACCCTCGATGCCGTCCCAGCAGTATGCACACCACCAGCAACACCTGCTCTGGAGCATCTGTGGGAGAGGGCACCAGCATCACGCTTCCCTGGTCCATGGCACACCGTGCCCGACATGTCCATGTGAAAACACCGACACGAGGCAGCAGTGCACTGCACAGTCCCTCCATCCCAGGCTCCTCTGAAAGCCGAGCTTGGGTATATTTCCAATAAGGTCCTAAGAAGAGTGCAGGGGTTTACCACTTTATAGACATTAATGGACAGCCCCATGCCGTAAAGGGCTGCCTGGCTCTCTGCCACATCCCTGGACTGAGACAGGAATATTTCCAGCCCCAGCCCCACAGGCTGTTCGCACAGCTTGCTAGCATGGCAGCCTAAATACCACTGTGGAAAGGAAACTGTTTGCATTACATTAGCAAATTGCTTGCAGGCTCCAAGACAGCACCTGCTAAGGATCTGCTTCATAGCACAGCTTTTATTTTTATCTCTGCAGCTCACTCACCTCCTACCAGAATAAAGGCTCACACCTTCTTTGCCTAACCCTCTATCCCAAAAAGAGACATCCTGACAGCTGTTGTACTTTGATGACATGTCACTGTTTTGGGTGCTTTGCCTCCTGCAAATATGGGATGTTTGGGTGGCACGTGCTTGATGCTGGAAGACATCCAACACAGGCTCCACTTTACTATCTTGTGCTTGACAATGCAGTAAAACCCCCAGCTGTAATTTCAGGTTTCAAAATATCTTCTTAATGCATAGCTGGGAGTGCCATTGACCCCTCCATCCGCTTGCTATTAATAACAAGAGTGCTTGCTCCTGCACAAACGCTCAACATGAATCTTAGGTGAGCTTTCAGCTTGCATAATGCAAAACTGGTGTAACTGGGATCATCTTTAGCAGCCCAGGATCTATTCCACAGATGCTGGGGGATAAGCAAGAAGGACAGATCCCTCCTTCCCAACTGGCAGAGTCAAAACTATTGGTGCATTATTTGTAATTATAGAGAACTGGAATATAATATCTTAACAGCATGCTCATATACTTTTGATCAGTATTCAAATAAATTTCCTTAATTCAAAGAACATCAACTCTCAACTGTTGCAGCTGACCAGTGCTAACAAAACTAATTAGCTGCTTTATAAAGTCTCTTTCACCATCTTGTTGACAGCAGTAATTGCATTCCATTTCGCAGAAGGCAATTCTGCCTTGGTGGGAGTGCTTCATCAGCAACGCACTTGCTGACGGAGAGGTGTTTAAGTCCTTGCCATGTTAAATTGACAGCATTCCCTCTTGCCCTGTGTATCACCTTAGTGGGAATACAAAGAGGAATGCAGTGAATACTGTACACAGGCCTGATCCTGAGTACAGGACAAAGTCCTCATGGCACAGCCTTTTGCAGCACAAGTTTAAGCTTTAGTCAAATTAGCACATTTGAGTGGCAGACAGCGTTGCCACTGCTGCTCTTTTTGGTTCAGAGAAACTGTGTTGCTTTCTACAGAAAAAGAGAAAAAGTTTTATTTGTTTATATCTATGGAGGGCACATGGCAGGCAAGAGGCAAAAATCAGGATAACTGAATCTGCCGGCCAATGGGGTTAGGGAAAGCAGGAGCAGATGATCAGGTTTTGGGGGCTTTGCAGGAGGAGGGCGAGGATGTTCCTGCCAAGGGAAACGCTGCTCTTCCTCCTGGGACAGCACAGCATCGGCACAGGCTGACGACAGCCACCACTCCCATGTCATTAAAGAAATGGCTCAAAGGCAGAAGTTCAAACTATCACCCAAAGCTTCTCAGAGCCAAGTGCATTTAAGAGTGTTTTAAGCTGGATCACAAATGCAGATTTTGGTGTCACCTACAAAGCCACCACCGTGAATTCACAAGGTCCTAACACCTGATCCCAAGGAGCATAGCTTAGTTTGCAGGCCAAGTAAGCCCAAATCTTTGGCCCTAAGGCATACACATTAATGGCTTAAGAAACTCCATGGTTTAGGTCAAGCAAACCAGTTGAAAGGAGCAGGGTTTGGGTTATTTTTGCTATTAAACCAAAGCCCAGCCCACTCTGATAATATATAAGGACCATAATATAAGAGAGAGTGAAGAGGAGGAGATGCTGTTAATAAACCCATTTCAGCATTTTTTTTTTAATTTCTTTTTTTAAGGAATGAGTTGCAGGCAGCACCATCCCCACCACTCTACAACACACTACCCTGATGAGTTACAGTTCTCCACGACGCCTACGGGGAGAAGTCAAACAGAAATCCCTATCAGACACTGCCAGTTTTGCAACACTACCTACAACAGCAAGTTCAGCACTGGCTAAATAATTCATCATACAGCATCAATTATTCCTGCAGGTTACCTGGCATTTCTAATAAGCTCTAATCATGCCCAGTTTTTACCCCGGGAAAGCTGTGAGCTTCCCGAACACACAGAGCTCTTGATTTGGGTGTTATTAAAGCCCAGTTTCAGTTGTTAGACTCTCAACTACCCCCATGAATGAGAAAATTGCACATCTTGCCATCTTTTTGTGTGAATTCATTGCTTAGATGGAGGGCAAGCCACTGACAACAGTCAACTAATTTCCCATTCTCATCTCTCTCAATTTTGACAGGAACCAACTCCTGCTTAAAATGCTCCTAAAAATAATACTTCCTCCCTTCACCCTCATCACGCTCCTTATTTAGGGTGGCATTTGGAAGGTCACACCCAGCCATAAACCCAAGGGAGGGTGGCACAAAGAGGAGAAATCTAGATACGCGACACATCTGCTTGCAATATGCAGGGGGGATTCAAAATTTGCAATGCAAAAAAATAAATGCAAGTTAACAAGCTGGCCCGTGCTGGGGGAGGCTTTGAAATGGTTTGGAGAAAAGCAGATATATTCCTTCCCTACACCACACACAAAGTCTGGTGGAAACAATGGTGCCCCAGAGTCATGCAGTCTCAATTTTGGCTGCTTGATGGTGTGTTGGACTTTGCAGGGCTGGATTTTCATACTAACTTCTTAATAAGAGAGCTGCCCCTGGAAGGGTTAAGGTAGTTTAAAGTCTCAACTCATTAATTGACAATGAAAGACTCAAGGTTGCAGGGGGAATTTTTGGTCTGGTTTTAAACAACAAAAACTTGAAATGCCCTAAAAGTCTGCATCATTGACAATTTTAACCCAACCCACCCAAGTGCAAATGCATGCTCATGGAGAAGAAGTGTCAGTATAAAACCAGCTCAGTTCACACATGCAAGTGGGAAGTCTCCAACTTGAAGCCTGCTTGCCAAGTGCTCATTTACTGCAGGCACGACCCACGCCGAAGCCTGCAGAGCCCCACAGCTACTGCTTTTCTGCTTCCAACAGCCCACCGAGTTCACAGCCCTCAGGACTAACAGAGACTTTAAACAACAGGTGCCAAAAAGCTCTTTACCAGGAGACCTGGTATTCAAGGTCAGTCAATACATCTCTGTTGGCACTCATGCAATAAGGTGCCAACAAGTCGTTTTTACAATACTCGGGAGAGGAAGGTACATGGCACAAATCTTGTAATACAAGAGCAAGAGCAAGCATGACCATTAATATGTGTTAATTTGTTAATATTACATATTGGCAGCAGTGTAAAATAGCTCTATCAGCAGCTGGAATGTCTCAGAGTTCATGTTAGATTTCCGACCCTGTATATTAACCCTATTTTTTGCATACTAATTATTTAAGTAATTAAAAGTTGTAGGGCCAAACATGACGGACTACAGCTAAGGAGAACAGCCATTTTCATACAGAAGGGTGGTAGGGTCAGCAACACTACCCACAATATACAAACTACACTGCTGACCATGGCTTTTAATCCCAGGATCACCTGGGGCTCCACATGCTTTTGAGAACACCTTTGGTGCCAGGTGATGGGTGGGGAGCTCCAAGCAAGAGTTAAGTGGGATTTACACTGCCCCATACCTGGCTGTTCCTGATTTTTGCTCTCAGTGACCAAAAAAGATCATCAACAGGTTTGGAAAGGATTTTTTTGATGCACATCAACGGGACACTGACACCAGGGCAGAGGAGAGCAGAGGACCATGCACATCCACGCCTGGGAGCAACCGTAATCCCCAGCAGCCTCATCCCTCCTCGCCCCACTTATTCCCTCCTCCACACCCCATTTATTTGCCTTTTTTTGCTACTGTTCACATAGGTGCCTCCAACCACTTCTGCATACATGAAATGCTGCGGCATGACACAGGAATGCAAGCATGAAGCTCACGCTTTGGAAAGCGGCGGTGCTGATTATCTCCCGACTCACTGCTTTTACCTTGCTGGCTTTCAGGATGTTGATCTGTTCCTCATACACGGTGTCCCTGTTCTTCTCCAGAAATCCCTCACTTTGGTATTCCACCTAGGAGGAGACAAAGGAAGAAGCCCAAAGGATAAAGTCCAACCACACAGGGACAAGGTGCTGTGTCCCACCACTGTTGGAGCTCACCTGAGAAACCAGAGAGGGAGAAGTGGGGGGAATAACTGCAATTTAAAGGTCACTTTTTAATCAAAGAAAGTGAATCTGAATAAAAGCAAAATCCTTAACACAAACACAAATTGTTTCTTAGTCATGAAACTGCTCTATATGGGACCCAACCGCACTTCCGTGGAAACCAGGGGTAAAAATGCAAGTATCATCAGTCCCTCTACATGCTCTTTTGTTCACTCCTGAACTCCTTGTAAGCTAATCAATAAACCTCAAAAGATGTCCTGACTACATCTCTTGTAGGTCTCTTGTTGCAGAGAGTTGAGGTGCAAAGGAAGACTTTTGAGAGGACAGATGAAAATTTTATTTTATTTTTTACATCTGAAGTTGGCTGAAATAACCGATCACAAAAGGCAAAGCTTGCAAAGGAATATAATTTGTGAGGGATACACGTGCAAAATCACGAGCCTAAGGAAAGGTGAGTATCAACCTTTGCCATGAAAAGTGCCACTTGCATCCAGGGCAAACCTGGTTAGGAGAAGTGCCTGTGCAGGATTGCAGCACCCACGTGTTGCCTGGCTCCTCAGACACGTCCCCAGGTTGACATTACATTTTCCTTTCTAACAAAGGTGTGTTTTGGGTAACTGCAAGCTTTTAAGATTCTTATTTGCTGTGAGTGATGCCTGCCACATCAGGGTTTCAGTGAAGCTGGAGCCCACGGGCAAGACCCTACAGCACCGGACACTGGGATTCAGAGTCCCACAGTTGGCATCATCTCCCTCAAATGTGGGATCAGCCCAGGGGTCACCTCTCACACACTCCTCCCCACCATGCCTTGCTGATGCTCGCAGCTCCTGCTCTTCAAAAATAATTCCCTTTTCCAATACATTTTCAGTCAAGCTGCCCTTACAGAAATTCATTTTGCTGCAGCTTTGAGAAAGAGGATTTTTCTATCCTCTAGAAAGCACAACTATTTAAAGCTTAGCACAATAGTTCAGAGGCTGAAGTCCTCCAAGCTGATCTAGATTTGAGCACCGAACCGAGATTACTGCCAACCAGGCATGCCTATCACCAAAAAGCAGCTCACCAGTGCTATAAACTAATTTTCCTTCATGCGGCTCTTTTTTCCCCTCCATGCATTTCCCATTTCTGCGTTCAAGTCCCAGCACATGCAACGGGCACCCAGTTACCTTATCGGAAAAGTGCAGGACGATGAAGGAGGTGTTGGACATGCGGGGCTTCTGGAAGTGCTGGCTGCTGGCGTGCTGGTCATACAGCTTCTGTGCCCAGTTCTGGTCGGTGCCTTTGGGAACCTGGATGGGGAGAAAATGGACCACAAAGTTGTGGTCAGGCATGCAAAGGAGGTGCAGGGAGGTTTCAGAGGAACCCTCCTTGTGGGCTTCCTGTAGTCCACATGGGCTACAGGAACATTTGAAAAACAAAAGTGCGTCCCCCAGTTCTAGGAACGTGTGCTATTTTATTTTAATGTATATTCTTGACAAACACACTAAAATTTCATTTCCAGTGAAAAACACCCAAATGCTGGTTCTGCTCCAACAGCCAGAACAGCTCTTGCAGGAAAAAAAAAATTAAAGTAGTATTTTTGCACTTAAGTTACATTAATTGCTTAGGCACCAACATTACCTTTTTTAATGCAGTTTTTGGTGACCAAATAGTTTCACATGCTGCCACCTGAGACAACAATCAAGAGGTTCTATTTAATTTAAAATAATAATAAAGTTATAATTTTAAAATATTAAAATAATAATAAAATGATAATTCTTAAGACACCTCTGCCTCTCAGCAGGCTTGGGGTGGGGTCACTTGGATCCCAAACACAGGATGCATTAACCTCAATTGCACACAGGGTTGGGACTTCAGACCCACATACCTGTCCTACTGGAGTCGAATGATTCCAGTGTCCCCCCCCTCCCATGCATCCAAACCCCTGTGCCATGAATCTTCTGGATGCCAAACCCTCCTTCTGCATCCTATTTCCATCAAAATCAGGGTTCAAGTCTTACATGGACCTGCCCTTGAAAGAATTTGGCCATGGTACACCAAGATATCAAGTGCTGCCTAAGACACTGCTTTGGTAGGATGGGACAGAGAATGGAGAAATCCTAAACAACTGCAACGACAAAAAAAAAAAAAAAAAATCACGGCACTACCTGTGCAGCAAGGGAATGGGCTACTTTTCACAAATCAGCAGTTACAAGGAGGGGTTGAGCTTACCTTCTACCCACCACCTGCAATTTTTACCCACTAAACCATTGTAAACATCAGTTAATGCAATATATTGCCAATATCAGGGGAAAAAAACATTGGGTTTGTATTATTTTGTGCTTACAAAATAATACAATTCCCATAAAGACTCAATTTTTTAGGCTATGTTTAGGTCCCTCTCTGCTAACTGGCCAAAATGCCCAAAGCTTTTCAAAAGAGATAAGGGTGTACAAGGAAAGCTGCATGGCTGTAAGTATCTGTTATTTTGTACTTTTCCAGCAAAAGAAGTTTGCCACAAAGCAAAATTCTTGAAAACCAAAGGAAACAAGGAGTGAAGTTGTTACACTTGAGGGCTGGGGACCACAGCTGATGGGGTTAGTCCCCATGCCTCCTTGCCTGCCCAGCAGGGATGGGAAAGACTGGTGGACCCTCCATCACTGCCAACAGGACAGCAATGGTTGCACATACACATTTTAACAAAAAATGGCTGACCAGATTATTTAGGTTAGAAAAAGAGAAGTGTCAGAAGAAAAGCATTAGGCGATATTTAAAATTAGATGGGGCAAAGCCTAGAAACCACAAAACAATTATGTAGCATCAGGGAAAACTCTGGATCTTCCATCAGGTCTTTACATAGACCTTTATATGAAAAGTGACAGAGGAAATAGGGTCAGAAAACAGTAAGAAGGAAAACTTGAGACAGATGAGGAATATTTCTTTATTCTGCTCTGAAATAGCATTTGATTTCATGGCAGCAAGCCAAAACATGCCAGAAGGGTTCTGGACATGGGGACGAGCAGCTCCTGCCCACCCCCGTTAACTGGAAAAAGTAGCTGAATTAAATGCAGCAGCCACTCATGCAAGCCATGCTATCCCAGAAATATTTTATATTTTACCATTGTAAGCGTAGCCAATTATGGATACACATAGAAATAATATAGATTATATATAAATATTAAATGGCATTAATTTATGCAATTATATACATATTTTATTTATGCAAGATAGACATGCACATTTAAACTATGGAGTTATAAAAATGGAGATGGGTTTCTTTTTTTATCTGTCATGGTTTATAACCCCAGTCAGCAACTAAGCACCACACAGCCACTCACTCACTACCCCCACAGTGGGATGGGGGAGAGAAACAGAAGAGTAAAAGTGAGAAAACTTGTGGGTTGAGATAGGGAAAGCAAAAGCCACGCACGCAAGCAAAGCAAATCAAGGAATTCCTTCACTACTTCCCATGGGCAGGCAGGTGTTCAGCCATCTCCATGAAAGCATGATCTCCATCACGCGTAACAGTTACTTGGGAAGACAAATGCCATCACTCCGAATGTCCCCCCCCTTCCTTCTTCTTCCCCAGCTTTATATACTGAGCGCGATGTCATATGGTATGGAATAGCCCTTTGGCCAGTTTGGATCAACTATCCTGGCTGTGTCCCCTCGCAAATTCTTGTGCACCTGGCAGAGAATGGGAAGCTGAAAAGTCCTTGATTTAGTATAAGCACTGCTCAGCCATAACTAAAACATCCCTGTATTATCAACACTGTTTTCAGCACAAATCCAAAACATAGCCCCATACTAGCTACTATGAAGAAAATTAACTCTATCTCAGCTGAAACCAGAACAGTATGGAAGATATGCAGCACTTGCACAGAGCAAGCAGTTTCAGCCTGAAAATCAGGACACCTCATCCAACTTTGATAGAGACATGACTGCATTTCTTAGAGAATTTTCCATTTCCTCTGAGGATAATTTAAGTCCCTTGAAAAATCAATCCCAACTGGCTCCTCCTCTCCAGAGCACTGAAGTTGCTCTTCACGTGTTCCCTCCAACTGCAAAGCATTCAAAGTCTTCCTAGGAAGTCTGCTGTCCCCTCTACAACAAGGCCAACCATACCCTAAAGCCATAGCAGACATCCAAGCAAGTCTTCCACATGCCCTCCCAACTTCCCACAACTAGATTTTCAGAAGACAGCCTCCCTCCTTGATGCCTGTCTCTTCTGATGGGTTCTACATTGGTCTCCTCTCCTCAAGGGCTCTGATCTTATCCCAGATTTTTTCCCACCTGTTGGCCTTATGGTGACTCCCTCCACATTTCACAGTTCACCAGTAGGGAGGTTCTCCTGGATGCCCTTCTCCCCTTTTCCTCCTCTTCAGGCTCATCAGTTTGTGCTACAGCACTTCAATGTTGCACCTGTCACAGTGACCTTCGTTTCTGGCCAAGGCCCTTTCTGTGCATGGGACATGAACTCTTGCTGTTCCTCTGGCATCTTTTTAGGCCAAAGTAAAATAAAGAGGTCCTAAAAGCTCAAGATCCAGGCAGGTGACACTCCAGTGCAGGAAACAGGGAAAAGGCTCTTTGAGGACTCCAAGGTCACTTAGCAGAGGACATAAGGTAACAGTCCTGTGAAGATTATAAGGCTTCCTGGGCAGACCAGGGACATAACTGGAGGTTGGACCAAATGACTTCCAGAAGCCCCCTCCAACCTTAATTCTACAACAGCTTCCAACTCTTAAGACCTCAAAGCTATTTAAAAACCCCCAAAACCAAACATATCCTAAAGCCCTCTTTTTCAGAGCTAGGGGTTTTATCGTTTGCTTTCATGAGACAGGTTCAGTCCTTAAAACTCCAATCTCAATTCGAGAGCCCTCTCTTTCATTGCCAATTCCCATTTCAACCCTGCCTGGTCCCCTTCTTCTCCAAACAGTTACAAGACTCTCATTACACACCAAAGGTATATGACCTTTGTTAGCTGAACCGCTTCAGCATGTACCCAACCACCCCCTCCCCAACCTCACATTAAAGATTTTAAAAAAAAAAAAAAAAAAAAATTTATCCATACTGTGAAGTGAGAACATTAGCGACAAACCCTCCGCATTTGCACTAATGTTTCATTATGTTGCCAGGACCCCCTCAATGCCATTTCAAGACCCAGAGTATATTTATCCGCCATTGTATGTGCTAACAAGATGACTTGCAATTACCCTATTGTGGTCCCGCGCCTGCTGCAGCCAACTCTCCCCAAGAGGTGAAACGCTGCTGCTGGTGATGCAGGGGTGAAGGTTTTCATTCATAAACCGGTGCTTTCAGTTGACAGGCTTTGCTGAAATTTTCATAAAGCTGGAAAACGCTTGCAGATTATTATAAAAGAGCCGATTAGGGGGCCCATAATAAGGGTCTGTGAGTAATGACATTGACATGAGTAATTGAGCATTCCCCATTGACAGGTAAATACCCAGATAACTGGCATTTGATGGGGGAAGTAGATCTTGTGTTTCAGTTTTTTGGTCAAAAAAAAAAGCATGGATGGAAAAAGTAATGCCAGGCAGATTTACAGCAAAGTTGCCCATATTACTACTGTTGCATAGGAGTCGCTCCGTCTAATGCAATGTCACCAGCAGCAACTAGTGCCAGGTGCTTCAGAGAAGGAGCAAAGGGCATTATCAGCCAATATGGCACAAGGGAAACTTTCCTTATGGTCTTCACAACACCCAGGAGCTGGTTCGAGCCTGAAGAATTTAACAGGCTTAATAGTGCAGAGACCAAATGAAATGGTGCTGAATATCAAGCAAGTAATCTGACCTTCTGAGCCAGCACTGGCTAAGATGCTATTTTAAGGGCAAATTAAATTTAATTTGTTCTCATTTTTAAGGAGTCTTCCGGAGACTGGATTTGAAGAGGCCAAAGCCCCAACTCATCACAGAGAGATAGCTGGAATGTCTGTACCCCAGACAAGGGCTGAGCTTGTGGGACGTGCAGGTTGGGACAGCCTCATCATGACTGGGAAGGCAGCCCTATTGCTTGGAGAAGAGCAGCCACTTGACAAGTCACCTTGCTTCCAGACAAGTTATACATCTCCTTAAACCCCAACAGGGACACTAGTCTAAATAATGGATCCAAAACCTTTCCCTCTGATGCAACGTGACACTCCTGCCCTCGGGCCACTGGATCTGTCCCATACCCATGGATCCCACAGAGCCAACAAGAATTCATTGTGTCCTTTTCATCACCTTGGCTATCCTGGTGAGGGGCCCCTTCCCTGCTTCAGCTCTCCCACCACCCCTTGCCTCACCCTTCCCTGCCCTTGTTCAAAAACCCTCAAAGCCCTTCCACAATCAGTAAGACATTTCCTGGCACAGAATATATCCAAGTCACAATGGAAACTCTTCCCAAAGACAACTTGTTGATCAGACCATAGCAGAACCAGTCTGAGGCTCCACAAAGCAGCCATATTCAGCAGGAAGGCTGTCACCATCCCCTTCCAATAGGCTGTTCTCAGCATTAAAAAGGCTTATTTCATGGTTGAATCTAACTTCAACTTCTAGCTATTGCATGCTAGGGTTTTTTTGTGTCAAAGGGTCTGAAAACCCTCCCACTGACTATCACAACCACTCATGTGCAGCGCTCAAGTTTCTTTATCCTCAGTATCACAATGTTTTATAGCCCTGATCTGATAACACTCTCTCCAGTATTTCCTCATCATCATTGCTGTGCAGACACCAGAACTGGAAGAGATACGAGCTGCTCTGCCCAGTGTAGAAGCCCTTTTCATCGCAGCATCACACTGAGCTCTCCTGTTGAGATGACCATACCTAAAGACTCTGGACTTTCCACCTATTCTTCATGCCGAAGACCTTCAAAACAGGCATCCCAACTTCAAGAAAATCTCCCATCTTACATTTCTTGTTCCTGGATATATTTGATAATTCATGACTGAACAAGGAGTGAACAAAGAGTCCAACCTTTCTTATGGATTCTCATGAAGGGTTGCCCTTCTGGCATTTCTACTCAACTTTTAAGCAAGATTTAATTTAGGCTGTTATGAGACACGTGATAAAAGACAGCAAACTACTCTCCCAACATTACAAGCTTGGTTTAAAAAACCCAACCAACCCACCCAACCAAACCCAACCCACCCAACTTGGTTTTAAAAAAAACAACCAACCCACCCAACCAACCACAAACCCAAAACTCAGAAAAGCCGAGGGAAGACAAAATTCCAAACCCCAACAGAAGAATGCTGAAGGAATGGCTAAACAATAAGCCTACACAACTGAAGACACTTCTACAGGTCATCCCTGGCTCCTGCTTCTCTATCTCAAAGGAGCAGAAGGGACATGCAATTTTGGTCTTCTGCAAAACTTGTGTGAAATCCAGGCCTGCCTGAAGTCAGCCAGAGCTTGTCATCGACTTCAGCAAATCTTCATTATGTGGCTGATGTCCCTTGACACTGCAAGGTTAACCAAACAGGAGACCCTCCCAGATACGCTTTTTTCTATATGCCAAGTGCCACTGAAGCACAAATTCCAGCATCTCTAGTCTGTACACTAAATGCAATCGACTTTACCCCAAATAGCTATTGCAAGAGGACTCAGGTTTCCCTTGGGACAAAATAAGGCTTGAGACAGGGAGGAACTCCAGTCCTGGATAACACTGAAGAAATCAAAAGTCACAAGCAATGGCTATCCCTATGCACAGCCAGACCAGAAACATGAGCTCTGGCAATACATGGTGAGACCAGGTACCCAGGCTGGTAGCAAACATCTGCCAAGGAGGTTCTGAATGGTCCTAAAGCAAATCAAATGCCAACAGCCTACCCTAGCCACGAGCACCCCAGCAATGCACGTGAAAGGAGACGTTTACCCTCTTGCAAGCTACCACAGGTTAAAGCCCATTCTTTAAGCTTTTATAAAAATAAAAATGCCAGCAAAAAGGTGGGCGGTCCTCTTTATCTTGCACTCTTCATCCAGTAGGTCCAAGATACCAAGTTTTGTCTCTATAAGGTCTATGCAGGGCTGGTTATCGTAGAAGTCTATGAGAGTCCAAGGGATTCCCTCCTTCATGTACTCTTCTTGTTCCAGCTTAAACACATGCTGAGAGTGGAAAAACAGCAGAGTTACCGACCATGACCCCAGCCAGCACAGCACCAGCCCCATCCCTGTTCACCCGCTCGTCCCCATGGAGTAGAGTATTCCCTCAGCACATCCAGAAGCCGTAGAAGCTTCAGGTGTCCTCACGTACAGCTTTGTACAGGCTCTGCCATTTACACAATCCAGCTTCTGGCAAGGAAAATAAAAGCTTTACACTGGGAAACCATAGGGCGGGGGGGGGGGGGGGGGGGGGGGGGGGGGGGAAGAAAAAGGACTTTAAATGACTGAAGCTGTCACTACATCTAGGTGGAAGCCATATATTGAAATGGCAATGACATATATATCTCTCAGGCTGAGAAAAATCCCTCTCTCCTTTAGTGCTCTGCTGATTAAACTAGTGACCTGCAGCAAGTTCACAAGCTGGGAGCCAAGCCAGGGCTGAGCTTGGGCGAGATGGGTGCCCCCATCTGTGAACAGAGCTTCACAAAGAGCACCCATCATCCTAGAAGAGATTGCAGCAGCAGTATCTAACTGACTAAGGAACATTTCTACTGTAGATTCTTATTAAAATAAAAAAATAATTTAAAAAAAAAAAAAAATCTTTGCATGGCTTATATCTCTCAGACCTCTGCCCAAGCAGATAAATTGTCTCTGGCTATTTCTGAGATACTCTAAGCATATTAAAAAATGATTTTTCAAATGCACTTTTTTCTTCAAAGATAGCTTTTTAAAATCTCTTCAAACATGTCATCTCAGAGTTTGAATTTATAAGCTTCAGAAGTGATAGTTGGTCATACTAAGATATGAATAGTGCAAATACAATCCATAATTTACTTTTCATTTTTAGCAGCAGTGATCTGATGCATTAGATATACTGCAAATGTTCATGTCCACGCATATGATACGGTTTCAAAGTGCTAAACTACTCCGCAGTACTTAGCTGCTCAAATTTAACAAGTTTTCCCTTGTATCCTGAAACTAATAATAATTTTTTTCCCCTGCTTACGACAAAGGCAGAAGATGACCCCTTACTGGTTTCATTTCCAGTGCAGGCATGTGCTTGTATCTAATAAAATAGAAGAACCTCAGGTTTTTGTGAGGCATGTCCAAGTGACAGGAAGTATGTCCAATCCTGCTATTTAATACAGAGTTTTAAGCCACACTTAATGGGCAGGTTTCCACTCATGCTTTGTCTCACACTGGAAATCAGGACTTGGCACAAGACCATCCAGGTTTCGGTTTAGGATTGAAACTACGCCAAAAAAAAAAAAAGGCAAACTTTCTACTTATTCAAAACCACCAGTGAACCTTTACATAAACCATTTGCAAACCTGCTTCCAGTATCAAGCTTATCAATCAACCAAGCGATGTTTTCAACTTGATATGAATATTTAGTGCAATTGCAATGCACAATCAGTACCCGGGAGAGATGGTATCCCAAGGACTATGTTCATGCTGGCCATGCAATCCAGCCAGGCTGCAGGTAAATGCCATTAAGCAGAAGCCAGACATACAATAATCCCGCCATGATACATTTTCTGCTAAGTTTTATGGAACATTTCCAAGCTGACCTTACCAAGTTGAACTGCTGCTGGAGTTTTTCGTTGGCATAGTTGATACAAAACTGTTCAAAGCTATTCACTTCAAAAGTTTCAAACCTGCAAAGCAATGAATAAATCAGTATTAAGCGTTGCTTTGTCTCAAAATCTACTTTTCTCTGCAACAGTGTCATCTGCGTGACGGGGAACACCAGTTATTCAACCATCTCTTTGCATTCCTCCTATCCCAGATCTACACTTTATTCCTCATTCCCCAAAACGTCTATCTTTCCTTGCCACAACTCAAGGGATTCAAGAGGTCTCTTCTGCTACACACAAATGAGATATTTGGTATGACTGTACCTTCCTGCCCATCAGCCAGTAGTGCTGTCTGAGACGAGAAATGTAACAGCCTCTCTCAGGAAAAAAATACTACGAAATATTAAGCCCAAATATATTCACTGCAAAGGTGATGGAGAAACAGTAGGTGCTGTCTTAGAAGACCCAAACCAGTATTTTTAATGCAATTCAATAGAGCAGAAAAATAAGGTAATTAAATTCATAGTTATAGCCTCTGTATTGCATCCCTGATAGCACAAAAATTAGATACACATGAGCAAGCAAGTTCTTGGAGGCAGAGGAAGAAATAGTGCTTTCAGCTCCAATTCCAACACGTTCCTTAGAGGGAGTTTGGTGTTGGTCTCAGTGATCCCCCTCTTCATCAGGGCTTCAAAAGCTCCCCTTACAGAAACATTATCCCACCCCTCCATGGGCCACTGGCCAACACCAAACTGAGCTCAAAACTGGCTTCCTAGTCACAATTAGAAAAGAAAAAAAAATATGCAGTTTTAATAACATAAACTAGAGCCAAGCAGGAGAAAGCCAGCAGAGCCCCCGGGGCAGTCGGGGCTGAAGCACACGGCATCCAGGGACAGGCAGAGGGAGCCAGGCTTGCTCTAAAAAAAAAAATTAAAAAAAATATTCAGCTACCACGGAGAATTACATTATTTATATTTCTATTTTTAAGGCACAGTTGGAGGAGGGAGAAAAAAAAAAGTCTGACACATGAACATAAGGATTAAACTAAGGGAAGAAGTGGCAAAACTCCCTGTGCTTAATGAATAAGCTGCCGTAATGATAAATGCATGGCGAAATAATTGCTTGGGTAATAGGTGCTGTAGGAGCTGGCAGAACAGTCTTAAAGCACTAAACAAATGAAGCCGCCCCCCCCCCAAAAAAAAAAAACCCCAAACAAAAAAAACAACAAAACCCCCCAGTATTTCTAGTACTTTCCGAGGACTACCTGGCTGTTATCCACGTGATGCAGCTATTCACCAGGTATTGCCAGATGGTAATGTGCTCACCACAGAAAATGCCTCAGCCCTCAGGAAAAGGCAATGAAAAAGGAAAACGGAAAATGTGAGAAAGGAGCCACTTCTGTGCTTTTATCAGCCCCACAGCCCTCAAGGAAACCCAGGACCAGCGCTCTCTCTGCCTGCCCCCAGGCTAGCATTGCCTTGGAAGCCGGTGCAGCCCATGCCAAGCAGAGGATGCTCAATCCCTCTGCATCCCAGGAACTGAGCTTTGCAATCTTTAAAGCAACAAAATCTGGTGCCTGGGACCAACGAATGTTTGTATTAAACACGTGGCCAGAGCCTCAATGATGAACATGTCCTTGAAGAGCTCCTGATGTGCTTGATCTTGGTTGCATGGCTGTCACACCAAGCAGATCAGCACCATCAGCTCTTGCAACTAAAGGGACATGACTTTCCCAGGACTCCTTGGAAATACCAACTCCTGCAGGTTCATGATCAGAGCAGCAGGGCAAGAAAAGATTTAATTACAACGGAGATGGAGAGGCACGGCAAGCTAGGTGGAAAAACACAACAAGAGCAGGGGTACAAGAGGAAAAGATATCAGAGTGGAAACTCTTTTTCCACTTCAGAGACATCAGATGTGATTTATGAACCTCTCAGCAAGTACTGGCCAGGGGGCAGAGCAGCTGTACAACATCAACTCCAAGGGAGATTTCGTGAAGTTGCTAATTAAGGGACTCCGCCAGCATAATTTGCTAATTGACAGAGCAGTTTGGTTGCCAGCTCCACATGTCCTCACCAGGAAGTCCTGCCCACACAAAGTGACTGCACTAAGACAACATCCTAATGAGAAAAGCAAACCAATGGCCATTTGGTTTCTATTCATTTTAGCGCACTATATCTTGATGCAAAAAAAAAAAAAAAAAAAAAAAGCATATTCACCACTCCAACCCATCACCATGGCTCTCAGGAAGGCACATCCCGGCTTGGGGACAGCTCTCATAAGTGGACACTGGGGGGCAAATGCTGCATTTTGGCTTTTCTCCTGTTCCCTATTCTGCTGCATGACTGATATCTCCTAAATACACTGCAGCACTGGGGTTTATACTAAAATATTTAAAGTTCATAAATAAGTCCGGCATACAGCTGGCCGCCTGGGTGTTCACACTTCACATGGCAAACAGAGGGAAAACAAGCCATCCCTATCAAGTCCAGGAATGCCACACAAATCCACTCTTCAGATGGATTGCAGTATTGCTACTATAACAAATTATGCACTTTCAATAAATATATAAAGGTCTTTAACGCTGCACCCTCTCACCCCAATACTAACAGAGAATTAAGGAAGCGGAGTCGAGCATTAGGAGACAAACCCCACAGCCTCTGCACCCTCTGTTTAGACCCCATCCCTAGAAATCCCACCCATGGGGACAGTCCTCCCCCAGGAGTGCTGGGACAGAGGTGCTCTTGGGATGTCAGGGATGTGCGGTGGAGGCTGCGTACAGGCTCCCTGCCTTTCGAGCTTAATCCATCTCCCAGAGGAAAAGAAAAAAGACATTTGGAAAAAAAAAATTCCAACATTTGCCAGAACGCATTAAAACTCCCAACTAACCTGAGTTTATGGAACCAAACCACTTTCAAGGACTGCAGAGACTCAGGATACCAGCACCCGAAGTCCCTGCATTGTTAATTACTCAGCATTTAGACAGCAATACCCCCTTCTGAAAGGGATTTATGGTCTCTTTAGGAGATCGGACTCACACACAAGTGTTATTAGCCCAGAGTGCAGACATTCATCCCCTGCAAACCTGCCTCTTACAATAGGACCTGCAGGTCCCCATGGGGGAAAAAAACCCAAACAAACCAACCCACACCCACAAAAACAAAACAAACACACACCGAAAAAACCACACACAACCAAAAAACAAACCTGCTGTACTCTTCAGTGACACCAGTGCTGTAAAAGCATCAGCTGGCCCACGCGCTGGACGTGACACACAGGAGACCTGCAGCTAAGGGAGGTTTTTCTTCCACACTAACAGGTTTTCAAGCCCAGCTTAATCTTTCATCTTCAAGTCTCCTTTTATTCAGATTTCTGAAAGACTGCATTTGATTTTGTAACTCAGTGGGGTCAATGCAGAAAGCTATCTCCCACAAAGCTCCATCTCAAAGCTTTATCTATCATATTCCAGACTGCAGAAATCTCTATTTGTAGGGACACTGATAGGAAACAGCTTTTCCACCTCATACAGTCTTCGAACCAGACTGTGCCAACCCCATCTGGTTATTTAAAATCTTCCAGGTCCTGTGCTGTATACCTAGGAGAGCCCAGACACTTGCAAACCTCTGACAGCAACCCCACCATCTCAAACCACCCCATTAAAATCCCAAACCAAAGAGGACTGTACTCTTAGCATACTTGGTACAAATGTTCCTGTAAACATTGCCATATGGCAGCAGTTGCTGATGGAGATGAGCAGGTAGTGGGCTACACCAATGCTCCAGCACTGACTTCTGGCATCCTTTCTGCTGCTGTGGCTGCCCAGTGGATGTTAAAATCAACATCCCAAACACCATCAGCTGTAGAAACCCCATGGGAGGTTTTATACACAAGATCCAATTCCAGTAACTGTGTAGGTATTATAGCCATAAAAGCTTTCTGCAGCTGACCCAGAATCACTTTGGCAGGATTTCATTCCGAACTTAAGGTTCACCTAGATCTGACAGACCTTATCGTCTGCCATTACACGAGATTTGGGATTGAGCAAGCACAGCAACTGCAGTGGGTCAGGGACTGGTTCCTGGAGCAGCTACAACTTGTCCATCCCACATTCCCCTCCAAAACAGGAGCAACCAAGTACCTTAATATACTAAAGTGAGCACCAGCAGGTCACCGCTGTCCCACTTCTCCCCTGTCCTTGCTCCCCAAAGAGACAGAAAAGGGATTATGTTGAAAGAGGGGAGGGGAAAACAACAAACCCAGAAGACCTCTTTCCTTTTCCACCCCACAAGTGACATAACTCCCTCTTTTCTCCTCCGTCTTTTGCTTCTTTGCAGCACTTCAGCCAAAATGAACTCTTCACAGACAACTCACATCCCTCTTCTACCAATGCTCAAGTGCCAGGATGACAGACCAGAGAGTAACTGGAAACCAGTCCGAATTTAAAGCAGCTCACTGCCCCTGAGGTTGCAGGCTGCAAGCCTTACCCTTGGTTATGCCAGAGCTTTTTGCACCTTACCCCCACCACTGCAGGTTCCCAAAGTCCTCCGAAAGCTCTCACTGCACAAGGGCCCTGCAGCAGCAGTTTCACAGCTGAAGAGGCAAAGTAGTTTCCTCAAACCCCACAGCAAGCCCAGGCAAAGCCAATGCAGTCTTTGGTCTCCACATCTGCGCCTTTACCCCAGCTCATCTTTAAGCTTGATGCTTTAAACAGCATGCAGGACAGAAATCCCAAATGGGAACAGCGCAGGAGATAAATCCCAAAAGCCAGCGCTCAAGCAGATCTCCATGCACTGTTTTGGGGTCAGGGTTGTGCAATCTAAAGGAGGCTCAAAACTGCAAACCACACACCACGACTACAATTTTTTGCATCCCTTTCTATTATTCCCATGCCCTGCCACAAGCCAAGGTCAAACATGCATGGCCAGAAGGGCAAGACAAATTAGAAAGGACTAATTTAACAGCCTTAGAAACAGAAAGCATGCCCACCCGTAGATATCAAGCACGCCGATGAAGGAGTGCTGCTTGACGGTGGTGCGCAGGGCCTTGTTGATGTGCTGCACCATCCAGTTGAAGAGCTGGGCGTAGATGTGCTTGGCCAGGGCATTCCTGGTGTTCACCACTTGCTGCACAGACATGTTCTTCACGTAGGTCTCGGCCACAGTGACAAACTTCCGATGGCAAAGCCAGTGCTGCATCTGGCTGTGCTCCACGCCCAGCAAGCTGCAGAAGTTGTTCAAGTGCTCATCCTTGCTCTGCAGGTAAAAAGAAGAAAAGTCAGCAGATAGTGACATTCCAAAACTGGAGTTTTAACACCAGGTTCCCAGGTCAGTGCAAGAAATCAGCAGCATTTCACACCTATCTAGGGAAATACTGTGCATCTCTGTAGTTGATAGGAAACAGAGAAGTGATGAGCACTCATCCAGTTGCACTAGTACTCAATGGACATGGAAGAAACAGCTCATACAGAGCTCTAAATGGTGGTAAACCCTATGGCTTTCCTCTGCTCTGGCTATCCTTAAGGTCTTGAACTTCATAAAGAGCAGATTTCCACAGTGACTGCCAACAGGAAAGAGCACTCTCCACTTTACTCCTCCTTGAGCTGCAGCTACCCACTCCTTCAGAGCAACCTTGATTAAGCCTAAAGTTAAAGCTTAGAGTATGTCATGACACCATGCCTTTTACAAACTAACCCCATTTTGAATAACAAAGTTGCAAAATGTGCATTACCAGAAGGGGCTGTGTTTTGCATAATCAATAAAGTGAAATGTGAACTTCATTTTCTCTCATACATTGTATTTTTTCCCCCTCAAACTAATACGAGGCAGTTCTGAGTATCTATTACGCTAAGATAGTGGGCACTGCCTTTTGGACAATGAGAAATCAATTTCCCTTTGCTCAGTGTAATAATACATATCTAAAAGAAATAAATTGTTTCCAGTTAGATACATGCTTGTATAGAAGCTGGATAGGTTTGGGGATGGAGAGGAAAACGCATTTTAAAAGACATCTAGGATGCTTTTTTGCTCGGATACCTTTTTGACCACAGATTCAAAGTCATAACAGGACTGATTTACAGAATCACAGAATTGTATAGGTTGGAAAAGACCTTTAAGATCATCGAGTCCAACCATAAACCTAACACTGCCAAAACCACCACTACACCGTGTCCCTAAGCACCTCATCCAAACGTCTTTTAAATACCTCCAGGGATGGCGACTCAACCACTTCCCTGGGCAGCCTGTTCCAATGCTTGATAACCCTTTCAGTGAAGTAAAATTTCCTAATATCCAGTCTAAACCTCCCCTGGCGCAACTTGAGGCCATTTCCTCTCGTCCTATGGCTTGTTACCTGGGAGAAGAGACTGACCCCCACCTCTCTACAACCTCCTTTCAGGTAGTTGTAGAGAGCAATAAGGTCGCCCCTCAGCCTCCTTTTCTCCAGGCTAAACTACCCCAGCTCCCTCAGCCGCTCCTCATAAGACTTCTGCTCCAGACCCTTCACCAGCTTCGTTGCCCTTCTCTGGACACACTCCAGCACCTCAATGTCCCTCTTGTAGCGAGGGGCCCAAAAGTGAACACAGTATTCGAGGTGCAGCCTCACTAGTGCCAAGTACAAGGGCACGATCACTTCCCTAGTCCTGCTGGCCACGCTATTTTTGATACAAGCCAGGATGCCATTGGCTTTCTTGGCCGCCTGGGCACACTGCTGGCTCATATTCAGGCTGCTGTCAACCAACACCCCCAGGTCCTTCTTTTCCACCAGGCAGCTTTCCAGCCACTCTTCTCCAAGCCTGTAGCGTTGCATGGGGTTGCTGTGGCCCAAGTGCAGGACCTTGCACTTGGCCTTGTTAAACCCCATAGAGTTCACCTCGGCCCATCGATCCAGCCTGTCCAGATCCCTCTGTAGAACCTTCCTACCCTCAAGCAGATCAACACTCCCACACAACATGGCGTCATCTGCAAACTTACTGAGGGTGCACTCGATCCCTTCATCCAGATCATTGATAAAGATATTAAACAGGACTGGCCCCAACACCGAGCCCTGGGGAACACCGCTTGTGACCGGCCGCCAACCAGAGTAAACTCCATTCACCACCACTCTTTGGGCCAGGCCATCCAGCCAGTTCTTTACCCAGCAAAGTGTACACCCGTCCAAGCCATGAGCAGCCAGTTTCTCCAGGAGAATGCTGTGGGAAACCGTGCCAAAGGCTTTACTGAAGTCTAGATAGACAACATCCACAGCCTTTCCCTCATCCACTAGGTGGGTCACCTTGTCATAGAAGGAGATCAGGTTGGTCAAGCAGGACCTGCCTTTCCTGAACCCATGCTGGCTGGGCTTGATCCCTTGGTTATTCTTTACATGCCGTGTGATAGCACTCAGGATGATCTGCTCCATCAGCTTCCCCGGTATCAAGGTCAGGCTGACAGGCCTGTAGTTCCCCGGGTCCTCCTTCCGGCCCTTCTTGAAGATGGGTGTCACATTTGCTAATCTCCAGTCAGCAGGGACCTCCCCAGTTAGCCAGGACTGCTGGTAAATGATGGAAAGGGGCTTGGTGAGCACTTCTGCCAGTTCCTTCAGTACCCTTGGGTGGATCTCATCAGGCCCCATAGACTTGTGAGTGTCTAAGTGGTGCAGCAGGTCACTCACCATTTCCCCCTGGATAATGGGGGCTCCAGTCTGGTCCCCGTCCCTGTCTTCCAACTCCAGGGGCTGGGTACCCAGAGAACAATTGGCCCTGCTATTAAAGACTGAGGCAAAGAAGGCATTAAGGACCTCAGCCTTTTCCTCATCCTTGGTCACTGTGTTCCCTCCCCCGTCTACTAGAGGCTGGAGATTCTCCTTAGCTCTCCTATTGCTGCTAATGTATTTGAAGAAGTGTTTTTTGTTGTCTTTTATAGCAGCAGCCAGATTGAGCTCTAGCTCAGCTTTGGCCCTTCTAGTTTTCTCCCTGCACAGCCTCGCTACACCTTTGTAGTCCTCCTGAGTTGCCCGCCCCTTCTTCCAGAGGTCATAGACTCTCCTCTTTCTCCTGAGTTCGAGCCAGAGCTCTCTATTCAGCCAGGCCGGTCTTCTTCTCCGCCGGCTCGTCTTTCGACACCTGGGGACAGCCTGCTCTTGTGCCTTTAGGACTTCCTCCTTAAAGAATGTCCAGCCTTCCTGGACCCCTTTACCCATAAGGGCTGCCTCCCAGGGGACTCTCTCGACCAGTCTCCTAAACAGGCCGAAGTCCGCCCTCCGGAAGTCTAAGGTGGCAGTTTTGCTGACCTCCCTCGCCGCTTCTCCACGTATCAAAAACTCTATCATTTCATGATCACTCTGCCCAAGACAGCCTCCAACCATCACATGGCTCACAAGTCCTTCTCTGTTCGTGAACAAGAGGCCCAGCGGGGCACCTTCCCTCGTTGGCTCACTCACCAGCTGTGTCAGGAAGTTATCTGCCACACACTCCAGGAACCTCCTAGACTGTTTCCCCTCTGCTGTATTGTATTTCCAGCAGACATCCGGCAGGTTGAAGTCCCCCACAAGAACAAGGGCTAGCGATCGTGAGGCTTCTCCCAGCTGCTTATAGAATAGTTCATCTGTCTCCTCATCCTGGTTGGGGGCTCTGTAACAGACTCCCACCACAAGATCTGCCTTGTTGGCCTTCCCCCTGATTCTTACCCATAGACACTCCACCCTATCGTCACCATCATCGAGCTCTAAACTATCCAGACACTCCCTGACATATTGGGCTACCCCACCACCTCTCCTGCCTCGCCTATCCCTCCTGAAGAGTTTATAGCCATCCATCGCCGCACTCCAGTTGTGCAAGTCACCCCACCACGTTTCCGTGATGGCCACCATATCATAGTTTTCCTGGTGTACAATGGCTTCCAACTCCTCCTGCTTGTTGCCCATGCTGCGTGCATTGGTGTAGAGGCACTTCAGCTGGGCTGTTGTCCATGTCTCCTTCGGAGAAAAACACCCCTTGCGTCTTTTGAGGTGTTTCACTGGCGTTTCCCTCTTGGCTATCGTTGCCTCAGTATCCCCTAGCTCAACTCCGCTCGACTTTGGCTGTGCCCCAGCGTACCCCGCGCATCTCGAGGACTCAGGCCGAGTGCCCTCGCTGGCACCCGCTCCCTCTAACCGTGGCACATCGCCCCTCAGCTTCTCTCGGGCAAGCCTGATATTATCCCCCTCCCCCTTCGAGTCTAGTTTAAAGCTCTGTCGATGAGCCCTGCAAGTTCCTGAGCAAAGATTCTCTTTCCCCTTTGAGAAAGATGAATCCCATCAGACGCCAGCAAACCCGGTGCGGCGTAGGTCATCCCGTTGTCAAAAAAACCAAATCCGTGGCGATGACACCAGCCACGGATCCATGCATTAATAGATTGGGCGTCTCTGTTCTTTCTTGTGTCGCTGCCCACAACTGGAAGGAGAGAGGAGAAAATAACCTGTGCTCCTGAGTTCCTTACTAGCCGTCCCAAGGCCCTGAAGTCTCTTTTGATCGCCCTAGGACTTCATGTTGCAGCTTCATCGCCCCCCACATGGAAGAGCAGTAGAGGGTAATAGTCCGAGGGCCGTACCAGGCTAGGGAGTACCCTCGTGACATCCTTCACGCGGGCCCCAGGGAGGCAGCAGACTTCCCTAAGAGGAGGGTCCGTCCGGCATATCGGACCCTCGGTTCCCTTCAGAAAGGAGTCACCCACAACTATAACCCTTCTTCTCTTCCTTGTGGAGGTGGTGGTAAGATGAGAGGTACGTTCTTCTGACCTGGGTGACACCTCTGGTGTAGATAGACTGTCATCCCCATCCTCCACTGACTGGCCTGCCACCTCCAGGGCCTCATACCTGTTGTGTAGAGGCACCTGGGGGGGCGAGGTGGGCAGTGAGGGCCTTCGCCTGCCGCCATGAGCGTGGACTCGCCTCCATTCACTCTCCTCCTTTGAGCTGCTGCCTTCAGCCCGGTGCGGGGGGATAGAGGATCCCCTTGATCGTGGGTTCTTACTGGCGGCTGCTGCTGCTCCTGTTCCCGTCTCGGGGGGGCAGAGCATGGCACCACCAGTCCATCTCTTTTTCAGCCTCCCTGATGCTCCTTAACCTTTCTACCTCCTCCCATAGCTCTGCCACCATGCAGAGCAAGTCATCCACCTGGTCGCACCTCACGCAGCTGTCCTCACGGCTGCCATGTGTGAACAGCGAGATGCCCAGGCACTCCCTGCAGCCCGAGACCTGGTTGGCGGCATGTTTTCCCGGCAGCTCCGTCTGGGTAGCCACATCCACTCTGGCGAGCGCAGAGGGCATCGCTTTCTGACGAGTGAGGACCATAGTTGAGTTCCTTCTGGAAGGATGGGGACTACCGAATGAACTCACTTCTCACAGTTCCTCTTGAGCTAGTAGGGTGCCTTCGCCTTCCCTACACGCCCTGCCTGTGCGAACTGCCACGCAAACTGCCGCGCCACGCCCTTCCGACGCGCCACGCCCTGTTTGCCGCGCTCCCTGGGAGATGCTCTTGTACGGGAAGGGGATTTCCGCCGTCACTCTCGTCCCCGCCCACGCTGAGTCAGAGCCGGGTCCTCGTCAGGAGCTCTCGCCTTCCTGCTCAGGGGCCGGGGGGGTGGCTGCGCCCTCCCTTTTTTTTTTCCTCCTCCCTTCCCTGCGCGGTTTTGCCGCGGTTTCGCCGATCCAGCAGCGGTCCCCCGACGCGGTCCTCTGTCTCAGAGCTGCTCGCCTCGGAGGCTTCGCTGAAAGCATTTCCAGCAGGAGCTTTGCTCAGCAGCAGCCTACACACAGCTTTCTTGCCATATCTTGCATTTTTACATCCCAACTGGGTTTCTGTGCCCCTTTTGTGTTCAGTGCTGGTGTCTTAATGGTGGTTGTTGCAGCGGTAGATTTTGCAGCTGGCCATGCAAACATGGACTCTGCACAGCAGGGATGTACTCAGCTCATTATTCGCAATCAGCTACTCTGTACAATACCGTGATGGTCCAAGAAGTGACATCACCCTCAACCCAAATACAGATTGAACTGCAGAGTAATAGCTCTTTTCCTGCTTGTAAATAGGGTAAAAAAAAATAAAAATAGCAAGTCGAAGCTGCAGCACAGCTTTGACTCCAGAATAGTTTATTTTGGTTTCTCTTAAATTCAGTGTCCTCCTCCATTTCACTGCTGCTTCGCAGATAGCTGTAAGAAACACTTCTGCAGTTCATACTAAAGAACAAGGTAAAGCCAACTAGGTCAATAGGAAGATGGATTTATACCTCTTAGTGTTACAGGAGAGACATATAATTCAGGCAAAATACTGAAAAACATTTGCAAGAGACTTCTGCTGGGAAGCCTCCAAGCAGAGCGATGCCTTACCAAGCAGGGTGAAGGCATGCCTGGTTTTCTCCAAGTCATCAGCATCATCCACACCATCGATAGATGTGTCGCCTCCCTGAGAAGCGTAGAAAAAAAGTCTTCAGCAGATGCTAGGAGAGAAGAAACAGAAGAAATGCATCAGCAAGCAGTAGCTTTCCAGAGCGTGCACTGAGACACTCCCTGTCCCCCATCCTGTCCATCCCTGAAGGGCACCCACCTCCTTTAAACTATGGTTTACTTAGAAATGGATGAAGTATAACCTTGGTAAGTGACTAACTACTTGCAGTGATGAAACCCCTTTGTCCCCATGCAAAGCAGGTTCAACCAGGGCAGAGATGTGGTATATTCAGGATTCCAATAACTGCTCTATTGCACAGGTGCATATTACTTCAAATACTAAGGTTACTACTTTCAATTTTCTTTTTTATCCTGTTTTACATACCAATGACCAATTCAGACATTTTAACACCTTTCCCACATAACGCCTTAAACCCAGGGAGCAAAGGGAATGGAGAAACACTTGCAGTGCCAGCATTACAACATTTAAGCATCCATGCTTTAGCAAAGTTACTTCAGGATGACGCAAAGCTAAATCCTATGGAGACCAAGAGGCATTTCAAATGCAGATACAAGAAGAAGAGATGGCAGGATTTATACCCACTTTAAAAAGCTTCACGTGCAATCTCCCTTCCTTAAAACAAGGGCTTATTTGAGGCCAAACCCGTTAAGGTATGTGCCCAAGGCTGCCAGGCTGAGTCCTGGCAGCGCGGGAGCAAGCTTGGCCCCGGGGAGGGCTGGGGGGAGCCCAGGAGGTGGACAGCCTCCCCATCCCACCCAGAATTGGTTCTCAGCACCAGCTTCAACTCATTTCAAACTGGGTAGGAGGGACTTGCCAAGAAAAGCTCAGAAAGATCACCAACACTCACGAACATATTTCCCAGTTATCATTAAAATAATGAGAAAAAGCAGCCTACTGTGCATTCCACATCAGCCTGCTGGTAACCATCAAAATCACTGCAATCTGCACTTTTTTTGACTCGCATTGCCACCAGAAGGTCCCCAGCCCTTCCCAGCCCTCCCACAGGCTTTTGCATTAGCTGTACGAAAAACATTTAATTCTTTTTGGTGTACAAAGCTCTGGGACCCAGAGGTTTCAGTACTCTGCTCATTGCCAGAGCATCGGGAACAAGGGGCAGAAAATGCTGATTAGGGTCAGAGAGCCAACGTCCATCCTGGTCCCCCAGCACAATGGGAGCTCACCCAACCGATGATGGAGCACATCGCATTAACAGCTTGATGTTGCTGCATGTCACCCTGCAAGATGCATCCAGGGCTGGCGGTAGTTGATGGGACTGGGATGTTTGGCACCCACCGCACCATGCAGAGAGCGGATTATGGCACCGCTCAGTTAGGGCATCGCTCAGCTACACCGTTTCCAGCCAGATTGCCCCACCTTGCTGGGAAAACCCCTAACTATGGACACAGCACCATATCCCTACCACCATGTGCCATGGAACACACCTCAAAGGAGAAACCCCCGTTCCCCATCAGCCTCCAATTATAACCATCCACATTGGGATCTGTTTCTGCCTCAAGTCGTCTCTGGTATAACTGACTCCAATATTTGTATTTCAATGTGTGTGCAATGATTTTAACCACAGAAACCCTCTGATTCACTGCAAACAAATAAAACATATTCCTGCTTTGCACCATTGCCCAAGCATCATTAAGTTAGACACCACACTTCGAAAGGCACTGCGTTGCACACCGACTCCCACATTTTAAGTAAAATATTTACTTTTAGTTTAAAAATCAAGCCTTTAGGATCACTCTGAAGAGCCAACACTTACTGGTTTGCTCTGCTGCGCTCACGTAAGTTTAGAGACTCTTTGTTTTCCAGCATTTTGCAATATAAAAGAGTGTAACAACAATTCTTTGTATGCGCAAGACCCAAAGCAACAGCTCCTACTTTTGATATGGAAAAATATACATCCTACTCTCTGTCTAATAAAAGGTGGATTTTCGCATCAAGATACTCCTTGTTTTGTATAAGCCTTGGGAAGACAAGGTTGACAGGTAAGGTAAGGTACAGCTCACATGAGGAATTAAGTTGGAGTTTTTGACTAGTCATCTCAAGATACAGGCTAGCATATCTGATGCAAAGTTGGTAATGAAAAAAAATCCCTTGAAAGAAAGAAAAATAAGTGAATTGTGCACATCTGCACTCACAGAAAACTGCCCAACACTAGTAATTCAACAGGTCAAGGCAGAGCCTGGTTCACCCCAACAAAAGCAGCTCATAGCACCCACATCCCCGTCCCCCAGAAGCCATCCCCCATCCCCACTGAGCGTGAGCAGCGCCGCATCTGCCAGCTAGCAAAACATTTCGGGGAGGTATTTTTAAGCTATCGCAAGGTGACAGTGCAGGAAACACCAAAGACACACAACTTCAGTTTTGGAGAGAATTACTTCTTTTTCTGTTGTTGCATTTTACCCAAATGCACAAGCAGCAGGCTGTATGGATACCTGCGCATCCTGTGATACAGGAAATGCACAAGCACCACAGAAAAGCACAGCTGGAGACTGACACGCACTGACAACATAAAATTTTGATCAGAAATGATCCAAGAAGTCTTCCCCTCCAGTGAAACACCTTGTGGGCTAACGGCCCTGGCACCCACCACCTCCTATGCCACCAGCTGTTGCCATTACGCATTCTCCCTTGAGACACCAAAGTCGAGAGCCACAGTCACAACAGCATAAAGATGTCCTGGATGATGCATCAGGAGAGCCGGGAGCTCTCAGCCTTCACTATTACCAGTCACCACAAATACAGACGATGCTTTTAGAGAGCTGTGTTGAAGAAAAAGACTGAGATTTCCTCTGATCCACATGTTCCCAAGAAGAGAAAGGTAGTTTCATAGCTGGAGCTCTCCCACATCAACTCATCTCCCAGACTGGGTTGAAATAATTTATTTCTGAATTTTAAGATGCCAGCAGACATCATCATTACTCAGGGTATCTTTGCAAAAATGAAGCGCATAACCCAATGGCAGAAACTCTTGAAAGTGCTCAGAGATGTGCTCTGGGGTCATGTGAGCATGCAACTGGACCAAACACGGGCTCTTTGACAGTACCTGGGAAGCCACTGTCAAAGGGACATCATTTTGGGACCCTTAGAGACCGAAAGGAGCCCCAGGTCCATCACAAGCTTCGAAAATTCATGGATGTGGTTGTCTGGTTCGGTGTCACTGGGCAGAGTATGGACTACAGTTGGGTAATGCACCATGGCTTACTGGTGACAAGAGGACAAGAACAGGAGTGCTTCCATTTCAGCACCAGCACTCAATAAGTGCGGCCAATGTGCCTATGGTGACCCAAAAAGTCATTAACACAAGCTCAGAATTACCTAGAAACCAAAAGCCTCTCTTCTCAGTCTACCACTTCTCTGTAGCCACAACGGAAACCTCTGCAAGACTCTGCAGCGGCAAGATGCTCTGCGTTGGGATCACAATCTGCCTTCCTCGCTATTTTAAATACTTAAAAGCATATTTTAAGCCTCACTTCTCTTTTTAAGCAACAGCAAATATTCGAGATCAAAAATTTATTATACATCTCTGCACCCCCTGCTGCAAGTGAAAAACCTCTTATTCAGGTATCTTACAGAGGTTTTGCTGCAAATCCTGGGAAAAAACCCAACTTGGGATATATCCCAGGAGTTAACCACTGAAAAAATATAATGAATTCAAAGGACACAACTGCTCCTGCCAAGACTCTGGCCAGATCAACCCATACTCACACTTCATTTAAAAGACAGATCTTTATGCAAGTTTTGTACAATATTAACACATGATCTCCCTGCATCAGCTGGCATCTACCACAGCATGTGGTTCACTGTGGTTCTGCATGCAGTTTCTACAAAATACACAGGCTTCTTCCACCATGGCTAACCTCCAGCAACAGCTCCCACCCACCAGCAGCGCTTGCAGGAGCCTAAAAGCACCAACCAGTGCAACACAAACTTCATGCATTTTATGCAGCAAGCTGCTGCACAGCAGAGGTGACAAGGGCTGATGTCTCATCCAAGGTACCACATCCCTGGAGATAGCATGAGCAAACCTGTACACCACTGGGGAGAAGCCACCCTTCAAGCTCATCTCCATTTACCTCCTCCCACTGAGCAGGCACACACGACCTCATCGATGACCTGCATTTCTAATCCCACAATGTTTTCCTGTTGCTGTCAAACCCAGGCGGCAGCTGCCGGCGCATGGAGGTAGAAGTACTTACTTAGTCCAAGGTCTTTGAATTCTGGAAGACTTGCCGAGGCACAAAGCTGATAGAAGATGTGGTAGTTGCGCTCGTCCTCCGCCTACAGGGGAAAATGCCAAGTTAACAGAGGCAAGAAGAGGTTACAGCAGTGCTCCCACCCTCAGCCTGGGGCCACCCTGACCCTATCCCCTGCTTCCCACCATCAAGACCACCTCAGTGCCACCAAGACGACAGGTACCTTGTGCTACCTGGGATAAAGGAGGTGCCAAGCCTTGCCCTGACCAAAGTACATTGCCCATCTTGCAAAGGAAATAAATAACTTTATATTACCTTCCACACCTTATCCCTCTCTGGGATAATTGGGCTAAGTTAGCTAGCAAGCACCGCGTTGCAAAACGACAGCAACATTAAAAGAGGTGGCCTACACTCGTGGCTTCCCATTGTTTGGTTTTAGGATTTTTGTAGTTGGGGGTTTTTTGTTTAAGGATGAAAGTTTTGTAGGTGCTTCTGAGCTAGATATCAAGCACAAACCAAGAAAGCTTGTCCTGAGCCCTGTACAAGAAACCCACGAGATGTGCCGCAGCAGAGACATCAGCCTCCTCAGCCCTTCTCCTGTCTCTCCTCCATCTTCAAAACAAGAGACTGTTGGCTGCAATTTATTCTTCCTGGCTTTTTAGGACATTCAGTAAAAAGCTCAACAGCTGCCTAGAGAAAGGCTTTCCATCCCTGTCCAGCAGCCAGGCCAGAAGCAGCAGTCTCTTCTCAAGGCTCCAGCCCTGGGTGGATGGAGGGAACAACCAGAGGCCAACTAACAAGTCTCCCAGGTACATATTCCTCCAGAATGAGGTCACCAGGTTGGGACCATCAAGAACAACTGCAAAAGACTGAGCCTGAAAGACATGTCTGGAAGCCGTGTCTACCAAAGCTACTTTTAAAGTGATTTTTTTAATCCAAAGAAAAGACTCAGACTATTAAATTCCCAGAGTACAGCACCCAAAAGACAGAAAAGAAGAAAAAACAGCACAACTCCTCACCTGGAATACAACTCGTGATTTTTCCAATAGATACGTCCTCATGTTTGCACCAATGATGTGGTACCGTTTATCAAAGCTGATCTGAATGTATTTCCCAAAGCGACTGCTGTTGTCATTCCTTGTTGTTTTAGCATTTCCAATTGCCTGCATAAAACAAAATTAAACATTAATTTTTAATTTAATTTTTAAAATTATTTAAACACTTAAATTTGTAATCAGTGTTACATAAACAGTCATGGGAGGATTTGAGGAAAACCCCTTCCCAAATGCAGAAGGCAGAGCAACGACTTGACTTTAGGGAGGACTCTTCACTGAAAATGTGGCGTCTCCAGAATTTTTATGGAAGAAAAATGCCTATAAACAGAAATGAGTATTTGCACAGTAATTAGATCATCTACGTCTCAACAGCCACAGCACTCCTGTTTTGTCTTATAGGATGCCCCCACCTCTGTTCACAGTCAACATTGGCAGCTTTCCTGGAGGGAACATGGGCGATGAAGCCCTGTGAGGAGGAGGGAAACCAGCTGCAATCTGTCTCCAGATGTTTGTGCTTCGGTCTGTGGATTTGGTGACATGGCCAGAGCCCCTCCGTGCCTCTCCAGAACCTACCTGTCACTTCCCAGGCAGGTAATGCTGCCACACGCAGTGGCAGATGGGAAAGGAGAGAATCCAGCCCATGTGTAAGCATCAGGGGTGCAGCACGGCAAACATGGGAATCCATCAAGCAGGCAAAGGAGCAACTCATTGGTGATGCAGAAGGGCCAGAAAAAAGACAATATTCCCATTCATGGCTACACTAGCCTTATTTTCTATTACCCTTCCCCTGTCCTGAGATGATGAGCCTCAAAAGCAAGCACAGAAGTGATGGAAGGGAATGGGCACATACAGGAAAGAGCCCTTGTGCACCTCTCAAAGGCTGGCTGCCTTTCCCAGGCTCTCCTTGCAGACCACCTCAGCAAGCCCTGCCTGCTCCCTGCCCCATCCATCTACCACCAACCCAACTCCTCTGCTAGCTAATGCACCTCCTTCCCCCAAAGCCTATTTATTTACCCCTTTACTGCAGCTCACCCATCCCCATCGCTTATGGCGCTCCCAGACCCACAGCCCCCCACTTCCCATCTCCAATCCTCCAGCACGCATCCCAGACCACACATAAAAGCAGCAGGGCAGAGCACACACTCTCCATTTCTGCCCAGAGCCCAACACCCATCCCACCCCCAGGGAAATAAGAGGTTCACAAACTGCTATAGCAAACACTACAACTAGATATTTTACAATCCAGAATTACCATCATCACCTTATCTTCAATTCCTTGTCTATAAAGTAGATACACCTGCCCCAGGGACATACATCCCATGCATCAAACACCACGCACCTCATTGCTAAGGGCTATTTCATGACACACACGTCCCTCTACTCCATCTTCACACTTTAACTTTGGGGTTTTTTCAAACCAGGCAGTTCTCTCTTATGGTTTTTGTGTGGGCAATGTTCTCAGCAATTTCCAATACAGACAGACAGGTTCCCTGGCCCCAGCACTTAGAAATTACATCCAGAACTGAACACAGGCAAGAAAGAGCAATAAAATTATGGGGTCATATAGAATAGCACGCACTATGAATTTTTCCTTGGATGCTTTTAAGTGTTCCCAGGTATTGCAGCTACATTTCACAGAGGCACAGGAGATGGGTGAGGAAAGGAGTAAACCAGCATGAAGCCCACACTGCGGCAGATCACCATGCATCCTCTGCCCGCACGGCTTTTGTTACCGCTCATCTGCACCGTTGCTTATTTTGTCATTCCAGCTTGCACCCCACATCAGGCAGCACAATGCTAGATCATGCGTGCCGACTCTTGGGCTGGGGTGGGGTTGGTTTTCATCCTGGATCAGCCACCACCTCCATGTCTATTAGACAATTTGGCCACAAGGCACTGTGGTGGGAAGCCTCCCTGCAGGTTAAGCCAAGCCTAAGGTTAAGCAAAGGACAGGTTAAGCACAGACAATGCTACGCTCCACTACAGCAGCACTGCTAGCTCCTGCCTTTTAAAAAAAAAAAAAAAAAAAAGGTCACACAAGCCTGAAGTGCTTACTGACTTTGGAAAAGCCCAAATCTTGTCTTCACACCGACTTGGATATTTTGCAAATGAAGTTACTCAGACTCCAAAATCTGTTTGGAAAATGGGATTTAAATGTCTGAATGCCTATCTTCACCGTCTGGTCATGGTGCAATGAAACAAAGCAGCTTTCACAGAATCACAGAATCATATAGGTTGGAAAAGACCTTTAAGATCATCGAGTCCAACCATAAACCTAACACTGCCAAAACCACCACTATACCATGTCCCTAAGCACCTCATCCAAACGTCCTTTAAATACCTCCAGGGATGGCGACTCAACCACTTCCCTGGGCAGCCTGTTCCAATGCTTGATAACCCTCTCGGTGAAGAAAAATTTCCTAATATCCACTCTAAACCTCCCCTGGCACAACTTGAGGCCATTTCCTCTTGTCCTATCACTTGTTACCTGGGAGAAGAGACCGACCCCCACCTCTCTACAACCTCCTTTCAGGTAGTTGTAGAGAGCAATAAGGTCTCTCCCCTGAGCCTCCTTTTCTCCAGGCTAAACAGTCCCAGCTCCCTCAGCCGCTCCTCATAAGACTTCTGCTCCAGACCCTTCACCAGCTTCTCTGCCCTTCTCTGCACATGCTCCAGCACCTCAATATCCCTCTTGTAGCGGGGGGCCCAAAAATGAACACAATATTTGAGGTGCGGCCTCACCAGTGCCGAGTACAGGGGCACAATCACTTCCCTAAATCCCTTTCCCTAAATTTTCCCTTTTAAATCCCTTTCCCTTTCTTTTATATTTGTAAAAGGAAAATTTTTCCGTTAGAGCAGGGATTTCCCTATAGGGGAATAACAAGTCCCATTATATGACTGACAGCAACAGAAAATTAACAAAAATAAAACTGCACTGAAATACCTCAAATAGATTAAGTAATCCCTTTCTCTTCTAATTCATGCCTATACAATTAAAGAAGATAAGGAGGTACCATGTGGTGGGGCAAGAGCAGGAGGAAGGTGAAGATGATAAAATACTAATGGTGCCAGCAGCACCGCTCGGGCTCTCCACTCCGAAGCCCTGGTCAAAGCCCAACTCCTGGAGCCATGCCGAGGATGCACAGGCTCAGCTTCAAGACCATCAAACAGAGGAGCGATTGGAGTGGGCTAAGTGGAGGCTATCAGCATATTTCTGTATTTTCAGACCAGCTCAGGGTTACTGTGAGGCTGCAAATCAAGTCATGTCACTGTTTTAGTGACATCTGGAGAGACACAGTGATCACTACAAGCAGGACAAAGGAAATTATGCAGCTTTTACCTCCATAATTGGGCTCGACGCGAGGACTTTGGCTTCGATATTGGTCTCACTGGCAGAACCGCCAACGGTTGCAAAGATGCGCATGGCATATTTGGCAGAGACCGTCTTTCCAGCACCTGACTCCCCGCTCACGATGATGGACTGGTTCTTCTCATCCCTGTTGCAGCAGAGAAGCAAAGCTTTTGTAAGTTAATCCATTTTCTTGTTAATCATTCATTCACATCACACAACAATCTTCTACCTTCACATGTGTCTGTCTCCTTCGCCTTGTTACCACCTACATTATGGATGCTGGATTTATTCTAGACTCTACCAAAGTCATGGTGAATAATACATAATTGTGATACATCTCAGCTAAAATGTAAAGGACACTCTGAACATCTCCAGAACACCTCCAAGGGCTTGCAGAGACAGCAGGAGATGAACCCCTGCATGAACCGCTGCTGCTTTCTTCACCCCTGGAACACATAGCCCAGCATTGGGAATCCCATTCCTCACACGCTGCAATAACAGACCTCTGCTGCTTGCCATTTGTCTGGAGAACTATTAACAGGCATTGGCTGAATATCAGCTTCTAATATTATATATTTAATTTTTCCCTCCAACACCTTCACTCAAGTAATTGAGATTTTGCTCAACAAAACATGGGCCATTAGTTGTGAAACTTACTTGAGTAGCCTATTGCTGAGCTATTAAAACACAGATACCCAGAAAGGTTCCTCTATGCTCAAAATATGTTAAAAATATTGAAGTTGTGAAATCAAGCACCCTAAAATTAGGAAACAGCAGAAGTCATTTGATTCCCTAAGCAATTATATGAACATCAGCATTTTCACACATATCCCAACATCTGGTTAAAACTTTGACAACGATAATACAAAGCATGTCTCTGACATCAGACTCACACCATCTATTCATCCCCAAATCCTGCCAAATTGCAAGTCACTGCTCCAAAGCGCAGGGGTACTTCTGGGACCAATGGGTAAGAAAAAGAGGATAAAGAGTTTAAAAGCAATTCCTGGTAGACATCACTATGTAAAGTTCGTTCAGCTCCTGAAGATTTGCAAAACAAAGTAGTTTTTAAGAAGGACTCGCTCATTAACAGAAGGCTCAGGCAGCCTTTCCCACTCCAAGCACACACCAAATTTGCTTACCAAAGGATACAGGTGTTCCAGCACCAGGGTAACAAAATTCAAGCACATACACACCGGACCTTTTTATCTGCACGTATGAGAATGCTTTGCAGGAGTGGGAAGCATTATCCTGGCACCAAGGGGCTGATGCAAACCCTTCTCCAGCCGTGATGGGAGCAGATACCACTGCCCCATCCCTGGGCTGGTGCTGGGTTGTGGGAGCAGCTCTGCCTCTCCAGGCTGCTGATGCCATCAGAGCTAGGGCAGACCACCAGATACCTCCAGGGCACAGGATTTTGCATGGGGAAGTCGAGGGTGTATCACCTCGTGTAGCTTTTGAGCCTTGCACAGAGCACAAGACTCATCCAAATGTCTTTTTGTCGTGGTTTAGCCCCAGCCAGCAGCCAAGCACCACGCAGCCGCTCGCTCACTTCCTCCCCCCCCCGTGGGATGGGGGAGAGAATCGAAAGAGCAAAAGTAAGAAAACTTGAGGGTTGAGATAAGAACAGTTTAATAATTGGAACAAAAATAATAGTAGTAATAATAATGAATTATAATGAGAGGGAAAAAAAAACAACGAGAGAGAGAGAGGAACAAAACCCAAGGGAGGGAAAAAAAAGGGGAAAAAAATATATTAAAAAAAAATAATACAACCGCTCACCACCCGCTGACCGACGCCCAGCCAGTCCCCGAGCAGTGATCGCTACCTCCTGGCCAACTCCCCCCAGTTTCTATACAGGGCATGACATCATATGGTATGGAATAGCCCTTTGGCCAGTTTGGATCAACTATCCTGGCTGTGCCCCCTCCCAGCTTCTTCTGCACCTGGCAGAGCATGGGGAGCTGAAGGGGGGGGGGGGAGGGAAAGTCCTTGACCAATGTAAACACCGCTTAGCGACAGCCAAAACATCAGCGTGTTATCAATATTATTCTTATACTAAAATCCAAAGCACAGCACTATACCGGCTACTAGGAAAAAAATTAACTCTATCCCAGCCGAAACCAGGACACTTTTTCTACTCGCAAAATTAATCATTCACACAAAAAAACTTGCACAAGTCATCGCAGCTATATTAAAATACCCAGTTCTTCCCACCACGGGTGCACAACATAGTACCCGCTAGATACGTCCCAATAATTAATCAGTTTAACATGCTTGAGCTGCAAGGCAGAGAAAGGGCCAAGGCAGTAAGAGGAGCTCATTTTCAGGAGAACTACATCCCTCTAGGCAAAGATCTGCCAGCACTCAGAGCAAGTGCCTCTGCTGCAGTGGGATCTGCTCCCCAGGGCATCGTTGGCACACAGCAAACCCAGCACCTCTGCGATTTGGCCACAGACTTTGGGAAGGAGAGAGTTTTCACTGCAGGATTTGATACAAGCTCCCAAAATACTAGAGCTATTGGGGTAAGCTGTAAGTATGTAACTGAGTGTGTTTTTAAATAAGATCAAATTCAACTTCCTGGACTCTGCCTGGCTTTCATGAATCACAGCTGAACACAGGCACGCAAAATCCTATATACAAGTGCAACAATAAATTTATACTTTGCAGTTTCTTGACATCAGGAAACACCACAAAAATACATTTCAATTTAAGATACTCAGTTTAAGTTTATACCAGTGAGAGAGGAGAACAGAGGCTAAATGATTGCCATATACCACTCTTACACTTTCAACAAAAAACCAAACATACTGCAACACCACACCATTACTTTCCTCCACTGTCAGGCATGTATATCTTAATTCCTTCTAGGCTCAAGATAATAGGTTTGAAAAAAAACCTCTGTCAAGTCAAACGTAACATTTGGGCACAAACCACAACTTTCCAACACTTCCAGCAGGAGAGGACTGGCGAGCTAATTTCCAGCCGTGTTTATATTTTTCAGGGATCAATTCATAAAGTACACTTAATCCATCCCCTGGCCAGCTCCACTGCTCTCCTGGGCATCCACCAGCAGGATGGCAAGAGGAACCTCCAACCACTCCAGCTATCAGGCAGTTAATGGAGAAATACCGTCTGTGAACCAAACACAACCTCACCCAGGCAGCCAGTGTTCCTGGTGACTCATCCCAGTGTTCCCAGTGATTCATCCCAGGTGGGGACAGCCTGCACATCTCACCCAGGACTTGCTAAGTCACAGCTGCATTCCCTCCGCTCGTCTGGCAGGATCTGGGCATGGGGCTGCTAACACACCAGTCTCACACCTTTAGACTTCCATGGGTGTGCAATAAAGCTCTTTTTGTAGCATGAGCCACCAGACACATGAACCCAACGGAGAAAAACCAGTGCCAGCTCCAAAGTGAGGAAGGAAGACTAAGCACCAAAAATAGAAGTATGCTGGATAAGCCCATAGCAGCAGTTCATGGGACAGGCGATGACAGTGATTTATCATTGTTTATCTCCAGTTAAAGTAAGTGAGAAGTTTCACGTCTGCTTTGGTCATTTTTGTGGACAAACGCTTGCTGAGCTCCAGCAGCGAACGTCCCACGATGGCCATCAGTAGGATGCAACACATACAAGTCATGTCAGCTACAAAGGAAGGGGCAGACAGAGGTTTTGGCATGGGCTGCAAGCACAGATGAACAGACTATCCTTCATCAGAGGGGAGGGAGAAGCAGAAGAAAGAGGACAACAGAGATGTCTGCCAGCAAGCACTGGCCCTGCAAAAGGAGCTCTGCAAATGCAAAGGTGGCTTGGCTTAGAGCTGCACTTGCGTAAAAGTTACTTGAGAATTATTGCTTCTTACCCTTTTCAGTGTGACGGCTACTGCCCAAGTGGCACTTTTCAGGAAACATTTCCCGCCCCTCTTTTTTCTTTAAGCCAGAAGATGAAAACTACACCAGTCTGGGAGAAACTCTTCAGTTGAATGAAGCCAATAAAGCTCAAAAAAGAGGAATTATGCATTACTTGGCATCCAGTCAGCACTGCTACAAGGTAATATTTTGTAACCTGTTTTTTTTCTAAGATTCATAATTAAGACCTCCTGTTACCAATTTTGACCTCTTTCATAACTTCTCCATATCAGCTATTGGGGTGTGCCTGGCTGGAGGAGGCAGAGACCAACCCACCGGGGAGCCCATCCAAGGGGCTCTCCAGACCCACAGTCTCCACAGTCTTCAGGTCCCATCACAAACTGCCTTTTATGTTGCATCCCAAGTGGGTTTTTTTGTCCCTCTGGCTTGTCTTCTTTTAAGAGTACCATCATTCTCCGAAAGACACTGAATCTAGTGATAAAAACCATGGCCAACACCATTTACTGCTATTGCAGCCGCTCTACCAGGTCATGTTTTTCCAGAGTTTCTCAAGAATTTGCCCTAATGGCTGATGTTCTGCTACATGAAATGGGCCAGGTGGGTTCTCCATGGCACAAGAAAACTTCTGGAGTTGTATTATATTAATAAAATAAGAAGAAAGCTGCTGGCTTCCAAGCAAGACAGCAAGGCCACTCAGACTCCTGCGTTTTCAGTAACGTGTCTCTTCTATTGGGTTTTTTTGGTGGAAAATGCATGTTCAGACATTTCTTTTCCAACTTCAGGAATAAAAGCCTTCAGGAATAAAAGCCTTCAGGAATAAAAGCCTTCAGAGACTTTCCCTTCTTTGATGTACAAGTTAACCAACTGCTAGTGCCAGCAGGAGAAGATAGATGAACCCCACAGAGCAGCTGGTAGCAAACAGGCTGCTCAGTGAGCAGAAATTATTAAAACCAGGCAGGACTTGTTTGTATTCAGCATGGAATAAAAAATAATGAAATTTTCAGCCATTGTGCAGGTGCAGTATGCAACACAGCTGCTTGAAATACAGTCAATTTTGGCAGCATCAGCACAGAAAAAAATTATTATGGAAATAAAGCCTGGATAAAATGAAATGTTATGAGTGAATACTGCTCTGCTGCAGCATGGCAATGCCGTCACATCTCCTCCTGGGGCTTGCTTGGAGCCCGTCCAACCTGACCTTGAACGTTTCCAGGGACGGGGCATCTACCACCTCTCTGGGCAACCTGTTCCAGTGTTTTGCCACCCTCATCGTAAAAAATTCCTTCCTTCTATCTATTCTGAAAGTCTAGTAGATATCAGGGTTTTTTATTAAGGCAACATCTAAAGGTGCTGCCGGGGGGGGGGAGAGTCAGTTGTCTACAAAGAGAAAGGGCACTTCAGATACCTGTGCTGATTAGGACTAGCTGCTAATTACCAGCCTTTGCATCAAGGAAACTGATTTCCCTGCTTGTTTTAAGCAGTCAGTCCTTCACCTGCAGCAATGCAGAGAATACCACTACCCTCAGAGGTGCCTCCAAACAGCCTAGGAAAGGCGTGTAGAAACGTCCAAACTTCAAGCCCGCCCAGCTGGACGCAGCTCTCCAACTGTACTAAGAGCTGCATTCATTTTGGTTGCATCAGAGCAATCAGAGGTGAGACACTGCTTGGTGTTTCCATATGCAGTTCTCAGCCTGGGAATGTCATTAGTCATTGTAATATATGATTTCCCATCAATTACCTGGTTGAGTCAGGGCTGAACATCCCTGGAAACTCCTCACTGCAGGAAAGGGGATGGTCAAGCTATGACAATAGCAAAGGGGTTGAACCCAAGGACAGTAATGGTTCCCACCACCCCTCTATCTGTCAAGAAGAGATAGGGGACGTCAGTGCACATGTATACATCCAAGATCCTTAGCCTTCACCAACACTGCTTGAAAGCAAGAGTATTTGAAGATAAATATACCCCAAATGTTCTCCAGACCTAAATCACAGTCAGAATTTTTCCAAAGTCAGCCTTCTTTAAAGCAGTAATCTAAAGCCATGAGAAGGGACCTAGAACTTATAGGACCTGTTTTCACAGTCATCTCTTCAGAAAACCATCACTGGCACCAGCAGCTTAAGCAAACCACTGCACAACTTCATCTTGATCTCAGCAGTGAGAGCAAAACCAGTTGCATTAAAAACACAGCTCCTCTGAGAGGGAAAAATATCTGAAGCAAACGAAGGCAGAGCCAGACCCTGGGAATAATTATCAGGGGTCACTCCAGCTCTAATCCCAGATCTGACGCTAATTCTCTGTGTCGTGGAATGAGTCAATGAGAGTCTCTGCATTTCCACCATGGAAACCATATTAACCTACTTCTTTCAGGATGCTCAGAGGATTAGTGTTCATAAAGCAATCTGAAGATTAAAAATGCTTTAAGTACTATAGTTTGAATTTAGCCTGACCACAACGATAACACCCATAAAGCCCTGATGCACAACAGGCTGTAATACACTTCTGTATTGACAGTGCTGTGCAGGCTAAAAATGAGCATAGCTATTGCATTGCATTGTTAGCAATATATAAAAATGCAATAATTTAATTACCACTGGATTGCATCCCCCCAAGTGCTAACAGCAGCAATGAAAAACTGAAACTGTCTAACTCTGCCTTCAAATGAATAAACAGAAGTTGCACACTGTGAAGATAAAAATCAGAGTGTTGCAGCATTGTAATGCGGAGAAGAGTCACCTCTAAAACAGCCTCCGAAGCCAGGAATCATTCCCATTTCAGTGGGATAACTGGAATTTGGAGCAGCATCGCTACCGAGAGCAGCAGCAGCTTGTTTTACTTGTTGACTTTAATTTGGGATTTTAGAATACCATGCCTGGCGTCATCGGTCAACGCAAATATGAGACCACAACTTTGGGGTAGTCAGACTTTTCCCTCAGAGAAACCCAAGAAGATATTATTTAGCATCCGGTTGAACGAGAGTGTTTAAGGGCATGCTTTTTGTTTGCATTATCAAATGCCTGCTGCAAATGCATGTTTTATGCTGCAGCTGCTGAAGCCAGCAGCAACATAAGGACAGCTTTTCAAGTGCTATATATTCATCTGGGTCTTTTTTTACACTGTATCTTTCATAAGTAGCATGGAGTACCCTATACAATTTTTTTGGGGGGAGGTAGATAACTTTTTATACAGTGTCTTATATGATGGGGGAAAAGAATAAATTTTTTCACCAACAACCTACACCCACATGGGCCACACCACAGCTCCAAAATACATTTTGGCCAGAACCATCCCAGAGCTGCTGTAGCCCTTCCCCATCCTGGTACCATTGCAACTGTAAAGATAACATTGCACCTTAATGCAACAAACTAGAGAAAGAAAACAGCGACATCCCATTTCAGCAATGCCAAAGCCTGGTGTAACATCACTCAGCTGTTGCGGGTGTCCCCAGGGAATGTTAGATCATGCGCAGCCCATCCAGGGTCTTACTCAAGAAGATGCGTTGGGGATGATGTACCCCCCAGGGTCCATCCTGCACAGTTTCAGAGCAGATTTGCTCACACACACCTGGGTTTTAGCAAGAATCCAGAGAGAAAATATGGGCTTGAATCTCTCAGTTGCTGGGAAAAAGCCCAAAAGTACCAGTTTGGCCCTGAATGAGAAAGGATGAGCACACAGCATGATGCTCAAAGAACAGGTAACGAGCAAATTAACCTTATCTTCCGCAGCGGTCACCAGTGGCACAAAGCATTACCTTTCCTCTGCACAACACTATTTAACATGCATATCAATCTGACTTCTCTAACGCTGAGATCAAATACCACAGTGCAAATTAAGATGTCTTTGCAGAGGTCAGAGCACTTTTATGCAATGCTCCAGCAAATCAGTTACTCCTCCTGCGAGAGCGGTGGGAGTCCCACTGGTCCCAGCTCATTAAGGTACTACCTGGACTGCTTTGTGCAACCATCTGGAAATGCCCCTTCAATAGCAAAAAAAAAAAAAAAAAAAAAAAAAACCACACACAAAAAAACCCAAAACAAAACAAAAAAAAACCAAAAAAAACCAAACCAACCTGCATACTCAAAGTTTCTGCAAAATGCCGAGCTGTCTCCAGTCTTTCCACCAATTCCTGAGGGCAGGCAGGAAGGATGACCTTCTCCCAGGATTTATGCTTTGCATACCCCGTTGGTGAAGAACACAAGCACTTCGGCCACACTAAAGCGAGGTTAGCAATTCTTTTGTGCGCTGTTTCTAACAAGAGCAAAACATGCACCCAGCCAATTTTATTAGCTTTCTGGCACCCTGATACTCTTTTCTGCACTGGGATCGCACCACAGAGCATTCCTGGCTCCGATCCAAGCCACCTGCAAGCAGCAGCTGGTCCCTGCGGAGCACTGCAGCCCTGCAGATGGAGGCGGCTTCATACTGCATCCTCCCAAAAAGGATCACATGGAGGCAAAAATCATGCCAGCTTTCTGCTCCCAAAGCTTGCATGATGCTATCCGAGCAGTTCAGCTCTGCAGGCACCAGGAGGACAAGTCAGTTGTTCTTCCACCCCATGGCAGTCCCAGAAAGAAGGTTCTTCATCACCTCAACCATCATCAGCCACCAATGCTTGTAAAACTCCTACACTACCATCTAATTAATTACAGTTGATATACATTAGGAAAACCCCAGAAAAAGATTTTCAGAAACCAATGGGACCACTGACTTTTGGGTGCACACTCTGGGTTCTCCATCCTGAGGTCTCCAGAACTTCACTGAGGACATGAGACCGCAAGCAACGACTGGGAGGTGTGCAAGGGCAATCACAAGTCTGTGCTCTGATGTAATTACGATGCTCGTAAACGCTGTTTTGAATGTTTAATGATATTTGGTGTTACAGCTTTCACACCTCAGAGCTCGAACAGTTCTCCTGCATTGCAGCAGTAATTACATGTCTGATGTAGCCTATTACAACTCCTTCCAAGTTGGTGATATTTCACACACACAATCATTACTCTTAGTCAGGCACTGACCTTTCTGTACCTTAAGCTCTCCCATGCCAGTGCTGTCCCATTATGAGTATTTATGATTTTTCTATAAGGGATGTCTCATTTATGATTAAAGTTGCTAGCAAATAGCATCGTTCTCATTCCAAATTGCCAAAAAGAAAAAAAAAAAATGAAACAAACAAACAGAATCATTTAGTTGGCCACTTATCCTCAGAGCATCTCTGTCCTCTCCCATAGCAGGGCAAGTAAGACTGGAGGGTGTCTCCTCCAGTCCTTGGTAAGCATTACCTGGAGTATCTCCCTTTTTTTTTTTTTTTTTCTTTATATCACCTCTGGAGAAGTTGCATCCAGCTGCTTTTGCAAACCCTGAGGTCTAACACCAGCACCAGCGTGTTTATGGGATAGCTCTTCCAAAACCTTCTCCCCTCTTCCCTATCCCACTTTTAACTAAACATAAGAGATCCCCCTCGGTTTCTCCCCTTCCGAAATTCAAGGCTATTGAGTGGGTTTTTTTTTTTCTGACCCTTTTTTCAGACCAGAGCTTTAGTTTTGAGATGGTACCTGCTGCAAAGCCCTGCTGAGTTACAGCACAGATCAGCCCCGCAGCTCGCTGCAAACCTCTGACCCAGCCTCATTCACCAGGAGACCTAAACCCTTCCCTGCCTTTAATATAACACAGCATTCAGCCTTATTTATTGTGCCAGTCTGATTCCTCTTGCATCTCTGTCAGGGGTTAATCTCTCAACTCCTACCCGCTCTCTCATTGTATAGTCTTAAATCCTCTTGTAAAGCTTGAAATTTGAAGTACTATCAAAGAACATCCCCCACTGTGCCCATACCCCTCCCCCCCCCATTAGGTTATGGGCAGGGTCGATGCTGCAATTTCTGCTCTTTTCCAGATCCAGCATTGCACCCCACAGCAGAAAAGAGCGCTGTTATGGCCACGCACAGCCCCACCAGCACCTGTATCTCTGCAAGACACAGATCATCTGTGTTGCCTTGTTGGTGTAGGCAAGCAGTGATTTTTTTACACTTTGACATATGCTTTTGGCAGTGCAATGCAAGACTTGGGTGCACTAACTTCCAACAAAAATGGAAAGTCACTACTCTATTGAGTTACCCATCTGCAGTCCAGGTGTTTGAGCATTTAGTGCCAGAAACAGCATGCCAGCAGCAGGGCTGAAAAGGGAAGACATGCTATTTCCATATAACTTATAATTTAGGAATCACACAGTAGATGCTGACCCTGGTTTGAACTGCAGACACCAGGGGTTACCTGGTACCCATCGAGCTGCAGGTGAGACCAGCAGCCCAGATATGCAGAAGCTGAACTCATCCACCAAATCACTCCTGCATTTCTTATTTTATTTCTTCTGCAAGAACTATCAACACCACTGCTAGGAGATCCTCATGCTAGGAAGGAGGAAACTCCAGTCTAACCAACAGGTCACCAGAACACTCGTTTTCCCACTGATGTTGCAAGGGTCAGTTAAGGTCTGCAGAGCCCTTTCATGCTCCTGGCAGGAGAATGTTAAAATGTTCTGCATTTCCAATTTAGCAGTTATACGTGGATCTGATCAAGATATTTTTGTCTGACCACATGCAACAGCTTTGCAGACATCATGCATTTGTGAAAGCATCAGCCCAATGGATGCACAAGTGAATAAAGAGCATGGCACTTCACCCAGTCCACACGCTTCTTGGGAGGCTTTTGCAAGTCCTTTATCACCAGAGATATTTTTCACTGTAAGATTTGAACATTGCACTTATTCTGTGATTACTAGCTGACACATCATGCTAATTAAGAGGTCCACATATGTAATATAATGTTGCTATCGTGGCAAGATCCAGATGTGCTAACTGGAAAACACAAAGAATATACAGCAAGGGGGTTACGATGCTTTTGCTGTTTGACTTGTGATTTGAGCAAAGACCACCTCACTACTTGCCCCCCATTCTTGAAAGATGTTTGACAGCCTTTGGAAGGCCTGTTCTCCTGCCCCATCACCCACAGCAATGCTATTCACACCACATACCTCTATTGCCCAGTGCTGTTCAATTTTGCATTTTAAGTATAATGCATGATTTTAAAAAAAAAAAAAAAAGGCATTAAGAAACCTTACTTGGACTAGCAAGTCCTGGCCTGTGCCCAGAGTGAACCCAACCGGTACAAAAGGAAGAGATAAGGGCCAAAGACAGAAAAGCCACACAAATATATTCACTACTATAGCATACTGCAGTAATTTTCCTAATAGACTCAGCTCAGCATCTGGAGACAACACAGTGACCGCACCATCAAGCTGAGCTGGCCGAGGATAGCTAGGGAGAAGAAAAATAGGGCTGCAGACATGAAGGGGAACATCTAACCTTTAACTAAAGCCCTCAAAGGCTGGGAATGGGAATCTGGCATTGCACTGTCACCGTGCAAGCTTCGGTCACCTCTGTGGAGCTGACAACCGATGGGACACATTCATCGAGAGGAACACAGGTCGGGGCAAGTAGTGAGAAACAACCCCTGCTCGTGCATAGAAAGCTGCTTGGTTGGGCTAACTTCAGCACAAATAAAATTTCAAGGGGAATTTTTGCTAGGCTCCAGGCTTCTGCCCAATGACACACAAGGAAATTAGAGCCACCGCCGGGATTTGGGCACACAAGGGATCTTTTGTTCCTCTAAGAAAAGCAAGAAGCAATCAGCCAGGGCACCGGCAGCTGTGCTGGCTCTCCAGGGCATCTTGGATGTTCCCCCAAAGCTTTTAGTCCGCTTTCAGGAACGCAAATACCTTCTGCAACACCCTAAGGCATAAAAGGCACCAACACCCAATGCACCTCGCCAGGTAGCATCAGGAGGATGGAGACCAAGACCAGAGGAGGAGATAGTTGCATTACCCTGCAGACAATGTCTCCCAAAGCACAAATTGCTTTGAACCACACAGCCTCAGCTATTAGCAACCACTAGATGATCCACCCTTCCATCACCCCAACACTTGACTCCACCGCCTCCGGTAGCAGCACTTGGAGCAAATTAACTCCATGCTGTGTATTTTGCCTCAAACAATATTGTTTCAATGAACCAAGTGCGCTTAGTCTCACACTGCATATGCATGGAGTTTCTAAAGAGCTGGTCACTGGAAAAATTAGAGGCTATCACATATGAATTTTAATCACTAGCCTTTTTTAAGCTGTTTTACATGCAAGTGCTGCAAAGCATCCTCCTTGGTAGAAGCTTTCATTTAAAGGGGAGTTTTAACACATGCCCTCATCATAAGTGTTCAGATGCTTTGTGAAATATTTTGTCCCAAAAAAGGGAACAGATGATGTTATATACCCTCTGCAGCCCCTTGCCCAGCCCACCCACAGCTTCCCCCCCCCCCTTTTTTTTCCACCCCCCTCTTCCCCCCCTCCTTTTAAATTGGCATTTCCTGATGACAGGGCGACACTAGACACAGGATCCAGCAGAGCTTTACAGCCACCTGTGAAGATGCCTCCAGTCCCATCTCATGGACACTACCAGCTCAAGGCAGGCAAGAAAGCACAGGACAACTTCACTAACACTTGTACACCAGCAAATGTCTAAGTTCTGCCCCAGCACCCTGTCTCTACATGGCAATGGTATACTAGAAGCCCAGAGAATTAAAAATCTAATTGCCTCCAATTTTTCTCATTTAACAGAGAACCTTTGATTTTGTGCCCTTTTTCCTTGCCATCCACTCAATTCCAGTCACCTCTACTGCATCTTCCCAGTGTGCTCTGGGCCACAAATATATATATGTATATTTTAGCTTTATTACATATATTACACATTTTATATATTTTACAGAATATATATGTGTGTGTGTATATATATATATATATATATATATATATATATGTGGCCTTGCCTTCTGCACTGGAGAAGAGCTATTCAAGTTGACTTCATGGTTCCTGATTATGTCCTTCTGTCCTATAAAAATAGAACACATCTTGCAGCCTTCCTTATCCAGGTCTTCATGAAAAGGATGAAAAGTTTGTCCTCAGAGGACTGCTGCAACCTGAAACCCCGCAGCAAGGGAGAAGCTGGCACCATCAGCCCGCTCACACACTTGCTCCAAGTTTGCACTATTTGCCTGTGGCCCCAAAAACATCTCAAGCACCATTTCAGCAATGCTTTTTTTGAAGGGTTTATTACCCCAGTGCAGTGTCTGATATCAAGGAAGCAGTTTAATGAGTCAGCTAATCAAGTTCTGCTCTGCCACGCAAACTGCATGAATATTATCCCATGGACATATATAAAAGCACGACAATGAAGAAACCACTCATTGCAAAACTTGGAGACGACACTCCACCAAACACCAGACAAGCTCACGCAGCAACAACTGCTCAGTGGTTCCAGCAAGTTATTTACTCAGCACCTTTTTTCTCAGTGATGTTGCAAATAACATCAGCTGTTTCCAAGCAATCTTCCAGGGAGAAAGCTTGTTTTACCTGTTTGATTTTCTTACTCACATTGAGGAAACTCTCACTGAAAGAAAACCAGAGAAATTAAAACAAAATGCACATATGCATTATTATTCTCACTTTTCTATGATGTGATTTTCATTTAATTTGTTTTTAGAATGAATAATTCCATTTTTAAAAAAAAATATGTAAGCCTATATGTGCATATACATACACAAGCACACACTTACATAGAAAAATGAAGAAAGAAACCCAGAAGGCTAGCCAGAGACTGATTTCCTGCTCTCAGTCACATTGCAAGTTTGACCTTCTGAGATTGCAGGTTTGAGTTTTATTCCTGGTCTACAGGAAGCACCAGACATAATGCAATTGTTTAAAAGCTAAGACACTGCAAAACAAGCGATGGTTTTGCACCAGTTTAGGTTTAACACACTCACAGACCTCCATCCTGATGGCTGAGCTGCCCAAGTACCCATGTCCCACCACACTCATGTGCACCCCCATTGCCTAAAGCAGAGCTTCAGATAGGAGGCATCTCAGAGTCAGTAATTCACTTCAAAAAAAGCTAAAAGTAGTCCTGTCCAACACACTACACCCATGACCCATGAGACACACCATCCACATGCCCTGCTCAAGCAGCTCCACCACTCTCCCTGCAGCACTGCAGAGGGAAAAGCCTGGATCAAACTGCAGAGAACACAATGTCCACCCAGAAGCTTTCAGATTTAAAACAGTGTGCTACATTTTAAGGCACATTTCAAATAACCAGGCAGATTCTTATAATCCACATTACAACCTCCTCTCAGCACCATTTGAATCCCTCTTTTGTACCCAAGCCTGCAATTACCATAATACCAACCCAAGACAGAAAGCACCAGAACAGTGCTGAACATCGAGCGTCTTGTTTAAGAGCTTTGAAGGTGGCTATTTCCATGTCCCCTTGCAAACAGAGCACTCCCTACCATCCACAGCCAGCAGTTATGAATTCAATGGGTGGCTGTCAAAAGCAGATTTACTTTGATAAGGAGGAGAGCAGAGTCGAGCATCTCTGGCTAGAGCTGTCGGTTAGCCCATTGCCTGCAAAAAACACGCAGGGATGTGGGAAAGCACCAAGTCTTCCCCAGCAGAGACTTCAGCAGAGACTTCAGCAGAAAAGCAAGCAGTTGCATTATATTTTAGATGTGTGCCCAGGAAAATCCATGGGTCCTGTCCATATTGGTCAGCAAAATGCTGGCATCATCTACAAAGAACTGTCTCAGCCTGGATTCACGTAACAAGGACACAGTCCTAAGCCTTCCTCTTTCTATAGACAGCTCCCCAGATTTCTAAATTCTTCCCAAAGTGGTTTTGCCCAAAGCACAAGCACTTGCAGGAGGTCTACATTGCAGGTTGGAGTCAGCTTGGGTACAACCCATCTGACCTCTGCCCACGGCAATGCTCCTCTAGATGCATTTCTGGATTGAACTCTGGCTCATCTTTGATTAGAAACGCACCCTAACTCACCACTTACAGCCAAGACATGGCAGAAAACAGGCTGAAACCCTTGGTAAATGGTTCGGTGCTTACTCTTGCTATTAAAAGCCAGGGCTGTATAAAAATCACAGCTAATCCACAAGCAAATCTAAACACACCGTGCAAGTCCAGACAACTATAATAAAATGATCCCCGGTGCAACAACTTTCCGCTTCCTCTCAAATTCTCTTTTAGATCATGGCTTATCTGGTAAGAACAAAATCCTGCATCTGTCCTCAGCAACACAACAAACAGAAATAAAGTAAAACTCACACAACATTCATCTGATGAAGACACTGCTTTGAAAGACCCATAAATATCTCCAACTATCTGTCAGTCACATCCTAACTCAAAATCACAGTGTCTCCATAAAGACAACCAACATTAGTTTCCGGGTTTAGTCTGATTATCTCACCAAATTATCTGAAATGTGGTTTCCTCCAAGCTATTAAACATGACATTTGCAGAGTGGTTTAAATGTCTTCCAGAAAACTCATCCGAGCAGCAACAGAAGGATCCCCATCTGAATCACAGTTCCACCGAACCCATGAGTTCCTAAGGACCACAGAGATCCCCATCAGCCCAGCCTGCCCAGGAATCTTGGCAGCCAATAACAGAGTCAAGTCAGTAAGCAGAATTAATTAGAAACACCTGACCTCAAAGAGATTTCAGTGTGAAGCAGTTCTGCAGCATGCAAGGGAGGCTGCCACAGGAACCAAGTCTTGCATTTCACAGAAGAGGGACAGAGCTACAGCACCCGTGGGTGAAGATGGCCACCGTGATGGGAAGATACAATACCAACTCAGGGATATAAAGGCATGACAGAAAACGTATTCTCAGCAGAGATGAAAATCTGGAAGTTTCACACTCTTTTCTGTGACTTCATTTTAATTGCATACTTGCAATATTTAATTGGATATTTGCCCGCTTTTGATCTGACAGTTCGATCTGACCCTGTTGACTGAGCACCCACTCACCTGGCCATCTGCTTATAGGCTTCCTCTGCCACCGCAAAGATGTGAGGATCCATATCCCCCATGTTTTGGCCACTGTACGCATAGACAACATCTTGTTCATAGATTGGCAGCTGCTCATATGGATTGATGGCAACAAGTACAATACCTTAGAACAGATAGACAGATAGATATGTTACAAACCAAGCACAGAGTTAATACTTCAGGCTTTTCAGGGCTTGAGTTAGTTGTTTCAATCAATTTTAAATGTGATGCTTAGAGGAAAAAAAAAAAAAAAAAAAAAAAGGATGAGAAGGGAATGGGGAAGGACTCCTAATTCTTATCTCAGCATCTCCTTCAAAGTGCTATGCTTTGATAGCAAGGCTATAAGCTCCAGTACAGCTACAGAGGAGGCATAAGAAACCAGTGAGAAAAGCAAATATATAATAATCTTCACTGTGTGAAGCCAGACTTTGCAGAAAGAGTGAGAAGAGCTAAACAGTGCCTGAGCCATCACTTCAACAGAATCACAGAATCATATAGGTTGGAAAAGACCTTTAAGATCATCGAGTCCAACCATTAACCTAACACTACCAAGACCACCACTAAACCATGTCCCTAAGCACCTCATCCAAATGTCCTTTAAATACCTCCAGGGATGGCGACCCAACCACTTCCCTGGGCAGCCTGTTCCAATGCTTGACCACCCTTTCAGTGAAGAAAGATTTCCTAATATCCAGTCTAAACCTCCCCTGGCGCAACTTGAGGCCATTTCCTCTTGTCCTATCGCTTGTTACTTGGGAGAAGAGACTGACCCCCACCTCTCTACAACCTCCTTTCAGGTAGTTGTAGAGAGCAATAAGGTCTCCCCTCAGCCTCCTTTTTTCCAGGCTAAACTACCCCAGCTCCCTCAGCCGCTCCTCATAAGACTTCTGCTCCAGACCCTTCACCAGCTTCTCTGCCCTTCTCTGGACACACTCCAGCACCTCAATGTCCCTCTTGTAGCAGGGGGCCCAAAACTGAACACAGTATTCGAGGTGCGGCCTCACTAGTGCCAAGTACAAGGGCACGATCACTTCCCTAGTCCTGCTGGCCACACTATTTTTGATACAAGCCAGGATGCCATTGGCTTTCTTGGCCGCCTGGGCACACTGCTGGCTCATATTCAGGCAGCTGTCAACCAACACCCCCAGGTCCTTCTCTGCCAGGCAGCTTTCCAGCCACTCTTCCCCAAGCCTGTAGCGTTGCATGGGGTTGCTGTGGCCCAAGTGCAGGACCTTGCACTTGGCCTTGTTAAACCTCATACAATTGACCTCGGCCCATCCATCCAGCCTGTCCAGGTCCCTCTGTAGAACCTTCCTACCCTCCAGCAGATAGACACTCCCACACAACTTGGTGTCATCTGCAAACTTACTGAGGGTGCACTCGATCCCTTCGTCCAGATCATTGATAAAGATATTAAACAGAACTGGCCCCAACACAGAGCCCTGGGGAACACCGCTTGTGACCGGCCGCCAACCGGAGTAAACTCCATTCACCACCACTCTTTGGGCCCGACAAAAGCAACAAAAGCAATTCCTACACAACCAAAGCTCCGCTAGACCCAAACAAATATCCCGGATTTTCCCCTGGCTTAAATTCCGAGCAAAAGCTCATAACAAAGAACACACTCAAATCAAAATGACCTGCATAAATCACTTGAAAGGAATGCCAGAGCCTGTATTAAAGCTTTAACGTTTCTTTCCTCTCCAGCTCTAGGAATGCTGTGCCTGCCCAGAAGAGGCAGCGAGCCCAGGAATTAATGAGAGTCAAAGCCACGCATGGCGCTACCCATGTGCTCGAGGGAGCTGGTCTGCACCCTGCAAAACTGAAGCACTGACAAGTTCCACCTTTGAAGCACCTTCTGGTTTTGCAGGTTTAAATTGTTATTGTAAGGAGCTCCAGAGAGCACGTGGCTGGTGGGAGCAGGTGCTGTGCTCCCAGCCCTGCCAATTCAGGGCTCGGACATGCTCAAGTTACAGCAAAGCACAGGAACTCTCAGCCTGCAGCAAACACCAGGATACAGTGACTTAAGCCACAGCAAAAGGCAAAGGTCAGCTAAGTCACATTACCTGCCTCCGCAGGATATTAACCCAACAGCTTCACCTCATCATGCCCTGCTCCTATCTGTTTGCATCTTGGTTCTGTTAGGGCCATGCATCTCTTTCCCTTAGTGACCAAAAACACACCTGCAGCCACAATGCACACCGAGCTGAAGGGCAGTAGTTGCCTCAGCACTGGCTGCCAGATAAGCACTTTTCTCCCATCCTAAACCACTTTATAACTAGAGCACAGGGTACGTTACACCCACACAGCGCTTTGTAGCTAGACCTACACTTGCCGAGCCCAAACAGCCAAGCCTAAACCCATGCATCTTCATTAGCATGATGCTGTGCTCAAGATTATTATAAACCCTCAGGAGAAGCTGCACTAATGAAACCTCACTGATTTTGGGTGAAAGCAAGCTTGCATCTGACCAGGAGCACACATGCAGCTGCAAAAGGCTGCAAGTTATGCCAATAGTCTAACATTACACATCATTAAACAGTTAAAGGAAAAATCACCACTATTACCAGCCACTGAGGCCACGTATTTCAAGGGTACTACTTTAAATAGTCATCTCCTCCTGCCAAGCATTTCCTCAACAACCCTAAATTGCAACACTTAATCATAGCTGTACATACCAGCCTTAACCCTGCCCACACAAATAGTCCTATGCATTTCACTGTAATTTTGCAACTCATTACTTAGAGAATTGTTAGTCTGCATCAATGCTAGCAAAGTCATCCTGAGTGCCAGCAAGAGGGTTTGACATTCAATATTCTCCAACATAACTGAATAAAAATGGCTGAATTGCCTTCTTCCTTTGTTTTTAGGTTGCAGTTTGTTGCCATCCATTCACACGTAACTGCTGTTTTGAATGGTTTTGGCAGGCCACCCTTCCCAGGAAGGACAAACCCAAGTGCACACCTGCCCTCCTTTTGCTTTGAATTTGAGTTTGATGATCCCCAAAGTCATCAAGAAAAGGAAGGAAACAACAGTGCAGCAAGGGGGTTTTTTTGCAGTCTTTCAGGACAAAAACCCTGCTATGGACATTTCTCAGTTGGATCACATCTTTCTGGCACATTGCTGTTCTCCAGTGGTTTGCTAGGTCCTGCTTTTTTCCCCCCCACAGACTGCCAAGCACATGCAAAGTTGGCCTCAAACTCATCTGACAAGATGTTCCCACCAAGAGTTACATACATGGACCACGAGCTCAGGAAGTTCACAGTGCACCAACCCTCAAAAACCACCTCTGGTTTTGCCAAATAAAGCTTGTTGGCACACACTCGTGTCTCCCACCCCCCCGGACCTTCCTCATGCCACAGCCTCTGGCTTGTGGTCTCAAGGGGTTTCTATGTGGACATGCTCTAACCCACTGCTTTCCAGGAGCTGAACACGTGGCCTAGACACTCACCACAGTACGTGTAGATGTGGTTGGACTCGAGGAACCTGACTTTGAGGTTGTGGAGGACCGCAGGCTCATGCAGGTAGCTCAGGGCTGTCAGGTCATTCTCTCCCACTAGGATATCTGGATTGCGCAGGAAAGGCAGTTCATTTCCTTGGAGGTCAATAGGATATTTGTAGAGCTGAAGAGACACACATGAGGAGTGTGAGAACACAAAAACCAACAGCTCCTTTAATGTCTTATAATCCAAGGATAACTTCAGCTTGATACAGTCAATACTTGCACCTCCTGCTCTAACTGGAATGAAAGCCCCTTTATGCTAAATGCTATAGGGACCTGGATGATCCTGTTGTCACACACTGCCAGTAGACAGGACATCCCCCTGGTAAATGGCTTTGAGCTGGCCAACAGATGGTCCTGGGGGACACAGATGGTCCACAAGCACCAACCTGAGCATACTTGGATTGTTTTCAGGCCAGCCTTGGGGCGAATAGCCTTTAGCCAGCTCTGAGTAGTAACAGGTACCATACAGAAAACCATGGCTTCATCTGATCTAAGCATCTTCATGCTTTTTAAAAGGCAGTCTCATTTCAAAATAGACCATATTCTTCCCATCAGAGTGATTTCTCAAGTCATTTTTAATTCAAGTTACTTCTATACTCAAAACCTTACACCCTTTCAGACAGAGGAGGACATGAAAAAGTGTTTGGTTTTTTTTTCCTTAACAAGGGGGGAGGGGGGGGGAGTGGGGAGGCAGGGAAATAATAGTTGCCTGTGATGTTGCTTCCCATGGGGTGTCTCAGGAAGGAGTCCTGATGCTCAGCTCCCAGCAGAAGGGAAGAATCCCAGTTTGCAAGCAGAAGGGAACCACAACCATTGCATTGGCACTGGATCACAAACAGCACAATAAAAGCCAACCCAAGTGCATAAGGACAGGCTCACACAGCACATCTGACAACCTCAGGCTTGTTTTATACTCCAATTCCATGTTGCCAATGCCAATTTTCAAGAGCTTGCACTCAGTCTCATCTCAATGGCAAACACACCAGGGATCCCTTGTGATATTTAGAAATCAGCTATTCATTCAGAAGGAGTACTCTTGCATACAGAGTACAGCCAGAAACCACAAAATCCATGAAAATTCACTTAAAGCACAAGGACAAGAGAGAAGCACTAAACAGTTGGGTAATGCATGCTGGCCATCAGGAACAAAAGGCTTTCAACAGCTTCAAAACCCCCAAAGATACGTATGCTCAGTGTCTCCATCTGATGCACGCGTGTGCTGTTCCCCTTCGCTAAAGCTTTTCAGCCCAACGTGACTTCGGTCCAGGCAGGTTTTCATTCAGAAGAGCATCAAACAGGGGTCTCTGGGAGCACCTGCAGTAAGCAGCAGTCTCTTGCACAAACCCAAAATGAGATGTTCCTCTGTTTCATCGTGACAGTGACATGCTTTTTAAGCTACCATCTACAACACCTAGTAATCCTTTAATCTCCTTGTACTTTAATGTTGCTGACCCTAAAACTCAGCTGTACAAAAAGGCTAGACCTTGCAGGACTTCTTAGCTCCTCTGGTTTCCAGGGAAATATCCAGATTAAAGAGAGAGAGAGAGAAAGGGGGGGGGGGGGGGGGGGAATCTCTCCCCACCCCAAGTACTAAAACTGCTGAAGATCTCAACCAGAAAAGAAGGATGGAGGTCGCAGTACTCAGCAATACGTGCAGACATACTTTGGCTACCTAAGCACAACAAGCATCAGGAAGGAGCTGCTGTGGATGAGATGGGTGCCCACCTGCACCCAGGCACCCATGTCTGCTGGGCACCTATTAGCACTGCTCGTGAAACCCACCCTGGAGTTGAAGCCTATAGTGCTTTTCACACCCGTCACCAGTTTCTTGCAAAGGCTTGAGCACTGCTGCTTGGTTTCACCAAGGTTTCTATCTTCTTGCCTCAGGAGCAAGAGAAAAAGCATGTAAAAAACCTGCAACAAGGGTCATCCCTGTGGCATCCAATGCCACTAGGAGACAGGGACAAGTCACTGTGTGGAACGACTGGAATAGTGGAAACATGCCCGTCGTGAGCATCATGCTTGCATCATGAGCACGAAGCATCATGTCATTAGAGAAAAAGATATGCTCAAATGATGACTGATATGACTTGGAACAGGGACTGATAGACGCAGAATGGTGAATCCAGGAGGTCCAACCACAGGGCTACTGGGCAGGGAGCCCACCAAGAAGCAAGGGGCAGTGACTCATGGTCCTACAAGAACATGCCTGGTGCTTCCAAGGGACAGTGAGGTGGCATCTGTGCATCTCCTCATCCACATTTATCACCATGGGGGGGGGGGGGAAGCACCTCTAAGAGGAGCATCATCCATCCTTTACCCTCCTCAGAAAGCTGCCCTATGCTGGAAGAGCAAGTTAGGGAGGACAACAAGCACAGCCGGGGCTGACCCAGGAAGAGCCAACAGCACCATGCACTGGGTGCAGATTTCAACGCAAATGACTTTCTTTGCAAACCTAATGTACTGCAAACAGCCTGCACTTGCGCTGCTCTGAAAGAATTGTTTTGATGAACAGCCTAATCAAGCATGTCTCATTCCTGTTCTCCATCTTCCCATTAAGTAATAGGGTGAAAGTATTCCCCGCAGTACGGAAATGGTCAGCTGGCAGGGGACATGAATTACTCACCATCCTCAGAGCATTTTCAATTTGGAGAAAGTGGCCTCTATTAACTCTTTTAGCAACAAAGCAGATCACCCTCTAGACAATTAAGGAAACCCTGTCTGCTCAGTGAAGAAAACTCATTTAGGTGGAATTCTTCATAAAAAAAGTAAATATATTTATTCTTCCTGCTACACCAAGCACACGTGGGAAACACACCTCGTGGCAGGCACGTAGCATGGCTGCTCCCTTCCCACAAACCACCCAAATTTTGAAGCTGATGCAAATGCCGCAGTTAACTTCATCTACAATCCCCCGCTGTTACCCAACGTCCCACCCCATGAGCTTTTTGTGCAGGACAGAAAGCAGCTGCTCTTCCCTAGCCTCTGTTCTGCTTTGGGAATTATTTATGATCGGCTGCACACATGCTGTGAGCCTGGGCTGTTCATGCATTTGAAAGCTTGCTAAAAAACTTCTACATTTAAATGAGTTTCTCATTTTTGTCTTTTAGAGCTTTCTTAATTTTTTTTTAAATGGAGAAAAAAGGGTTTTACATAAGATTATACTTAGAGAAAAACTAAAGCATAGAGAAAGCTGTTGCACAGCAGTCACTTCTGCGCTCTATGTGATTTTTTTCCATCAGTACCCAAGTTTGAGTAGATGCCACCAGCTGCACTCTTTCCAATTTGTTCAGCAGCAAAAACCATGAATTGATATTTCTAACATACTACTGCTATAAAAAAACCCCCTCATTCTGATATCACAGACTATTACAACTTTACCAGAGGATGAAAAGAGATGAGAGGGATCAAGGGCTTTTCTCACAACCTACTTTAACACAAGTATCTGGGGAGGGAGCGGGCCGGGGAAAGCTGGAAGCGCTAAGGCAATAAAACACATTTAAAAATACTTCCTAAAAAATATGAGATGGCTCAGGCTCTCATACATTAATTCAAAGCTTTAAATCACTGAAAACAACAACAACGTTCAAAAGCTTACAGTTTCATCTTCAAGTTTCAGATGGAGGCTTTTATCTCCCTCTTTGTAATCCTTGATAATTTCTGCCAATCTCCAAACTTCATCAGGGTCAGAAATCCAAACCCTAGTGTACTGGGGGGGGGGGGGGGGGGGGGGGGGGGAGCTTAAACACAAGGAAACCTCAGGAAATTAAAGCATAAATAAATTCACCATAGATACAATCCCACACTCATTGTAAAGTCAGCACAGCTAAACCATTTATTTCAGTCCAAAAAAGAAACATTCCAATTTTAGGTTTGGGAGTAAATTATAGATCAGAAGTCTGATTTTCAATCAGACTTTCAATCAGGCTTCTCCTGGACGAGGCGTACGCTGGCTTGTTACCAATCTAACAAAGCGGGGTACAGACTCAAGGTAAATGTGAAATTTAATTTCCCTAGAGAGAAAAAAAAAAAAACAACACCCAAACACAAACAACAACTAAAAACAACCCAAAACACCCCCAAAAAACAGCCTTCTAGAAGCTTTTATGAAATAACACAATTCCCCCCCAGCAGACCGTACACCAAAGCATATTTCTTTTGCACAAAACAACGATAGGTTGCTCCCCACAGAGCAAGCCCTAACCCAAACCCACTGCCATGGAGCTAAACAAATAATGGAAGACACCAAAGCCAACTTCTTCGGTTGGAGGTGAACCTGCAAACAGGCTTCAAGGCTCCAGAAAAATGCTTAGATGCAACATTTAACCTTTTTAGCATCTCCAAAGTTCGAGCCACCCTTATGCCTCCAAGAGGAAATCCCAAGGTAGACCCATACAGCCCAGCCAAAGTGTCCATGAAGGGACAAAATCCAAGAGCAAGCAGCACCACTCACACGTAACGAGAATATGGCATTACTTTGAGCCACACCACCTCCTACTAATGAAATTTAATTTGCTTTTATGATGCAGAGATAAATACTCTGCCCAGGCTGCGTAAAAGCATCCCCCTGTGCCAAGCAAGTAACTTGCTGCACTGAGACCTCCAGTACTCGCTCTCAGGAGTTGGGACAAACACATTGCAGACCCAGCAGTAACACTGCAACCTCCATGCACAGGTTTCCCTCACCCTCTACATCCACCTTTCTTTTTGCCAGAGCAGGTACCGGTTTCCCTGCTCATGGGGTTGCCAGGGCAAGGTCCTGAGAACAAGGAACCCAAAATTGCTCCATCTCTGCAGGGAATCACCTTGAGTCAGGCTTTTGTTGCTGCACATGGACCCATAAAGCCAGCCTGATGCTGGGCTCAGCCAGACAACACAGAGTCAACAGGAACTCTTCAACGATCACTTATTTACTGGCATTTTGGGGGGCATGTCTCCCCCCAACTCTTCCTGTTGATTGAAATAAGAGCTATATAAACTTATTCTTACACAAAACACAAGGTGTTGGGGGAAACCCCAGCAAATCCAAGCAACACCAGCACTGTAGCACCAAAGATGGTTTTGGCCCTCATCTTAAAACCAAACCCCCAGTACGCAATGGCCAAATAACTCTCAGAGCAACCCAAGAGTTAAAACAGCAGCAGCTAACAGCCTACTCTGCAGCTGAAGAGCAATAGATTTTTATATGTATCATGTAATCATTTTCAGAGTTGCTCAATAGCTACAGTAGCGGGAACCCTTAGATGTTAACGGAGCTAAACAAATATATTGCCAGAACAGCAGTTTTATCAGGGAGGGGAAAAAAAATAAAATAAAATAGACTTTTCTCAGCACACCACCTCTAGCACCCCACAAGCCTTCAGTGCTTTCCCTGCCACGAGGAAGGGAGACTGCCACAGGGAAGGGGCCAGTTCAGGACCCCCAGCCCAGTCTCCCCTGTCCCCTCCAGCAAGCAGCACTGCAAGAGATGCAACATCCCTGCAGCATGGCCAGGAGCCCCATCTTTGGTCAGACCATGAAACAAAGAGTAGGTGCAGCTAGAGATACATCAGTGCTTTCCTCACCCCCTGCACCTCGCCCCAGTTTCTCCAGGCTCCAATACTACAGGAAGGGCCTTATGGACCATTGCTGCAGCTCTCACCCCTCCTGCAAAACACCTTGCCTGCCTTTTCATCCCCACCACCGTGGTTTCATCCAGTGCCAGCTCTCTCTTGGCAGAAGAGAGATCAAACGCTCTAGAAATGCCCAAAAATAGCCGGGGATCAGGATGTACCCAGCTCAAGGCAGCCTCAAAAACAAGACATTGCTGGTCTTGGCTGGAGTCCTGCAAATTCTCAACCTGCACACAGTGCTGGGATGAGCCATGGACCTGCCTGGACAGATGGATGCAGAGAGGGGCACGTTGACCCCAAAACAACCCAAAAACCATGGTGGTGCTTGCGCATGCTTTAGTAGATGAAATTTGGGTCCACCTCCAGCAGCAGTAAGAGGTCACATCGGCCCCTCTCAGCAATTCATTGCCAACCATGGCCAGGAGCCATCCAATGCCCTGGTGAGATGTGGGAACCACTGGCGGAGGGTAGCAGCTCTCAGCATCCACCACCCACGGATAGACTTACAACCTGGTGGTGAAAGACTTCACATCCCATCAGCCATCCCAACCACAAAACTACAGAATTTTAATAATAAACCTGATTCTCTGAGACTCTTGTGCATACACACATACACAAGGGATTGCACAGCATAGAAGGCAATAAGACATAGGTGTCTGCAAGATCTCAGGAGCACTGGAGGTAACTCATTCCCTGGCTGGAAGATTCCGAATGCGATCACTGCTCCAGCACAAGCACTCCCCACACCGAGCGCTTCCCATCCTGCTAAACAGCTGCGGGCTGTTAGAATAAGCTGTTATGAATGCATTTCCCCAAGCATCTACAATGCTGTCCATAAATCCCAAGTATGTCAAACCGTACAGCGCTGAAATAAAAGCACTTTGTCATTCTTAGATCTTTACAAGACAAGCTTTAATTAAAACCCACCAAGGCTTGGAGGGAGCCCATGGTAGGGGCACGCTGGAACACATGCTCACATTGCCTGCCTTCCTTGCCTCTGACTTCTGCAACCCACTCCCTCCAAAGCAACTTCACGCACCGTATGTTTGCCAATTAAATTCATATAGATGAGAGCCACCAGGTCACCAAAACCATGTCCCCAAGCAGGTACCTACCCAGGCAGGAGGAGAGCATTTCTGTGAACCTCTACTTCCATAATCTCACCTCTAGCCTAATTATTCCACTTTATATGCCATGTCCTGGCTTCGCTAGCTTTAACAACCTCTTGATCTTCTGGAGAAGCTTGTTATTAAGGGAAAGGGCAGGCGGGTCTATCTCAAAGCACTGGGACCAGAGGATTAGCCTGACTTCAGGCTCAAGAGACACAACCCTGGGCAAATCACTTAACTTCCCAACACTCCAGTGTCTCTATCCAGGAGGGTAGAAAGAAAAATGTTTCTTTAATCCTCAAGGACACCTTTGAACAGGGTGTTAGCATTAATCAGAAATAGCTCTACATGCTCAGCCTCTCAAGAAAAAAAAAAAAATTTAAAAAAAAAAACCTGGGTTTTTTGTTTTGTTTTTTTGGTGGTTTTTTTTTTTTTTTTTTTTTAAACCAGATTCCCAATAAGCCAAAGTGATTCGGTGCTCTTGGAGCCTCTTGCATTATCCCACCCAGATTAAGCAGAAGCTTAATAAATTCAATCCCCACCTCCTGATTTGATTTAGATTTTAGCAGGCTGCCACTATGGATGCAGATTAAAAACATTAAATTAGAAGAGGCAGGTTTTGTTTTGCTGTTTGAAAGCCCCCAGCGCTGGCCAAAGGCACTCCCAGCAAACCATCCTCAAACTCCTGGTGATGTGCTCGGTGGATGCTCCAGCACAGCGGGAAGGGATGCTGGTCTGCACGGAAGGAGTTACACCAACAGTGTGGACAGAGTATAATCTTCCATTAAATTAAGAAAAGACTATAATTTTCCATTAAACTAAACTGAGATAGCTAATTTTAAGCATTTTTTTCTTAGTCTGAGCTGTTTGGTGGTTGCAACAGTGTCCTGGTTTCAGCCGGGATAGAGTTGATTTCCTTCCTAGTGGCTGGTATAGCGCTGTGTTTTGGGTTTTAGTAATATTGATAACACGCCGATGTTTTGGCTGTTGCTACACTTGTCAAGGACTTTTTTTCCCAGCTCCCCATGCTCTGCCAGGTGCAGAAGAAGCTGGGAGGGGACACAGCCAGGATAGTTGATCCAAACTGACCAAAGGGCTATTCCATACCATATGATGTCATGTTCAGTATATAAAGCTGGGGGGAAGAAGAAGGAAGGGGGGGACGTTCGGAGTGATGGCATTTGTCTTCCCAAGTAACCGTTACGCATGATGGAGCCCTGCTTTCCTGGAGATGGCTGAACACCTGCCTGCCCATGGGAAGGAGTGAATGAATTCCTTGCTTCGCTTTGCTCGCACAGCTTTTGCATTCCCTATTAAACTGTCCTTATCTCAACCCACGAGTGTTCTCACTTTTACTCTTCCGATTCTCTTCCCCATCCCACCGCGGGGGGAGTGAGCAAGCGGCTGCGTGGTGCTTAGTTGCCGTCTGGGGCTAAACCACGACAGTTCTTTTTGGCGCCCAACGTGGGGCTCGAAGGGTTTGAGATAATGGCAGATTTGATTGGAATGTGCTAGATGATAGAATTTATAGCTGTTATTGCTGTTTGGCTATTAATCAGCAGGCTTCTGTGCTTGTCATAGGGCTTACTTTCTTTACTGTATATTAGAGTCTAGGGCTCGTTAGTGGCTGCTTTTTGCTTTTGCTGCTTGCCGTGCTGCTGTGCTGCTTATCACCTTACTCTGCTGTGCCTGGGAACATTTTGATAACAGCAATGGCCATGCGCCGGGGCTGGCAGATGGCCAGGACATCGCTGCTGTTTCTGTGCTCTGCTTTAATTGGTGATGTTTTGCCTGTGAAATTTGTTATTAAAACAGTGACCTTGGATTTATTTTGGTATTATCTAAGTGCTGTACTGAAACCGTTATTGTATGTCAGGTATTACTTTATGGAGGAAATGCAGAATTGTACCTTCACTACTTTCTTCTACAATGCTTCCTCCTTCATTGCAATAACTTCTCAGTATCTTGAACATCCTTGGGTAGTTAAGATACTTCTACTGGTATTGCTTGGGAATATTGTTTTGATCTTGTCCAAGATTAGTAAGCAATTTAAGAATATCATCCAGAGATCTGCCCCAGGGCCGGATAGTTATGAGTGGCAGGGTATGTGGGATAGCGTGGGCAAATGCCTAGGATGGTGGGCACCTCCAGTGTTTTGGACCTTCACCCCTGAACAAGTGCAGAATCCTGAAAAATTAGTAGACTATTTGGAAAAAGTATGTCATCACCCTGACAATTCTAGGGAGACACAAATCACTGCAATGTGCTGGGGTCTGGCCCACGCCTACCGAGCCCTGTTCAACACTATTCAGAACCCTCAAGGGTCTGGTGACAAAACGACAGGCACTGCGGCTGCTCCAGCCCCCCCTGCAACAGGCACTGCCGCTGCTCTGATTACCCCTGTGACAGGCACTGCAACTGCAGCTGCTCCAGACAACTCTGTTACAAGCACTGCGGTTCAAACAGGGAACGAACCCATGTCAGTATCAGTCACCCCTATCCACAAGAAGAAATCTTGGAAGCGAAGGTCAGCTCGTTTAGAAAGGGAAGATGAAAGAGCAGGGCCATCACAGGAAGAGGAAGAAGTCATAAATGAGACTGAAACCACCCGATCCCTATCCCTGACTGAGCTGCGAGATATGCAAAAAGACTTCAGCCATCGTCCAGGCAAGCACATTGTCACCTGGCTGCTCCGATGCTGGGATAGCGGGGCCAGTAGCCTGGAATTAGAGAGTAAGGAAGCCAAGCAGCTGGGATCCCTTTCTAGGGAAGGGGGCATTGACAAAGCAATTGGAAAAGGGTCACCAGCCCGCAGCCTCTGGAGGCGACTCCTGTTAGCTATGAAGGAAAGATATCCCTTCAAGGAAGATGTTGTATATCGCCCAGGCAAATGGACCACCATGGAGAAAGGGATCCAGTACCTGAGGGAATTAGCTGTGCTGGAGGTGATTTATGGTGATCTGGACGATGAGCGGTCACCCACAGATCCAGATGAGGTCCAGTGCACAAGACCTACGTGGCAGAAGTTGGTACGGAACGCACCACCGTCGTGTGCCAACTCATTGGCAATACTGAACTGGAAAGACAGAGAGGGTCCAACAGCGAATGAAGCTGCTAGTAACCTCCGGGAATACGAAGAAAGTATCTCTTCCTCCTTTGTCTCAGCTGTGGAGAAACTGTCCTGGAAGGTACAGCGACTCGAAGAAGATATGTCCTACTCCCCACCTGTACAGACCAGTGTCTCAGCTATTAGGAGTCAGCGTTCCTCTGCTCAAGAGAGAGGATATAGAGGGTACACACCACGGGGCACCCTATGGTTTCACTTGCGTGACCACGGAGAGGACATGAGGAAGTGGGATGGAAAACCTACCTCGACCCTAGGAGCATGAGTATGTGAGTTGCAAGGAAAAACAATCACCAAAGGGGGTTCTTCCAGGAAAATTGCTGCTCCGGTTTCCAATGGACACTTCCCCAGACAGAGTAAAAGGGCTGATCTTACTCCTGATTATAATGAAGGAGCTCCTAGCTCATATGTACAAGAAATGGGTAACGAATATTGTGACCAGGATTAGGGGGGCCCTGCCTCCAGCCAGGTGGAGGAAAGGGACAACCGGGTTTACTGGACTGTGTGGATTCGATGGCCTGGCACATCAGACCCACAGGAGTATAAAGCTCTTGTAGACACCGGTGCACAGTGTCCCCTAATGCCATCAAGCTATATAGGAGCAGAACCCATCTGTATTTCGGAGTGACAGGGGGATCCCAACAGCTGACTGTATTGGAGGCTGAAGTGAGCCTAACTGGGAATGAGTGGCAAAAGCACCCCATTGTGACTGGCCCAGAGGCTCTGTGCATCCTTGGCATAGACTACCTCAGGAGAGGGTATTTCAAGGACCCAAAAGGGTACCGATGGGCTTTTGGTATAGCTGCCTTGGAGAAGGAGGAAATTAAACAGCTGTCCACCTTGCCTGGTCTCTCAGAGGACCCTTTTTTACAATGGTGGAAACAACCACCGGATGGCTGGAAACATATCCCGTGCCCCATGCCACCACCCAGAACACTATCCTGGGCCTTGAAAAGCAAGTCCTATGGCGACATGGCACCCCAGAAAGAATTGAGTCAGACAACGGGACTCATTTCCGAAACAACCTCATAGACACCTGGGCCAAAGAGCATGGCATTGAGTGGGTATAGCACATCCCCTATCATGCACCAGCCTCTGGGAAAATTGAACGATACAATGGACTGTTAAAGACTACACTGAGAGCAATGGGCGCTGGGACATTCAAACATTGGGATACACATTTAGCAAAGGCCACCTGGTTGGTCAACACTAGAGGATCTGTCAATCGACCTGGCCCTGCCCAATCAAATCTTTTACGCACTGTAGAAGGGGATAAGGGCCCTGTAGTGCACATAAAAAACATGCTGGGGAAGACAGTCTGGGTTACTCCTGCCTCAGGCAAAGGCAAGCCCATTCGTGGGATTGCTTTTGCTCAAGGACCCGGGTGCACTTGGTGGGTAATGCAAGAGGATGGGGAAGTCCGCTGTGTACCTCAAGGGGATTTGATTTTGGGTGAGAATAGCCCATGAACTAAATGGTATAATGTCAATTGTTGTATAATACTATGTGTCATCACTTTTTCAGTAAGGATCACTCAGATTAATGAAGAAGGAACTTCAACAAAAGCAAGCAAAGTACAGTGGTGAAGGAACCAGAACTGGCTTCAACATGCAACAATCCAACACCACAGACCATCTCTCCTGCCCTGAAGGACTATTATGACGGATGGAGCCCAAAGCCATGGACTAAATGAACTTAATTGTATTAGAAGGGCTAGAACCTGGGCATGACGTAAATGGTATAGAATAAGGGGTGGATACTGTCCTCGTTTCGGCTGGGATAGAGTTGATTTCCTTCCTAGTGGCTGGTGTAGCGCTGTGTTTTGGGTTTTAGTAATATCGATAACATGCCGATGTTTTGGCTGTTGCTACACTTGTCAAGGACTTTTTTTCCCCAGCTCCCCATGCTCTGCCAGGTGCAGAAGAAGATGGGAGGGGACACAGCCAGGATAGTTGATCCAAACTGGCCAAAGGGCTATTCCATACCACATGACGTCATGCTCAGTATATAAAGCTGGGGAAGAAGAAGGAAGGGGGGACATTCGGAGTGATGGCATTTGTCTTCCCAAGTAACCATTACGCATGATGGAGCCCTGCTTTCCTGGAGATGGCTGAACACCTGCCTGCCCACAGGAAGTAGTGAATGAATGCTTTTGCTCGCGCGCGCGGCTTTTGCTTTCCCTATTAAACTGTCCTTATCTCAACCCACGAGTGTTCTCACTTTTACTCTTCTGATTCTCCTCCCCATCCCACCGCAGGGGGAGTGAGCGAGCGGCTGCGTGGTGCTTAGTTGCCGTCTGGGGCTAAACCACAACAAACAGTCTTTGTGGCAAGCTGGAATTCAGCAAATCCATCTTTATTATTATTGTTTTTAATCCCCTAAGTTATTTCAGGAATAGCAGTACTCACAGCTGACCCCAGGAAGTTTTCATTGCTCCTGGGTCAAGGGCACTTTTCCAGGGGCATCCTTCCAACAGGACTGCAGCCAGAGGGAAGGCATGGCAGAAAACCTACAATACTGATGATACAATAGCATCGACCGCCTAGCAATTAGGAATTCAGTAATGAAGATTAAGATATATTATCTTACAACCAAGGTTCTTCCACACAGGTGAAGAAAGACTTATGAAAGGACTTTAGTAGAAACCAGAGACAGTGATGTGCACCTTCAAAAAATCCAAGGTGAACACACAGATGTCAACTAAGAACAAGGTGGAGATTGGGACAGATATCTGTATATTTTTCTTCATAAAGCAAGCACACTTCTACTTTCCCCCCTTTGCAGTGGGCTTATTGTCAACCTCATTCTATGTTGTTCAAAGAAATAACATGGTCCAGTATTACTGGATGCTCTTGAAGAGGACAAAAACACATATGAAAAAAACCAGCACGAGCTTCAGTCCTGGTTTCCCAAGAATATTTACATTTATATATGCAGCATGTGAATGGTTAAGCAGCTTACTTTGAAACAGTCCAATAACTACCCTTCAGCTCTCACAAGCCATCTATAACTAAAATTAAAGTTTTCCCAAACTTTGCTTTTCCGAAGTAAAAAGAGCAAAATACAAGCTCTACCTTAAATTAAAAAGGTAGGACTCTCCTTGCAGCCACCGTGCATGGATGCTAACAGCATCCCCTTCCAGCTCTGCAGTAAAGCAAACAAACTTCTCTTCATTAATTTGCACTGGGTGCACAGTCCTGGGCTGAAGTGGGGTCCACCACCACACATGGTTTTGCCCATCCACTGGCATTATGCCCACTGCAGCAGGATCCCACATCCCCTGTGATTAACAGGTGGTTATTTATGGAGTTATTTAGCTGTGCTAAACGTGCTTGTGCAAACCACTGTGCTTGTTGGTGCTGGGAAGAGCCACTTGATGGGTGCTGTCAGCAGGGCATGGAAAGGCACTGGCTCCAGGGCTCTCCTGGGTGCCTTACAGCCTTAAAAATCCTTTCTGCCTCACTTGGCAGTGACTCAGGAGAAAAATCTGCTTCACCCGTGATGCAGAAAGGCACAGGCGAGGTGCTTCGGCAGGAGAGCAAAAACCTCTGTTAAGGGACTTGTGGATCGTTAACTTTTTTATTATTATTTGCAATATTGAACATCAGGGCAGATGGCAAACCATAATCCTTCCTTTCCCATCCTCCAGAAGATATTTTCATCCCAGAAGTGATTTCTCCCCTGCCCGACAGACAAGCAAAACCCATATTTAGGTCAGAGCTCCCCAAGCTGTGTTGTGACTCCGGGACCCACTGACCCCTGCGTCTCACCCCAGGCTGGCTTCTCCGTTTGCTGCCAGGTACCACTGGTCAGCAAACCCTCACAAGGGTCAGGAGGGGATGGCAGCAGGTTTCACTGCTCGGTACAGAGCAGGCAGGGATGCTCCAGTGCTGAACACCCCTCAACTGCCTAATTCCTGCAGCACCAGTACCTGATATTGGGACACCGTACAAGAGCCCAGCATCCCCAGCAAGAGCCTAGTGAGCATCCACCCACGGCAAGGACCTCTAGTAGGAAAAGACCCACTTCTTCCTCACCATAAAACCCCAAAAAGGCTGAAAGGAGAGGTTGTGACTGGCAAATCAACATTTCGCCACACAGCAAGGGACACACAGGACCCCAATATCATGCTCAAGGGGTAGGGAAAAAAAAAAATTGTGTTTTACTTGTTAAAAAACACAAAACCCATCATTTTGAGCTACAGAATGCAAATGTTAACTTGCTGAGAGTGTTAAATGCAAAGGGAAAGACAGTGGCACGCTGCAGAAGCATCTCTAATTCCTCAACACGAGAACAAGCAATTTGTGCGTTTCCCAGGGCTGATAAAAAACACACAAACCCAAACAGCCAAGCCAAGGCAGATAAGCATAGTCTACACCGTGCCTCATATTCCCCATCCTCCTCATGCTATCAGCACAGAGATGGACCCAGGGAAAGCACACAAATGCACACCATACCCCCATCAAGGCAGGGCTCCTAAATTTTGGGGAGCATCTCTGTTCATCCCAGAGCACTGCAGGGGTCACTGGATTTGAGCTAGCAAAGCACATGCTTTGCTGATGCCTCCTAGGTACAGGGATATTTTCCTTCCCCCTGAAGAGCTGTCACACTGATGGATGGCTCCACATCTCCCACCAGCACTAAATCCTCTCTATTTCTCTTTGCTGAATTTTATTCCTCTGCCCAAATTAATTCAGATGATGATTTGCATAAAGTGTCACAGCAGCTGAGCAGTACTAAGCTGCCCGGAGAAGCAGCATCTGCAGCATTTCTAATGAAGAGGGGTTTAAAAAAAGCTTTGATTCATCATTGCACCAGCCTCATCTCACCAACAGCAGAGGTAAAACTGGCACTGAACAGAGCAGGGCTAGGTGAGCCCTGACACCAAGCGTACCCCCAGTATTTCCATCCTGAAGGCTTTGCTTTAAACAAACATGATTTCCAGGACTAATCAATAGTCTCACATGTAACTAACAGCCAACTTGTGTTTTCCCATCCTCTCCTCTATCATTTCTTCCACAGCATCCCAGCAACGCTTGTTACTGCGGGCTTATTTAAGACTGACAGGTTCAGTGCCAAGGTCTCAGGCACACACACAGCCCTGCTCTCACCACAGCAATGGACTGAAATGCAAAATCCCTCTTGCAATAAGTCATTAGATGCTGCAAAAGCAGGTAGAGCCCCAGGTGCTTTGGGACAGTGCAAACAAACCATTCTGTCTTAATTTTGGGGGAAAAGCAGTCCCTCCTTGGCTGGGGAGCAATCCCCTCGTAGGCTGCGAGACCAGGATTTGCTCTGGGCAGTGCAACGACTCTTGTATTTTTACTTTGTTCCTCTACTCTTTAAGAAACAACAAAACCAAACCTCTCTGCCAGGGTCAACAAGACTTCACCCACAGGGGACGTGCATTATCGCCTGCATCACTGCTAACGAACCATCTCACAGCATCCTGAGATGTTACAGGAGAAGGGCTGTGCCTGTTTAATTGGAGATGGCAGTGCTCAGGGTCTTGCTGCCTGTCTCCTTCTGCAGCAGTGCCTTTCCAGCCTCACATCAGGTTGAGCACAAGAGCCCTTTGTCTTTGGTTGCTCTGAAGCAGCACTAGCAAAGGCCAAGAGCTGGGAGCGGGACCCACCTGACCCAGCTCCTCCAGTGCTCTTTACCTCTTCTACCAAGTCATTGATTAAAAAATTGCCACATTGCACAGGATCAAGAAAAAAAATCCTTAACCCAGTGTCTAAGGGGAATCAGGATGAGACCCATGGTCCTAACTCAACCATGCAGCCAGTCTTTATTCCAGTAAGGGTTACTAGGATTTTAAATAGTTGGGTTTTTTGCTTTTTTAGTTAAAAACCCCATGCAGGGGTCAAGTGTCTCCATAGTACGACTTTTACCAAACAGCCTGTCATGTTGCTAAAGTTAAACCCTTCCAGGCTACTTTCTGCAAATCCCTGTTGATTGGCATTAGTTACCCTTCTCTTGCCTAATTCTCAATTAATCAAAACCTTGAGCAGCACGTGGTGTAATCTTGTCTTTGCAGTCCCATTTTCCATCTGAACTCCACGTAAGCACCTTGATGAACATAGGCTGGATCCAAAAAATGCTCAATATACACCATATACATTTGATTATTAATAAAGTAGTTAAAAAATAGCCTTTGGGTTTTAATTAAGTAGTTAAAAATGGCCTTTTGCCCCAGGTTTTCCTCTGTCTATAACATAGCCTCATGATGCTTTAGGGAAACTCATGAGCATGTTCATTCCCCAGTGCAACGACCACCCTCCATTAAATTATTTTATATGAAAATGGTCCTGGGAGGAGCCCAGCTTGGCAGTGCAGGGCAGCCCCAGCCACGGGATGCAGCCAGGGGACACCAGGACTTTCAACTGGCAAACATTAAAAACAGCAGCCGCTTCTAGGCTGTAATTGCAGTAACGCACATAGCATTCACAGTGTCACAAGCATCTTCTGAAATTCAGGGTACACACCACCTTGCCTGCTGCTCAAGCACTCAGCCATCCTCCCCCCCCCAGGCACTGCCATGCCTAAACAGCACCACCAAAATCTACCTTTAATTGCAGAGCAACCTCTCCACCAGACTGGATTTTCAACCTTATTAGAAAGAAGTAATTGGATTAATTAACCCGTATAGTTATCCCTCACCTCTCCAGAACTCATGCGTTAAAAGCCTTCTTGGAGTATCACTCCATGCATGCTTAATTCAAAGGGGTTTTGACCTATATTTGTATTTATGGGGCATTTCTTCAGCCCTTTCTAACCAGAGGGGTGTGCTGGAAAGGCCCCCGGGCCACCATTTCATTGCTAAGCAACTGAAGGAAAACAAATTGATTACCAAGGATTTAAGTAAGCAACATTTTACTGGTTATAATTAAAAAATTCCAGCAATAAGGTTTGTTAGCAAGGAGACATTAGATGCCTGGAGAATGACACCAGTGGTCAAGAGGCAAAGCTAGAATAAATAAGCTTAATTAAAATATTTGAAGTGGTGAACAAATATTCATATGCCCCCATTTGCTTAGGAATGGGGGGGCAAAGAAAGGGTCTCCTGGAGAGAAGGACTGCTCTTGTATTTCTCCTTTATTGCAATAATTTCCAGGTCTTTGGGAATGTGACTTGTGCCCAGCTCCACTTCTCCCAGGACTGTCCACGTGCCAGACCTCAGATGCACACTTGTATGATGAGTTAACTCTATATTACTGTATATATTTTATCTCTTCTCCCCAGTGAGACAAAGAAAATAAGCAAGATTTTGCAATTCCTAAGCTGAAATCAGTTCAAAACACATCTCTGAGGAAACTCAAACAAAAGGTGGTTTCCTTTTTAATATATAAAATGGAAGGTACAGCATAGCTAGGCAGTCAGCTACATTTTCCTCCTTATTTCCTTGTAACTTCAGGCATCCAGCAAAAATACTGAGATTTTGGCTTTCCAGATCTTCCAGCACTGATATCCTGCAGCCTCTTATTTATATCACACAGCAGCTCCCTGGAAAACCATCCCCTAAATCCCATATACAATTTCCTCTAATAAATGTAGGGGAGACGAAAGCTTAAATAAGGAAGGATGGAGGAAAAGACCAACCCCTGGACGTCAACCCCTGAATTTTGAATTGCAAGAGGAGATTTGGGAGGCAATGCCATTCGCAAAACAGTGTTGTATTCTGCAGGAAGGGCTCAGTGAAGGAGACCAAAATGCAGAAGACTGCCTGAGTGAAGGAAGGGTTGCAAGAAGGGCAATTGCACACACTTTAAAAAAAAATATAAAATATAAAAATAACCACACCACCAAATGCATCTTTTCTAGCCTTCACCACCTGGTTTGAATTTCTCCCCTGACTTGGCAATGTCCCCCATGCTTAGGCAAATCCAAGGTTATCTCTTCCCCTCAGAAGGGCAGATGCCCCAGCAGCACACAAACACATGCTCCCACACACAGATCAAACACGGCTCTCATGAAACATCAAAGTGTCCCACACAGCAAAACACCCCAAACAGAAGACGACAATAAAAAATAAATTAAAAAAAAAAAGCTATCACAGCCACCAGATGCTACTTCTTCCTTCCCCATCCCCACAACAAAGCCACTCTGTTGCATGTCTCTTGGATTGACGCACAGGACAACATCCATATCCCAACAGATGCATTTACTCATTTAAACATCCCTCCCCGTGTTACAGGAGCATTTCTTTATTCCTCCCAAGCAGTTACACACTACCTCAGGGCACAGGCAGCACTGAGCAGGCAGCGGGTGCAGAGTTTCAACACAGGCAAGGCTCAGCTCCAGCTCTTCCCATCACCAGCAGCATTGCATCATCCCAGGGACATCCCAGCTATAGGATTTCCATCCCACTACACATCCCCCAGCTCAGGCCCAAGGGTTTTTTGCTCCAAGACTGAGAAACCCAGTTCCCATCCAAGGGATGCGTTTCCCTTTGGGAAGAATGTGCATTTATGGTCACACTTTGGCTGATGCCACTTGCCTTGAAGCCACTGGGTCCCACCAGCACAGCTTAAGGACTACAACCTGTTTCAAGCAAAACTAGTTAAACCTACTCTTACCACCCAAAGTGGGGAAAAAAGGATTATTAATTAGAAAAGCAGCAAAACAAATGAAAATACACCCCAAAGTTATAGTGGTTTAAGAGTGCATGAAGACAACTCATGAGAGATGGAGAGTGGCTCACTTGAGTTAGGGCAAAACCGTAACTCAAATCCATCTCTACCAAATATTGCATTGCGACTTTTTTCTCTCCTCTAGGGAATGACTTCATGCTTTGCTAGGTAGATGAATAAAACAAGGGGAAAAAAAAATTGAAGAAACATTATGTTATCTCAGTTTATTTTGCTGTGAAAGCAAAGCTTTTGCAAACTGTGCTGCCAGTTCCCCAGCTCATAACGTACAAGCCCAAAAGTTTCTGCCCTTTCTGACAAAACATTCAGTCCCAAGACCCGAGTTCCTGCAAGCCCCACAGGCCAGTGACTGCATGGCAACACCTGAACTTGTGCAGCTACCTTCAGCCACCACCATGCGCAAACTGGGTCACATGAAGCCACAGATAACCCACAGAATTGCTCACGTTGTGGGTTTGTCCCACAGGACCTCCAAAGGCATCAAAGAAGGGGGAATTAGTGGTTGCACACATCCATGCGTGCAGCAGTGATTTAGGACCCTGCTCAGAAGGGGATATGATCTACAAAAAGCAGAGAGATGCTGAAGCAACACCATGTCCCTTCATAGCTGCTCTTTCTTCCAGCTGCCTACCCTTTCATCTCCCCCTTGGGCTACAGAAGGTCTTTTCCCGTCCCACACTATGGAGAAATTGCAGTCTGCTGCAAACTTTCAAAAAAGTATTTTTAGGTGCTTTCTTGGAAAAAAAAAAATCCCTGTTCAGATCACCACGTCTGGCCATCGTTTATAGCCACCCAACCTGTGAAGCACATATTAATGTGTCAGTCCTGGGAAATGCTAAATTGCACAGTGTGTTGGGACTGCCCACATGCAGTGGGAACTTGGGCAGTCGTGGAGGGCAAGGCGTGCTCCTCCTCACCACCACGGCCCCCAAACCCCCTCCCTCCAGCCTTCTCAAACCTCAGGTGCAGATCAGTAGAGACTTGTCTGCCTAAAAGCTGGCATGCGACAAGTCCAAATTTGTATTTTAGGAACCATTTCCAAAGTCTTTAGCATCCCCGCCTTGACAATAGCTGCTTAACAAGACTCGTTTCAAGTTCCACAGCAATTAGTCTTTGAAATCCTATTGCCTTTTGCAGCGTGGTGCATCCGCATCAGCTCCCTCCCAGCAGCTAATGGGAAAACAGGCTGCTGCAAGCCAAACTGCTGTCAACTCAACAGGTTGCAAGAAAAGAGATCATACTCATCCACCTCCTCCTCAACAACAACATTAAATTTACAGAAATCACTCAACCTTATGTTCTTCACAGGCGTTTCTTGTTAAGCCATTGCTGGTGAGGTGCCTACCAGCATCTTCAAGTGCATGCCATGTTTGAAATTTGGACAGAAATGAAAGATTTGCTGGATGAAGGCTCCTCATCCCATAAAAGGTCTCAGCATAAATGCGGATGTTCAATGGTTGACTCAGAAGTGGTCATAACAACCTAAATAAAACCTCAAACAATATCCAGGGCACAAAACACGATGCGGTAGGCTGCAATGTTTCTTTCCCCAGTCTATGAAATCTCTTGCATATATTCTTAGTAGGAGTTTTCTTCAACTGCCTAAAACTCGAGTTTTGAAGCTCTGTTCCCTCACATACCTGGTGCTAAATGCTGCACAAGCTCTGGAGCATTAAGCAAATGTCAGCACAGGAGATGGCTTTGCAGTGGACTTGGCATCATTTGAAAGTCAAGGGCACAGGCACACGATGGCACCAGACAAGGGACCACAGCCCCTTGGCATCGGCAGCATGGCCAGCACTGGGAAGGTGCTCAGGAGAGATCCCATCAAGGCATGATATATTTTTGGTGCCCATAAGTGAATGACATACAGGTCCTTTTTGGAGGGACCAGCAGACAGTGCTCTTCCATGTATGCCAAGCATAAATGACAACTCAATTTCTGGATAATTACAGTCAACGAGTAATTTAAAGAGATGATGCTGCTGTTATCCCCAAGCCAAACATGACCCACAGAGCTGAATTCCCAGAGCTTAAGAAATGCAGAGTGAAAACTCCCAGAGCAACCTTAATCCTGCTTCACACCATGACTGCAAAGGTTTGAGGTATTTTAACCTTCAACCTGGACAGTTAAAGGCGCTTTCTAACTTATTGCCCCAAATCAAATCAGTTTTTCAGACATACAAAACACAGGTACCTCTTGCTTATAGAAGTATCCCGTGCCGTGATCCCATCACCCGACCTACTGAGAAGCGAAGTTCTGTTCGTTACAAGCAAGTATCAAGCATGACCACAGGATTAAACTGAAATTCATGATCTGAACTTCAGTTATTCTCCATACATGTCAAAACTGCTTGGAGGAACTGAAAAGAGTTCCCCCACCCAGCTGGGTGTGACTGGGGAGACAAGGGTCACTTCTTTTCTACTGCTTGCATCACATGGAAGTCATGCTTTCCTAGGTGACATCAGAAATAACCCAAGTAGTATTGCTCTTTGAGCACAATTATAAGCCTTTACTCAAGCAATAGGTACTTAACGTGGAATTTCTGATAAACTCAGGGCAGTCCTTAAGTAGAAATTCTGAGAAAAAGGGTTTTTTATATATATAAAATGAAGCCACAAGAGTAGGAATTAGAATTTGGAGTTAATTTTTCATCAGCTTACCAGGTCAGAAGAGCCATAATTCAAGCTTTCAGCTTTTCAGACCACCTCAGGAGGGCAGGCAGAGCTCGGGGACAATCACGGAGGATGGCAGCCTCACTGAGGCAGCACCAGGAATCCAAAGCACGTGGGGAAAACTGCAGAGTTATCCAAAACTCAGCTGAACAGATGAAAGGGGTTTCCATCGCATCCCAAGCTTCTCCACTTGGGCCAACTCCCTCTTCCACTAAAACCACAAAGGTATCACCGATACCTATTTCCCCAGAAATTTCAGAATATCAGATGCAAGTCTCAAGTCACCATAATTATTGGAATATAATTCATGACGATAAAGCATAGCAAACTTGGCTATGGGATGTTTAAAGAATAAAATAACCTCAAACCAACGACTTGATAAGTACAATAGTCACCAAGATTCAATTTTGATCAAAAAAAAGTCATACCCTTGCCTCCTTTCCTCAATATCCTGGGAGATGAGCAGTGCATAGGTGTTTTCCAAATTTAAGACCATGCCCACCCTCTTCACCTCCTCTACCCACAGCCAAGCAGACTACCAAACACCAACCAGTCTTTGTCACCATTTCAGTTTTCCTCCTCCCCGTGGCACCTCTCGCCCTACCACTCCCCGATAAGCTGGCTCTCCCCTGAGGGCAGCAGCGAGCCCTTATCAGAGCATTATTAAAGCTACTGCCAAAGCACAGCCTCCCTATTCCCAGCTATGGTGGAGATAAGACCCACTTTCAGTAAACAAATGGTACATTCAGAAATACTTTAGTAAGAGCAGAGACTCAAATGAGAGGGGAGCAGGTCCTATCAGAGCATCAGCAAGATGGATTCAACAGCAGAAATGCAAATATTTGCTTTCCCCTCCTCTCCCCTGTCCTCCCTGTATTGTATTTGCAAAACGGGGTCACTTCCAGATGCAAAGCTAAAGGATGTCCCCAGCATTAACTGCACCACACTGGAAAGCCACATGCCAAGCAACCCTGCAGAGCAAAACCACCTCAGCCCAATGCCCAGGGGACCTGCTAGTCACCTCCTGTTGCTTTTCCTTGATGCTTTCAATCATTCCGCTATAGAGGTGGTGCAGAAGTCCCTGTATTTCCACACTCCCTCCATTGCTGGCATTTCCAGCTGTGGGAACGTGGACCTGAGCTCCAGGCTAATGCATTTTGGAGAAGCCACTTCAGTCAAAACACAACACTGCCCAAGTCTTTGCAAGGTCTGCAAAGATAACACTGATGGCCACAGCAATGCATGAGCAGGTGACAATGTGGCTGTCACCAACGGGCACAGCATGGCCACAAACGGAGCTCATTTCGGCTGCCAGCACCTATGTCCTGGTGAGAAATCCCAAGGGACTGGTTTTCACAACAGCTCTTTTCATAGGAAAGCAGCTTAACCTGTTTAAAGGGTATTTTCGCCTGTTCTCAGAGGAGGTTTTCCCTCCCTTGGCTACCACCAAAGCACTGTCAAAAGGCTGGGTTTCGTTTGAAAAGAAACAACCAAACCTCAGCATCCCCCACTGCTTGTTTCCAGCCAGAAACACCAGCTGGGAAGGCTCACAAGCTGGGATTTCCCTGCTCCTCTGACACTACTGAACTCCCTTCAGGATTTGCATGCACAGGAGAAAGCCCACATCTCGTTTTGCACCAACACTGGGGAAAACAAGTTGCAAATCTCTCCCCGTCACAAAATAAAAGGACAGGGGCTGCTCCAGTAGCTAGACAGACTACCACAGAAATTTTATTATCACTCCTAATGTGTGCTTTATTGCTACAGTAAATTTATCTCCAGCATCATACGCTCATTTGCAGAAATCAAATGTAAGCAACATCCCCAACAACTGTTTAAATCCCCCAAAGTGGGAAGTTTCATGAGCACGTGGGAGTGATGTGCAACAGAAGTAGAAAGGTCAGCAGCCGCTAACCCCGTACAAGGGAGCTCAGGGCTCTCTAATTTGGAAGGCTCACAGCATCCTCATGGACAGGAGAAGCCCTCAGCAAGGCTCGTGCTGGTAGGAAGGACAATGCTCTGGCATGCAGCTGCAGGACATCACCATCAGCAGCATCTGATTATGGAAGGGACACTTGAATCCTGAAGAGACACATCAAGATTTCACATCACTTCAGCCCCACAAATATTCAAGGCTGGCTTGGTAGCTAAAGGCCACTACAATATTTTCACACCTGCCTTGGCTGCCCACATTCAGTGCAATCAAGAAAGTGTTTATAGGATGAAGGACGCCCCATCCCCTCCCTCAATGCAGGTTTATTACCAGAGCACAAGATCTACACATGTTTCTCTGGTGGCTTCAGCTTTTCTTAAGTTCTGCCTGGAAACTGAGGATGAAAAAAGCCAAGCCTCCATTTTTAACTGGCCTGCTTCCATAAAACAATTTAAACATCCTTAATACAACCCAACTCAACCATCTAACATGAATCCCTTGGATGGGTGCTGTGACTCCCAAGAGACTCCTCCAAGCCTGAATCATGGGTGCCGGACAACTGTGTTAACGCAGCAGCCAACTTTCAAAGCAGATATAAGTTATGTACAAAACCTGTAAGAGACAAAGGTCAGTGCTGTTTATTGGGTTAAAGCAGGTAAGGCAGACGCAGCCAGGGCCTCTTCCATCTCTTGGGGTGTTTCAAAAGCTATTCAGCTTTCAAATTATGAGCCATGGTTCAGATCTGCATTCGTCTCCAGCACGTCCAGCTGCTGGGCTGGCTCTTTCAGGCCTTGGCCACTGCATTTTACTCTGTCCTGACTTGCTAAATTACATATGTTTTGTGCGAGCAGGAGGAGAGGAGCCAAGTCCTTCCAAAACAGCCTCTTCCCTCCCAGACAAATTAACTATATTGAAGTTTAGCCTGACTGCAGGACAGGATTGTCCAGATCCCAGATATACTTTAGCTCTTCCCAACTTTCCAGCTCCTTCCCAGGCATGCGAGAGCAAGCAGGCAGGCATCAGCATCACCGGTGCTTACAGAAGCAGCAAGACCACCTTCCTGTCCGACCGGGTACCATCACTCCCGAGTCAGCCAAAAAAAAAAAAAAAAAAAAAAAATCACATGAGCTCTCAGCATCACGCATGACTTCAATCAGGGCTTCAACATCCACTGTTAATGCTTCAGAAATTCCACTTGAGTATTTCATGGGACACAACAATAATTTGGAGTTCAGAGCCCCGATGAATACGCCAGTGACCAATTCACCAAACACCCAGAGGTATGTGCAAAGGAAATGGATTTATCTAGACAAGTGCCAGGGCTACGTATCTTCCAGCTATCACTGTAACAGCATGTAAAAGCAGCGTTTACCAATAGAGATGCACCCAAAAAAAACCTGTCAGTCTACTGGCTTCAAAGTTTAAAGGCAGAAGAAGCAACACTTTGACCTGGGGAAGATGCTAACCTGCTTGGTAAAGATGCTAGAAGCTTAATATGATAACGTGGCTCTTAAAAGAACGTAATTTGGGGAACTACTTGAAAACAAGGGGTTTTTTTTACTGTGGAAGACGCAGCAACAGAGTACATGGCTGCAGGCAAAAAAAGAACTTTAAAACACACCTACAGCTGAACAATCATTCAAAAGGTTGTTTTCAAAAATAAAAGGTTGAAAACTTGGACCCCCTTCCAGAAACCAACAGCAGTTCCCAGCAATTCCCTAGGGTGGAGTTTTTCCCCCCAAACACTGCCCATGCAGCACAGCGCATATTCCCGCTGTCAAGTGGGCTTTGACATTGCTCCATCACATTGGACATTCACACCAGCATGGCAAATTTCAAGATACAGATGGAGTTTAGCTCCAATATGAAATTAAGAGAGAAGTTTTGTTGCTATACTCTGGAAGGATTACAAAGCTATTTTTAATAAGGGGTTATAAGAAGTTTTAAGGAGACCAAGTTGGTTTTGCTCAGCTCATATGGCTGCAAAGATAAAACCTTGCACAAAGAAACAGCCACAACAAGTTGCTTGACAGAACTTGCAGCACTGAAAATTATGCAGTTACTACTTGAAGAACGCTCCCTTTTGTTGTCTTTGAAGAAGTTTATATACTACAAGTTTAAGCATCAGGTTTGGCTTTCTCACAGTTTTGCAACATCATAGTGCTACACCTCTGCAATTTCAGTGGCTGTTTTGGCCAGAAACCCCAAACAACACTGGAATACGGCTAAACTGCATATAAGGTTTGTGGTACAAAGAAAACACAGAAGCCTGGCTTTATGGATTAATATTCTTCTGTCCTTATGTACTTAAGATGCACTCCATCGAGTGGACACCTTCCTGAGCTGGGACACTCAAGGCAGACTCCCACGCAGCTCACTAGGTTCCCCATCCCACACTGGTCACCAACAGCTGGACCAGAGCCACATTGTGCTGGACCACAGCTCCCCAACACCCTCCATCACAATACCCATCAGCCACCCCCTGTACCCGAGGGAGCATCCCAAAGGTGATAGGCATCTGCAGCCCAGGGATCTCCGGTTATCCAGATATCTCCAGGTTATCTCTGGATAACACAGATTTGTTAAAAACCAGTTAGTGCCAGCATTTTATTTTTCTAAAACAAAACAAAAAACCCCAAACCCCACACACAAACAAAACACCCCAAAACAAAACCCACACACAAACAAAACAACAGAAAAAGAAAGCAAACCCATCCTGAACCTGGGAAAGGGTCAGCACAGTAAAATAAAATTTATAATTAATAATAATTTATAATTTTTTTCTACCCTGTGAATGTTTCTCCCTCCCCCACCATGTAGCACAACCTCTATTGTCTGAAAAGCATTTATCTGAAAGTGGGTCATGTCTCCTGGCATTACTAAATCTTCCCAAATTTCCCCTGATTAGTCAAACATGATATCCTCTCTCACATCCAAGTGATTGAGGTAATGTATAATGCAATTTTTCCCCTGAATGAGCCACATCAAAGAGGGTTATAAACAGAGAGAAGGCATGCCAGATGAAATAATCACTAACAGATTGTCCCCAAAATATTAGAGGAAAATTAAATTGTTTTGTTGAGGGTTTTTCCTTTAGAAACATTCAGCCTTTAGTACTGAACACAGAGAGACAAGAAACTGCCTTCAGAGTTGCTAAAAGGATGAACCCTCACTAACTTATGAGCTGCGTGGTCTGATAGCTAAAAACACTTCTGCACACCAAAGTCCTGGGGATTTTCTATCAGCCGCAACATCCAGTCTGCTCTTCACATAGGGACACCAAAAACCACCGCACTGGAGATTAGCGACAGCCTAAATTTGGGTAATACCTCACAAATGATCAGATATTAAAGCAGAGTCACCTGAGACTAAAAAGAAAAAAGGAGAAGAAACAGTAAGCCTGCTACTCAAAAAAGAAAACACCATTTAAAATTGGGATATAACAGCAAGTAATTGCTCAGGCACGATTTATATCCAAAGGGTTCAAAAATATCATCCTTTGGAACAGAAGGATGCCAGGACACCAGGAGGATGCTCAGCTGGGACGAGTGCTGCCCTGGGGACTGGAGCTGAACTCCCTCCTTGCAGGAAAAGAGTTGGAGCTCCTAAGTACTTATCAGGTCAGCGATTAGATGAGATCCGGGCAAAGTTTAGCAAGTAACAGCAGGGTTTGCATTCTGCTGATTTACTTCACATGACCTTCCAGCGCTGCTCTGTACCAGAGCAGAGACTGCCAGGAGACAGCACCTTTTTCAGTGGAAAAAAATAGGAAAAAAAAAACCCAAAACACACACACACACAAAACAAAACACAAAAACCACCATGCACACACCACACACACACAAACACACAACACCACACCAATTAAAAAAATAAATTAAAAACACAGAAAATATTGAAAGCTTGAAGAGTCTACAGACTTTTTGGCATTGCCAAATAGAATATTCTATTTCTGAGAACAGAATACAGAATAGAATAGACTTTTTTTTTAAAAATATGGATTTCTGCAACCACACAGTTCCTCAGACAAGAGGGGCCCCAGGAGGCTGCATCTGGGCAAGATCAGCATTTTTTCTGCTCAATGCTGGACTTTGGGATGCAAACGCTGGTACAGCAGCGCTTGGGGAGGAGAAGCTTGCTCGCAGCTCAATCTTCGGGGGCTGCAAGGAGTTGCACAGCCTGAAGCAGCCTCAGGCATCCCATCTTCTCCAGCATGGAGTGTCAGGTGCTGAAAGGCAAATTCAAGCAAGTTTTGTTCCTAAAAATGATTTAGACCCACCTTGATAGTCAAGCAAAGGGATATTTCAGGTTTTTCAAAGCTGGGCAGCACTGCTCATGTCCATCTGGCATCACAGGGATGGTCCCCATGCTCCCGCACCAGGGAGGGATTTCCCCAAAATAAGCAGGTGTGAGCACAGCCATCACTCACTGAAACAGCGGCAGAGAGGGCGAAACGCAAAAGGATGAAGATTAGCTCGGACAGCCTCAACTCCGAGTTTATTTTGGCACAGCAAGAGCACATGAGGCTTCAGAACAGCTCACAGCAAGCAGGCAAGGGGCTAGGCGGCAGAAGTCGCCCCCGAGGCAGCAGCAGCACTGCGAGGCTGAAATCTACAGCGGTTCCTGCCACCAGTTGCACCAAAGCACCAGCCCTTTATTTAACCTTGAGCATCAATATTTTCTGGAATTCAAGTTTATGTGCTTAAGACACCCAGGTTTTTCTTTTTCCTTTTTTTTTTTTAAAAAAGGAAGTATTTTAAGAGCTCTGGCTCCATCCTCCACAGCAAGGCAGACAAAGCGTAAGCATTCATCTCACCACTCTGCACAGGGAGGAACAAGTTATCACCTCACTGGGGCAGGATCCAAACAAAACCAAAGGCTTTCAAAAGGAAAATAAAAAAGAAAACAAGCAGAAGGAGAGCAGAGCAAGAGATTTCAAACCTGGTATTTCTAGGGTCTACAGAAGCAAGTCATGATCTTCCTATCTCTCTGGCCAGGGTCTTTATAATGCCCAGGGCCATAAAACACGTGCTGCAGGAGAGCCAAGGGCAAGTCCAGCTCAAAAGCAGAGTCCCTCACCCAGGGACCTCAGTCCCCTGAGAGCCATCCAGCCACAAACAACATCCCCAGCTGCACTTCAGCTGCCACAGCCAGATGGGAGAGGAAAAGCAAATTGCATCTCTGCAACACCAGAGTGTGGGGGAGAAAACCCCAATGTTCAGAGTAGGGAAGTCCCTGCAGACACCCCTGAGGGCAGCTCTCCACCAGCCCCTGGGTGAGATGTTCACACCCTGTGCAGACATGGCTTCCAGAAGAGCTTTTTAGTGGTGTTAAAGGTCTTGCTTCAGCCAAAACATGCCTTGTTGGTACCATTAACTACAAGATGGTAGTGCAGGTGTTCATGGTCTATCCCAGCAGAGAAGTGATTTCTTACAAGACCAGGTGGAGACAGGAAAGCAAGAGGACAGCACGGTGACACGAGACACCAACCAAGCACTGGATGAGTGGCACTTGGTCTTTCATTTCCTTCGTTATTTCTTACCACTGAACATGGTGGTGAAAGCAGGCATAAGCTAAGCAAGAAATCGGCACTCCACGACCATGGGAAAGGCTGGCGAGAGCCACACTAGTATTCACACATCTACCTCCCGCTGAGGTCTGTGCGGGTCTGGAGCAGGACCTTCTTCTCCTGCACCTCCACCTTGTCTCTAAAACAGGACACGTGGTCCTACCAGGAGATGTGGGACCGATCCAAGACCACAGTAGTCCAGTCCAGTGAAAGTCACCTCCAGCTCTCCATCCCCACCCCACCAGGAGATTAAGTGTCTTTGACCAAGACCTGCACCATCCCCAAAGCACTCGGTGGGTACCGCTCCTCCACCCCGGCTGGACATCACACTCGCTGCCCAAAAACAGTGACACCTGCAGTACCCACGTTACCAGAGCTCAAAGTAATTAAGAAGCATAAATCCACGAGGGAGTTAGCTTAATTAGATTGAAAATTATAGCTTCCATCATCTTGGTACCTTTGCATCCCCTCACTGCCTTGAGATACACTTACACCGACTTTCTGCTCGCTTGGGGTGTAGCACCAAGGACCAGCTTCATGGCAGGCACAGAGATCGGATTTTTTTTTTTTTTTTTTTTAAACAGTTTTCAACACTCATTTGCTAAGACACATGTCAGTGGCCCCAGCTGCCGGCTCATGTCCAGCCTGCTCAGGGATTTGGCAGCTGGAGGTTTACCTGAGCCACCCGAAGTCATCCCTGTGGGACTTTGAGAAGAAACCAGACATTCCCATCACCATCCCCCATGATTTCTAAAAGCCAGCTTTAAATATATTAAGGGTCTTTTTTCTTTGAAGAGCAGTGACTCGCCAGGACACGTCCCCGAGATGTAACATGTCATTTTGATAAGTAGTGGCCGTGATTCATCCACAACACATCCTGCTCCCAACAGCCCTGTAAATGGTGGTTAGCACATCCTACCAGCACCTCACACCTCAGCAGGACTATTGTAAGGCAGCTCGGGCAATGACTCACGGGAAGGGTGAAGGTATGGATTAGCTGGGTTTAAGTACTGGCTCTGCACCTCAGCAGAGCCACCAAGGGAAATGTGTCCCTTTGTGGAGCCCACCAGCCCTGCGGGGCTGCTCATGGTTCAGCAGGATGGGAAGTGGTCATGAGCTGAAAGGCTTGGTCAACTTCAAGCATGGAAAAGACTTGTTCTCAGGGAAGAGCTAAGCCAGAGGCACTGGCAAATGGAGATTCACGGGCAGAAGGATGAATGAGAGCCAACAAGAACATCCAACAGGCAGGATGGACAGGTGGACACAGCACACATCTCCTATTGAGGAGCCAAGCCATGTTAGCACCAAACACCTGGAGTGCACTAACACCAAGCACCCAGACAACACAAAACCACCCCACTGGTACCACCACCAATGCCCATATGGAAACATGAAACATGGACTGAAGGAGGAGGCGATGTTCATGCATTAAGGAGGAGATGGCCACGGTATCCTACAACCTGCCCTGCACCATAAATAAAGTTGGGAAGGGCAGCAAGATGTGTTACATGATATCGTTGGTGATCTTCTGTAATTGCCAGAGCAGTGTCTGAATTTCCTAACAGCACCACCAGCTTCATATGGACAAGCACAGGGAACTAAAAGCCAGTACTAAAAAAACTGCTTGTGGAGGAGAAAATAAATAGTTTTTTAAAAAAATCAAATGGGATTTGGTTAAAAGTGGTGAAGGATGGTGGCACAGTGGGTTGTGAGCACATGCTGCTGGAGGAGCTGCACCACCATCCCACCACCCTGCACCAAGCTGCAGGTTTGGGACCACACCCTGCAATTAAGGGCTTACTATAAGGAATGTAAGGGTTTATAGACCCATGTTGCTTACAATTCTTGTAGTCCTATAGTCCAGCCTTTAACACATTTAACCCATTCCCATGACTCACGGGTTTCAGATGGAAAAGACTTTGGGCATGGACAAATCAAGGACAAAAGGAGAGCACAGCTGGAGAAAAGATCCCATTTCCAGGCTGCAGGCTCTTCCCTGTAGGGAAGTTCCTCTCCAAACCCTCTGGATACCACAGGAAAGGCAAAGAGCAGAAATACCAAATCCTTAATAGCCTCATTAGTAAAACTGATGAGCTTACCATGACCTGGGCATCACATTAAAGAGCATTCAAACAAGGAAGGCTGCGTGAAGCCCATCACCCACCGATCCCTGGTCCTTCCTAGCCCTGCTACCATCTCTGGACAGGTCTCTGCTCATTTCTGGAGGACCAGGTTAAGCCAAAATACAACCCAACCCCACAAGATGTGTCTTACAGCGGGCCAGAGGCATACGAGGGCAACTGCCTTACACAGCCAACTCAAGACACAGAAAGCTCATGGGGGATTTTTTCAGTTTTGTTAAATAGCAAATTCCTCACTAAAATGTTTTGCAAATATTGCAGGTGTCTGCCAAAGCTTGAGGTTTTGCTGCAATAAACAGTCATTTTCCTGACCCGAATTGTAGTTCATGCTGAAATTCCTTTAACCACCACAAAATGCCTCTGTTTGCAGGATGGGTCAAAGAGCAGACAATAACACCACGAAAAACCCAACTCAGGGCTTCACCTATGCTACCTGCTATTTATTACACCGCTGACTAACTCAGAAGGTCCAAAGTCCACCTTCACGCTGAAGTTAGGCTACTCTTGTGGTTTTCCTCCCAGACAACTATCACAGTAAGGGTACACTACTCCTTTTTTGGCCAGAGCTACAAACTAATTGGCATGTAAATTAAAAGTCCAACATGCCTAGAACTGCATTGCACTACAGCAAACTGAAATCAGCTTCAAACATATTATATATATATATATATATATATACACACACACAGATACAAACATACATAGCCTTCTTTCTTGGTCATCAGAAGGGATGCACACATTCACATTCAAGGTCATTATTTTCTACACCTGGTTATCGGCAGCAGAGAAGAATAACAAAGCAAAAATCCTCCCTTGTAAATACATTCCTCAACAGCAGCCAGGCTGCCTGTGACAAACACCCTCAGTTAAACTCCTTCCTCAGGGCAGAAAAGGGTAGGACCGACTCATCCCATCCCACCCCACAGGACCGGCACAAGCCACATGCTGCCTCGGGCTCCAGACCTGCTGCCATCCCCAGGTTTCCATCCTTCACCCTGGAGTTAACCCAGCAAATTGCCACAACTTGGGCTTGTGTGCATTGGGATTTTGCCCCCCGCCAATTTCACACCCTTAAAACAGTATCAGGGCAGGAATTCTTAAAAATAATTTTTTAAAAAGTGAGTTGACTAATCCCAACCAGCAAGTGGGCATAAAGCAGGAATCAAGCTAATTAAGCCCTGCTGGAGTCATTCCCAGGGTTGTGTCCCAGCACCTGCACTGAGCTCCATGTTCCTTACCTCAGTGGCTCTGGTCTAACCCCAGCACAGGTGCTGTTAAATGCACAACTGAGATGAACAATTGCACAAACAGAAAAGAAAACATGATTATTTTTACAGCACAAAGCCCCCAGCATGGCACGCCCTGGCCAGCAGGCACAGGGAGAACTCCAGCCATCTCCTGCCCACCAAGGGAGGGTGTCGTGGTTTAGCCCCAGCCGGCAGCTAAGCACCACACAGCCGCTTGCTCACTTGCCCCCCCCGGTGGGATGGGGGAGAGAATCGGAAGAGCACAAGAAAGAAAACTCGTGGGTTGAGATAAGAACAGTTTAATAATTGGAACAAAATAATAGTAATAATAATAATGAATTATAATGAGAAGGAAAACAACGAGAGAGGAACAAAACCCAAGAGAGGGAAAAAACGGGGGGGGGGGGGGGGGGATAAAAATAATAATAAAAAAAAAAAGATACAACCACTCACCACCCACTGACTGATGCCCAGCCAGTCCCCGAGCAGTGATCGCTATCCCCCAGCCAACTCCCCCAGTTTCTATACTGGGCATGACATCATATGGTATGGAATAGCCCTTTGGCCAGTTTGGATCAACTATCCTGGCTGTGCCCCCTCCCAGCTTCTTCTGCACCTGGCAGAGCAGGGGAAGCTGAAAAGTCCTTGACTAGTGTAAACATTACTTAGCAACAGCCAAAACATCAGTGTGCTATCAATATTATTCTCATACTAAAATCCAAAGCACAGCACTATACCAGCTACTAGGAAAAAAATTAACTCTATCCCAGCCAAAACCAGGACAGAGGGAAATGCCCACAAAGCCACCAGCACCCATCTCTCACCTTCCTTGCACCTACTCAAGGCCATATAACCAGTGGACTGAACGGTATTTAAACACCCAAGTTTGGCTCTGCTTTTATACCCTCCATGCCATCCCAGGGAAGCCGAGGAGGTCCCTGAGCTGCTGCAGAGGTGGCCATGCCCTTGGCATGGTCCCCAGCTGCAGAGAGCCAGCTGGGGCAATCATATTTTACATTTCAATTATTGTTTCTCTATGACTGCAGCTAATAATGAGGCAGGATCAGGAGGAGACCAGGGATGCCAACAGATCTGGCTCCTTCAGCAAGACGGCCCCATCTTTAAATAAAAATCCCAGTGTGGCCTCCAAGCTGTCCCTGCCCTTTGTGGCATGACCCAGATGTGTTCTCATAATCTAAAATAAAGAAGAAAAAAAAACAACCAAAACCTTCAAGTGTAACCTGCTTTTCCTAACAGCAGCTGCAAACAGCAGTGGCAGGAGTTCAGGAACTCTGCAGCAGAGGTCCCATGGATGTCCTGGGACTGAACCCCAAACTTACCCTCTCCCTCACACTTATTCCCAGAAATTTTTTCTACACAATACACAGATCTTCTCTGCTCCTTCCCAGTTGCTCCTCAACCCCAAAGCAACACACAGGCACCTGCTAAGGATGAATCCTCCCCAAGCCTTGAAGAATAAATCATTTTCAGAAAGATTTTATGCCAGAAGGTTTATGCCAATTCATTGACTCAATCAGTGTGTGATCACACTGGAAATATTTATTCACTTTTGAAAAGTTTCTCCCCAGGGTCAGAAACCACCAATTCATTCCAGCTACTTTATTTACTGTTACTTTTAAAACAACTTTAAGTGAAAACCAGAGAGTTTTCTATACCCAATGCTAGCCATTAGGAAAGGATTTTTAAATGCATTCAGTTCTATTGTCTATTAAAAAGTACTTTGCAAATAACAGTCACTTTGTACAATGGGAGGAAAAAAAATAAAGAAACACATATCCTGGTTTCTTACTCATCCAGAGCTTGCAAATCTTCTGAAGAGCGTATCTCAAGCTGCACAACACCCCAGGAGCGGAAAGGCACAGCTTATTCCCTAGCCTGGCAGAAGTGCTATTTTGCATAAGGTTCAGAGGCAGCGATACAGAAAACAGTGATGCAACTGCTCACGACCCGCCAACCAATGCCCAGCCAGTCCCCGAGCAGCGATCACTGCCCCCGGCCAACTCCCCCCAGTTTCTATACTGGGCATGACATCCTATGGTATGGAATAGCCCTTTGGTCAGTTTGGATCAACTATCCTGGCTGTGTCCCCTCCCAGCTCCTTGGGCACCTGGCAGAGCAGGAGAAGTTGAAAAGTCCTTGCCCAGTGTAAACACCACTTAGCAACAACTAAAACATCAGTGTGTTATCAATATTATTCTCATACTAAAATCCAAAACACAGCACTATACCAGCTCCTAGGAAGAAAATTAACTCTATCCCACCCGAAACCAGGACATACACTTAAATTAAGAATTAACATATTTTAAGAAGTATCTTTAAGAGAGCAGAACATCCAGAAGCAAAAGCAATTATATTTGTTTTAGTAATATGAAGAGCTTCACCTTACAGTAATGAAGGCTAGCCATGCTAACAAGTCTAATCTGCAGTTTAATGCTGCACATCAAACCGTTGCTGGAGGTGGCGCCTTCTGGGGCAATGTCCTCCCTCCATCCTGCACAGCACCCGGCTCAGAGGAGCAGAGCATCCCCATTATCTCATTTCAGAGTAATGCTGGCATCTGCACAGGCTTACAGGGATTAGACTGCAGTTACCTTGGCTGAAGCTTAGCTGCATCAGCAACAGGTTTCTTTGGAGGGCTCCGGCTAGAAAGGAATGAAAGAGCACTGCGTGCAGAGAGCTGCTTTTGCCTCCTGCTTCAGCTACACAGGGTTTGAGAAACTCCCCTGCCCAGCTGCAACCAGTTTGGCTGGGCACATCCTACCACTGCCATGCTCCAGCAGGAACCCCAGGGACATGGCATGAGCAGGACCAGCCCCCAGGCAGCCTTAGAAAGACATTTGCACAGGGTAACCAGGTGATACACAGGTTAGGTAAAGCTCCACCAGTTCTCCATCTGGAACAGGTTTTTTTGCAAGTGGGAGTCCTCAATGCCCCTGCCTCCCCTACTCCTCTTGCATGCACTGGTGCCATGGGCTCCAGGACCAGGTCTTCACCCTTTACCATACAGCTCCTCTTCTGCTAGGATGCAAGTCACACTAAATTCATGTTTGTTTCTACAACAAAATAAAATCCACAGCCAGATAATCCCTAAGTCCCCAGGTACTGCATCGGGAGTATTATAATGGTCTCCCCATAACTATTTACCCAAGCAGAGTCCTACGTGCTTGAGGGTTGATGCAGTTTTGGAACTACTCACATGCTCATAATTAGGCACAGCTGTTAATTATCTTGTTTGATGGGGGCTATTAAACACCAGTCATCCCTGTTCTTAAAGGGGCACAGGTGAGACATCACATAGAGAGGGCCTCTACCATCAACTTACATCTGCTGGTGTTTCCAGGATGGGTTCCTCTCCAGTTTAAGTGCTCCTCAGGACAGCACTGAGTCTAACACAGCAAATTCATCAGCATGGCTTAACGAGCATTAACTTAAGCATCAAGAAAATACTATGTGTCCCACAAGGTCCCAGGAGATCTTCTGCAAGCATGAAGTGGAAGTTAAGGGCTCTCTACACACACAGCAGCTCCCATTACAGCCCAGCAGGAAGGAGAGGTAGGAGGACCTGAGAAGTCCCACTCAGCTGCTCCAAAGTGGCTCCCCAGCAGTTTCTCTCATCCTGGATCAACCAGGAGGAGGAAGGACTCCAAGGGAGGTACTGTTGTGGCTGTGCTAATGCAATACTGCGCACTGGATCGATAGGCTTTTAGCAAGACAGCTGTATTGATTCCAGTGAGCTGGATCATCTGCCTTCCCTCCCTCTGCATCCTCCCTCAAAAAGCCTCATCCCCATCCTGCCAACAAGGTTATCCAGGAGGCCCCACCTCTGCACTTGGAAAGTCATCTCCTGAACTGTAACACCCCACTGAAGCTCTCCCGTGCTTTTACCCCTCGTTTCCTCCAATTGCTCCTATGTTACTCCATTAACACATCTTCTGGTAGCCATGCACAGAGAGTGCATCAACACCCAACTGCTTGGGGCAGGGCAGCCCTCCGCAGCAGGTTGTCTTCTCTCCACCACGCTCCGAGAGGCCTCTACCATATATGAGCTATAAGTGCCCAGCAGAGCTACAGGCCACGGGGCCAAATGCCCACATCTGCACAGAGGTGATGTGCAAGCGAGCACCGGGACCTTCTTTAATGCTTTCTAAGAGCAGGCTAGAGAACAACACATCTCCTTCATCTTGGGGACTTCCATCAGCAACTCACACCCTCAGGCTCAGCATCTAAAGGTTGTTGGGGTTTTTTTTAAATCCTTCTTTGCTCTTTTTCTTATATACTCAAAGTCACAGGAAACATTTTCTTGCTGCTTCAAAGCCCAGAGCCAGCACAGAGGTCCCACACAGAAGATGACCCAGCAGGACGGTCCTAAATTTCACTGCAACACCAGCAGTCAGCCCCACAGATGACCCATAGGGGTTCAAGGCACCAGTGGCCCCACCACCTACCACACCAGCTGTGTCCCTAAAGTGTCCCCGCAAGGCAGACAAACACCAGCAGAAGGGCCAGCACTGAAGCACCAGCTCTCATCAAGAGTCTTTGTTGTTATTAAAAATAAATTAAAAATTAATGACACGCACAGATTGTCACCAAATCCCCATCGCTTCCCAAGTGCCTCATCAAAAAGTCCCTATACAGCAATGGGATCACAAGCAATGCCCCAGCAAGCATCTTATACCCATTCAACAGATGAACAGGAGTATAAACCTAGTCAAGTTAGCATAAAAACACAACACAGATTAATTACCTGATCATCAAGTTAAGAATCAATTAACCTGGTTGTTATAGCCAGCCCATAGATATGGATAACACAGCGCTTGCAGCCAGCCTCCCTCCTCCCCAGGGTTGCTCACTATTGCATCCATGCACTCGCCCGATGAGATGCTGCAGTCAGCACATCGGAGTAATTTAGCCATGGCTTTCCTTGTGCTCCCCTTCAGATTTTCCAAGGAAAAAAGGTTTTCCAAACCTGAGATTTCACTTTTTAAGTGCTCCTGAGGAGGATGGAGGTCAGCCTGCTCACGGACAGCCCTGCTCAATCCAGTGGGGCTTCTTAAATTCACATAGGTTCAGAGGAGCCACCAGATTCACACTTCATCCTGCATCCGTTTGATATCGATGGCCAAAAAAATAAGCGGCAGCCCCCAATATTACATAAAAGCTGTCTGCAAAATGAGTTACAGAAGCAGAAATCTTCAAAGTTAAGCCTGGGAGGCTGGCACAGAGACAAAAAGTGGTTCCTTGAGAGGGCTGGTGCCAATCTGGCAGCATCTGCACACTGACCATGGTCACAGGAAGAATTTAAAACACTAAAATTCTCATTATTACAGTAGATGATGCTGGCACTTTACAGTCTTTCAGCAAAAACCATTCTGAAGCCAAGCACTTTTCTTGATGAGCCCCTACCTAGCATTATTGATGGCTTTTACTAAGCATATTCCCTGGATCCTGGCTGCCTGCAGCACTCCTGGGTAGCCTCGGCAAGATGCTGAGTGCAGGGAGAGGTCTCTCTCCCTGTCAGTTATCGCTCCATACCAGGCAGATCTCCCGCTGTGTGCGAGGAGCTCTTTCATCAGGCCAAGTTAATCAGCAAAGACCTCTCCAGGCACAAACCTCTCGCCAGGAAGGGGGCAGAAACCCCCAAACCACACAGGGTGCATCCCCAGCCCGCTTTAGCCAAGGAGTGGGAATACTCAGGCAGGGTACAAGGTATCCCACAGCCACAAAATAATAAAAAGAAAAAAAAGCAATATCTTGTCTCGACCCCAGGCTTTGCTTAAAAATCAGCACCTGAGCTTCCCATTGTCACAACAGCCACTTTTTAGGAGCAAATCTGGGTTTCTCTCTGGGAAGCAATGGGGAAGGTGGCTGGCTGCCACCCCACCGGCACACTGAGTGCCAGCCCAGCAGTGCATAGCACCCTACGAGGCTATCAGCCATGTTACCTTCCCTGGCTGCCATGAGGAAGCAGGTGCACTTGGTCATACCCCTGCCGAGGGATTATATTTGGGACTTGCAGAAAGAAAAGGAAACTGCAAACTGGGCACCTTAGGAGCATTTCAGTTAGTTACAACAGTTGTAAGGACTGTTTTTTTCCTCTCCCTCCGCCCTGGTGTTTTAGGAATATGAGGAAAAAAAATTATTCTATGAGGATTTTGGGAAGCTGAGCGTGTTTTAGCTGCATGTTCGCCCGCTCAGGTGACAGACCCCACGAAGGACAAGGCCAAGGCCGCCACAACCTCGACCCACGGGCGAAGTTCACCCTTCCCTGCAGAAAACCAGCCATGTCGTTCACCCGGGCGAGTGAAATCCCAGGAGGGGTCGCTCATCCCTGGGGGAGACCTGACCCGGCTCCCAGAGCAGGCCGGTACCCGCAGGGGAGGCGATGCGCGAGCGGTGGGTCCCCTCTACTCCCCGGGCACCTGCATGCGCCGTCCTGGAGGATGTAGGGAAAGTTGCGGATCCCCTCCACGAACTAGGAAACAACCCCCCCACGCTGGCGTCCCGCTCACCTTGGTGTAGAGCTCCGCGGCAGACATGGCCGGGGCAGGCGGCGCTAGGCGCGGGGCATGGGACCGGCAGGCTGCGAGCAGCAGTACCACCGGACAGACAGGCTAACCAACCTTTACACCCGTCGCCGCCAGCCGGGACGCGGGGAAGGATAGGGAGCGGGGGGGGGGGGGGGGGGGGGGGCGGGAGGAGGAGGAGGCAGCGCCGCTCACGCCTCCGCCGCGCCCCGCTCAGGTATGGGGCGGTGCAGCTGGGCTGGGTTCGGCTGGGTTCAGCTCGGCTCGGCTCGCCCCGCCCCGCCCACTCCGCGCCCCCGTCCGCCGAGCGCCCTTCCGGCCCCTCTCCCTGCTGGGCTCAGGCGGGGGGAGCAGCGCTTTGCCTCACTGCCTGTGTCAGTTTTTATTTTTTTTTTTAAAAGCCCTTTTTTATACATATTTTTCCTTCCCCTCCCCGGTCCCGGCCGCTTCCCCGGGGGTCCCCAGGAGCCCGCCCGGCTCCTGCCCCCAGCCCCGGGCAGGGTCCTCCCGGCAGCGGGGCGAAGCCAGCGGCGGGAGGGAGCCGCCTCGCTTCCTTCACTCGAGGCGCTGAAACACACCGTATTTGTTGTTGGGTTTGGGTTTTTTTTCCTTTTATTCTCTGCCACAGTTGTTTGCTCCGTAAGTGGGGATCCCTCCTCCCGTGGTTTCGGGCTGTGCCGCTCACAGGGCACCCACAGCCTTTCTTTAAAGCAATCGCTGGTGGCATCTCACCCTCTGCTCCTCGTCCCTTGGGGGGTGAAATTCCCCCTTTGGCATCTTTTCCCTTAGCCACCCCAGAGCCTGGTAGGGAGCAGCACCGATTTGGTGGGAGGACAGCCAGCATCGCAGATATCTCTCTTTTCCAGCTCTGATGTCCTTGGTGAATCCAAATAAATTGCAGGTGGCTCTGGGGGAAGTTTGGGAAGGAGCAAAGAAGGGGAGAAAAACCTGCACCCTGTCTAGAAATTACCCTGGGTAACACATTTGACAGCATAATCTCTGCAAAGCCTTTGTCGGGCAAATAAAACTTGCTCCTCTCCTTTTATTAAATCAACTGTAGAAACAAAATGTGAAGTACTGGTGCAATCGGGAGCAAAGGTTTCAGTGAAGCCTGGGTAGCAGTGATAGCCCAGAGGCAAAGCACAGCTGTTCCCATGAAATACCAGCTGGTGCTGTGTGTGATTTTTCCATCAAATTTATCATAATCTAAAACTTTAATTAAAGTTAGAAAATAAAAACCCCAAAATACATACAAAATCCCTGAAGTGTGTCCCAAGTGCTGAGTTGCTGGAAATAGTCTCCTTCATGAGACAGAAGCATCTTTCAATTTGGGAATCAAAACTTGTGTTGATCATAACAAGCACTGGCTCTTAAATAGCATTTTATGGTACCACCTCTTGCACTCACATAGAAGGCACTTAGAGGTGAAAATGAACCAAATACCAAGGGTTTTTCCCCTCTAAGCAGAGCCAGTGGCTTCCTTGCAAGTACAGGATGGGTGTTGGAGATGTGTGTGCTCCCCCAGATGCTCACAGGTCCCAGCCTTGTTGCAATGACACATGGACACCCCAGAGACAGATGGATGGATGGATGGATGGATGGATGATGGCATGGAGCGGCGAGGGGCTCTGGAGGGCGAAGCGAGGCGGGCAGGGTGCTGGGGCTGGCACTGGAGGTTAGGAGCGGAGTTATCTGCTCTGCAACAGGCACCCCATCATTCCACGTCAGCTTTGGGGTTTTATTTAGGTAGAGGAGCAAAGGCGAGTTTGCTGTTGAATTCAGACGGGCAAGAGAAACCAGTGTTTCTGCAGTGAAATCCCCTGACCCCCAAACTACAGTTACAGTGTTGAATTTCGATGCATGAGTAGTACCTTAACACCGATAACCCCATCCTGAAATCCTCCACAGAAATACTTTGGAGCAGGATCTACTGCTGAGAACACAGGTAGCCGGGGTAAAATGAGAGCTGAGTCAACCTTATTCCTCAAAATTAGGGGCAATATCTGCACAGTTCAAAGTACTTTAAACTCTCTGCGTGTGTATTAAGGTTTCCAGGGAAAGGTTTGTGCTTTCGCTGGGTGTCTCTTGTACGTGACACCACCTGTGCGTGGCACAGTAGCAGGTAATGCAAAAATATAGAGCATCAATTCTGACAGCTCCAAATATCATCAGGACAGAGCTGACTGTTGCTAAATACAACCCCAGGTCCTGAATTTTTGCATGCAGAGTTGTCCCAAAGACCTCGAAGCTGGACTTCCCTCCTCCTGGGCTGTGCAGAAGTCACCACGTGCTACATCTGGGCACGATCCTCGGGTCTGGCTGGGGCTGCGGTGTCACCATACCCTGGGCATAGTTGCACTGGCTGTTTCTGCAGCAAGTGTTCCTACCTGTGCTAAAGTAATAAAAAATTAATCAAGGTGTTAAAGCAATGAATAATTAACAGAGAAGGATTTTCCTGCAAATAAAACTGATTCCGTCTAAAGCTGGATGTAGCTTTGCAGTGAGCCTCCAGCCCCGAAGGTGCTCCCACAGCCCTGGGAGCCTGCAGCCTGGCCCCGGGGAGCAGGGACCAAGCCAGCACTGTGCCACAGGGCACCAGGAATCGCTCCCCAGCTCAACGCCTCACACGTGGCCAAAAGCATCACCGTGGAAAGTCCTGGGGTCAGTACAAAAGCCCTTATGAGCAGACGGGTGGGTGCAGAAAAGTCTTAGAGCCTTGGCAAGTGCCGTAGGTTCAAACCTTGGAGTGGGTCTGGGAAGACGTGATGGGGGACAGCCATTCCTGGCTCTGCCACAAGCAAGCTACCAACACACTCCACGCCTCTGCTCTTCCTACATTGTGAAAATTATAATAACAAATACAGGAAAGTATCTTTTGCAAAGCTCTAGTACCTGTATAAATGAAGAGGCTGTAACTTCCCGGTTTTTAAATGCCAGTGGTTTCATCTTTGGGTTGCTCACACCACTGGTGCAGGGAGAGGTCACCCAGCCATGGACCAGGCTACTTTGCTTATCAGTGGTGTCCCTGCACTCTTGGTTTAATAGATGGTTTGGCTCCAGGATCCCTCAAACACTCAGGGGAGATACAACAATTAAGGAAACTCTTCAGTCTTGACACAGAAAATCATTCTTAGGGGCAGCGAGAGGATGCTTTTAGAGTCTGCTGACCCACCCAGCCGCTCAGCAGCCTGGTATGAGCCTTATCCCTTCTTCTAGACCAACCTGAAGTCTACAAAGCACTCAGCAGCAAAGGGGTCAGCCCCAGCAACATGTTCATCAATGACAAGTTTTCTCTCAGAAGAGTTTGGTTGCCTGTTATCCCATGGGAATTAATTTCTGCTGAAGGCAAACCTCTTCCAGTCTGATCTTTTATTTTTGTGCAGACTTCACATTCATTGTGGAGGAATTTTGCCTCCAGGAGCAGGAGCTCAGACACTTTATAAATGCTTGATAGCTCTGACCACCTCTTCTGAGTTATTATTTTATTTTAAAAAGATTTATTATGGTTCTGGATGGCTCAAATTCACTGAGCTCACCAATGTGGTATTTTTTGTCTCTCATATCGGGTGTACCCAACAACAGTGTCACAGCCTTTAATAATACACTTTAATTAATCCTGGAATTCTGAATGTGCTATTATGTTCATTTTCAAAGAGGGGTCACAGTAGTAAAGAAAAATCTACATTGCTTGCGCAGGGAGCACCAGGAGTCTGTGGCAGACCAGAAAATTAATCTCTTAATCATTCTGCCAATTTGACCCAGGGCTGAGAGCAGAGACCTATGACTACCTGAGCTCTCTGGACTGATGAAACTATTTCCATTATCTGGGATGGCCTTTCCCACCTGCAAAATAGGAGGAGCGGCTCTGAAATCCTCTGTATGGCTTTGGAGACGGCTGCTGAAAAGCACTGTGTAAGGGCTAGACATCCTGACTAACAACCCACCTCTCCCGGTTTGCAACGTTTTCACTTTTATGAACGTTTCTTTTCTCAATGTCTGTAGGAGACAGACCCTGTTTGGATTCAAGTGATTTAAGGAGCAAGACATGAAGAAGCTCTGCTCTGCTCTGTCTAGTCACCTGTCTGGATGGTAACAGCTGGTGAACTTGTCCCTCTTCCATCTGCTGTCTCAGGAAGCTGCTCTCAGAGAAGTTTTGTCTGTAAGCAAGGATAAAACCCCACCACACTCCTTTGCCCCTCAGCAGGGCAACATCTTAGGGCCAGGTTCTTCCACCATTTACACCCATAATTAGCTGGGTTGCTCTCACTAAGATTACTGATACTGTTTCAGATTAATACATCTCTACCTGGCCTTTTGCAAACAGCTGTATGGCTTTCCCCACAGACAAAAAGTGTTTGTCAACTTGGTGTCTGCTTTAAACCAGGAAGATGAGGCAACTGTGCATGCAGTTTATTCCCGATTCATTCCAAGAGGCCTGGGAGCTGGGACTCCTGGGCTCTGATCTCAGCCATTTATCAGCTTCTCTGTGCATCCATTCATGCTCCCACACAACAAAAACCACAAGAGTCCTGGTACTCGCCAACAGGGAGCCAGACACTGAAAGGGGAAGGTAGGGAGGAGGAAGAAGGTAGAGGAAGTGCTTAGTGAGGGATGGAAGTTGGAGAGGAAAAGGGTGGAAAAGCAGGGGCTGGAGAAAAGATGGTAGAAGCTGAAAAGCTGAAGGAGGAGAGAGAAACATCTGCAGATAAGCAGCAGCAAAGGCTCAAATGGAAAAGTGTGAGAAAGAAGATAAAACATTTCTGAATGCCACAAAGTCTATGAGCAAGAAAGGATATGAGGTTATAAATGGATTCTTCACTTCCCTCCTCTTAAAAGCACAGAGGAAAAACTAATGAAATACATACCAGGGAGCTGGGCCAGGGCAATGCCATGGGGAGAAGCTGGATTGCTCCCACCTGTCCTCCTTGTGTCACCCACTGCTCCTCCTGCATAAAGGGCAATCTGACCATTAACATGGGGGGGCTGAGAGAGCATTGAGGAGGTGTCCTTTCTCCCCACTGCTAAAACCCTTTCAAGACCTTCCTGTTGACATCTGGCCATTTTTTTGTACTGTTCCATCTTAAAATATTGTTGGTGCTCCACACCCCCCCCCCCCATTCTGTGTGTTCAGACTATGGCATTGGTGGCAATCCAAGGCAGTCCAAAGAGGCAGAGTTGCCATCAAAATGATAAATAATAACCCTTTTGCAAGAAAAGGATGACTTCAGTCCTGCACAATTAAATCTGTCCAAGCAGAGGTCTCACAGACTAGCTTTGGGACTCTGATATTCCACAGATCATTCAATAGCTATCAGAATATATGCAAAGCAATATCAGGTCTTTACTGTCTAGCCCATAGTAAAATAGGTTCATAGTTTTATATTTAACAAGGAAAATGAAGATGAGTCACCAAGTACTTTTTGTCTAAATACAAAAAAGGTTTTGCAAATATTTGCAGTTTGAAAGGCATTTTAATAAAAGTTTGCTGAAACACTTCTACAAAGTTTTCTTTGTGCAGATTTTAAAGAATGCCTGCATATCATTCATGTCATAATAATACATTACTATACTGCAGAGAACATACAGTATTCTTGTATTAAAATGTCAAACACTTTGATTTGGATCAGTCATTTTGTCAAAGAAAATCCAATAGGGAAAAAATAACCTTTAAAATACCATGTTTCTTGTATTTGTGTTGCAGAATGAGTGAGAGTGCACTTCACTTGCAAGAGAGAAGTAAAAATATAGTTTATTGATATAGAATAGGGAGTTAACAAAGTTCAATGCAACAGTGATTTAACAAGATTCGATGGCAAGGTACACTTGATTATTTACTGCATAGAGGACAGGGTCAGACAAAAACTGTCAGGGAGACCCTCCCGTTGAGTCATGAGGTTTGGAAAAGGATCCCCTTGCTTTCTAAACTCCTTCTCAGAGAGGAGTCTAGGTGCGGCTAGATCCAGTCCTAGTCCCAGACTTGGTCAACGGTTTATGTCTAAAGGATTATATATATATATGCGCAATCAATCCTTTATACCACTTAGCTAAGATTTCAAGGTTTAGCATGCTATTAGTCACTTACCGAGGATCTGTTGTGGCAAGGAATCTCTCAACCTCGAGGAGTAACCTTGAGAGGCGTCCCTGCTCAAGGGGAGATCCTGGCGTGCAGCCTGCTGCTGTGCAGAAGAGCTCAAAGGGCTCTTGGGCTGCTCACTATTTATGGGGATAAGATGATTGACCCATAGTCATATTTGCATGCCGACCACAGATTTTAGTTTCTTCGCTGTGGTTAGGTGGGTGCATTGCACAATAGCCCTTGGCTATTGTGTTGTTATCTGTCTCCCCCGAATCCACTTTGAGTGGGATGCAGCCATCATGACCAGATGCATCCATTACGACAGTCACTGGTAGTTATCACCTGAGCAGGGTTACAGGAGATAAAGGTCGGGGGCGGGGAAAGCACACTGTCACAATTTGCCAGTTAAATATTTTGAGCATCACAGCAGAGAGGGGTCCACTAACTCGAGTCAGTTATAAACACCCTTAGAAAATGGTTTTTAAGGCAACCAAGTGAGCTAAAAAATCATTGTAAATTATCTTCTTGAGAGTTAGACGTTAGTTTCCTTCTCAAAGGGTGGGTTTTTGCTAGTTTCTCACAAGGCCTTGATAGAATGTCCTCTATCCTTTCTTGGTAAGCTCTCTCTGCTGCTAGACCTGATTCATATTCTCACTGCTTCTCTTCTTCCTCAGCATCACGGGCCTGTTGATAGGCAATTTGAGCCCTGAGTTGCTCTTGGTATTCTTTTGCTTCCTTTACTTTTCTGGAAATGACATGAATATTTTTTTACCCACACTTCATGAATAAGCTAAACAACTTTTTATTATTATGATTATTCAGTCTGTTAGCATTCAACCTTAGACCAAAGAACCATTCAAAACTCCTTTTAGGTGTTAAGAATAACTACCACTCTATTAACCAAATGCTACATGCTAACCTTACGTTCTTTGAAGAATGAACTGCATTCTGTTGTATGTTATCAAGCAGATTGCAAAATCAGTGCTTAACAAAAAAAAAAAAAAAAAAGAGAAAAAAAGAGCAAGAACAACCCCTTGTAATCAGCATGCCTTCCCTGCCCCTCACAGTGACAGTGAGAGGACAGAGAATGACAGTGTCAGGTCTCAGTCCTTTCCTAGCTCAGGCTCATTGCTGCAGCAGCCTTACACCCCATCTCCACTCCCTCATTCTGAAGATAACAAGTTACTGACAACGGGGAAGACAGGGTGCAGGCTCCTGCTGTGGCGTTGGACTAATATTCTAGGAAATGGCTCTCAGAAGAAATCATTCTTCCATTCTACCTTAAGACTCATATATTACTTTCACTACCCTCTGGAGCAGCAGTGGAAGTCTACCTACATGCTCAGGCACACAGACACTTAAAATGCCAACAGTCTAGTCAAGACTTGTGCGCTAATGCAACGCAATTGAACCATGCAGCACTTACTGATGCCACTGAATGCCATCTTTGCTAAGTGAAGCATATCCAAAGTGAAGCCCAGCATGTTTCCCTCAGAAAGGTGAGATTTCTGCCATATCCAGGAGATTGTTACCAATAAAGCCATCAGAGAACACAACAGATACTGGCTCTGGAAGGAGCTACTCGGTTACCTCCCACGGACAAGTGTGGAGAAAGGGCAGGAGTACAAAAGGGAATTTGAGTGAAATAAGGCCCTTTGTCCTAGGCTTTGCATGACACCCAGAGGAACGTTTCAGCTACTGCGTGTAACTATATTCTCACCCCGAAGAACTGTAAGGTAAGGAGAACCCCGTGCAGTAGTCTGGTATTTTGGTGGCTGACTATATGATTGTTTAAGGGATGTGTGTGGGTGGAGTTTAGCAATAAGCCTGAACACACTAGTTCTCCTAGGTAAGTAACGAAATAACCTTTCATTAACCTTCCTCCCCAAACCTCTGCCACTCCTAATAACAGCTCAGAGTATGAGGGGACATATTTAATAAACATGATGGATGTAAGTCACATGATGGTCCAAAAAGACCAAAACAAGGATATGTAATGAAACACCATTATTTGTATGATGAGATCAGAATTAGTGATTTAATACCAATTGCAATATAACAGGGCTGCTATTGAGCAGTTTGGAGCAGAGCCTCTCTGAACAGAAGAAAGCCCACCCAGTGCTCTTGGAGTTATCTGAAAATGAGAATTAGCCTACACACAAGTTTAAAAGATTGATCTGCAATGAAATGAACCGATGTCATAAAAGAAAAATACCTTGCATACTTTTCTTCTTGAATATGCTTGAGTTCTGTGATTGCTTCAGCTAATAACTTCTTCTCTTGAGCAAGTTCTTCCTGCTCCTTTGCATTTCTCTGCACTGCAAAAAAAAAAAACCAAACAAACAAACAAAAAAAAAACTTTTAGAAGATAACAGCACTGCTAAGCTTGAAGGGACAGTGAGACTGTATTCAAGCCAAGTAGCAAGCCTGAGTTTTGTTGCTTCTGAAGAGGCACACAAACAATGGCAAGTGTATTCTCAGCTTATTTGTTTTTCATCCACTCAGAACAGAAAAGATTTCACATTCAGAACTTCATAATAATAATGATATAATTAATAATAATGATTGCTTGCTCATGCAATCCTTACTTTACTAGGCTCTGCTCTGATGATAGCAATGGGAAATTAGTGTAAGGAATGCCTGTAGGAGTAAAGTTTCAGAAGCAGATTCAGAGACAGTAGCATTGTTGTCCACTCAACCATACAGCCTGTGCATGCTGGGCCAGATGGTCTTCCCAAAAGCAGTGTGTTGTACTCCCTCTGCCTTTGCCAAGACTTGCATTCATGTGGTAGATTTGGTGCACAGACAGCGAGTTGTTATTACTTACACTTCTCCTCCATCTGCAGTTGTCTTGTATCCAGGACATCTTTCAGTAGCTGCTTTCTAGCCTCCTTTTCTAATTGCATTTGCTCAGCCTTCTTGGCCCAAACCTTCACCATTCTCTTCTTTGAGGAGCTTGTCCACTTCTTTTCCTCGCTGTTTCTCCTCCTCCAGCTGTTGAGCCAGGTGTGCCAGGTAAGTCTGTTGCTCCTTGAACAGCTCTTGCTGCAAACACACAGACATTTGCAGATCTGAGTAAATGAGTTCAAAAAGCCCTTTCAAAACGTGAAGAGAAGCGGTGGTTTGCAGACAATGTGAGAACTGGGAGCCTAGCGCTCCATCCCAAATCCTGTTATGGGAAAGCTGTGCAGAATCTTCTTCCTGGCCAGTCAACAGTGCCTGGACAACAGTGTAAGAACAGAACAAATATAAAGTGATCCCTTCCCCCATAGCAGCTCAGCTGCCTACAACACAAACATTTTACAAAGACTTTCCACAGCTGACCAAGCTACTTCACCCTCACCTGCATTAGAAGCCTTGGAATCTAGAAATATAATAATAAATAATAATAAATATCACCTCCTCTAATTTTGTGCCAAGGTCTAACAGTGAGTTTATACAACTTTCTTAAACTACATGAGCTTCTAAATACCTTGAGTGGAGTAAATGAATGCAGCTCCCTGCTCTGTCTTAAAGTTACCTTGAGACTCATTTTCACCTTGAAGTTGGATAACCTACTTGTTTTAAATTTAGGAAGTGACAGACACATCCATGGCACCTCCAAGATATTTAATATGAGGTTTTGCATCTATATATCCAGCTATTAAAGATTTAAAACAATTTCTTAGTATTAATGAATGAGAATAAGTTAAATATTTACTTTCCTCTGCAGTTACAAATATTTAATAAATCAGGTCCATGAAACAAAAAATATTTTTCTATCCTCCATTACATCCATGCAGTATAAGGATGAAAAAGCTCAGGTGATTTGTACACAATGGAATCAGCATGGAGGGACAAGATTCCAGGATTTCCTGAGAGCCCCCTTCTTTTGTCTAGCCTGGTAGTCTTGCTGATTGCAAAGCATGCTTTAAAGTACTCGCTGGGGTTTTAACAGATAATGGGCTTCTTCAGAGAAGTAGAGCACTGGCAGGAGGAGAAGCAACAGGCTATGTGTTGTGGTTTAGCCCCAGTCGGCAATTAAGTATCACACAGCCGCTCGCTCACCCTCCCCCCCGGTGGGATGGGGGAGAGAATCGGAAGAGCAAAAGTAAGAAAACTCGTGGGTTGAGATAAGAACAGTTTAATAATTGGAACAAAATAATAGTAATAATAATAATAATAGTAATAATAGTAATGAAAAGTAAAACAACAAGAGAGTGAGAGAGGAACAAAACCCAGGAAAAAAACAAGTGATGCAACTGCTCACCACCCGCTGACTGATGCCCAGCCAGTCCCCGAGCAACGATCGCTACCCCCCGGCCAACTCCCCCCAGTTTCTATACTGAGCATGACGTCATATGGTATGGAATAGCCCTTTGGCCAGTTTGGATCAACTATCCTGGCTGTGCCCCCTCCCAGCTTCTTCTGCACCTGGCAGAGCAGGGGAAGCTGAAAAGTCCTTGCCCAGTGTAAACACCGCTTAGCAACAGCCAAAACATCAGTGTGTTATCAATATTATTCTCATCCTAAATCCAAAACACAGCACTATACCAGCTACTAGGAAGAAAATTAACTCTATCCCACCCGAAACCAGGACACTATGCAACAAAAGAATCAACTTGTTCAGAGAAAAGGGCTTGTGTCTGATCTCATTTATACTGTGCAGTTCACTAAGGGCCACAAAATTAGTCTAGATGAGGTATTGCCCCACAACTTCACAATGAACACCTCTAGCCCTTACTTTTCTTTTTGTTTTCTCCTCAGTGTCTTCCTGGGGTTCCTGAAGATTTTTCTAAGATCTTCATCTCTAGGGCAAGTTCACCTTGTTTTTCTTCATTAAGACAATTCTTCTTGTCCTGTGCTGCACTGAGCAACACATCCCTACATTCCTTCTGTTTCTTTAGCTTTTCCATCTGAAGTTGTTCATTTTCTAGCTTAAACAGTTGCTGCTGTTCTTCCTACAACGGTAAAAATAGCCAGCTTGTAAAATCATTGCATAACTTCAAACTAAGTGATGGCTAGAATTAGTTTAATTGGAACATTGAAGAGCAAAGATAAATACTTAAAGCCTTTCTTGCTGACATTAGAGAATTAGTGTCATCCATTAGGTCTGTTAAAACATGAACCTTTTAGCATATCATTCATTAGAATTCAGGATTTTTCTCTTTATCACATGCACTTCAATACCAAAACACTGGAATGACTGATGTACTCCAAATATTTCAAGTGGATAGACAGAGTCATCTCTTTAGAGAAATCGATATCATTGCAGCACGTATGATCTATATCCAAGTCTTCACACGCAGCCATAACCACTAACCGATAACAGAGCCATGTGTTCCTCCTGTTTCTGCATATATTATCTGTCTGGTGCCTGTGCTGGATGTTCAGAGCACTGCATCTCTAGTGGACATAAGGTTGCACAAAGTAATTGTATCCTTATATTCTGATGAGCAGTTACTGAATTTCCATGGCTTCAAACCATTCCACTTTATATTGGAAAGAACAGGAAAATGGACAGTAAAGTTGACTTCTTAAGAAAGAAACAATGAAAAATAGCAAATGTATATTCAAGATCAAACAGGTATATGTATATTCAAGATTATTTAGCCAAAAGAAAAAAAATCCCAAAGCAGCATCAATAAAGTAATTTAGCGTAATTCCTGATCATCCTGCATTTGAATAAGTTTACAAGCACTCATAGTGGTAAAACAGTATGTGGCCATCATTAGCTTATCTACAGGTCTCAGAAACAATGCCTGAGCTGTCTTGAAGGTACACAGTTTTTTGTTAACCTGTTTTTAAATTAAATGTCTCTTTTGTAATGTCAATAAATATTCTAACATGCATCAGCAGGTTTGCCATAAACAACATGTCTAATCTTCCCCGTAGGAAGTACAAGCTGCACCTCCTAAGGAATGTAACTTGTTATGCTGGACATAAAGCACCCACTGACTCTTCCAGTGTTTCAAAGCCAAAGCTGACTTTGCTATCTTCCTGAACAGCCAAATTCATTTTCAGAAGCTGGTAAAACAGCTTTGAAACTCAGTATATATTATTTGAACCACTAAGTAATCCAAAAAACTTTGAACAGTAAAGAAGGAAAGAAGGCGGAAATAGTTAGCAGTCTACTGGGCAAGCTGGCACATGTCTTAGGCTGAATTCTGATGTCAGTGAAGTTGTATGAGAGTAGCCAAGGATGGGATCCATGGTGCTTACTCTGTGAAAGTTTATACAATGGGGTAACACAACATTGCAAATGTACAAAGAAATTGTTACCAAACATCCATCTGCAAGCCAGGACCAAAGTGCTATGGCAGAAACTCATCTAGCACTTCTGAGACTACAGCCAGAATAACATTACTTCCATCACCTCAAGATATCACAATTCTTTAAGGGAGAGAAAAGACAGAGGGAGAGGAAGGCAGCTAATGTAGGTAACAGCTAATGAAAAAGCTAATGCAAAAATTGCTGTCTCTGTTTTGTCATCCAGCCTGAGATATCTTGATGCACACATATGGTCTATCGTGGCAAAGGTGCAAGTTTTGCTTCCCTAAATAATCTATTTCCATTGCAACAACCAGAAGAAACCATTATACACAGAGACTTAGCTGTCCATAGCGTGTCCTTCACCCAGATGAAACCCCTGATCATTATAGGCTACCAACTCTGCACTGAGAAACTTGTAAGGAGGCCATCTGTCACATCCCTCTTCTGCTGAAAAAGGATTACATCCCATTTTCAATATAGAAACTCTCCTTTATGGACCCTTTGAAGAAAGCTTTTTTTCAGAGACTAAACCACTTTACCAGAAATTTATCTCCTTGATGGAGCCCAAGGCAGCTTCTCTTCAGGGGAAGCTACAAAGTCTTCTATTCTAATAGCATTTTTCTGAAAAGGCCAGTTAAGTAGAAGTGTTCTTTGCCTGGGAGGTTTGGCAGTGCCTTAAAAGTTTTTACAAGAAAGTAATTTTATTCTGCATGTTTTTAAATAAGTGAAACATTACAGTCTAGCTTGGAATAAGGACTCCACTGTTTTACAGCCAGGATTTTCAGAGCTTTAGATTCATTATTGTCATTATTTTTAAATGTAGTGGAGTATATATCTTGCCAACATCAGCTTCCAGTGCCTAACAGAGTACCCTGAGTGATCATTCAATTGCTACATGTAAATAGCTGCAAAATGAAGACTGAGTCTGAACTAAATAGTCTCTCATAACTCACAAAGTCAACACAGAATACTGTGAACTAGCAAGCCCCACTGAAGCCAGCACAACTACAGCAAGCCTACCCTGGGGAGAGATGAGGAAAAAAGAGGGTAGTGGCCAAACAGTCGGGCCAAGGTAGCCAAATTCCTCCTGTGATGTGACGCCCAACAGCAGCCAGCACTAATAGGCGAATAGGCGAGAGAGCTTAGGCACTGCTTACTAATTTGTTTAAAAAAAAAAAAAAAAAAAAAAAAAAAGTAGATTCTGAAATTCAGTCAGCTTGGGCATGAGCAGTTGGGATTTTTCATATAAATGTGTCTCCTCATGTATGTGTCAGGGTCCTGAGTGTACCAACAGGCTCTGCAACCTCCCCGCAGGGGCTTGTCTGCCTGTGCTCACAGCCAGCCCCGACATGAGCCTTGGATCAGAGAGCTGGGAAAGAGCAGTGTGAGAAAGGCCTGAGAGGAGTCGCTTGGGAGCTGCAGTTAGGCTCAGTCTCTTGCCCTTGGTGCCTACGTGAGCTATGCTGCAGGTACGCCTGTGCCTGAGGTCAATCCTGATCCAGACCTACTGACTTGACTTGCTGGCTTCATCTTGGACTTCATCACTACAGACCTGTCGAGCAGTTTGGACTGTTAGATGACCCCAGTTACTGTCAGCAGACCTGCTCTGCTCCATTCCTTCGGGTACTGTGGGACTCTTGTCGGGAGGACAGCGTACTTGCCTGCCCTGCTGTCACCTTTGGCTCCTGGCTTGCCTTCCCTTCTGGGAGCAGCACACTCTTACTGCTTCCTCCCAGTGCACTTACCATGATGATTAAACATATGTATCATGGTCTGAGATCTGGTGTTATGCATTACAGCTGGGACACAAGACTCTCTAGCTATCCCGCAGGAAACTGGAAATCAGAAAACTGCAAAGATGTCTGGCAACAGCTTAAAAACATTTCCATTTCCCACAAAGGCTCCGAGAGGCTTTGAATGCCAAAATCCTTTACAATGCTAAGTTTCAAAAGATGTATTTCCCTCTGTAAACAGGAATGCATTTGCCACAGCTCTGGAGAAGAGGCTTAGCATAAATAGGACAGTCTCAGATACTAATGGAATCGGTGAAGATACAAATAAGGTATGGATTAATCTAAATGTCTAGTAAGCCTATCATTAGGAGGGCCTTATACACAACCCTGAATTGAGAATGATATGGAAATTACCAGCAATCGAGCCTCTTCTTTCAGCCGCTTTGCCTCCTCTTTGTGAGCACTGAGCACCGCTACCTGGGCACTGAGCACATTCAGGATTTCCCGATTCTGTTCTGATGATTTCTGCGTCTCCACTGCCTCTCGCTTTTCCTTAGCCAACCTATCCTCTTTTCAAAGCTCTGCAAACATCTGCTCTTCCTTCTTCTGTTGCTTTTTCAATTCCTCCTTCAGAGCTAGTTGGGCCAGCCGGTCTTCACACAATTCCTTCTGATGTTTCTTCATCTGCTGTACACGAAGCTCCTCACATTGTTCTCTGAAAGGCAATATAAAAGTTTTTTTTAAAAAAAGTCTCAAAATAATAAGCAAGTCTGGAGGTGTGTGATGGATGGAGGCTCCCAGCTCATAACTACTCAGAGGACTACGGCTCAGGATGCCAAATTCTACACCTGGTCTGACACTGACTCCTTGTGAGGCCTAAGGAATCACAGAGAGCCTGATTTGATGGAGATTTTGACCTTAATCAGTTGAAGAGCAGGTCCTATATTTGCATTTGTAAAAATAATATATGTACACATGCACAATATATAAATATTTTATATACACAAGGTGTATTTTATATATGTAGTTGGAACGTGTTGTGTGCAGTTTTTTATATATATAATATTTTAACATATAAAACACATGCACACTACGCTTGTTCAAACATGTAGGTTGTTCTTTATTCAAATGAAGACTTAGAATAGGTTTACTAGTCACTTGAAAGCTCATTCATATTCAGAAAATACTCTGAGAGCAGAAATTTAGGTTACAGTTGAACAGGAACCACTAGAAATTTATTATTTTTTTTAATGAAGTTTTGTGGGATAATTCAGAAAAGTTGCAATAAGAGTCTGGAGAAGCTAGAAAGTCAAACAAGTAATACAGCTTTCAATTTTCATTTACTCACTTCAATTGAGTTGCATATAAGCAGATACTTATCTTCAACTGAAGAACACACGACCATTTAGAGATTCTGCTTTCATTTTTACAAACAAAGCAGTATTGAGATCAACATATGCTATTAAACAATATTTAATTTGAACAATATACAAGCATTTTAATTCTGTTCTATAACCAGGATATAGATTTTCATAAAATCAATGTGAAACTAGCAGACAATGGTGAAGATCTACAAGCGTTAAAGATCTGTAAGCTCTAAGGATGTGCGATAGACACACATGAATGCTGTGAAGTAAAAAGATATCTCACAATTTCATGCTGAATGAAACCATCTTCTACAGATTATTGCAGTGCTATTTAGGAATTCATAGCAGACATCATAAGATATCATTGACTGAATCTTGAACCACTGCATGACAGCGTATACAATGTGAAATACTATTACTTTATACAATGTTTAGCTGACAATCCTGTGCAGCAAAAATATTAAATATTCATCAAGCACCTATCTCATAGTACTATCATTCTCCACATCAGGATAGTTATTTAGTTTTCATAACTACAGCAATGAAACAAAATCTGAATTAATTCCATTGACTAAGATTTTTTTTTTTTACTTAGAAGCAAAATTAAGTTTGCCAGCACTAAAGATAGATATTTGGTGATTTGCTTTTTCATGCTCTGTGGCTCTGCTAAGGATCTGTCTTTGCTAAGTCTTCACTTTTCTAAATGATTCCTAAGTCCAATAGCTGCTGTCTCCATCTAAACCTACATCTATATTCCCTGACCTGGGTTTCGGGTATAGAATTAATAGGAGTGTTATTCTCTATCTGGGGCCATGGGTTCACACCTCCACGGAGGCTACAGAAACGATGCAAATTTGGCCTCTCCCTGAGGTCAATTGCTATATCCACTGGCAATGAGGCAAACAGGGAAAGAGTTTAGCAACACAGGATGTGACTGGTGGTCTATAACTCATTTCTGCCCTAAAACTAGCAAGATTACACTATACAATAATGGCTTCTTTACTTGACACTGCTCCTTTGTCACCTCCCACTCACCTCCTGCTAACAAGCGCAGAATGAGCGCAGCTCCAGGTATCATTAATATGTGGCTGAGGCAACTACCAGCGTGTAATAATTGTGTGTTGGCTTACAAGATCTTCCAGAGCTTTACCAATACAACTCCATGCTAAGCCAGCCTAATAAAAATTACTTAGGGCTTATAAACCGCAAAGAGCATTTCCCCGAATAGCCCTCCTCCAGTTCAGAACTGGCTGAACAAGCTGCTGACAGACAGAAAAATTGACAGTGCCGAAAGCCAGCCTGACCCTGTTCTCAGTGCCACAGCAAGAGCCATCCAACCAGTCAAACTTACAGTAGAGTGGTGCAAAATCAGAGCTGTGGCTGTGGAGGGGAAAGCTTGCTACACCTCACTCTCCCTTGGTGCTGCAGGAGTGAGATACAGCCAAAGAACACAATGCTTGACCTGTAATTTCATGCAGAAACAGAGGTCTCGCCACATTTTCTTCCTGTCAGCATTCACTGTTTGCTGCCTCACATTTCAGCTGTAAGCTTCTGGGTCCAAGGGCATCTCTCTCTTCATCCTCTATTTGTAAAGCACCTAATGCCATCGAGGCAGTGGTGAAAGGTGCTAAGCACTATATACAAACAATAAAAGGGAAAGCAGTGCCATGAAAACAAAATTCTCATTTTACTTGATATCCAGAAGGCATTTCTAACTTCTTAACTGTTCCTGACTGAGAAGAAACAACAGTAATCTGCCAAGTCCCCTTTCATCAACATCAAGTCTCCATAAGATAAAACCTCCCACACTTAGCACTTTTCTCCCCCAATCCTAGGACATGCCACATCCTCTAACCAAATGTTGCGTTCTTCCTGGAGACCTGGGCTTGTATCCTCTAAAGGAGGAACTGTCCCTGGAATGAGGAACCATCCTCAGCTCAGGTCCTCAGAAGAGAAGGGTGAGGAAATACAGGAACGAAGGAGCAGATGCCAGTGCAGGCTAGTGAAAAAGGATGACTGTTTTACTTCCTTGTATGAGACGGGGAACCTTCTGCCCACTCATTCACTGGTTGTCCCAACAACAAAAGCAGAGATCAGCACAGCGATGTGCATGCTGTGAGCCACGACACACTCCAAGAGGTGCCCCTGCCTTCAAGCAGGTCAACAAACATCCTACATCATTGCCGGTTTTCTTATGTTTTAACACTGGGATCTATCTTCCAACTACTGGGTAGGAGTTAGTGGTGATTAAAGACTAGAGTACTAATTAGTATTCATGAAAAACATATTTCTCAAATGTTCTGAGGGAAACATGCCATTATTAAGATTTGAAATCTTACACCATTAGAAATAACTGTATTACCTTAACACAATGGGTTCAAAGTTCTCTCAGCAGTGAAGGAATAAAGAATTAGTTATTCTTTTTCATTATTATAAACTAAATTGAATTTAATTGAATTCTCAGAGGGGAAGATAAGTTAAATAAAAGTTCAGCATGGTTAGAATTTTATATTAAAATAACCCTGCAATTGCTTGATTTCATCAAAATAATTCCTTCAAAGCAGCTTTTACAGCAACCTATAAACATCTGCTCCCCCAGATGGCTGTTTTTCTTCCTCACTTTGCTATCCTAAGCTTCTTAACATTAAAATTGTGCCTGTATGTAGCCACTTCCCAAAGACAGAAACTGCATTTATTTTTTATTTATTCATTTTATGGCTGCAGTACAAAGTTGCTGTGATAACAACATTCTCTGTATGGATGCTTCTGATGTTATCACAAGAAAGAGGATGTAATGTGTTTTATGCAAATTTTAAGACATTGCAATTTTCTTTAAAGATACCAGTGATGAACATGCCCTTGGGCTAAAACTGGCTGAATATCTTTTCATACAAATTGTAGCCCTTCATGAAAATGAATTCCAGCGGGACTCCGGCGGTCCAAGGACTGTGCCCTCCGTCACCTTGCAACAAAGGACTCTTCCTGGCTAACATGACTACTGAGAAGCTGTTAAATCTATACCCTGAGGCTACAGCTCCAAACCCAGCCCACATGGCTAATAAAAGAGCTGCCTTTTAGTACTCTGGAACAAGGTACTGGAGCACTGTACACTATAGGTGCTCCTATACCTCAGGTTTGAGAATCTATACCTGCAAAAGAGTGGAGCGCCTTAAATTTAAAAGAAATATAAAGAAGTCTGTATTAGGTTTCAGAAAGACATTCAAAATAGTTGTAAATTCACAGGCAAAGAGAAACAGAAAATCATGTGTATATCCACCTGTTACTGAAATGACCTCCCAGGGCTCCTATGGGTGTGCCCTAGAGCAACGGTCTCCAAAGTGGGGTGTGCAAGACAATCCATTGGGGTGCAGAAAGAAAATATGTTTTGTACCATTAATAAATAACATTAAAAATAAAAATAGTGTTTATTTCATCTTTATCTCACCCTCTTAATTTCTATTTTTGCATATGTTTTATAATGTACATAATATACTAGTACAGTAGTACAAGTATATAATTTATAAATAAACATATTGGGGGCAAGTGCTAAAAATTCTTTTTTATTGATAGGGGTGTGCAATCAAAAAGGTTTGGAGACCACTGCCCTAGAGGACAGGTTGTGACACAATTACAGATTTCTGGTTGTGGATCTTCAATAAGTGTTGGTTTCCTGATCAGCAAAGCCTGCTCCCAGATCTCTGCATGGACCAGGATGGTTTAGGAGGAAGAGTAACAGATAACAGTGGGGGAAAAACAGATTTGGGGCTACTTAAAGAAGACAAATACATGCAGATTCAGATATTAGAAGTTACTAATCTAATCAGAATCGATCACCACAGTAGAGACTTCCTTTCTCATTGGAAAAGAACAAACTTTAAAATATTACTAAGCATATACATGAAGAAAGATATCTGCCTTTCGAAGGAGAGATCAACAGACAAGGTGAACTGTTGTCAGTTGGTGTTATTAAAGTTTTGGTTTTTTATAGGGACCTTAACTTAAAAGTAGAAAGAGACAGAGCTAGAAGAACAGAGGGAGGAACTAACTATGGAAATGTATTTCTATTACATCAGGACACTCAAAGAGAAGGACTCTGTGCACTGTAGGATGAAGATTCATTTGCAGAGATACTCAAAGATTGCCACTCACAACAGCTGTGAAGAAAGATTATTTCACTGCCTCTAAATCCTCTGAAAAACTGCAGCCAGCAGAACACCACCAGTAAAGCTCCAGCAACACTTTTTAATGGGATACTATGTGGTATGAATATTGCCTAGATCCGAGAGCAGACCGGGAAAGGTAGAAGGATGATGGGAATGATCCCATGAGACTGAGTGAACCACATATCAATAGGGTTGTACTGGGAAGTAAGAGGACCTGAGAAATGTCTCAGGCAGGCAACTGCAGCATGAAAGTCCAAGTATGTATCACCAGATGATGAGATTCACTGGTGGGATTCATTTTGCAATTAAAATATCTAAAATTAGGTATCTAAACAGTAATCTACATGTGAGCTAAATTCCCATTCTAATCAATGGGAACCTAATCAATGCAGTCAGTGGAGGCTAGGGTGCAGTTCAACTGGCAGACCAGTATATGCCTACTTTAAGATGACATTAGGTTCCTTTAACTGTCCTGATCTCAATGAAGATCTACTGAGTAGAACACAATTTCAGATTCCCAGTGAATATAAAGATACCAACACTTAGACACCTACCTTTAGGTGTCTAAATTGCAAGCTGAATCCCTTCTCCTTGGCATGTAAGACAAGCTACAAGTACAAAATAAAAGGCACTCCAGCAGTGTCTCCTCTAAACAATTTTAAACATGAATTTCAACCATTTTGTATGATGGGTAGAGAACAAACTAGGAATTGTAAATTGTGAGGGCCATATTTTAAAGCCAGCATGTGAATTTAGAAGTGCATGCACTGCCTTAACACCTTAGCCAATAAACCCCACATTTAAGAAACCAACATTTATCTGTGAAATTAGTTAATTAGAGTTTATACGAAGTGAAAGCAAGTGTTGATTTTTATCCCCAGCCTCTGCACACTGAGAAGCAGGTGTTGTGGATTTCCGTAGCACTGTGGGAGACTGGGAAGAGACACTTCAAATGATTACAATTAAATTACATTAATATTATTTTCATCCTTTCTTCAGAAAACCAGATTTCCAAGAACTGAACAAGTCAGATTTCATGCCAAGGCCTCAGGGCCTGATAAGCACCTGCAAATCTTAATGACTTCAAAAGACGCTGCCAAGCTCAGCATCCGGGAAGACTTGGCACAGAACTTCAGGTTGCATTAAAACCTTAGCTTTGGCTGGTACTCTTGAAAAGTATGCAATAAATAAAAACACTGTCTTTTTAGACAATCTTAACTTCTCAAGGATCTTCGATGTATTAGCTTAATAAGCATGATTTAGGCCAAATTAACCTTCCATGAACCCTTTTCACTCCAATAGTATAAAGCTGAAACAGAACTATATGCCAGAACAAGGAATTACAAAAACAGCTGACTTGGCAGGTGACAGTGCAGGGATGCTCACACGGGACAAGGAGTTTCGCACTACATTTGGAAGAATGTTTTCATGGTATCTCAACACTTAAATCAAATAATGGAGACAGTACAGTTCTCTGTACCTGTTGCCTTCATCTCTATTAATGAAAATTTTTCTCACGCACTTCACTGAGCGTTACGGCATTGCGAATTTGGATCCCTGGTCTTTAGAGGCTGCACCCCTTAATTGAAAGTCAGAAAAAGACTATACTCTGCTCCACTGCATGCAACATAACTGAGGCCTTTCAACTTCTGACAAAGCTCATACACCTCTATCCAAACCACCTTAATTTTTTTTGTTTTATCATTTCAATCGCATTCATCTTTCCTTCCTCAGTTTATTACTGTCACGTTCTTGTTAAATTGCCTCTTTGTATTTACTTAACCCAAATTTTATTTTATAAGATACCTGAATTGCTGCTCTTGTTTTTTCAGCCACCAGTTGTTGTCTTTCTTTTCCTCTCTTCTCTCTCAGTAATTTTGCTCGTTCCCTCATTTTCTCTTGTTTCTCCAGTGCCGTTTCTTCAAGTGACTCCATCTCAGTGAAGTACCTACTTTCCTCTGCCTCCAGAAGCTCATGAAGCCTGTAATGAAAACATTTAAATAAAAGCTAAAACAATCATTCTGTGGAATGATAAAGTTCTAGTTTATTTGTTATGAGTGCAAAATGGGTACTGGGCTCCTTTCAACACTTCTTACAAATGACAAAGAAGGGAACATCAAATTTTAACTCAGGGATCACTCCTGTTATGCCCATGGAGGGGATCTTACAGCACAACATGAGCGATTCTGTCCTGGCACAATTTAAGCTCCTTATCACAGAATCACAGAATCACAGAATCATATAGGTTGGAAAAGACCTTTAAGATCATCGAGTCCAACCATAAACCTAACACTGCCAAAAACCACCACTACACCATGTCTCTAAGCACCTCATCCAAACGTCCTTTAAATACCTCCAGGGATGGCGACTCAACCACTTCCCTGGGCAGCCTGTTCCAATGCTTGATAACCCTCTCGGTGAAGAAAAATTTCCTAATATCCAGTCTAAACCTCCCCTGGCGCAACTTGAGGCCATTTCCTCTTGTCCTATCACTTGTTACCTGGGAGAAGAGACCGACCCCCACCTCTCTACAACCTCCTTTCAGGTAGTTGTAGAGAGCGATAAGGTCTCCCCTCAGCCTCCTTTTCTCCAGGCTAAACAGTCCCAGCTCCCTCAGCCGCTCCTCATAAGACTTCTGCTCCAGACCCTTCACCAGCTTCGTTGCCCTTCTCTGTACACGCTCCAGTACCTCAATATCCCTCTTGTAGTGGGGGGCCCAAAAGTGAACACAGTATTCGAGGTGCAGCCTCACCAGTGCCGAGTACAGGGGCACAATCACTTCCCTAGTCCTGCTGGCCACTCTATTTTTGATACAAGACAGGATGCCATTGGCCTTCTTGGCCGCCTGGGCACACTGCTGGCTCATATTCAGGCGGCTGTCAACAAACGCCCCCAGGTCCTTCTCTGCCAGGCAGCTTTCCAGCCACTCTTCCCCAAGCCTGTAGCGTTGCATGGGGTTGCTGTGGCCCAAGTGCAGGACCTTGCACTTGGCCTTGTTAAACCTCATACAATTCACCCCAGCCCATCGATCCAGCCTGTCCAGGTCCCTCTGCAGAGCCTGCCTACCCTCCAGCAGATCAACACTCCCACACAACTTGGTGTCGTCTGCAAACTTACTGAGAGTACACTCGATCCCTTCGTCCAGATCATTGATAAAGATGTTAAACAGAACTGGCCCCAACACCGAGCCCTGGGGAACACCGCTTGTGACCGGCCGCCAACCGGAGTAAACTCCATTCACCACCACTCTTTGGGCCCGGCCGTCCAGCCAGTTCTTTACCCAGCGAAGAGTACACCCGTCCAAGCCATGAGCAGCCAGTTTCTCCAGGAGAATGCCGTGGGAAACCGTGTCGAAGGCTTTACTGAAGTCTAGATAGACAACATCCACAGCCTTTCCCTCATCCACTAGGCGGGTCACCTTGTCGTAGAAGGAGATCAGGTTGGTCAAGCAGGACCTGCCTTTCCTGAACCCATGGTGGCTGGGCTTGATCCCTTGGTTATTCTCTACATGCCCTGTGATAGCACTCAGGATGACCTGCTCCATCAGCTTCCCCGGCACCGAGGTCAGGCTAACAGGCCTGTAGTTCCCCGGGTCCTCCTTCCAGCCCTTCTTGAAGATGGGTGTCACATTCGCTAATCTCCAGTCAGCAGGGACTTCCCCAGTTAGCCAGGACTGCTGGTAAATGATGGAAAGGGGCTTGGTGAGCACATCTGCCAGCTCCTTCAACACTCTCGGGTGGATCTCATCAGGCCCCATAGACTTGTGAGTGTCTAAGTGGTGCAGCAGGTCACTCACCATTTCCCCCTGGATAATGGGGGCTCCAGTCTGGTCCCCATCCCTATCTTCCAACTCCAGGGGCTGGGTACCCATAGAACATTCGGCCCTGCTAATAAAGACTGAGGCAAAGAAGGCATTAAGGACCTCAGCCTTTTCCTCATCCTTGGTCACTGTGTTCCCTCCCCCATCTACTAGGGGCTGGAGATTCTCCTTACCTCTCCTTTTGCTGCTAATGTATTTGAAGAAGTGTTTTTTGTTGTCTTTTATAGCAGCAGCCAGACTGAGCTCTAACTCAGCTTTGGCCCTTCTAGTTTTCTCCCTGCACAGCCTCGCTACACCTTTGTAGTCCTCCTGAGTTGCCCGCCCCTTCTTCCAGAGGTCATAGACTCTCCTCTTTCTCCTGAGTTCGAGCCAGAGCTCTCTAGTCAGCCAGGCCGGTCTTCTTCCCCGCCGGCTTGTCTTTCGGCACCTGGGGACAGCCCGCTCTTGTGCCTTTAGGACTTCCTCCTTAAAGAACGTCCAGCCTTCCTGGACCCCTTTGCCCATAAGGGCTGCCTCCCAGGGGACTCTCTCGACCAGTCTAAATCTTACAAACCCATTTCCAATGCTACTTTACAACTTCAGTCCCCCATTAAACAAATTCTTCTAATCTCCAGACTACATTTGTCACCAGTTGATATCAATTTGATCTTGTACTATTGTTATCCTTCAGCGTAATCCCACCCTGGTATTTACCATCCTTCTCTATGCATCTATAATTGTATCTTCTCTCAAACTACCTTTTGTTATTTTAGCATCACTCAGTAAACCACTTCATCCTGACAGATCTTTGATGAGAAAATTATGTCAAATTGGCAATTTTTAAACACACCACCATTTACCTCTCTATTAATCCTAGCAATAAGAAATCTGGGGCTAAGGAATCCAGAAACTCACTAATTGCAGCCCCAGTGCCACAGCGGCCTCTGGGAAATCACTCTCACTTTCACGCAATGGGATGCCCCTGCTACCGCGTGAGCAATAGTGCTATGGACCTATGCTGGCACTGCTGGCGGGAGTTATAGTAGCAAAGCCAAAGACTGGCTAATTCTGGAAACTGAATTGCACTCTCTTCACCACGTACTGAGCCAAGTCTCCTTGCAAAGACAGCATGGGGATCTTAAGCAGCTAAATAAGAACAAACCCCATGAAGTTGAACAAAAATCCTGCACCTGGGGAGGAATAACCCCATGCATTGGTACACGCTGGGGGCTGACTGGCTGGAAAGTGGCTCTGCAGAAAGGGACCTGGGGGTCCTGGCAGACAAGCTGAACATAAGCCAGCACCCTTGCGGCAAAGGCGGCCAACAGCATCTTGGGCTGCAAGAGGAAGAGCACTGCTAGCAGGTCAAAGGAGGTGATCCTTCCTCTCAGAACTGATGAGACCTCATTCAGAGTGCTGGGTCCAGTTCTGGGCTCCTCAGCACAAGAAAGATACAGACTTAGTGGAGCAAGCCCAGTGAAGGGCCACTAAGATGATTAAGTGACTGGAGCATCTCTCCTAAAAGGAGAGATGCTTTTAGAGATCCTTTTAGAGAAGAAACGTCTCTCCTAAAGATCTCTATCTCCTGTGAGATCTGGGACTGTTCAGCCTGGAGAAGAGAAGGTTCAGGGGGATCTTATCAATGTATATAAATACCTGAAGGGAGGAAATGCAGAAAAGGGGGAAAGCTTCTTCTCATTACTTGTAGGACCTAAACATTAACTTAATGAAGTTGCAACAAAACTCTCAGTTACACCCAAAAATTAGAGCTTCTGACACGCTTATCAAAGTACTCTTCGTTCTCTTTAAAAATCAAGCCATGAAAGTGCTATAATACTACTTTTATCTTGCATTTGGCAGACAAGGCTCTAAGTGCCACCTAAACTGAACTAGCTACTGTGTTTGAATACATATCTCTAGTGATTGGCTCAGGAACTAGTATTAGTAACAAGAGCCCAAAGGCTACCGTTTCCTCTACATCACTGCCTGACCGCCAATTAAGCACGCCTATGCTTTCTGTTACAATGAATAACGAATACCATGCCACAATGCACGGTGTAACGTACAAAGCTGAGCTCAACTGAGTGTTTTTCCCATAATCATTCCTCTAAACATACAGTTAAGTTGAAAAGAGTAGGGCAGATATTAGTATTAGCTACTTGTTTGCTACCTCTCTCGTCTGTCATCAGTCCCTGCCAAATAATATTGAATTGTCACATCGACCTTTGCACAATGCTGTGCAGCCATTTTTGTTCATTGCGTTGCTGCCACTCATCGATGTTGTGATATTGGTTGCAGAGCTTTATCGTGGTTTAGCCCCAGTTGGCAATTAAGTATCACACGGCCACTCGCTCACCCTCCCCCCTCCCAGTGGGATGGGGGAGAGAATCAGAAGAGCAAAAATAAGAAAACTCATGGGTGGGATAAGAACAGTTCAATAACTGGGAAAAAGAAAAAAAAAATTGTAATGTAAAGGAAAAAAAACAAAAAGAGAGAGGAACAAAAAAAACAACAAACCAAGGGATGCAACTGCTCACCACCTGCCGACCAACGCCCAGACAGTCCCCGAGCAGCGATCGCTACCCCACCAGCCAACTCCCCCCAGTTTATATACTGAGCATGACGTCATATGGTATGGAATAGCCCTTTGGCCAGTTTGGGTCAGCTGTCCTGGTTGTGCTCCTTCCTAGCTTCTTGTGTGCCTAGCAGAGCATGGGAAGCTGAAAAGTTCTTGACCAGTGTAAACACCACTTAGCAACAACTAAAACATCAGTGCGTTATCAACATTATCCTCATACTAAAATCCAAAACACAGCACTATACCAGCTCCTAGGAAGAAAGTTAACTCTATCCCAGCCAAAACCACGACAGTATCCACCCCTTATTCTATACCACCTACGTCATGCCCAGGTCCTACCCTTTCTAATACATTCCAATTAGTCACCACCACTTTTCCTGTCTCTTGATATATACACACAGCTATCATTCCCTTGGTCTATGGGCCACCCCTCTAAAATGTCCATTGAGTTCATTTAGTCCATGACTTTGGGCTCCATCTGTCATAACAGCCCTTCAGGGCAGGAGAGAGGGTGTGTGGTGTCGGATTGTTGCATGCTGAAGCCAGTTCTGGTTCCATCACTGCTGCACTTTGCTTGGTTTCAGCAAAGTTCATTCTTCATTAATCTGGGTGATTCTTACTGAAATACCATTGATATGGCATATAGCCACCATAAAAGAGATGACATACAGTATTATATAGCAGTTAACATCATACCATTTAGTTCATTGGCTATTCTCACCCAAAATCAAATCCCCTTGAGGTACACATCGGACTTCCCCATCCTTTCGCCTTACTCACCAAGTGCACCCAGGTCCTTGAACAAAGGCAATCCCACGAATGGGCTTGCCTTTGCCCGAGGCAGGTGTAACCCAGACTGTCTTCCCCAGCATGTTTTTTATGTGCACTACAGGGACCTTATCCCCTTCTACAGTGCGTAAAAGTTTTGATTGGGCAGGGCCAGCTCGATTGACAGATCCCCTAGTGTTGACCAACCAGGTGGCCTTTGCTAAATGTGTATCCCAATGTTTGAATGTCCCACCACCCATTGCTCGCAGTGTAGGCTTTAACAGTCCATTATATCGTTCAATTTTCCCGGAGGCTGGTGCATGATAGGGGATGTGATATACCCACTCAATGCCATGTTCTTTGGCCCAGGTGTCTATGAGGTTGTTTCGGAAATGAGTCCCCTTGTCTGACTCAATTCTTTCTGGGGTGCCATGTCGCCATAGGACTTGCTTTTCAAGGCCCAGGATAGTGTTCTGGGTGGTGGCATGGGGCACGGGATATGTTTCCAGCCATCCGGTGGTTGCTTCCACCATTGTAAGCACATAGCGCTTGCCTTGGCGGGTTTGTGGGAGAGTGATATAATCGATCTGCCAGGCCTCCCCCTATTTATATTTCAGCCCTCGTCCTCCATACCAGAGAGGCTTTAACAGCTTGGCTTGTTTGATTGCAGCGCATGTTTCACATTCATGGGTAACCTGTGCAATAGTGTCCATGGTCAAGTCCACCCCTCGATCACGAGCCCATCTCTATGTTGCATCTCTTCCTTGATGGCCTGAGGGGTCATGGGCCCACAGAGGTATAAAGAATTCACCCTTATGTTGCCAGTCCAGATCCACCTGAGCCACTTCCATCTTAGCAGCCTGATCCACCTGCTGGTTGTTTTGATGTTCCTCAGTGGCCTGACTCTTGGGTATGTGAGCATCTGCGTGACATACTTTTACAAGGAGGTTCTCTACGCGGGCAGTGAACTCTACCTCTAAGTGAAAGCCCCCTGAATGCCCCTCCACTGAATGCCCCTCCAAGTGAAAGCAAACTGTGGCCTGCACTCTGCTGCCAAAGGGACTGAGAAGAACGCATTAGCAATATCACTTGTAGCATACCATTTGGCTGCTTTTGACTCCAGTTCGTATTGAAGTTCCAGCATGTCTGGCACGGCATCACTCAATGGCGGCGTGACTTCATTCAGGCCACGATAGTCTACTGTCAGTCTCCACTCATCTCCATTAGACTTTTGCACTGGCCATATGGGACTGTTAAAAGGTGAACGACTCTTACTGATCACTCCTTGGCTCTCCAGTCGACGAATCAGTTTATGGATGGGAATCAGGGAGTCTCGGTTGGTACGATATTGCCTCTGGTGCACTGTTGTGGTAGCAATTGGCACCTGTTGTTCTTCGACCCTCAGCAACCCCACAACAGAAGGGTCCTCTGAGAGACCAGGCAAGGTGGACAGCTGTTTAATTTCCTCCATCTCCAAGGCAGCTATACCAAAAGCCCACCGGTACCCCTTTGGGTCCTTGAAATACCCTCTCCTGAGGTAGTCTATGCCAAGGATGCACGGAGCCTCTGGGCCAGTCACAATGGGGTGCTTTTGCCACTCATTCCCAGTTAGGCTCACTTTGGCCTCCAATACAGTCAGCTGTTGGGATCCCCCTGTCACTCCAGAAATACAGATGGGTTCTGCCCCTGTATAGCTTGATGGCATTAGGGGACACTGTGCACCGGTGTCTACTAGAGCTTTATACTCCTGGGGGTCTGATGTGCCAGGCCATCGGATCGACACAGTCCAGTAAACCCAGTTGTCCCTTTCCTCCACCTGGCTGGAGGCAGGGCCCCTCTCGTCCTGGTCATAGTGTCCATTGCCCATTTCTTGTACATATGAGTCAAGAGTTCCTTGAGAAGTCTGGGGACTCTGTCTGGGGAACTGTCCACTGGAAACCAGAGCAGCAATTTTCCTGGAAGAACCCCCTTTGGTGATTGTTTTTCCTTGCAACTCACGTACCCGTGCCTCTAGGGTCGAGGTAGGTTTTCCATCCCACTTCCTCATGTCCTCTCTGTGGTCACACAGGTAAAACCATAGGGTGCCCTGTGATGTGTAACCCTGTGATGTGATATTGTCTCTCTCTTTTTTAGAAAAACGCTGACTCCTCATAGCTGAGATACCTGTCTGTACAGGTGGGGAGTAGGACCTATCCTCTTTGAGTTGCTGGACCTCCTGGGACAGTTTCTCCACAGTCGAGACAAGGGAGGAAGAGATACTTTCTTTGTATTCCTGGAGCTGGCTAGCTTCTTCATCCGCTGTTGGACCCTCTCCGTTTTTCCAGTTCAGTATTGCCAATGAGTTGGCACACGATGATGGTGTGTTCCGTACCAACTTCCACCACATGGGTTGTGTGCGCTGGACCTCATCTGGATCTTTGGATAACTGCTCGTTGTTCAGGTCACCATAAACCACCTCCAGCATGGCTAATTCCCTCAGGTACTGGATACCTTTCTCCATGGTGGTCCATTTGCCTGGGCGATATACAACATCTTCCTTGAAGGGATATCTTTCCTTCATAGCTGACAGGAGTCGCCTCCAGAGGCTGAGGACTTGTGCCCCTTTTCCAATCGCTTTGTCAGTGCCCCCTTCCCTAGAAAGGGATCCCAGCTGCTTGGCTTCCTTACCCTCTAATTCCAGGCTACTGGCCCCGCTATCCCAGCATCGGAGCAGCCAGGTGACAATGTGCTCGCCTGGACAATGGCTGAAATCTCTTCGCATATCTCACAGCTCACTCAGGGATAGGGATCAAGTGGTTTCCATCTCATCCATGAGTTCTTCCTCTTCCTCTCCTTGTGATGGCCCTGCTCTTTCATCTTCCCTTTCTGAACGATCTGACTTTTGCTTCCAAGATTTCTTCTTGTGAATAGGGGCAACTGATACCAGCACAGGTTGGTTCCCTGGTTCAACTGCAGTATCTGTTGCTGGGGCAGTTGGAGTAGCTGCAGTGCCTGTCACAGAGGGGGCTGGAGTAGCCATGGTGCCTGTTGCAGGGGGGGCTGGGTTAGCTGTGGTGCCTGTTGCTTTGCTGTCAGATCCAGAGACCTTCTCTTCCCCTTGAGGGTTCTGAATAGTGTTGAGCAGGGCTCGGTAGGCATGGGCCAGGCCCCAGCACGTTGCAGTGATTTGTGTCTCTCTGGAATTGCCAGGGTGACAGCATACTTTTTCCAAATATTCTACTAGTTTTTCAGCATTCTGCACTTGTTCAGGGGTGAAGTTCCAAAACACTGGAGGTGCCCACTGTCCTAGGCATTTGCCCATGCTCTCCCACACACCCTGCCACTCATAACTATCCAGCCTCGGGGCAGATCTCTGGGTGGTATTCTTAATTAGTTGTTTAACCTGAAACAAGGCCTGACACACATTCAGGAGGCATAGCAATAGGAACATGCTGGTTTGAACATCCAAAGGATATTCGAAATTCTCAAAAGCTATTGTAGTTAGCCTGGAGAGGGAGGGGAAGATGGAGGAAGGTGTCTCCCCCACAGGCTGGCTCTCCGAGGAGAAAAGGTAAAAAGTGTAATTATCAATAATTCCCGATAGATGGCGCCGAAACATAGAAGTGACGGCAATGCTGAGTACAAAGACGAGATCCATTTCACGAACAACAATTTTATCATAGCATAAGCCAGTGTCACACAATACAGCAAAGCTATAGCCTTAATCCATCTCCCAGAGGTGATAAACAGTATACAAATACTGATACACAGTATATACGGCAAGTAAGGTGTTACATAACACAACTCTGAGAACCAGTAAATCGACATTGTGACCAGCAACCACTAAACTAATATAATAAACACTTATAACAAATTTGTTTTAACACACTCTGGGCAGATCTGTCGTTATCTCAACCCTTCGTGCCCCACGTTGGACGCCAAAAAGGACTGTCGTGGTTTAACCCCAGTCGGCAGCTAAGCACCACGCAGCCGCTCGCTCACCCTCCCCCCTCCCGGTGGGACAGGGGAGAGAATCGGAAGAGCACAAGTAAGAAAACTCGTGGGCTGAGATAAGAACAGTTTAAGAATTGAAATAAAATAATAATAATAATAATAAACTGTAGTGAAAAGGAAAATAACAAGAGAGAGAGGAACAAAACCCAGGGAAAAACAAAAGACAAACAAACAAAAAAACCCACCAAGTGATGCAACTGCTCACCACCCACCAACCAACGCCCAGCCAGTCCCGAACAGCGATCACTGCCCCCCGGCCAACTCCCCCCAGTTTATATACTGGGCATGACATCATATGGTATGGAATAGCCCTTTAGTCAGTTTGGATCAACTATCCTGGCTGTGCCCCCTCCCAGCTTCTTGGGCACCTGGCAGAGCAGGGGAAGCTGAAAAGTCCTTGCCCAGTATAAACACCGCTTAGCGACAGCCAAAACATCAGTGTGTTATCAATATTATTCTCATACTAAAATCCAAAACACAGCCCTATACCAGCTACTAGGAAGAAAATTAACTCTATCCCAGCCAAAACCAGGGCACCTTATTGCAGCCTTTCAATACTTAAAGGGGGCTTACAAGAAAGATGCGGACAGACTTTTTAGTAGGGCCTGTAGCAACAGGACAAGGGGTAGTGGTTTTAAACTAAAAGAGGGTAGATTCAGGCTAGATATAAGGAAGAAATTTGTTACGATGAGGGTGGTGAAACACTGGAACAGGTTGCCCAGAGAGGTGGTAGATGCCCCATCCCTGGAAACACTGGTCATGTTGGATGGGGCTCTGAGCAACCTGATCTAGTTGAAGATGTCCCTGCTCATTGCAGGGGGGGGGTTGGACTAGATGACCTTTAAAGGTCCCTTCCAACCCAAACCATTCTATGATTCTGTGATAAACTTAGCCTGTTGATTCTAAGAGAGGAGCCTGCAGGCAGCTCCCACTTGGTACTAGCAATTACACCACCTGTGTGGCCTTGCCTTCATCTACAAGTGCAGCAAGAAGTTCTCATGTGAACATCCTTTTTGTTTGACAGTAGAAATGATAAAAAGAGTTGTTTCCTTGTAAGAAAACCCTATAATAGCTCAAATGACCAAAATGGGGTAACCCTTCCATGGGCGGGATCTGCATGGCGTGCTGCACTTTTGTCGGATAGCTGTTGGAGGCTGTAACGGCGTCTGAAGGGACATAAGATTATCTATACTATCCTCTCCTCCTTTATAGTGTTAGGCCTAATAAATAGCATTTTAAATGATACCTTACAGAGTCTGAATGCCTTCCGTACTGGGATCATAACAAACTAGCACCACCTGGTGCAAAACAACATAATTATAAGAAAAGAGACCACAATGTAAAAAAAGTCCCTAAGTTTTTGCTCACAAGTTAGAAGAGCCTGGGATACTTTCTATACTATATAATAAGGTTTAATAGAGCAATCTGGGGGAAAGAAGGGCAGCACAGTCTACTTTAATTTTAATTGTATCTTTGCTTATAATGTAGAAGAAAACACCCCACTAGACATTTCTCATGTCAACAGAAATAACGTGACTTCAGTAGACATAAAACCAAACACAGAAACAAAAGTAAGTTCTGTCAATGTATTATTTCCTACAATATTTTTCACTCCACATCTTTCTAAAAACAATAGCATATGATTAATCTGTTCAACAGAAATGAAATTCAACATTATTAAACAGTAACAGTTTAATGGAATTAAGATAAAGCAAACAACAAGGAAACAATTTTTTCTTACCACTGTTCTGCAGATTTTCTTGCACAAGTAAGAGAAAAATCTGGTTGAGTCATCTGTGAATATAAGTAATAAAGCTGTTTTCACTGCTGTCAAAATGGTGTTTTCCCACAACTCAAAAATTTTAAAACATTTCCCCTAGTCCACTTCTCTTATCCCCCCAGAGTATACAAGAAGGAAACAAAATAACAGCAACTGAGAAAAAAAAAAAACCACTTTTCATCCTGCTTATTTTCAAGAAAAAAAAAATCCTGTTGTCATTTTAAATAAAGCTATTTTTATCTCTATCAAAGATCTGGTTATGGAAAAAAACTTCTAAAGAAATACTGTTTCACTGTTCAAATATGATTGCCTTGATTGCCTTCTGACACAGTGGCTCTACCTCATGTCCAAGTTTGGAATCACAGCATTTTTTATTACATATATTTTATGAACTTGTAATAAAGGAAAAAAATGATCCATTCCCATCCTTGTTTCCCTGAGGATATGCTAAATTTTAGCTATGAGACTGTCAAATCAACTACAGCAGGAATAAGTTTAAGCACAGAATCAAAACCTTTTCAAAATTTTTAATTTCTTTTCAGTGTTCAAGCACAAAAATGTATAGAAACAACTAGCATGGTAAATCAAAACTTTAAATTACTTTACATATAAATGACATGATTGTTTCATAGCTCAAACAACCTAGCAATCAGAAACCCTGATGTACATATAATTAGTGCATAAGCAAGAACATAGTTATTTATCTTCTCTTACAGATAAATTAAATGCTGCATCTATCTGTCTCATAGGGCTGCTAGGAGTCCAGATGTTTTAATTGCTTTGAGGTTTTTTTAGAAGGAAAGGTCAATAAAGCACAAAGCCATGTCATATTACCATTACTGGCATACGAAGAAAGTAATGTTATTTTAAGAGAGCATTAACGTGGTAGTTCTGTTTTACCTAATGCATTTTCATTAAAAAATGCTATTACCACACTGTAAGTTATATTTAAGCCATAATCTACATAAAGGTGCAAACAATCAAAACCATGTAGACATATATAATAAAATGATCTTACATTGGCAGGAAACTTGATATCTATGTTTGTGTCTGAAGTTTTGAAACCAAATCTGCTACAGGAGGAGCCATACAATCTTAATGAGCACTCTGCAATGAAAATAATTATACTGCATTTACTCTATATCTAATTATATGTCTGTAGCTACTTTACAGAATCGCCTGTAGATCTTAAATCTACATCTAGCTTTGACAGCCATAGGAAATGGAGAAGTGTCTTCCAGCAGCACAGAGCTGAGTTAGCAAGTCCTACCTCCCACACTATAGCTAATAATTCCCACACTGTAGCTAATAAAGGCTTATCGTGAAGATCAAATGTCCGGTTCATCTTCACTTACACTACAGGTCTATTTGGGTCATTAGCACGCGCTGTAATTTAATTCTGATATGAGGATACTTTGTCACATCACGTCATTCAGCAGAATACAATAACTATAGTGTTTTAGTATTTAACTAGTCAAGGTTTTTAATTAAATTTTCACCTTTGTGATTTTTAAGTTGGCATATCTAGTATTTAAAACAAATTGCAAATAATACCTGGGAATTTTTGACACATAAAGTTTTCCATCATTGTTTTAATGTTGAACCTTTTTTCTAAATCTTCATTATTTAAGCCAAATTCTTGCGCTACATTTTCAATGGCAACACCAATAGCTCATATCCAGGAAGGTGTTGAAAGAGACAGGATAGTCAGCAACTGTTCTTCTTGCTTTTCCTTTAAAGACAAGAAGATGAATGTTTTAATGATTCTCTTCAGTTGCTTAATGTGTTAGAATGAATGCAAGCAATTCATCCCAATTAACACCACCACAGGTTTTCAAGATAGTGGAGGTAATTGGAAACAAGTACATCAAGAGAGAAACTATAAAGGATACAAAGAATTAGATATACCAGAAGGCTTCTGGGATGTGCAAATGTATATATACATATATTTGGAACAGGGAACAAAAAAGTCACAACTGTTTCATTTCCTATGAAGCAGGAAAGGGTAGGAGTTAAAGCGGAAAAAATTGAAAACCTGCTCAAGACAATTATTTTTGTCCAGTTCAAGCTGAGAAAGTAAGAGGGATCAGGAGATTAATTAAAAACAGAAAGTAAAATTGAGTTTATACTGGAAGTTATTTTTATGTTTGATTATGTTCAAAACAAACCTATTATTATTTCTTTTTATACACAGACACATCTATAATACTCCACAAGCTCTGAATTTCATTTACAGTATTTCTGAATGGCAATCTTCACCTAGACACATAAGTTGTAATTTTGAATTCTGCCATGCCAATTGTATTTGCTTACTGTTACTCCTCATTGCTCTGGACAATATCAAAACATTTCATTGTTGAAATATGCCAATAAAATATACACTAAGAAGAAAAACATAATTATTCTATTAGAACAATTAACAGCAAAATAGAAGAGTCAGTTGGTACAGCTTTTTTATTGTACTTAAATCACTAGTATCCAAATATTACTAAATTATACTTTAAATAGGATGAAAGGAAGGACAAGAGGAAAAGGCCTCAAGTTGCATCAGGAACTACAGATTCATTTGCAACAGAACCAACCGCTTCATCTTGATCATATTCGTCTTTTCTAGTTCTTCTTGATCTCCTTGGTTTTCCATGCTTCTTCATTTCTTATAAAGAGTTAGTTATGAGAGCAAACATGTAAAGTAACTTCAGAGTACCACACAGTGTTTTGGTTTTTTTTTTTCTTAATTTCCATTCTGCTTATGTGCTAACCAAAGAAGATACAAATCACCTACCCTGTATAGTTTCCTTCCCTGTTGTGTGCAAGTCTGATAATAGCAAGAGTGTATATTTGTCATAACCTACAGTATCTTTGTTCTGACTCTCACTAACTACTAAGAAACAACAGTTTATCTAATTAAAAAAAAAGTCATTGTGGCGGTATGCTCCCCCCCTGCTCCCTGCACAAGCAGTAACCATCAGTGGGAGTCATCCTGATAGCTGCATCCAGCTTATGCTGGACCTTGAGGACGAATGGCAACAAAGTAGCCAAGGGCTGCCTGAAGCAGTGATCCAAATGTCTTGCTGATATGCAAATATGACCATAAGTCAATCATCTTACTCCTTAAATAGTGGACAGCCCAGGGCCCTTTGAGCTCTCCTGCACGGCAGCAGGCTGCACGCCAGGATCTCCCCTTGAGCAGGGACGCCTCTCAAGGTTACTCCTCGAGGTTGAGAGATTCCTTGCCGCAACAGATCCTCGGTAAGTGACTAATAGCATGCTAAACTTTGAAATCTTAGCTAAGTGATATAAAGGATTGATTGCGCACACATATAATCCCTTAGACATAAACCGTTGACCAAGTCTGGGACTAGGACTGGATCTAGCCACACCTAGACTCCTCTCTGAGAAGGAATTTAGAAAGCAAGGGGATCTTTTTCCAAACCTCATGGCTCAATGGGAGGGTCTCCCTGACAGTTTTGTCTGACCCTGTCCTCTATGTAGTAAATAATCAAGTGTACCTTGCCATCAAATCTTGTTAAATCACTGTCGCATTGAACTTTGTTAACTCCCTATTCTGTATCAATAAACTATATTTTTACTTCTCTCTTGCGAGTGAAGTGCACGCTCACTCCATTTGCGACAAAAAAGATGCACTGCTTCTCCTGCAATACCCTCCAAATCAAAGTAATAAATTCTTGTAATACACTTTTGTGTGTTAATGAGTTGTGGCAGTGTGCTCCCCCCCCCCACTCCCTGCACAAGCAGTAACCATCAGTGGGAGTCATCCTGATAGCACGCTCACTCCATCCGTGACAAATTGGCGTAGTCAGCAGGATGGCAAGTAGTATCACCGATTATTTACGGAGGCATGGAGTGAATCCCAGTCCCAAATTCTCAGCAGAATGGACTCGTGACAATTGGCATAATTGGGAAGCCATTGAAGAACACCTAAAAGTAACTAGAGGCCACACAAAAGATGGAAAAGGGAAAGGAGTTATCTGCAAGATGCTAGGTGCCTGTTTAGAAGCTGCACATCAGGAAAGAGACAACAGAAATAAAAAGGAGCAGGACCTAGAGAAAGAAATAGAAGGCAGAAAGGCAACTGAGATGTTACTATCTTTAAAAATTGAACAACTGCAGAAACAGCTACAGGAGGAAAAGGAAAAAAGACAAAAGTTGGGAGAAAAGGTCGAGATGATGCTTTTACAGGCTCCCTGCCCCCCCGACATCGTACAAATTAGAAAACTAATAGTATCCCCTGAAGATTGGGATGGAGACATCTGGGGTGATCCCGATGATAGCGAGCCAGAAGATGACGACCCTTTGTTCCCCGCAAATCCTCCTGAATATGAAGCCAGACCCATTGTTAAAACAGAAAGAACTGTGGGTCCTCGGGGTGGTCATCCGCAACATACTACGCGAACCATCCCCTGGGATCCGTTGCAACTGACAAATTTGCAAGAGAGATACAGCAGAAAACCAGGTGAAACTGAAACAGAATACTTGTGGCGAGTATGCCTCAGTGGCGGTGACCGAATAATGTTGAGTGAGGACGAAGCAAGCGGCTATTGGGGTCCAGGAGTTTTCTTAAATTTAGGACCCGACCCGACAAATACACCTCATTCTATCACCAGCCGAGTAGCTTATTGGGCTGGAGGAATAGACACCATGGAGCGAGGTGAACCCTCCATAATTCCCATTAAATCTTTAAGTGAGCTCTCTACAGCCGTCACAAAAGCCGCCTGTATACAAGCCATGCACAAACGAGGGTCCCATGATGTCCCACTGTCTGCTACAGTAGATTTCGCAATGTTAAAACCACTGATTAGAGGAGCCCCCGCAATTCTTAAATCCCATTTAGTTGCAAAACGAGATGAGATCAAGAAAGACACAGAACACAATGAGGGACTAGGTGACAACGCTCAAACTGCCCGCAAGCAGCTCCCTACCTGGGCAGATTTGATGCACGGCATTGTGAACTACAGCCGTGAGATGGGCTGGGACGATGCACCAGCTGAAAAACAAAACCTGAAGCCCCGGGGAGGAGATCACAAAGTAAGACCCATAAAACGGGAAACAGAAACGAGATCGAAGGGAAACAAATTTAAAAAGCCCCAAACAGAATCTCGAGAACAAAGGAATGAATTGTGGAGGAATGCATTAGCTTTAGGCATTCCCAGAGCTGCGATTCAAGGTCAGCCTACTGGCATTATTTTAAGTCTAATTGAAGCATTCCAGAAACGAGATAACGGTGAAAGGAAGGACCGTATTTCAACTCCTCCTGCGCCAGACCCCAGAAGGGGAGATAACCGCTTCCTCTCCCTTAGGGAGGAACTGCAGGGCATGAAGTCAAAAAACGAGTAGTGTCCGGAAGGCAATTGGGCCTGCCTGTCCGGAAAGTGGAGGCTTATCAGTGGATAAATGATAACGGCCCATACATTTTAATTCCAGTTGGTCCTCAAAGACAATTGGTAAAGTTTTTAATAGATACGGGAGCACAAATTTCACTATTAACACAACAAGATGCCGAGAAGCTGGGTGTACGACCCAGACGGCAAAGAGTTAAAATTACCGGCGTGAACGGAGTGAGTGTGCAGTGCCAAACTGCCAAGGTCAACTTATGGCTCCCGGGCGAGAAGCGCGTGTCGAGTACTCGCTTTGCAATTAAAGATCACCATGAAAATATTTTAGGTTTCGATGTTTTAAAGGGACGAACCTGGCGCCTGCCGAACGGCAGCGTGTGGTCCTTCGGCTCAAACATCGATCCCAACCCCAGCAGAAACCGAGAGGCTGCAGTGCGGGCACTGCGCGCAGCCCCTGCGCTCCCCGAGTCACAAATCACTAACGTACCGCAATATCCCCTTTCTGCTGCGGCACGAAATGGAATTTCTGAAGTCATAGCTGATTTGGAGAAACGACAAATTATCTCCAGAACCCTCTCCCCATATAACTCACCTGTCTGGCCCGTCCGGAAACCAGACGGGAGGTGGCGTTTAACTGTCGATTATCGGCGCCTGAACGCCAATACAGCCCCGCTCACAGCTGCTGTGCCAAACATTGCCAACTTAACAGCTACTTTGCAAGCAGCTGCACCCCCATGGATGGCAGCGCTAGATGTAAAGGATATGTTCTTTATGGTTCCCTTAAAGGAGGAAGATAAAGAGAAGTTTGCTTTCACTTGGGAGGGAATACAATACACCTTTAACAGACTCCCACAGGGGTATAGACATTCACCCACGATTGCTCATGCTGCGCTTGCTGAACTTTTACAGACAGTCTCACTCCCCCAAGAAGTGAAACTGTACCAATATATAGATGATATTCTGATTGGAGGAACTTCCCCTGAAAAGGTTGGGGAAGCAGCAGCAGCAGTATGGCAAGCACTAAATAAAGCAGAAATTGAGATTCCACCTGGAAAATGTCAGGGACCAAGTAAAGAAGTAAAATTTTTAGGTACTTGGTGGATAGCAGGCAGTGCAGTGATTCCTCCAGATACCTTAAGAAAAATCGAAGAGCTGCAAATGCCCCAATCAAGGAAGGAGTTACAACAATTAATGGGAACTTTAGGATATTGGAGGAAACATGTGCCTGGATTTTCTATCATTTCCCGTCCCTTATACTCACTCTTACGGAAAGGCAAACCCTGGGAGTGGAAATTAGAACATAAAGAGGCAGTCAAAACTCTAACCGAAGAGTTAAAAACATATCAGTCACTGGGACCAGTACACCCCCGCGACCCTATTATAGCCGAATGGGGTTTTGGCCCGATGGGCCAAAAAGACCCTTATTGTTTAGCTCAACCGCATTTAAAGAAACAGAACAACGATACTCTGAATGGGAAAAGGGACTTTTATCTTTAGTCCGAGCAGTTAAACAAGTTGAAAAAATACATCAGGGACAACCTGTGCAAAGTAGAGGACCATTTAATTTACTAGAAGCAATCCTAAAGGGGACTGCTCCCCCAGAAGGAGTTGCACAAAAACCCACTGTCCGAAAATGGTATGCCTACCTAACAGGAGTTGCAGAAAATATGCAACTAACTGAAGGACACACTAAGGTTTCCAAATTGCAGATGCCCATAAACACAGACCCTTTAGCATTACAACAACCCTTTAAACCTTCACCCATTCTGGATGCACCACCCCTCACTGAGGGTACAGCAACAGAAAACATTTGGTTTACAGATGCTTCAGCAAAAAGGGTAAATGGCAATATAAGGCTGTTGCATTAGATATTACCACTGGCAAACAAGTAGTAGAAGAAGGTGAAGGCAGTGCACAAGTAGGAGAAATAAGAGCAGTTGTTTTGGCAGCACAGAATGGAGCAAAAATCATATATGTAGACTCTTATGCTGTGTGGGCTGGTGCCACACAGTGGCTCTGTCAATGGGAAACCTTGAATTGGGAAGTAAATAGATCCCCAGTTTGGAGAAACAAAGATTGGCAATTATTACTTGATATAGCCAGGAAAACACCTTTCAAGATGGGATGGGTAAAAGCTCATGCTAAGGATAATCAACCAGCCACACAGTGGAATCAAAAGGTAGATGAGCTAACTAAAATTAGGAAAATCACCTTAAATCCTGAGTGGTATCGATTGGGAGAATGGTTACATCAAAGTCTAGGCCACACAGGTAAAGAAGCACTTTACTTTGCTGCACAGAGTAAAGGCTGGCCTATAAATAGAAAAACTTGTGAAACTATTCTTACAGAATGTCCTCAGTGTAGACTGAAATTACAAGCAGATCATCCTGCTAAAGCACCACCTTTACATATCAATGAAGGGAAAGCTTTATGGTCTACATGGCAAATCGATTATATCGGACCATTCAAATCCTCTGCAGGATATCGATACATCCTTACAGGAGTGGAAGTAGTCTCCGGCTTGCTTATGGCGACTAAATGTCGGAAAGCCGATGGGCGAAATACAGCGCGAGGGCTATCAGTTTGGTTCTCAAATCTACCTACTCCTGATGTTATCCAGAGTGATAATGGCTCACACTTTTCGTGTAAGGAAGTGCAAGATTGGGCAAAACAAGAGGGAATTAGATGGGTATTCCACACCCCATACTACCCTCAATCAAATGGGATGGTAGAAAGAGCTAATGGCTTGTTGAAAAGGAATCTCAAACCACAGGAAGCTCAATGGGATACGAGACTTCCCAAAGTACTCCATCAATTAAATAATCGATATGGGCCTACTGGAAGCCCTGTAAGCCGAGCATTCTTTGTAAAAACTGAGCTTAGCACTCCACCTACTAGGAAAAGAGAATATCCAATGACATTACAGCCAGGACAGCCTGTGATGGTCAAGTTACCATCCATCGGTACTGTGCCTATGACTTTAACTAAACCTCGTGGCCCACTTGCCTGGGAAGCTACTGATAGCAGTGGTGCAAAACACAGAATTAGTTCACGATGGATTTTTCCTTCTTCTTAATGGGGTAACCTGTTCGGACTCTCCCCACCAAAACAAATCTCTATTTTCTCTTACAGCACCCCACAGGATGGCAGACGGAAATGCTGTGTTCATGTTACTATTCCAAACCCTAACAATGCTGCTTTTCTTAGCCTATGGTCAAAGAACCCTAGAATGGCCATGGTCCCAAGCTCGTGTTAAGTACACTGGAAGTATGGGAATACACTCTAGTAAGGGAGATTTAAAGCTTTCCACCGTGGTCATGCATGGAACTGAAACATACTTAGAAAACGAATGGACCTGGGATAAAGATGAAGCTGATGATAAAGTTCCCCGACTCCGAGGAACGGCAGGGAAAGAAATTAAAATAGGATGCCGGATGATCAATGGGTCTACCCATGAGAAGGCATCTCAGATTTCTGTGTACAACATTACATCAAAGCCAATAGCCAAAGATACGAAACTTTGCGCCTTTGAAAGACTGGACTGTTGGTACAATTTTACCTTAGTACAACCTGTTTTTGTAGTCTGCCTCTGGGCTCACCATCGTGTGGGATTATCCTTTAAATTTAAAATAGACATTATTGAGCCTAGCACAACATCCGCCCTGACTGTAGAGGATGAGAAAATTCTATCCCCACAGATTTCTGAAGTTGGACCATATGTGATCAAAAATACAGGCCAACAACAAGTGTTATTTAATCCATCATGGTCTCTTAAACAAGTAGAACTACTGATGCAAATTAATATGTCTGCAATCAAACCGACCTGTTCACCATTCCTAGGTACGTCCTATGCAGGATGGTTGGCATGGTTACATGGGCGAACCCTCACCTCTCCAAGACGAACAAGGAGAGATGTGACCGGTATCATAGGGACAGGATTGGGAGTCTTAAATAGTATCGATGCCGAAGTACTCGTAAACAAACTGAGCGCAACAACAAGCGATTTAAACAAATTAGAACACCCATTACGGTCTTCTCTATTAGCATTGGGAACTAACCAATGGCTCTTATCTGATATATTACCTCAGTGGAAAAGAATTAATGAAAGAGACCACCAACTGATTGTGGATGCACTTGGTGTAGCCCAGACCAATGTTTCTCTAGCTCTTAGTTGTATCCAAGCTCAACTGTGGATGCAATCTATGGTAGCAGCAATTATAAGAGAAGGTGAAGAGGGCACCTTACCCACTGAAATTCGAAAGGTAATTTGGGATAATGCAACTAAATTTGAGAAAGAATTCCAGTCCTGGTGGTATTTAGTCAATTTCACTTATGACCCCATTAGCAATAAGGCCACAGCTTTTGTCTTAACAATACACAATGCTTCGGTATACACCATATACCCAATCATTGCGTTGGGATTAAATCACAATGGAACTGTACTCTATCCATTAGAACATAGAGTATGGGCCCACCGAAATGGAAACAAATGGCAAACTGTTGATGTTAATGCATGCGTTGTACGGGAACAACAAGGATTTATTTGTGAGAGTAACACCCTCAAAGCCCAAGACATCTGTCTTGACACTGAACAAAACGTTTGTCATTTTGAAATACGACCTGATGAAGCCCCTGAAACTTGTGTATATTGGAAAAGGATGTGTTTGTATGAGAACCCTTTGTGATTTTATATTTGTAGATAACGTTACTGTAGATACAAGCAATTGCTCAAATATTTGTGTTTGTAACTTTACTAAAATCGTGGGATGTGACTTCAATTATTCAGCTCCTGTTACGTCTTATCAACTGTTACAATCTAACTATACACTGAGTCGAGATTTATTGCCTACCCCCATCGGAATGAATCTTACATTGGTGAAGAAACTACTACAACACGATGACCTGTGTCAACTGCTGGAACGCATCCGAAACAATGGACACAAAACTCTGATCACCGTTCATCATGATGCAGAAGAGATACACCATGTCTTGGAAAGAGTGAAGAAGGATGGAGAACACCATTGGTGGGAAACTCTTCTTGGATGGTCACCAACAGCCACGGGAGTGTTTAATCTTATGCTTCACCCAGTTGTCATTTTACTAACTCTAACATTAGTGTGTCTATTGCTTATAATTATATTGTATATAAAGGTTTGGCACATGATAAAGCAAATAATCCAACTTCAACCACCCAAAACATACAAATTAACGCATAACAACTAGCAATGCTTCACTGTCTACTTACCATGGATCTATAAGCGCACAAACTATCAATATACTATTTATGGCACAGAGGCAAGAGGTGACCGTACCACCACTCTGTGAAGGTAAGATGAATTGACTATAGTCACGGGGTGGAGTGTGGCGGTGTGCTCCCCCCCCCGCCTCCCGCTCCCTGCACAAGCAGTAACCATCAGTGGGAGTCATCCTGATAGCTGCATCCAGCTTATGCTGGACCTTGAGGATGAATAGCAACAAAGTAGCCAAGGGCTGCCTGAAGCAGGGATCTAAACCTCTTGCTGATATGCAAATATGACCATAAGTCAATCATCTTACTCCTTAAATAGTGGACAGCCCAGGGCCCTTTGAGCTCTCCTGCACGGCAGCGGGCTGCACGCCAGGATCTCCCCTTGAGCAGGGACGCCTCTCAAGGTTACTCCTCGAGGTTGAGAGATTCCTTGCCGCAACAGATCCTCGGTAAGTGACTAATAGCATGCTAAACTTTGAAATCTTAGCTAAGTGATATAAAGGATTGATTGTGCACATATATAATCCTTTAGACATAAACCGTTGACCAAGTCTGGGACTAGGACTGGATCTAGCCGCACCTAGACTCCTCTCTGAGAAGGAGTTTAGAAAGCAAGGGGATCCTTTCCGAACCTCATGACTCAACGGGAGGGTCTCCCTGACAGTTTTTGTCTGACCCTGTCCTCTATGCAGTAAATAATCAAGTGTACCTCGCCATCGAATCTTGTTAAAACACTGTCGCATTGAACTTTGTTAACTCCCTATTCTATATCAATAAACTATATTTTTACTTCTCTCTAACGAGTGAAGTGCACGCTCACTCCATCCGTGACAGGAGTCTACATAGTGTTACACATTTAAATGTAGGATGTACACTGAAACATACCTCCTCAAAAACAGTTGCTTTGTTAACTTTTTCTCTGGCAATATTGCAGATTTTTAGGATCCCCAGAGCAAAAGCCTTCATAGCAGGATCTACTATGAAGTCTGGATTATGAATATAAAGGCAAGTGAATACAGTCTGTGCCAAGGAATGTCCCTCTAACCATGTTATCTAGGAAAAAGAAAATTAAACGCTTTACTTATGAGAGTCAATTTTTCATTTTCATATCCCCATTCTTTTTCCATCTTATCCTGCTTCAGTGAGTCTTTAAGGAAGTCTGTATCATGGCAACATTCCATCTATGGAAAAGGGCCAAAGGTCTCTCGCCCTTTAACTGTTCTACATTTGCTGGCTGTGGAGGTCAGTAAGTTACTAAATCCTAAACACTATCAAATTCACTTTGAGTAAGCCTCCTCCACAAAGTTCAGCTCCAATTTTTGTGGCATAGACGTGACATTAAGTTAACAGACCATCAGATCTGTAAACTTCCTCTATAGAAATAAAGAATCAAAAATGCATGTGGCTATGAAACAGTTCAGCAATATTCTGCATGTTCTTTTCTACAAGTTCATAGCTTCTTGTAGTGGTTATGCCCAGCTGGCAACTAAGCACCACGCAGTCACTTGCTCATTCCCCCCCGGTGCGATGGCGGAGAGAATCGGAAGAGCAAAAGTAAGAAAACTCATGGGCTGAGATAAGAACAGTTTAATAATTGGAACAAAATAATAATAATAATAATAATGAATTGTAATGAGAAGGAAAACAACAACGAGAGAGAGAGAGAGGAACAAAACCCAAGGGAGGAAAAAAAAGTGATACAACCGCTCACCACCCACTGACCGACGCCCAGACAGTCCCCGAGCAGCGATCGCTACCCCCTGGCCAACTCCCCCCAGTTTATATACTGAGCATGACGTCATATGGTATGGAATAGCCCTTTGGCCAGTTTGGATCAACTATCCTGGCTGTGCCCCCTCCCAGCTTCTTGTGCACCTGGCAGAGCATGGGAAGCTGAAAAGCCCTTGACTAGTGTAAACACCACTTAGCAACAACTAAAACATCAGTGTGTTATCAACATTATTCTCATACTAAAATCCAAAACACAGCCCTATACCAACTACTAGGAAGAAAATTAACTCTATCCCAGCCAAAACCAGGACAGTATCCACCCCTTATTCTATACCATCTATGTCATGCCCAGGTCCTACCCTTTCTAATACATTCCAATTAATCACCACCACTTTTCCTGTCTCTTGATATATACACACAGCTATCATTCCCTTGGTCTATGGGCCATCCCTCTAAAATGTCCACTGAGTTCATTTAGTCCATGACTTTGGGCTCCATCTGTCATAACAGCCCTTCAGGGCAGGAGAGAGGGTGTGTGGTGTTGGATTGTTGCATGCTGAAGCCAGTTCTGGTTCCATCACTGCTGCACTTTGCTTGCTTTCATCAAAGTTCATTCTTCATTAATCTGGGTGATTCTTACTGAAATACTGTTGATATGGCATATAGCCACCATAAAAGAGATGACATACAGTATTATATAGCAGTTAACATCATACCATTTAGTTCATTGGCTATTCTCACCCAAAATCAAATCCCCTTGAGGTACACAGCGGACTTCCCCATCCTTTCGCCTTACTCACCAAGTGCACCCAGGTCCTTGAGCAAAGGCAATCCCACGAATGGGCTTGCCTTTGCCAGAGGCAGGAGTAACCCAGACTGTCTTCCCCAGCATGTTTTTTATGTGTACTGCAGGGACCTTATCCCCTTCTACAGTGCGTAAAAGTTTTGATTGGGCAGGGCCAGCTCGATTGGCAGATCCCCTAGTGTTGACCAACCAGGTGGCCTTTGCTAAATGTGTATCCCAATGTTTGAATGTCCCAGCACCCATTGCTCGCAGTGTAGTCTTTAACAGCCCATTGTATCGTTTGATTTTCCCGGAGGCTGGTGCATGATAGGGGATGTGATATACCCACTCAATGCCATGCTCTTTGGCCCAGGTGTCTATGAGGTTGTTTCGAAAATGAGTCCCGTTGTCTGACTCAATTCTTTCTGGGGTTCCATGTCGCCATAGGACTTGCTTTTCAAGGCCCAGGATAGTGTTCTGGGCGGTGGCATTGGGGCACGGGATATGTTTCCAGCCATCCGGTGGTTGCTTCCACCATTGTAAGCACATAGCGCTTGCCTTGGCGGGTTTGTGGGAGTGTGATATAATCGATCTGCCAGGCCTCCCCATATTTATATTTCAGCCATCGCCCTCCATACCACAGAGGCTTTAACAGCTTGGCTTGTTTGATTGCAGCGCATGTTTCACATTCATGGGTAACCTGTGCAATAGTGTCCATGGTCAAGTCCACCCCTCGATCACGAGCCCATCTCTATGTTGCATCTCTTCCTTGATGGCCTGAGGGGTCATGGGCCCACAGAGGTATAAAGAATTCACCCTTATGTTGCCAGTCCAGATCCACCTGAGCTACTTCAATCTTAGCAGGCTGATCCACCTGCTGGTTGTTTTGATGTTCCTCAGTGGCCTGACTCTTGGGTATGTGAGCATCTGCATGACATACTTTGACAAGCAGGTTCTGTACCTGGGCAGCAATATCTTGCCACAATGTGGCAGCCCAGGTTTACCTCTGCGCTGCCAAGTGCTCTGTTTCCATTGCTGTAACCACCCCCACAGGGCATTTGCCACCATCCATGAATCATTATAGAGATAGAGCACTGGCCACTTTTCTCATTCAGCAATATCTAAAGCCAGCTGGATGGCCTTTACTTCTGCAAATTGGCTCAATTCCTTGTCTCCTTCAGCAGTTTCTACAACTTGTCGTATAGGACTCCATACAGCAGCCTTCCATCTCCGATGCTTTCCTACAATACGACAGGACCCATCAGTGAACAGGGCATATTGCTTCTCATTTTCTGGTAGTTTATTGTACAGTGGGGCCTCCTCAGCACGCATCACCTCCTCCTCTGGTGATATTCCAAAATCTTTGCCTTCTGGCCAGTCCATAATTACTTCCAAGATCCCTGGGCGATTGGGGTTTCCTATTCGAGCCCGTTGTGTGATCAATGCAACCCACTTACTCCACGTAGCATCAGTTGCATGATGTGTGGAGGGGACCGTCCCTTTGAACATCCAGCCCTGCACCGGCAGCCGGGGTGCCAGGAGGAGCTGTGCTTCAGTACCAACCATTTCCAAAGCAGCTCAAACCCCTTCATATGCTGCCAATATCTCTTTTTCAGTTGGAGTATAGCAGGCCTCAGATCCTTTGTATCCCCGACTCCAAAACCCTAGGGGTCGACCTCGAGTCTCCCCTGGTGCTTTCTGCCAGAGGCTCCAGGTAGGGCCATTCTCCCCGGCTGTGGTGTAGAGCACATTTTTTACATCTGGCCCTGCCTGGACTGGCCCAAGGGCTACTGCATGAACTATCTCCCGTTTAATTTGTTCAAAGGCTTGTCGTTGCTCAGGGCCCCATTTGAAATCGTTCTTCTTCTGGGTCACTTGGCAGAGAGGGCTTACGATCAGCCTGTAATTTGGAATATGCATTCTCCAAAAACCCACAATGCCTAAGAAAGCTTGTGTTTCCTTTTTGCTAGTTGGTGGAGACATGGCTGTTATTTTGTTAATCACATCCATTGGGATCTGACGACGTCCATCTTGCCATCTTATTCCTAAAATCTGCATCTCCTGTGCAGGTCCCTTGACCTTACTTGGTTTTATGGCAAAGCCGGCTTTCAGGAGGGTCTGGACTATTTTCTTCCCTTTCTCAAAAACTTCTTCTGCTGCATTGCCCCATACGATGATGTCATCAATGTATTGCAGATGTTCTGGAGCTTCGCCCTGTTCCAGTGCCGTCTGGATCAGTCCATGGCAAATGGTAGGGCTGTGTTTCCACCCCTGGGGCAATCGATTCCAGGTGTACTGAACGCCCCTCCAAGTGAAAGCAAACTGTGGCCTGCACTCTGCTGCCAAAGGGATTGAGAAGAACGCATTAGCGATATCACTTGTAGCATACCATTTGGCTGCTTTTGACTCCAGTTCGTATTGAAGTTCCAGCACGTCCGGCACGGCAGCACTCAGCGGCGGCGTGACTTCATTCAGGCCACGATAGTCTACTGTTAGTCTCCACTCGTCTCCATTAGACTTTTGCACTGGCCATATAGGACTGTTAAAAGGTGAACGAGTCTTACTGATCACTCCTTGGCTCTCCAGTCGACGAATCAGCTTATGGATGGGAATCAGGGAGTCTCGGTTGGTACAACATTGCCTCTGGTGCACTGTTGTGGTAGCAATTGGCACCTGTTGTTCTTCGACCCTCAGCAACCCCACAACAAAAGGGTCCTCTGAGAGACCAGGCAAGGTGGACAGCTGTTTAATTTCCTGCAAGGTAGCTGAAAAGCTGAAAAGCTGAAAAGTCCTTGACCAGTGTAAACACCGCTTAGCTACAGCCAAAACATCAGGGTGTTATCAATATTATTCTCATACTAAAATCCAAAACACAGCACTATACCAGCTCCTAGGAAGAAAATTAACTCTATCCCACCCTAAACCAGGACACTTCTTTTCACAATCCCCTCTATTACTGTCATGCTGTTATGAACTACAGGGAAAGTTTCAGTAATTTAAAACATGGTTTCCATCTTGAAATATCATGAAACACAGAAGGATCAGATTTTTGAAGTGACCAGTCAAAAAACCCAAAAAACCACAGAAAACCAAACCAACATAATTCCTCTTCTTCCCTCTAAAATATACCATATGAAACATACAGTGACCTTTATATGGCTTTTTGCGAATAAACTAAATGATGTTTTACAAATTGAAGTAAATTTTATGGATATCATGTTAAAGAGTATCTGAACATATTTCATATCATTTACTGAGGAAATTAAGATACATAGCAAAAGAAACCAAAACAAAAAAAAACAAAAACAAAAAACACCCCATAAAGCACCACAATTTGCAAATAACTGACAATTTAGCTATTTCCTTTCTAAATGTATTTAGTTATTTCCTTTCTTCAAAATGTCCCTGCAAGCTCCAAGTGAAGATTGGCTGCACAAAAATGAGAAATGGATTGCTATAGGTTACTATGCACTCGCTTTCCCACACAGATAAACCCTAATATACAAAAGGCAATCAGGTATCATACACAAAAAACCATCCTATAACCTTTTTACATTGTTCAAAAATGCTACCATTTTTCCCATGATGATTTCATAGAATTAAAAAAAAACAAAACAAACTCAAAATTACAGCATCTTATCATATCCTATAAATGCAAATTAAAATATGAAGTATGTATTTTCTGTGGATTATTTCTGAGTGGATCATTTTTCCTTGAGGGGTGGGGTTTTTTGGTTTTGGTTGGGGATTTTTGTGGTTGTATTTTTTTTTAACTGGATTAAGGGACAACATTTTGAAAGCATAAACATTCAACCTTAAGAGCAGTGAAATTCTTACCAAACAACAAAAACAGGTATCCATTATTTCTATCAGCTCAGGTGAAGTGAGATCCTTTATTTTAATGGTGCCATCCTTACAAAAGAAAGAAACTAACATGGAAGAAGGCTATAGGCAAAATGCCAATTATTATTTGTATAGCAAAGAAGGAAGTTAAAGTTTGATTTAAGACTTCAGAACATTTGTACAGGATTAGCTTTATTGATAAGGTTTGTTATCTGTCTCAAGAATACTGAAAAAGTTTGCTTTTGCATTGTGGTGCTGAACATTGACCAAAACAGGACTATTCAAAGAGAAACTTTTATAGGCTACTCATAAATCAGAAATTGTATTCTAGAGTTAAAACAAGTTAAACTGGAAAAAGTTAAAAATCACAAAACAACATATATAGTCATAATAACTACCAAACATTAAATAACACATAGGTCCTATTCTTTAAAGGCAACTTTTTACAATGCAGACACTTGTACAGAGTTTTACTGCCTTCAAGGTCAGGACCAAGAAGGCAGCTACCCTACTTTAATAGTATTTCCTCAACTGTCCTGGTTTCAGCTGGGATAGAGTTAATTTTCTTCCTAGTAGCTGGTATAGTGCTGTGTTTTGGATTTAGGATGAGAACAATATTGATAACACACTGATGTTTTGGCTGTAGCTAAGCGGTGTTTACACTGGTCAAGGATTCTTTCCCCCTTCAGCTTCCCCTGCTCTGCCAGGTGCACAAGAAGCTGGGAGGGGGCACAGCCAGGATAGTTGATCCAAACTGGCCAAAGGGCTACTCCATACCATAGGATGTCATGCCCAGTATATAAACTGGGGGGGAGTTGGCTGGGGGGCAGTGATCGCTGCTCGGGGACTGGCTGGGAGTCGGTAGGTGGGTGGTGAGCAGCTGTATCACTGTTTTTTTTCCTGTGGGTTTTGTTCCTCTCTCACTCTCTTGTTGTTTTCCTTCTCAGGACAATTTCTTCTTCTTCTTCTTCTTCTTCTTCTTCTTCTTATTATTATTATTATTATTATTATTATTGTTATTATTATTATTATTGTTATTATTATTTTGTGTGTTCCAGTTATTAAACTGTTCTTATCTCAGTCCACGAGTTTTCTCACTTTTGCTCTTCAGATTCTCTCCCCCATCCCACCGGGGGGAGGAGGGTGAGCCAGCGGCTGTGTGGTGTTTAGTTGCTGACTGGGGCTAAACCACAACAGTCCTTTTTGGCACGGAAGGGTTTGAGATAATGACAGATTAACCAGAGCATGTTAAGGAATTTAGATCTGTTAGTAGTTGTGGGCCATGATACTGATTCATGTGTTCTCGATATTGGTTTACCTGATCTGCACCATGCTCATTTTTTTGCTGTACATGTTAAAGATCGGTGATGGTTTTTGCAGTTTGCTGTGCTCTGCAGTGATTAGTGATGTTTTGCCTGTGAGATTTGTTATTAAAACAGTGACCTTGGGTGTATTTTGGTATCTAAGTGCAGTACTGAAACCGTTACTGTATGTCGGGTACCACCTCATGGAGACAATTAGCAATTATACCTCTTCCTCTGAGAGGTTTTTTATGGAGGAAATGCAGAGTGGCACCTTCGCTACTTTTTTCTACAATGTTTCCTCCTTCATTACAATAACTTCTCAGTATCTTGAACATCCTTGGGTAGTTAAGATACATCTATTGGTATTGCTTGGGAATATTGTTTTGGTTTTGTCTAAGGTTAGTAAGCAATTTAAGAATATCATCCACAGACCTGCCCCAAGGCCGGATAGTTATGAGTGGCAGGGTGTGTGGGATAGCATGGGCAAATGCCTAGGATGGTGGGCACCTCCAGTGTTTTGGAACTTCACCCCTGAACAAGTGCAGGATCCTGAAAAATTAGTAGAATATTTGGAAAAAGTATGTTGTCACCCTGGCAATTCTAAGGAGATACAAACCACTGCAATGTGCTGGGGCCTGGCCTACGCCTACTGAGCCCTGCCCAACACTATTCAGAACCCTCAAGGATCTGGTGACAAAACAACAGACTCTGCAGCTGCTCCAGCCCCTCCTGCAACAGGCACTGCGGCCGCTCCGGTCCCCACTGCGACAGATAATGCGGTTCAACCAGGAAACCAACCCGTGTCAGTATCAGTCACCCCTATCCACAAGAAGAAATCTTGGAAGCGAAGGTCAGCTCGTTTAGAAAGGGAAGATGAAAGAGCAGGGCCATCACAAGGAGAGGAAGAGGAAGAACTCATGGATGAGATGGAAACCACTTGATCCCTATCCCTGAGTGAGCTGCGAGATATGCGAAAAGATTTCAGCCGTTGTCCAGGCGAGCACATTGTCACCTGGCTGCTCCGATGCTGGGATAGCGGGGCCAGTAGCCTGGAATTAGAGGGTAAGGAAGCCAAGCAGCTGGGATCCCTTTCTAGGGAAGGGGGCACTGACAAAGCGATTGGAAAAGGGGCACAAGTCCTCAGCCTCTGGAGGCAACTCCTGTCAGCTATGAAGGAAAGATATCCTTTTCAAGGAAGATGTTGTATATCGCCCAGGCAAATGGACCACCATGGAGAGAGGTACCCAGTACCTGAGGGAATTAGCTGTGCTGGAGGTGATTTATGGTGACCTGAACAACGAGCAGTTATCCAAAGGTCCAGATGAGGTCCAGTGCACACGACCCATGTGGTGGAAGTTGGTACGGAACACACCATCATCGTGTGCCAACTCATTGGCAATACTGAACTGGAAAGACAGAGAGGGTCCAACAGCGGATGAAGAAGCTAGCCAGCTCCAGGAATACAAAGAAAGTATCTCTTCGTCCCTTGTCTCAGCTGTGGAGAAATTGTCCCGATAGGTCCAGTGACTCGAAGAAGATAGGTCCTACTCCCCACCTGTACAGACAGGTATCTCAGCAGCTATTAGGAGTCAGCATTCTTCTGCTCAAGGGAGAGGATATAGAGGGTACACACCACGGGGCACCCTATGGTTTTACCTGTGTGACCACGGAGAGGACATGAGGAAGTGGGATGGAAAACCTACCTCGACCCTAGGAGCACGGGTACGTGAGTTGCAAGGAAAAACAATCACCAAAGGGGGTTCTTCCAGGAAAATTGCTGCTCTGGTTTCCAGTGGACACTTCCCCAGACAGAGTAAAAGGGCTGATCTTACTCCTGATTTTAATGAAGGAGCTCCTGGCTCATATGTACAAGAAATGGGCAATGAATACTATGACCAGGACTAGAGGGGGTCCTGCCTCCAGCCAGGTGGAGGAAAGGGACAACCGGGTTTACTGGACTGTGTGGATCTGATGGCCTGGCACATCAGACCCCCAGGAGTATAAAGCTCTAGTAGACACCGGTGCACAGTGTCCCCTAATGCCATCAAGCTATACAGGGGCAGAACCCATCTGTATTTCTGGAGTGACAGGGGGATCCCAACAGCTGACTGTATTGGAGGCCAAAGTGAGCCTAACTGGGAATGAGTGGCAAAAGCACCCCATTGTGACTGGCCCAGAGGCTCCGTGCATCCTTGGCATAGACTACCTCAGGAGAGGGTATTTCAAGGACCCAAAGGGTACCGGTGGGCTTTTGGTATAGCTGCCTTGGAGAAGGAGGAAATTAAACAGCTGTCCACCTTGCCTGGTCTCTCAGAGGACCCTTCTGTTGTGGGGTTGCTGAGGGTCGAAGAACAACGGGTGCCAATTGCTACCACAACAGTGCACCAGAGGCAATATCGTACCAACCGAGACCTTCCTGTCTGTTATTCCAGCAGTTGTAAGGGTTTTAAAATTACCAAACAATAGCTTCTGAATGGCCTGAAATGCAGGACAGTAGTTTTCAGGCTCCTTTAAGCAGACATCTAACTTTTTTTTTCAGGGGAGGTGTTTATTGAAAGGTTTGTTTTCCTCATTATTTTTTCATGGAGCCTTTACTGGTACTTCATGGGTATACAAGCCCTATATCATTAATTTAAGGGAATCCTTTGGTGCTATATGGAAATTGTGTTTATCATTGTTTTCCTGGTTTCGGCTGGGATAGAGTTACTTTTCTTCCTAGTAGCTGGTATAGTGCTGTGCTTTGGATTTTAGTATGAGAATAATATTGATAACACGCTGATGTTTTAGTTGTTGCTAAGTAATCTTTACACTGGTCAAGGACTTTTCAGCTCCCCATGCTCTGCCAGGTGCACAAGAAGCTGGGAGGGGGCACAGCCAGGATAGTTGATCCAAACTGGCCAAAGGGCTATTCCATACCATATGACGTCATGCTCAGTATATAAACTGGGGGGAGTTGGCCGGGGGGTAGCGATCGCTGCTCGGGGACTGGCTGGGCATCGGTCAGTGGGTGGTGAGTGGTTGCATGACTTTTTTTTCCCCTGGGTTTTGTTCCTCTCTCTCTCTTTTGTTGTTTTCCTTTTCATTACAGTTTATTATTATTATTATATATATGGGGTTTTTTCCTTTTTCCCGATTATTAAACTGTTCTTATGTCAACCCACGAGTTTTCTTACTTCCGATTCTCTCCTCCATCCCACCAGGAGGGGGGAGGGTGAGTGAGCAGCTGTGTGGTGCTTAGTTGCTGACTGCAGCTAAACCATGACAATTGTCTAACTTATTGTGTGTAGTAAGTTGCAGGTTTATATTTATTTTTCCCCTAACATAATCATAAAAATCAGTTTAAAAATAAAGTCACTGTCAGAGTAAACTAACACTAAGTAATATCTAATAATAATATTAAGTAGTAAAGACCCTATTTAAAGAAGAGCAACTGTTTACAAGTGACTGGAATGCATTACATCTCAGAAGCTCAGTCTTGTTTCAAAGACTAAAAATGATGTGCTGACCAATTAAATTAACAAATCATTGGGTCCTAAATGAACAAGGTTTCTGTTTAGTAGAAGAGAAGGGGAGAAATCTTTGCAAAGAGAAAAACAGAATGAAAAATATATATATTTCTATAATCTGGAAGGGGAAGCAAGGCATGGTTCTTTTGACATTCCCAAGTTTAATACAGGCAAACCCAGAATCAATTTGGTCCATTCATGTGGAGCTTGAACCAGGGTCAAACTATTGCCTAAAAGATCTCAAGAACCATATTTAGTCCTCCAAAAGATTCCAATTTTTCTTCAGAATACAAGTAGTACAACTCACCTCTACAAGCCTCTTCAAAATCCTGGGTTATATCTACCCAGCTTGTATTATTCTTTTCCATCTTGTCAGGTATACCAAGTTCCCATCCTGAATCATCATCTTCTACTGAAGCTTTCATAATCATGATATTGCACCTTTAAATCCATATCAAAGACACTGCACATTATGAATAAGTTACAGAAAGGGTTGTAATAATGAGGAGAGAAAGGGAAACAAACTTATCTGATTTCATTTAAACAGCTACTGTTAAGTACAACCAGCCCAAAAAAACTTATTCCTAAAAAAATTTTTTTAAATATTATTTTCTTATTCAGTTTTCCTACAACTAGCTTCTTGGCTATGAACCCTCAAAAGCCAAGGACAGCAAAACTTTAGCAATAGAGAGCTACTTAAAAAAAGTGCAGTCAACATGGAAATTAAACAGGAAACAACCTCAAAAAATCCTCCCTTACAACAGATGTAGATATCACAATTTTTTTTTTTTTTTGGTGGGGGGGTGTTTTACACTACATTAAAAAGAGGGAGCTATAAAACTGACCACACACAAGTCTGTTATGAGCCCAAAGCATATCAAAACAAAATTTCAAAAATGAGTACATTTCCTCCAACTTCTTCAGCATAAAGCAACACCAAGATTACCACAGCAATATTAAGCAACTTTGATCTGAAATATAGTTTTTAAGCTAACTGCACTGATTATTTCAAGCTGATTTTATGCTTTCGCAGCATGTGGAGCAGCCCTGAAGGATTTTATGCTTTGCCTTTGAGATATCAGCAACATCAACTATCATCTTATTTTTGTTGATCCTTATTTTTGAGATATCAATGAGGCCCGAGAGCTTTAAACACCTTTAATCAAAGGCCTCCATTACATTAGACCTCCCAGGCATACAGCAATTGACAAAACCAAAAGGGGAGCAGGGGGAAATCAGATTTTGAACGAGTCTAGAAGTCCCTTCACCTAAGTAATACCTTTATACATATAATAATCTGTAATGATCATCTAACTACCTGTACTTGGTATACATGGCAAGGGTTTGGTAGCGAGGGGGCTGCAGGGGTGGCCTCTGTGAGAAGAGGTCAGGGGCTGCCCTGTGCTGGACACAGAGCCAGTTTCAGCCGACTCTGCAACGGACCCGCCATAGAACAAAGCTGACCCAATCAGCGAAGGTGGTTGGTGCCTCTGAAAATATATTTAAGAAAGGACAAAAAAAGAGGAGAAGAGAAGGCTCAGGGGGCATCTCATCAATGTATACAAATTCAGGTGAATGGAGGGTGCAAAGATGACAGAGCCAGGCTCTTTTCAGTGGTGCCCAGTGGCAGGACCAGAGGCAATGGGCACAAAGTGAAACACAGGAGGTTCCATCTGAACATCAGGAAACACTTCTTTACCGTGGAAGTGACTGAGCACTGGGCACAGGTTGCCCAGAGAGGTTGTGGAGTCTCCCTCCTTGGAGATATTCAGAACTGTCTGGATGTAGTCCTGGGCAACTGGCTCTAGGTGGCCCTGCTTGACCAGGGGGGTCAGACCAGATAACATCCAGAGGTCCCTTCCAACCTCAACCATTCTGTGATTCTGTCAACAACAGTGCCTTTGTTTTTACTATACCATATCTTTCATAAGAGCAATGGGGACAGTTTATAAAGTTTTCATCTTGAAATTTATGACTGGGAATGAAGTAATCATATAAACAACAGTGATCCCCTGTATAACATCATTTCCTGTTAATACTCAGTTTATACTAAGGAAACTAGTAATCCAATACGGACACTGAATTCATTGACTCCTTTTTCATACCTGCCATCTCTGAAGAAAAATGAGAGGCATTCACAGTGTTTGAAGTTTTATGCAGCATTGATGGAAATTCCTCATGTGTGGAGAAGAGTCTTCTAATATTTGAAGTGGCTTTTTTCTGACCATCTTTATAGGTTAACCAGTGTAATTCAAACAGGTAAAACTGAAGTGCATGCAGCGTGGAAAAGCACTGTTACCCATAGAAAGGGAAGATAATTGATACAGAAAACAGGATAACTGGTGACTGTAAGTACACATGTCCCATTGGTAAAACCTATAGGAGAAAAACAGTAGCTTTCAAGCATGTATATGGAAATCACATGGAGACTATGAAGATAAAAAGGTTTAAGTGCCAGTGTCAACGCTTGTCAATCCACTGCTGCTCCAAGCAGTTTTGTTCGTTCTTGTTTCTTTGGGTGGTTGTCTGGAGAATTATTCTTTCAGTAATTTATGAAATCGCCTTTTTTCCTTTCAAATTCTTTTATAAGATTCTCTTCTAACTATGTGCTTACAATAGCTAATGGCCATGTACTGGGCTTATTTTTGTATTTAAATGATTATGTAACATTTTAGTTCTGTTTATTCCTACTGCAGTAATATAGCAACTCTTGTAATAGGAACTTCAGTTTTATTGTGAAAATGATTGTTAATATGCTATTTGAATGTTTATCATAAAGAGTACTTATAAGAGAAATACTAAACCATTAGATAGCTATGTGGTGACATCTCTTCAAAGTCCTTGCTAAATTGTAAGGATGAGCTGCAGAGTTCAGGTCTGAGTTTTACCAAGTAATTCCTGGTTTTGTTCCTCTCTGGTATGGAATAAAACCAATATCTCAGTTGTTTTCCTGTAGAATAAATAAAATGGATGTAGATCATGGAAACTATGGAAGTTCACAAAAGACTAAGTGAAATATTAACCTTGTCTGATATCACATAGTATGTATGAAGATATAAGGCTTTACTAGTATACTTTGTATATGATACAAATGACTTTTCCCTGGATGATCACAGCGGAGATGTGAGGAGATTTTTAGAAGATAATACCATTTAAGGAACTCCCTTTCTTCATAATCACTAGAGCTATAGTTCTCTAGGACACAGAAAATGATACTGCAAAGTCATTTTAAATTCTTACATGTTTTAGTAAAGGCTGAAATTAAAACCTGAACTTTTCCTTTGCCATGTGAGTAGAGAAACATACACTTCCAAACTGTGCTCTCTCTCAGAAGTAAGACATTATTTGTACTTACATATTCAAAAGCAGAACTCATTGTTCCCAGGCTCGATCTCTGTTACATGGCAAAATGCATTGTAAATGTGCTAGTGAACAAATGGAAATTCAGCATTACTCAGCAAGACTACTTTTTAATCATTTAAATATGTGAATAAGATATGGAGTAAATTCTCACTTTAGTACATGATTCCCACTGATTTTATAAGGAGTTATGTTATGCACATCAAGGGAAGAACACCCCTTAGGAAGAGCTTCTCAAAGATTGTGAATTGATTTTGCTTAGGTATATCAGAAAGATAAATAAAATAATTTGGGCCCTGATTCCCCTCTATTTTAAGCTTCAGTAAAGCAGGGGTAACTTAGTGGCTGCTAGTGGGTTAGAAAAGAGAAGAATCAGGCTAAGGATTTTCCATAAAATATTAAGCAGATAAAAATGCTATCCTCTGTTCATGGTTTTGCATAATGGTATGTAAATAATTAATTATACAATATCTAATTTATTAAATAATTATCAATGCAAACAATGTGTTTACAATACAGTTTCAAAATATATCTTTTACAAATACTTTCCTTTTCCTGTTTTATATTTTGTTTTACCCATGTGGCATTTTGCAGATATTAACCCACAAACCAGGAGCCCAGACACATTTTGTTTTGTTTTGTTTCATCACAGCTGTACTGGGGCCATCTTTGGATTGCCAGCATGTAGATCACAAAGAATACAGAGGATCCTTTCAAACTCAGTGGAAGACCACTTGGATATTACAGCATAAAATGTATGTTTACTGATTATAGCCATAACTACACACAGAGACCTGCTCATTACATGTGCAAAGAGGTAATTAGTCAAAACACTGTTTACAATATATGGGAACAAGTGTGCTTATTGATGCATAAAAATACAACTTTGCTTCCTTTTATGCAAATTAAGCTTTTTATTGTCCATCAAAGTCTGCCTTCTGTCATCATAATTTTTTTTAATATGTATGCAGCAAAAATGACTACTTTAAGCATCAGTTTCCCAAACTTCAGTTTTCCTTCTGTAGCAGGCTGGGGTTTTTCATTTGTTTTGCAGACTTTGTTGAAGGCAAATATATATACTCCATTGTTGCAAGATCATATTGATTTATTTTTTGGCAAAAAAATTTGGTAGACCTCAATTCTGCATCTCAAATTATGCAGTAATTCCTGTATTGCAATACTACTGTTTCAATTTTAAGTTATAAGTATGAGAATATGTTGCACAAAATTTGTAATCTTTTAAAAGACCTACTTTCCTATGGAATCATGTAAAAATCTAAATTCAGATATAGTCATTATGTAATGTGTTCCAGAAAAATAAATGTTCTAGTCAATGTAGGAGAATTCAATTTTCCTTGTAGAACACTCTCATTAACAGTATTTTGTTACATGTCATTTACATGGTGCTTCAGTCCATTAAAATATTTCAATGAAAGTTTGCTGTTGAGTTTTGAATGGTTATGATACAGATCAGTTTTTTTCTGTTCCCCAGAACACTTTGGAACAGGAACATATGACTAGGCAGAGCAGATTGGTCATGACAAGCAACTCAGTAATAGGATCTGCAAGATATGAAAGAATTAGCAAATCAAATGGGAGTGAATTACACTCATAAGAAAAAGTTTGTTAATAAGGAATATTATTAATTATATTATTAATTATTAATTAATAATATAATTAATAATAAATTAATAATAAATTATAATTTTAAAGTTTAATAAAGTTTAATAAAAATAAAGTTTAATAAAAATAAAAAATAAAATTAAAAAATAAAATAAAAAAATAAAAAATAAAAAATAAAAAATAAAATAAAATTAAAATTAAAAAAATAAAGTTTAATAAAAATTTAAGTTTATAATTTTATTTATTATATAATAATAAATTATAATTAATAAATAATAATATTATTAATTATTAATCGCCGGGCCCAAAGAGTGGTGGTGAATGGAGTTTACTCCGGTTGGCGGCCGGTCACAAGCGGTGTTCCCCAGGGCTCAGTGTTGGGGCCAGTTCTGTTTAACATCTTTGTCAATGATCTGGACGAAGGGATCGAGTGCACCCTCAGTAAGTTTGCAGACGACACCAAGTTGTGTGGGAGTGTTGATCTGCTTGAGGGGAGGAAGGTTCTACAGAGGGACCTGGACAGGCTTGATCGATGGGCCGAGGTCAATTGTATGAGGTTTAACAAGGCCAAGTGCAAGGTCCTGCACTTGGGCCACAGCAACCCCATGCAACGCTACAGGCTTGGGGAAGAGTGGCTGGAAAGCTGCCTGGCAGAGAAGGACCTGGGGGTGTTGGTTGACAGCCGCCTGAATATGAGCCAGCAGTGTGCCCAGGCGGCCAAGAAAGCCAATGGCATCCTGGCTTGTATCAAAAATAGCGTGGCCAGCAGGACTAGGGAAGTGATTGTGCCCCTGTACTCGGCACTGGTGAGGCCGCACCTCGAATACTGTGTTCAGTTTTGGGCCCCCCACTACAAGAGGGATATTGAGGTACTGGAGCGTGTGCAGAGAAGGGCAACGAAGCTGGTGAAGGGTCTGGAGCAGAAGTCTTATGAGGAGCGGCTGAGGGAGCTGGGACTGTTTAGCCTGGAGAAAAGGAGGCTGAGGGGAGACCTTATCGCTCTCTTCAACTACCTGAAAGGAGGTTGTAGAGAGGTGGGGGTCGGTCTCTTCTCCCAGGTAACAAGTGATAGGACAAGAGGAAATGGCCTCAAGTTGCGCCAGGGGAGGTTTAGACTGGATATTAGGAAATTTTTCTTCACCGAGAGGGTTATCAAGCATTGGAACAGGCTGCCCAGGGAAGTGGTTGAGTCGCCATCCCTGGAGGTATTTAAAGGACGTTTGGATGAGGTGCTTAGAGACATGGTGTAGTGGTGGTTTTGGCAGTGTTAGGTTTATGGTTGGACTCGATGATCTTAAAGGTCTTTTCCAACCTATATGATTCTGTGATTCTGTGTTTCTGTGAAGGAAGCAAATGCTTTTAGCTTTTATAATATCTTCAATGAGTTGTAAAATAATACATGTGTCCTGGTTTCAGCTGGGATAGAGTTAATTTTCTTTATAGTGGCTGGTATGGGGCTATGTTTTTTGGGATTTGTGCTGAAAACAGTGTTGATAATACAGAGATGTTTTAGTTGTTGCTGCACTAGTCAAGGACTTTTCAGCTTCCCATGCTCTGCCAGGTGCACAAGCCAGGATAGTTGATCCAAACTGACCAAAGGGCTATTCCATACCATATGACGTCATGCTCAGTATATAAAGCTGGGGAAGAAGAAGGAAGGGGGGGACATTTGGAGTGATGGTGTTTGTCTTCCCAAGTAACCATTACGCGTGATGGAGCCCTGCTTTCCTGGAGATGGCTGAACACCTGTCTGCCCATGGGCAGTAGTGAAGGAATTCCTTGCTTTGCTTTGCTCGCGTGCGCGGCTTTTGCTTTCCCTATTAAACTGTTCTTATCTCAACCCACGAGTTTTCTCACTTTTACTCTTCTGATTCTCTCCCCCATCCCACCAGGGGGGAGTGAGCGAGCGGCTGTGTGGTACTTAGTTGCCGTCTGGGGCTAAACCACAACAACATGGGAGAAAATAATCCCAGATCTCATAGCACTGAATTTATTAATAATTAGGCATAGTTAACTCCAGAGTGGCACAACTTGATAGGAATAACAAATCCGTACTATTCAGGTTAATTATTTATAGTTTGTAAAGGAAACACATCAGTGAATACTAGTGGTGTGAGAGCATTGGAGAAAGCTATAAATTCTCCAGTTTATTTCCAGGTCTTCTCTAGACCCATATGTGACGGTGTGCTTCCCCCAACCTTTATCTCCTGCAGCCCTGCTCAGGTGATAACCACCAGTGGTGACTGTAATGGATGCATCTGGTCATGATGGCTGCATCAGCTCAAAGTGCATTCAGGAGACAGATAACAACACAATAGCCTAGGGCTATTGTGCAATGCACCCACCGAAGAAACTAAAACCTGTGGTGGGCATGCAAATATGACTATGGGTCAATCATCTTATCCCCATAAATAGTGAGCAGCCCAAGAGCCCTTTGAGCTCTCCTGCACAGCAGCAGGCTGCATGCCAGGATCTCCCCTTGAGCAGGGACACCTCTCAAGGTTACTCCTCGAGGTTGAGAGATTCCTTGCTGCAACAGATCCTCGGTAAGTGACTAATAGCATGCTAAACTTTGAAATCTTAGCTAAGTGATATAAAGGATTGATTGCGCACATATAATCCTTTAGACATAAACTGTTGACCAAGTCTGGGACTAGGACTGGATCTAGCCGCACCTAGACTCCTCTCTGAGAAGGAGTTCAGAAAGCAAGGGGATCTTTTTCCGAACCTCATGACTCAATGGGAGGGTCTCCCTGACAGTTTTTGTCTGACCCTGTCCTCTATGCAGTAAATAATCAAGTGTACCTTGCCATCGAATCTTGTTAAATCACTGTCGCATTGAACTTTGTTAACTCCCTATTCTGTATCAATAAACTATATTTTTACTTCTCTCTTGCGAGTGAAGTGCACACTCACTCCATCCGCAACACCATCATGTGACCTTCTATTGACTTCTGCAATCCTGGACAGGGACTTCAGCTCCTTGGCATTTCACTTTATTTATCTATAGAGTGGATTCTATGCTAACACTGTCAGCTGTTCAGTCGAATATATATATAAATGAAATGTAATTGTGGACATTATAGTTAGAAAGCATGATCCTGGGCCTGATGTATAGGGCTGGGTTTCTGGAGCCTAGTCTGGCTTCTAGGTTTCTTCCAGAGCTTGTGCCACCATGACAAGGGGACCCCAAAATAGTCAGTGTCCCTGAACCCAATGCCCTCAAGCTTTCTGCAGTTGAGTTTTCCCATCTGTAGAATGTGAACACTGAGAAATCCCTGCCAAAGGACCTGCTGCAGTCACTAATTCATACCTGTTGCTTTGAGACCCTGAAATGTTAGAGGGGCAAATGCCATTTATTTCAATAATAAATTACTGAAGTAGAATAAATAATTTAAAGAATAAATCAAAGCATTTAAAGGGTTTAAAGATTGCGCAGGCCAGAGGGAAACATGATCCTGATGCAGGAGGAGACTGCCTACTTCAAGCTTTCTGCCTCAGGCTTGCTCCTCAGCCCCTGCCACACCACTGGGGCTCCACGCTCGCCCGTGGTCCGGGTTTGCGGCACGGCTTGACGTCACCACCCGCGGTGGGTGGAGAGGGGAAAAGCGCCGGGGCTGCGCTTCAGAGAGGGCAACGCGTGGAGATCCCGGGGGCACAACGAAGAGTGGTGAGCCCCCATGCTCACAACATAGAGGAGTTCCTGCAGCGCAGCCAGTCCAAGCTGGTGAGTCACGGCGGGGCGCTGCAGAGGGCAGCGGACACAAAATTTCGCCCAACTTGCAGATAATTGCAATTATCGACTTCGCTCCCGGCACCCCTGGGCGCACCGCCTACAAGTGCTCCATGGCAACTTTTTAGGGTGTTTTGTAACCAGATGTAACCAAAGTGATTAGTTTGTTCTTTTGTAACTAAGCAACATAGAGATAGGAGCGGGATAGACAATACTTTAATATTGTGTTTGTACACCTATGGCTATGGATATGCTACTATGCCCAAAGACAATTGGACAAGGAGTAGTACGGACATGCTGCTATGCTCCCAGTACAGCCCCAGCCCATCTTGACAAAGAGTCGAGGGGTAGTTAGAATAATTGGTTTGTGTTAGAATAGGAATAAGGGTGCCAAATCATTGTTAGGAACCATGCACCATGAAGAAGGGAAGCAAGTTACATAAGCAAGGTGATATTGTGCATGCCCATAAGAAGGGGTCAACTAAAGGACACACCTGTACAACCACCAAGGACCCCACAGAAGCCCCTCAGAGTTCAAGGACGCATGCGTAATGACCATGTAAATATGATAATTAGTTCTGGGAAATAGAATGAATATGCATGATCATTCTGGGAAATTTGATGCATATGTATGTAATCGGACAATATAAGCTTTGGTTGATGTAACCTGTGGTATGCATGCTAGGTGGAACAATCCCCCGTGCATCTGGCGCCATAATAAAGAATGCCTGCTTCTTAATACTACGTTGGTGTTAAGGAGTTTGATTCCCGATTTCGGTGACAGTTTCAGCAGCGCTCTGGTCCTTGGCATCAATCAGCAGGGCGGGCGGTTGGGAGAGGATGGGGCTTGTGACCTGTGCATGGGCTGGGACATATTTTGGGGATGTTTTCTCTTCTTAAAAGTTGCATTCATATAATTATTGCTGAATAATGTTCTGTTTTGTGAACATACAAACCCATATTTGATGGGCATGCGGCAGTTGGCAGTGTGTCTTTTGGGGATTATTTGCGGGTTTGTAGAATATTTATTACTATCTTATCCTTGCTCCAGGAAAGCAAAGTATGTCTCTGCAGCCATTCTCCCTCATTAGTGTTTCAGCCACAAGGTTGGAGCAGCTTCCAGATATGTATCTGATACTGTATTATTCTGTGATTATGCAGCCTCTTTATTAATATGCTTCTGTTGAGCCATATACCTCCTTCCTTCAAAGAAATACTGTCTTTTACAAATATTGCCCACGTTCCATGCAGCAAAATGCAGTGATTTCATTGCAGTTGGAGTACAGAAGAGGCAGCAAGCAGCAACCTTTGAGGCAAAAAGAAAGTAGTGCCTCAGAAAGCAAAGCTGTTTGTGACTGCATGCATGCATGTGTGTGGAAGTAAAAGAAACTTGAACAAAAGTTTTTGCCTTGAGACAGTGAGTATTGTATAGGGCCTCCTGTTTACACTAGAAAAAGTCTTCAGGATTTCTTATCTTGTAAGATCATTTCAGCTTTTCTGTTAACAGAATTTTTTAAAAAAAGGAAGATGCAGTGTGATTGAAGACAACAAAACTGGACAGATATGAGAGTTACTTCACCATAATAAAGAATCAGAGATCTCTTACTTGATTGTAGAAGTAGCTTAATGTTTATAAATGTTATTTTTGAGCATAGTAAGTGAATGTTTATCTGTGCAGGTCTGATCTGAATAGAATTATCCTGGGTGACGTCATCTGAGAATGCCACATTGTTTCTTTAATTCATTTTATCCAATACATACAGCATTTATGCATTTTACAGTTTACCTTTAATCAAGCTGAACAAAAGCCTATCAACACTAAGAGAAATCATAGAATGGTTTGGGTTGGAAGGGACCTTTAAAGATCATCTAGTCCAACCACCCTGCCATGGGCAGGGACATATATCACTAGACCAGGTTTCTAAAAGCCCCATCCAACCTGACCTTGAACACTTCCAATGATGGGGCATCCACAACTTCTCTGGGCAACGTCCAGTGTCTCACCACCCTCATCGTAAAAAACTTCTTCCTTATGTCCAATCTAAATCTACCCTCTTTCAGTTTAAAACCATTGCCCCTTGTCCTGTCACTACAGGCCCTGGTAAAAAGTCTGTCCCCATCTTTCTTATAAGCCCCCTTTATATATTGAAAGGCCACTATAAGGTCTCCCTGGAGCCTTCTCTTCTCCAGGCTGAACAACCCCAACTCTCTCAGCCTTTCCTCATAGGAGAGGTGTTCCAGCCCTCTGATCATTTTTGTGGCCTCCTCTGGACCCACTCTGACAGGTCCATGTCTTTCTTGTACTGGGGACCCCCAAACTGTATGGAGTACTCCATGTGGGGTCTCACAAGAGCAGAGTAGAGGGGGAAAGAATCACCTTCCTCGACCTGTTGGCCATGCTTCTTTTGATGCAGCCCAGGATACGGTTGGCTTTCTGGGCTGTGAGTGCACATTGCTGGCTCATGTCTAGTTTTTCATCCACCAGTATATCCCCAAGTCCTTCTCCATAGGGCTGCTCTCAATCCCTTCATCCCCCAGTCTGTACTGATACTGGGGATTGCCCTGACCCAGGTGCAGGACCTTGCACTTGGCCTTGTTGAACTTCATGAGGTTCACATGGGCCCTCAAGCCTGCCCAGGTTCCTCTGGATGGCATCCCTTCCAGATCAGTGGTCTCTGATGTAGTTTAATTTATGAATTCCAGTTTCATCATAAACCTCTTAATTTTTTGAATTCTCAGAGTTATTGAGGGCTCTGGTTCATGATTCCTCTGAGGTTTAGCTGTGGTAGCTTCAGGACTTATCACTTTTTATAGTCCCATTGCAGCTAAGTCTCATAGAGTTTATGAATCTAAAGCCTTTCCTGCCTAACTGTGGTCTTCTCTGCTGGGGTCTTTGCTTGGAAGGATAGATCTCGTTGGAAATTTTGTTGACCTAGAAGAGGAAGCCTCACATCTATGTGCCTGTTTTTCTCCTAGCTGGTTGATTATCGGTAGGCTATGCAAACTAGTTATGTCTGAGATGACAGAAGAAGAAGCAGTCTTAGAACTGTAAAATAAAGAATCAGCTTGGGTGGTCCTGGGAGGGCACACTTTAGAGTTGTTTTTATGGAGAGTATAGTGAAGGTACAGTAATTTTTGGGAGGCTGTTACTAATCAGAAGCAGTAACATATTAAAAAGCCATCCAGGGAGCTGCACATGAGGAGAGAAAATGCTGGTATAATTAAATACCTTGGACCTGCAAGAGGAGAAAAAGAAGAGAAAAAAATTATGCTTAGTGAAGAGAAGAGCAGAGATTGTCACCTTAAACCATATATATATGTGTATATATTTTGGAATAAAATAGAAATAGTATAGGAGTTATTTAGTAGCTAAGAAGGGATCACAGTTAGGAGTAGAAACTAGCATACAAGAATATGAGAATTGTAGAATCTTCAAGGTAATAGATAATGCTCAAGCCAGATAAGAGGGTACGGGCACTGCATACTTCACTAACAAGCATATGTTTCTTCTCAAAGAATGCGAAGCTGTAACACTTCAAGGACAAATAACAGGAACGTCCTCTTATAGGGAAAGTCGTAAAGATAAAGGGACGCCAGAACAACCATGAAAACAACAGGAATCACAGTAACTAGGGGAAAAGTAAAGACGGCAGGGGGAGATCGCGACCACCAACCCAATTGGGGGACGAAAGGACTACCCCCCCACACTCCTTGTGAGCATGCGCAGTGAATTAAAATCACACTGTAGCTTTAAATCGAAGCGGAGAAAATACGGATCAATGGAAGAAGAGGATGCTTAGTCAGTCTAATGATTATGTATTAGATAGGCATGGTGTGTTAACTTTCATGTATAAATACTGAAGAGAATTACAGTAGGTGTGCTTGATTTGTGGAAATATTCCACCTTGCACCCTGTGCAGATTAAACCAATGTCTCCTCTCTAAACATACTTCATGTGTTTTGGGAGTTATTTTATAAAACAGGCAACAGACTGATCCAGCGTGGGTCCCCCACAGGGCCACAGGTCCTGCCAGAAAACCTGCTCCAGCATGGACTACTCTCCATGGGGTCACAGGTCCTGCCAGGAGCCTGCTCCAGTGTGGGCTTTCCACAGGGTCACAGCTTCCTTCAGGGCACATCCACCTGCTCTGGCCTGAGGTCCTCCATGGGCTGCAGGGTGGATATCTGCTCCACCATTAACCTCCATGGGCTACAGGGGGACAATCTGCGTCACCATGGTCTTCACCATGGGCTGCAGGGGAATCTCTGCTCTGGCGCCTGGAGCACCTCCTCCCCCTCCTTCTTCATTGACCTTGGTGTCTGCATAGCTATTTCTCTCACATTTTCTCATTCCTCTATTCCGGCTGCTGTTGCGCGGCAGATTTTTTTCCCTTCTTAAATATGTTATCACAGAGGTGCTACCAACATCACTGATTGGCTCAGCTTTGGCCAGTGGCAGGTCCATCTTGGAGCCGGCTGGAACTGGCTGTGTCCGACACGGGGAAAGCTTCTGGCATCTTCTCACAGAAGCCACCCCTGCAGCCCCCCTGCTTACCAAAACCTTGCCACGTAAACCCAATACAGTGATACAGCAATATACTGAAATCACAACACAAGCACAATATAGCAATTGCAATATACAGTTGGATCACAACAGAAACGTGATTCTCATTACTGGTCTCTCTATGCTCACTGTCATGATGCTGGATGTCCCCATTCACCTGGAAGGAATATGTGGGTTGAAAGTGGTGTAAGGGCCATTGAGGCCTTATGAAACAAGACACGTTTTGTATAAACAGCGCATGCCTTGCTAACGACTGTGCCCTTGAAGAAAATCTAATCTAAGAGACTGATAAAAGGGGAATATGCAGGCCTCACTGATCACTAATCTTTGAAACAGAAACTAAGACGAGGAACTTCAAGGACTGATAAAGGAAACATCTTGTTATAAGGGAGATTGACGGGCTGGGAGGATACAGCACTACATGAAGTCAACAAGATTTACAGAAACTAGGGGAAAGGTAAAGACAGCAGCGGGCGATCACAACCACCGACTCAATTAAGGACCAAAGAAAGCTACCCCCCCACTTCCTGCAAGCATGCACAGAATATTAAAGTAGCACTGTAGCTTTAAGTTGAAATAAGAGAAATGTAGACCAATAGAAAACTGCTTTGTGTAATTACTTATGCATATGCATAACTAGACTGTATTAATACTGTACCTGCATGACTGAACTTTGTGCTAGCTTTGTGGAGCTACCACCTAGCGCCCATCTCTGCGCAGACATGAAATAAAAGACCTCTGCCCTGTGTGTATATTGGCATCTTGCACACCGGGTAAACAACCTCACACTTGTGGGATAACAAAGCCAGCTCAAGCCCATTGCTCTCTTCAAAGTTCATGTTGTTGGGTAAGATTTTATATGTGGCTGAGCCACATATAAACTCCTCCTCTCCCCCCCTCCCCCCCCCCCATGCTGGTCTGGCTAGATCAGGAAGACATTATTAATTATTTCAGGGAAGTCTGTTTATACAGCCTGATCAACCAGTGGTACAGCCATCTATCTAAAACAATGGTTATCCTCCAGCCCCCCTTGTGGTGAGATAAGTTCAGCTTTCTTTATGATAACTGGTGGTCATTCCTTACATTCTTTCCTGAGCTCATCATCCTTGCCCATCTCCTTTGAGCAGGTGTTTTTAGATTTGTTCTTATTTCTCTCCCTTGCCCTCTCAAAAAAAAAAAACCCAATCCTGTAACCAGATGTAACCAAAGTGATTAGTTTGTTCTTTTGTAACTAAGCAACATAGAGATAGGAGCGGGATAGACAATACTTTAATATTGTGTTTGTACATCTATGGCTATGGATATGCTGCTATGCCCAAAGACAATTGGACGAGGAGTAGTACGGACATGCTGCTATGCTCCCAGTACAGCCCCAGCCCATCTTGACAAAGAGTCGAGGGGTAGTTAGAATAATTGGTTTGTGTTAGAATAGGAATAAGGGTGCCAAATCATTGTTAGGAACCATGCACCATGAAGAAGGGAAGCAAGTTACATAAGCAAGGTGATATTGTGCATGCCCATACTGAGCATATCATCCTGCAACTAACATTTATCTTTTTGCTATAATCAGAGCAAACAAAAGTCAGTTAGGAAATTACTCAAAGGTTGGCATTCACAATTTGCAGGAATAGGCCATTAGCACAACTGTCTCTGACAAAATCTAGTGATACAGTTGGGGAGGGGCAATTTACCTTCATGTTTTATTTAACTGGAACAATGCTTAATTGCATGCATTTCCATCTGTACAGTGGGTCATATGGTCACTGTCACTTCAGAAATACGTTCTGGATCTGCCAAAAACTAGTCAATGATATCTTAAAGTCCATTTTTCCAATATCATATACTTGCTGAAACAGTAAAGCAGTCTACCAGTTTTGCTACCTATGTCTTCCCTTGATAACTGAAAACATAATTATGATACCTCTAATGATAATTTAATGCGTTGTTGTGTTCCTCTGACACCTATTCCAATTTCAAGTTAAACACTGTGGACAATCTATTCCTCCCCTACACTAAATATTTAGACACATCAAAATAATGATTACATAGGCTTTGTATGGCTATTTAGCATACTCCACTGAGGGGAGAATAGGCAGGCACATTTTTATAACACAGGACAACTGGATTCTATACCAGCTATGCTATGACATAGTGGGTGAATCATTTGACCCTTCTATAACTTTATTTTCTTGTCCATGAAACTGAAAGCAATCATGTTTTTAGATGGAGATGTCTAAGCTAGTAAGCTCATTCTTTCATATTTCTTTTTCTTAACAGTTCAATTTAATGTTTTAAATAATATCCACTGATATCACTATACTGAGATTCTGGAACTCAGCCAAGATAATGAAATACAATGTATAAATTACTTTTGTCTCTAAAGAAGAAAAATATTTTTCATGTATTAGTCTGTGGAATATGGCCCAAGCTCTCATCCACTGCTTATGTTCAACAAGAGTTGCTGCTAATTTAATTGTCATGACAACCATATCTCAACTTCCATATTTTCTTCCTCAAGCCCAATTTCTTTAGGAACATGAAACAGTTTAGAGGTTTATGTGATAATCTCAAATAGAAATAAGTTAAACGAGGTGAAGTGCAAAGGGGAACAAGAGGAATGGTTCAACAAGGGGAAGTGCAAAGTCCAGCACCTGGGGAGGAACAATTCCATGCACCAGTACATGCTGGGGGCCACCCAGCTGGAAAGCAGCTTTGCAGAAAATGACCTGGGGGCCTGGTGGACACCAGGTTGAACATGAGTCAGCAATGTGGCCTTATGGCAAAAAAGGTTAATGGTATCCTGGGGGCTGCATTAGGCAAAGCATTGCCAGCAGGTCGAGGGAGGTGATCCTTCCCCTCTACTCAGCACTGGTGAGGCCACACCGGGAGTACTATGTCCAGTTCTGGGCTCCCCAGTACAAGAGAGACCTGGACATACTGGAGAGAGCCCAATGAAGGGCCATGAAGATGATGAAGGGGACTGGAGCATCTCTCCTATGAGGAAAGGCTGAGAGAGCTGAGACTGTTTAGCCTGAAGAAGAGAGGGCTCGGGGGGCGGATCTCATCATTGTCTATAAATACCTGAAGGGAGGGTGCAAAGAGGATGGAGCCAGGCTCTTTTCAGTGGTGCCCAGTGATAGGACCAGAGGCAATGGGCACAAAGTGAAACACAGGAGGTTCCGTCTGAACATAAGGAAAGATTTTTGTTTTAATTTTTTTTTTTTTTTTTTACTGTGAGGGTGGTCAAACACTGGAGCAGGTTGCCCAGAGAGGTTGTGGAGTCTCCATCTGTGGAGATATTCAAAAGCCATCTGGATGTAGTCCTGGGCAACTGGCTCTAGGTGGCCCTGCTTGAGCAGGAGGGTTGGACCGATGACCTCCAGAGGTCCCTTCCAACCTTAACCACTCTGTGATTTCAGCCATCCATGTTCTTCAAAAAGAGAGATTCAAATGCCCTAAAAGATGCCCCTTATCATTAGCTCTTTGAGTAAAAACTCGCATTGAGTGAGGATGTGTGCATTATTAATAAGTTTTGCTCTGTAACAGCTGTGTACTGTTTCTACTATAGGTATCTATCAGAGCTTCTCTATGCCTGGTTGATGTCAACACTGAGCTGTGCTGACAGCTCTCAAATGGCAGAAGAAGGAATAATGGAGGAACAACAGAAAGGCCGTAGTAGTAAGAAAGCAAAGAAAAAGAAAAAGGTATCATCTGAGGTGTGGAGTGTAACTCCCATGCAGCTGTGCAGAATTAAGAACTAATTTTTCAAAGTAAATGGAGTCAACACTGGTGTGGGTAGGAAAAATGTCCTAAAGTTTACATAGACTGAAAGTAAAACATTTCAACTAAAGAAGTCTTAGTCTCTGCATAAGAATTTCCCCTCTTTTTGTGTGTGCGTGTTGGGGGGTTTTTTGTTTTAAAATAGGTCTTTGGAAAAAAAAAACCAAACCCAAACTCATTTATGTTCACAGCTCCACCAGTTGTATTGTTGGATGCTGTGAGATGTAATTAACAGGCCCAGAGCAATTGCCTCTGAAAAATACTGCTATTTACAGTCTCGAATTCCTGCGGAAGCATGGTTTGTCTGACTGTAGTTAGATCCAAAGACTAAACTTTCAGCATATTTCTGTAATTTCTCTTTGGCTCCAGAAGGTGTTTAAGTATGTTTCTTAATCTTACAATGGTGAATTGCTTCCTTTAAATTCAGTGGTAGTACTATTGTGCAAAAGCCTCCTTTTAGGTATCTCACACCTTCTTTGGTGTATATGTATGAGACAAAATGAGAATTTCCCTTCCTGCATCATAGCAGATCAGCCCTGTGGTCAGAGTTGTAAAGCTGTGACCAAAAAGACTGCCAAAACCAATGCTTAAATTGCATTTGATACAAATTTGCCATGCCGAAGAGGCTGCTAAGACTGTGATACGTCAATGTTACCTTAGCATTAACATTGCAAACAAATGAACCGCATGCAGAAGCTGTACTACTTTGCTATTCCTTCTTTTTTGTGTGTGTTTATCTTTGTCGTCTCTTCAAGGGGAACAAACAATTAGATATGTACAGCTCTAGATAATTTCAACTAAATTCTCTCTAAAAATTCAGAAAATTACTACCATATTCTATACTATCTTAAAAAGGTGCCAAATGTGGGGGTATTTTGGCACTAATTAAACACTGGAAGATAAAGGGGAGCTTAAAGGAATATTAGGATAAAAATCTTCCTTGTTATAATGCTTTAACCTTCTAGTCTTAAGTGTTTGGGTTTTAAACAAACAAACAAACAAACAAACCCCCCAAAACCCCAAACAAACAAAAAACCCCAAACCCAAACATGCTGAATTAGGCAAACGGGCCTCTCAACTGAAAGTTCTAAACTTAAGATTATTGCTTAGTGTTGTATAGTGACAAGACATGTTAATACTCTTGACTGTCTGGACCAGTCTATTTCATTGAAGAATGTGGTGTTCATGTAATTGTTATTATGTTTTGAGATATTGTGCTTAATAGGGAGTTGGGTGAGCAGGCATGCATGTCCATGCTTTTTTATGCTTCAGTTTTCTTTCCCGAATTCTGGTGATATTTTATAACTAAATCACTTTCTGAAAAAAAAAAAAAAAAAGTTTTTATCTGTAGTTATGTGCATTTACGTCGAATAAAACAAAAAAATCTTTTTATGTGAAATTTGCAGTTTGCCCTCTCAGTAGGGAGATCACCATGAGCCAAGCATACCAAAATATGCGTGACGGGATGTACAAGGTAATTTATTTGTGCTTGCTGAACTCAACAATTACTTCAATTTTTTTAATGGGAATCAAGTGTACATTGCATGCCCTCTTGTTTTTATTCAGGGTGGAAACGAAGTTTAAGTTTGTGGTAAACTCTCTACTCCCCCGTTATAGCTGAATCATGACTTTCATCTTGCACACAGAAAAATATGACATAAAGCTGAGATTTTTCATTATATTCTCTTTTCCTCTCTTCTCCTCTTTAGACAATGATCGCATTTGACATGGATGGCAAAGTAAGAAAACCTAAGTTTGAACTGGATAGTGAACAAGTTCGATACGAGCACAGGTTTGCTCTGTTTAACAGTGTTATCGCGCCACCCCCAGTGCACTACTTGCAGTTTAAAGTGAGTAGTCTTAAAACATGATGCCACTCATGCTTTTATAAAAAGAAAAAATCATATTCCACCTGTTTTAGACATTGTTGTCATTGTAAAAAGGGCCTTTTAATATTTCCAAGTTCATATTAAGGCATAAGTCATCATGGCAAGGACTTCTAGCTTTAGTTGCATGTTTGTATATCATCAGGAAAATATATTGCTTTGTATTCTTATGAAAATTAGACTCTTATGTTTAAAAGTCTCAAACTGCTGCGGCAGTTTGAGATACTTGTGTTGTTTTGCATGAAAATAAAGTCCATTGACAGACTCTTTGGTTGTGGCGTACGTAGCAGAATGTTTTTATTAGTGCAGCAAGCAAACAGGAAAATGAAATAAATACAAAAGTAACTTTGAGTGTTAAATCACAGAAAAGTTGGTTGGAAGGGACCTGTGGAGGGTTATCTCATCCAGTCTCTTCCTTGAAGTAGCGTTACAGATCAGGTCAGCTGTGGCTTTGTCTAGCCATGTCTGAAAATCTCCAAGGATGGAGGTTCTCCAACCTCTTTGGATAACCTTATCCATTTACTTTTTTTGATCTGGTTACTCTTTGAATAACCTTGTTCAGTGCTGCACTATTCTCCTTTTCTCCTAGTGCCCAGTCTGAATCTCCCAATCCACAATTTGTGGCCATTTCCCACTAGTTATATTGTCTGCCACCATCAAGAAGTTTTTGTCTTCTGACAACTTTGTAACTGCCTTTCAAGTAGTTATAGGCTGCTATTAGATTACCTGTTAGCATCCTTCTCAAACTAACCAAGTCCAGGTCTGCTAACCTCTCCTCATGGGTCATGTGCTCTAGGCCTCTAGCCATCTCCATAGCTCTCCAATTTCTCAACATCCTTCTTGAACTGAGGGGACCCAAAACTGGATGCAGTATTTCAGTTACAGCACAAGTACCAAGTACAGGGGAACAATAACCTCTCTCGATCTGCTGGCAATACTCGTGCTCATGTAGTCCTGTATGAGGTCTGTCTGATTTGTAATAAGAGCACTCTGTTGGCTTGTATTCAACTTAGTGTTCACTGTTAACTCTACTGCTCAGTCAGTCAGTTACCAACCTCTATTGCTATGTGAGGTTTATTCTGCCTCAGGTGCAGAAATTTGGACATTTCCTTGTTGAACTTGGATTTCTGGTGGCCGATCTTTAAGATTCTGAAGGTCTCTCTGGACTGAAGCTGTACTATTTTGTATGTCAACTCCTCCCCCTAATTTAGTGTCATGAACAGTTATAGTAGAAATTAGACTATCCTTGCTTCTTTCCTGTCACTGAAGTTATTTCATCTCTGATATTATTTAAAAACCAACCAAACAAAAAACCCCACCAAAAAAAATCCAAACCCCTCAAGTATCAAATTTATATAAAATGAAGTTTAGAAAAGTGTTCGGCATATTGCTTGCTATAAACGTGCATTGAGTAATTATACAATATCATCTTTTTTTTTTTTTTAACTCAGCACTGCTGAGGCCACACCTGGAGTCCTGTGTCCAATTCTGGGCTCCCCAGTACAAGAGAGACCTGGACATACTGGAGAGAGTCCAGTGAAGGGCCACGAAGATGATGAAGGGGCTGGAGCATCTCTCCTATGAGGAAAGGCTGAGAGATGTGGGTCTGTTTAGCCTGGAGAAGAGAAGGCTCAGGGGGGGAATCTTATCAATGTATAGAAATATCTGAAAGGAAGGTGCAAAGTGGACGGAGCCAGGCTCTTTTCAGTGGTGCTCAGTGACAGGACCAGAGGCAATGGGCACAAAGTGAAACACAGGTGGTTCCATCTGAACATCAGGAAACACTTTTATACTGTGAGGGTGGTCAAACGCTGGAGCAGGTTGCCCGGAGAGGTTGTGGAGTCTCCATCCTTGGAGATATTCAAAAGCTATCTGGACATGGTCCTGGGCAACCATCTCTAGGTGACCCTGTTTGTGCATGGGGGTTGGACAAGATGACCTCCAGAGGTCCCCTCCAACCTCAACCATTCTGTGATTCCATGAAGTAAACATTTCTGGCCACAAAAAAAAACCCCAAAAAAACCAAAAACGAAAATAGTAGCTGGTAACTTATATTAGAAAATATTTTGATTGTACTATTTTAATAGTAGCAAAAAGATTACTATTTAATTTTTATAAGTAACTTATACTCTAATTATTGTATACAGCAGCATATCACTTCAAATGGCTGTCATGAACTTAAAAGAAATCTAAAATGCAAAGCAAGAAAGATGTAGGGTCACAGCCCGGGTTTCTCTTCTACTAATACGCATATCTGTTTTGTAAGGGTTGCTCCCATTGGTTCATAAGTACAGTTCATCAAATCCAGTATCCTATCTCCAACATGGTTTAATACCAGATGCTACAAGGCTCAACTGAGCAAAATCCAGAATTTCTATTCTTTAGGGAAAAAAAAAAAGTCTAATGTTAATTTTTCTCTGAAAATGGGATCCGAAGAGGATATATTTTAAAATTTATTGCTGAACAGAAAGCTTTGATTTGAAAAAACAAAATTGGATGTTTTTCCACTAAATCAAAATATTTACCCCTTTTTATATAACTGAATACAAGTCCTTCATTCCGCCCCCCCCCCCCCCCAGTTCAATACTAAATTTCATTCCTGTAGGGTGGCATATTGTTCAGTGAAAGTTAAAAGTTGATGCTCCATTCCCCCCATTTAAAAAACAAACAAAAAACCAGCCCCCCACCCCCCCCGCGCTCTTTAGTTGACTAGCCCAATGCAGGAGTCATAGCTTGGAGATGGGAACAGTGAATTCTTGTTACTGGGACTAGCAATATTTTTCAGATGTGAATGAGACCGAGGATATTTTTTTCCTCTTATTAATTTCTAAACCAAAGAGTTCTAATAGTTAACTCCTTCATGTTGAAACTTTTCCATATCTGAAGCTATTACATTTTTTTCATGTCTTTCAATATTCTTTCTAGGCAGAATGTGAAAATTCCATGCAGCGTTCAAGGAATGACATACCACTTGTGTACACAATGACACCGATATTTGCAATTATGTTTTCCATCCCTTTCTTCAGCAGAGGTTAACATCCTCCTTACCTTTTTGATTACTGCTGTACACTGAGCAGATGTTTTCATTCAACTGTCCACAATGACATCTTCTGCTCAAGTGAATTAGTTCAGAATACAATTAGTTTGGAATATATCACTTTGTATGAGAATTTTAAATTGCCCCATTATTACTTTGCAGTTGTCAATACTGCATGTTGTTCATCTGCTATCATGTTGCTCAAGAATTGGCTACCTCTGTGTACATTTCTGAGAGAATAATATAAACACATAGTTCAAATATATTTGGAGTGTGAATCTCTCTGGAAACAAAGTGGAACTATTTTGACACAAAATAGAATTCACAACAGTGGGAAATTATAACAAGAAAACTAGGGGGGGGAACAAACAAAAAAACCCCACAGGGACCATAAAGGATTTTCCTTATAACTAGCATCTAGCAAGCAAAAAATCTTATTTTCACGGATGTAACTATTATTTCCCAGATGTCCTTTAACCATTGTCTTGTTTGCCTTGAACAATTTTAATTATAGAGAGGCACTGCTTACATAGTGCTTTTTGCCTGTAATATCAAGCCAATGAGTGTTTTATTTTTCTACCTCTTGATTAGTTTACCAATTGATATACCTTTTAATAAGTTAAGGTGCCCTAAAGGGAACCCAAAAGGCTATTTAAAAAATATTTTTATTGGGTATATATTAAAAATATTGAATAGCTGACTGTGATGGAACATTCTCTTATGTTTTATGCAACCTAATTCCACAACTCCTAGTTTTTAAATCAATTTGATCCCACTTACTGCTATTTAATATCAATTTGTTCTTACATACGTATATTGGCATCTTCATCTCTGGAATCACTCTTTAGGTATTTCCATGTTGCTATCCATAGTGAAAACTTGTTTAGAGAAGCCATTCCTGGATGAGATTCTGGCTCCTTTAAGGTCAACAAAAACTTAGTATTTAATAGGGTACCAAATTCACCTAACACATCCCCTAACTACTGGTGGAAGATGACAGGGTGGGGATAGTTAGGCTGTTGAGCTAGGTTAGTTCCATTAACTTGAAATAAATGGAAGACTTGACTGCTCAGAACCTGTTTAAGTCAGGCACTATCATTTCAAACAACTGGATATTTAAAAAAAAAAAAAAAAGGTTTATTTTTCTCCAGACTATGTTCCTTAATTGCTTCCTGAGCCCAGCACAGGGTTTCCACCAAAGAGCATTTGGCCTGCCCTAATATTTTGCTGCTATGGACAGATTTTGAACCCTGTGGAGCTAGGAATGTGTTATAGAAGGAGTTTGATTAACTGTATTCTTCTCTCTGAATAGTCTCGTTTAGCATTAGTAGCTTAGCACTAGTAGCTAAAGTAGTCGAAGCCTTAGGCCGCAAGAGCTGACCGAGAGTAAACTTTTTGATAAAACTAATGCTGCTAACACAGAGCTAGCTGAATCCGGCAGATGTGAGTGGAATGAAGAAGATAAGGACCAAGGAAACAATTCCAAGAGAATGAGGTAACTTCAGAAGAAGGCCAGCCCAGCGACAGTGAAAACCAATAAGAAATCAAGAGACCACCGACCAGAATTAAGTAATTGGACTTGGGGATCGGGTGCTGGGTGGTACGGGTATAATTGGGGGGCACGATCTGGGGTAGGGGTCCCTCTCTGGAGGCACCCAGCTCGAGCTGTAACCTGAGAACTAATAAAAGAGGAACTGGAAACCTTCACTCGGACCTTACATTAATCAGCAGGATCCTAGGCTCGGACCCTGTTATGGTGGCTGGCGTGCGTAAATCCATAACAGTTTGGTGACCCAGATGGGACCCTAGGCGACCGCCATCGGAACCTCTCATCTCCAAATGTCCGGTCGGCGCCAACAGGTGAGTTCACCTGGGATCTTTGGTGGCGGGAGGCACCGAACCTGGTGAGTCTTAAATTCCCACTTCAAAATTTTAAATTCTGGTAAAATAGTGCACTAAAGGAGGATTGCGCAGCCTGATTAGCATAAGACATAAAATTTTAGAATGAGAAATAAACCTGGCGTAGAGAAGGGGACACCCTTAGCTGAGGTTTTAAAAAGTAGAAAATAAACAAACAAAAAAACCCCACGAAAAAAACCCCAACCCCCCAAGTATCAAAATTATATAACATGAAGTTACAGAGTAAAAGGTCTGATCTTGCTCCTGATTTTAATGAAGGAGCCTCCTGGCTCATATGTACAAGAAATGGGCAATGAATACTATGACCAGGACTAGAGGGGCCCTGCCGCCAGCCAGGTGGAGGAAAGGGACAACCGGGTTTACTGGACTGTGTGGATCCGATGGCCTGGCACATCAGACCCACAGGAGTATAAGGCCCTAGTAGACACCGGTGCACAGTGTACCCTAATGCCATCAAGCTATACAGGGACAGAACCCATCTGTATTTCTGGAGTGACAGGGGGATCCCAACAACTGACTGTATTGGAGGCCGAAGTGAGCCTAACTGGGAACGAATGGCAAAAGCACCCCATTGTGACTGGCCCAGAGGCTCCGTGCATCCTTGGCATAGACTACCTCAGGAGAGGGTATTTCAAGGACCCAAAAGGGTACCGGTGGGCTTTTGGTGTAGCTGCCTTGGAGAAGGAGGAAATTAAACAGCTGTCCACCTTGCCTGGTCTCTCAGAGGACCCTTCTGTTGTGGGGTTGCTGAGGGTCGAAGAACAACAGGTGCTAATTGCTACCACAACAGTGCACCGGAGGCAATATCGTACCAACCGAGACTCCCTGATTCCCATCCATAAGCTGATTTGTCGACTGGAGAGCCAAGGAGTGATCAGTAAGGCTCGTTCACCTTTTAACAGTCCTATATGGCCAGTGCAAAAGTCTAATGGAGACGAGTGGAGACTAACAGTAGACTATCGTGGCCTGAATGAAGTCATGCCGCCGCTGAGTGCTGCCGTGCCGGACGTGCTGGATCTTCAATACGAACTGGAGTCAAAAGCAGCCAAGTGATATGCTACAAGTGATATCGCTAATGCGTTCTTCTCAGTCCCTTTGGCAGCAGAGTGCAGGCCACAGTTTGCTTTCACTTGGAGGGGCGCTCAGTACACTTGGAATCGATTGCCCCAGGGGTGGAAACACAGCCCTACCATTTGCCGTGGACTGATCCAGACGGCACTGGAACAGGGCGAAGCTCCAGAACATCTGCAGTACATTGATGACATCATCGTGTGGGGCAATGCAGCAGAAGAAGTTTTTGAGAAAGGGAAGAAAATAGTCCAGATCCTCCTGAAAGCCGGTTTTGCCATAAAACAAAGTAAGGTCAAGGGACCTGCACAGGAGATCCAGTTTCTAGGAATAAAATGGCAAGATGGACGTTGTCAGATCCCAATGGATGTGGTTAACAAAATAACAGCCATGTCTCCACCAACTAGCACAAAAGAAACACAAGGTTTCTTAGGCGTTGTGGGTTTTTGGAGAATGCATATTCCAAATTACAGTCTGACTGTAAGCCCTCTCTACCAAGTGACCTGGAAGAAGAACGATTTCCAATGGGGCCCTGAGCAACGACAAGCCTTTGAACAAATTAAACGGGAGATAGTTCATGCAGTAGCCCTTGGGCCAGTCCGGGCAGGGCCAGATGTAAAAAATGTGCTCTACACCGCAGCCAGGGAGAATGGCCCTACCTGGAGCCTCTGGCAGAAAGCACCAGGGGAGACTCGAGGTCGACCCCTAGGGTTTTGGAGTCGGGGATACAGAGGATCCGAGGCCCGCTATAAAGAGATATTGGCAGCATATTTGAAGCCACCGAGGCGAAGGGCTCCGCAGCGGAGGATCGTGCCGGGGGACCCTTCCTAAGGCGGCAAAACCGCGGCAAAACCGTGAGGGCAAGAAGCGCAGGGAGAGAGAGGGTACCCCAGCCCCCTCCGCAGAGTGGGAAAAAGTGAGCTCCTGACGAGCTGGGTGAATTATTTATAGCTCGGTGGGCCCATGACCCCTCAGGCCATCAAGGAAGAGATGCAACATAGAGATGGGCTCGTGATCGAGGGGTGGACTTGACCATGGACACTATTGCACAGGTTATCCATGAATGTGAAACATGCGCTGCAATTAAACAAACCAAGCGGTTAAAGCCTCTCTGGTATGGAGGACAATGTCTGAAATATAAATATGGGGAGGCCTGGCAGATCGATTATACCACACTCCCACAAACCCGCCAAGGCAAGTGCTATGTGCTTACAATGGTGGAAGCAACCACCGGATGGCTGGAAACATATCCTGTGCCCCATGCCACTGCCCGGAAGACTATCCTGGGCCTTGAAAAGGAAGTCCTATGGCAACATGGAACCCCAGAAAGAATTGAGTCAGACAACTCACTCCTGTGTTGGAGTGCATTGAGTCAGACAACTCACTCCAAGTTACTCCTGCCTTGGGCAAAGGCAAACCCTTTCGTGGGATTGCTTTTGCTCAAGGACCTGGGTGCACTCGGTGAGTAATGCAAAAGGATGGGGAAGTCCGCTGTGTACCTCAAGGGGATTTGATTTTGGGTGAGAATAGCCAATGAACTAAATGGTGTGATGTTAATTGCTATATAATACTGTATGTCATCACTTTTATGGTTGCTATATGCCATATCAACGGTATTTCAGTGAAAATCACCCAGATTAATGAAGAAGGAACTTTGATGAAACCAAGGAAAGTGCAGCGGTGATGGAACCAGAATGGGCTTCAGCATGCAACAATCCGACACCACACACCATCTCTCCTGCCCTGAAAGACTGTTACGACAGATGGAGCCCAAAGTCATGGACTAAATGAACTCAATGGACATTTGAGAGGGATGGCCCATAGACCAAGGAAATGATAGCTGTGTGTATATATCAAAAGACAGGAAAAGTGGTGGTGATTAATTGGAATGTATTAGAAAGGGTAGGACCTGGGCATGACATAGATGGTATAGAATAAGGGGTGGATACTGTCCTGGTTTCGGCTGGGATAGAGTTAATTTTCTTCCTAGTAGTTGGTATAGTGCTGTGTTTTGGATTTTAGTATGAGAATAATGTTGATAACACACTGATGTTTTAGTTGTTGCTAAGTGGTGTTTCCACTAGTCAAGGGCTTTTCAGCTTCCCATGCTCTGCTAGGCACACAAGAAGCTGGGAGGGGGCACAGCCAGGATAGTTGACCCACCCTGGCCAAAGGGCTATTCCATACCATATGACGTCATGCTCAGTATATAAACTGGGGGGAGTTGGCTGGTGGGGTAGCGATCGCTGCTCGGGGACTGGCTGGACATCGATCAACAGGTGGTGAGCAGTTGTATCACTTGTTTTTTTTCTGGGTTTTGTTCCTCTCTCACGCTCTCTTGTTGTTTTCCTTCTCATTACAATTTTTTTTATATTATTATTATTATTATTATTATTATTATTATTATTATTATTATTATTATTATTATTATTTTGTGTGTTCCAATTATTAAACTGTTCTTATCTCAACCCACGAGTTTTCTTACTTTTGCTCTTCCGATTCTCTCCCCCATCCCACCGGGGGGGAGGGTGAGCGAGCGGCTGTGTGGTACCTAATTGCCAACTGGGGCTAAACTACAACACATTATTAGAGCAAATAAATGGCAAGTTGTTCAGAACAGTATCCGGAGTATGAGAAGTTCATTGCATTTTGTGGAGCTATAAAATTTTCATTAAATGGTATATTGTAGCTTGATATTTACAATTTTCAATAAACATTTTTAACTTTACTACTTATTCTTAAATTAGTTGACATAACTTTTTTTTCTTGAATACCGTAATTTGTTTTTAATTTAAGGTTATAAAAATACAATTTGTTGGCAATTGATTTTAATAAAGACTTTTTATATTTTTGTAACATGCTAGGAAATGTCTGGTTTAAATAAGTACAGCCCCCCTCCTCAGTCATCAGATCTCTACGTGGCAGCTAGCAAACACTTCCAGCAAAGCTAAAATGATTCTTGGGAATATTCCTAATCCAGATCATGAGGTAAGACTGAAATACTGGAAAAAAGGAGTTGATGCTAATAATGTAATATAAGTGTATTTGTTCTTGGCTGGATTTGCTTGAGATCCAAAATGTCTGTACTCTGTCAAAATGCTGAGCAAAGCTGTGTGTTTCAAGTAAGGTGTGGAAAGAGATGGGTGGTGGCAGCTTATACAGTGGCTTGTTCTAATGTTTGATAACTAAATCTGGGTTGTGCTCACTGTTCCAGAGTCTTTTCCTGGTGAGTATCTTAAGTGTTAGATGGCAACTTAGTTCCTTCTTGTGTGCTGCTCTCTGTCCCCATTCTACAGTCATATGCCCCTTACAGAAAGAGTTATAATTTCAAGAAGGTGACATATGCCTGTCCTAGTTACCTGTAACCTGGTAATTCACACGTTCTCCTGAGAGATGGGGAAAAATAGGTTTGAATGTCACCAGGCTGAAAAGAGCATTTGAATTTGGCCTTGTTTTCTGGAGCAATTTTCTCTGCACTAGGCTGTAAACATGGGTAGGAATTTCTCCTTCTTTGTCCATAGCCTAAAAACAAAGCATCTCTGACTGGGTTTTTTTGAGCAAAGAGGAGGACTCGGATTCTGTTGCATCTGAGCAGGTTAACAACAGTTATAGGATTAGGTCCTCCTGAGAATGAAGGAATCTCTGTTCTCTGGATCCTAGTGGTACTTAGGCAAGCACTAGGTAGTTGTAGTGGGTTGACCTTGGCTGGCTGCCAGATGCCCACTCAGCTGCTCTCTCACTCCCCCTCCTCAACAGGATAGGGGGAGAAAATAGGATGAAAAAGCTTGTGGGTTGAGATAAAGACAGGGAGATCACTTAATTACTGTCACAGGCAACACAGACTCAGCTTGGGGAAATGAATTTAATTTATTGCCAGTTAAAATAGAATTGGATGGTGAGAAACAAAGACAAACACTAAAACACCTTCCCCTCACCCTGCCCTCCCTTTTTTTTTTTTTTTGTTTTCCCCCTAGGCTCAACTTCACTCCTCCAGTCCTGACTCCTCTACTTCCCCTTCCCCCCAGCAGCACAGGAGAGATGGAGGCATCACATTCAGCTCATAACAGTTCCTCTCTGTCACTCCTTTCTCCTCATGCTTTTCTTCTGCTCCAGGTTGGATTCTCTACAGGCTGTAGGTCCTGTCAGGAGAACCTGCTCCAGCATAGGCTCTCCACAGGCTTCAGTTCTTTCAGGGAATATCCACCTGCTCCACTGTGGTCTCTTCCAGGGGCTACAGGAGAATATCTCCTCTGGCACCTGGAGCACCTCCTCCCCCTCCTTCTCTGACCTTGGTGTTTGCAGGGTTGTTTCTCACACTTCCCCCCCACACACACATTTTTGCCCTTTCTTAAATGTGTTATCATAGAGGCACCACCAGCTTTGCTGATTGGCTCAGCTTTGGCTTGTGGTGGGTCTGTTTTGGAGCCAGCTGAAACCGGCTCCGTCAGGCACAAGGCAGCCCCGACCTCTTCTCAGAGGCCACCCCTGGAGACCCCCACTACAAAAACCTTGCCACATACATCCAATACAGTGGTTGAGTCTAACAGGGTAATTAGGGGTAGTTTGAGTGTGCCCAGAGCACTTCCAAGCAAAAGGCCATCTTTTTGGTACTTGAGTTGCCCCTTCTCATAGGGTTTGCATGAGTATTGGGGGTAGATGTCTAGATGGGGTAGATGTTTAGAGTCTGTCTAAACCTTAATTGAACAAGTGCCTCAGAACCTGCCATATTTGATCAGTCTTTGAACATAACCATGGAAAGCAGTGGTTTCTATGGTCTGTTGAATAAAAAAGCAACTACTGAAATACACGTCCCCTTCATTAAACTTCACTAATACAACTGATAGACCTAAAAGTGAATCCAAAATGCCTTCACCTCTGTCAAAATAAACTGAGAGGACTGCTGTTTCCTGTTTAGGTCAGTCGAATTCTAAAAGTTGCTAAACCCAATATTGTGGTCATGAAACTGCTGGCAGGAGGTCACAAAAAAGACTCTAAGGTAAGAAAATTACAATTGAATTGAATATAAAATATAGTATTATGTGCAGTGTTATCACAAATCTTATAGCTGAATTAATAGATTCAGGCCATAATTATTCCAGCTCTTATAAGAATTGAGGAAGTGGCATAATCAATTTTTTCCTATTTTGCTTTTTTAAATGTAGAATTAAAAAAAATGGAAATAGTCTGTTGCAGTTATTTAAATAAGGAAAGCTTTCCTTCTTTAAGTGTCTTGGAAAAAAATAAATTAGTTGGGAAGCTTGTGTGGGATGACGTGTACAAACATGGGTAGTCTTCAAGAGCGGGAAGGAGTGTATCAGCAGCTTGTGTCAACACAACAGGGAGAATGCTGGCTTGGAGGATCAGCAGGTGCCACGTGGGTCAGGGGAGGAAAGGGCATTGCGTGCTTCAAGCTTAAGGGAGGGTAGGCACAGAAGAAGGAAGGAGCACCCTGAAATAAGACACACTGGTGCTCTCAAACTTTGTGCCCATCACTAATGGAGAATGACGGGCAGATCCAGAACTGGGTTGGAATATTTTTTGGATATGATTTAAAGAGCTGGGATTATTTTATTTTTTCAATTTATTGCTGTTTAAAAGCATTTCTCCCATCTGTAGGGTATCCCTCAATTCAGGTGTTAAATTCAGTAGTACTTCAGTGTAATGTTTTAAACCTTCTTCTAGGTTTCTCCAGAATTTGACTTCTCCCCTCACAAATATTTTCCAGTTGTGAGGCTTGTTTGAAAGAAGAGATTATTGGTAGGGTACCTGAAGCATAATCTGTACATCAGATATCAGCTGCAGGATGGAATATCTAGTGCTGTACTCAGACTGAAAGGGGTCTCTGGGATAAAAGTAGTTACATGGAATCTCTCTAGTCTGCTGCCTTTATACAACCTGAATGACAACTGCTGTTTTAAAGTGGTTTGTATAATGTTCTATGGGTGAAAGTGATCTTAATCAACTGTGTTGTTGAAGAATGTCGTACCTTATTTGATTTTTATTACAAATTTAATCATAAATCACTGTTATGAATGAAGTCTGACTGAAAATAGTGTTTTAAGGATTTAATAACACTCTTGACTGAATAAAAGATGTAATAGCACCTTATGCCTGATAGGCACATCTGAGTTACTGAAATTCTGCTTTGAACAAAGCCACTTGGAAAAAGTGTTAATTTCCATGCATTAATTGCCTCAAACTTGCTCATTTTGCAAGTAGAAAGATTTGGGTTTTCTTGGGAAGTCCTCCAAGCTAAAACAATCTTTACAGAAATTAAGGCCAGATGACAACTAGACTCTTTCATTTAGCTCCTATTGCACTGAATCCAGTGTTGCTGGGGTTTTTTTTGTTCTTCTGTGTGTGTTTTTGGTGTGCGTGGTGTTTTTTTCTTTTTTTTTTTCCTCCTCCTCCTCAAGTCAGTTGTCTAGGAGGTATTTCTGTCTTGAATAGAGACATCCTTGAAGACAGGAGGAAATGGAGTCAGTTATTTCTGTTTGCAATTCATTCCTTTATCTTAATTCTTCATGGTACTGGAGAATCTGCATAGCTAACACTAGAATAGTCTTGAGCAACACAGGAACATAAGACACTAGCAATGTATTTTAACTACTCTGCAACTTTATTTCAATCCTGTTGCAACTTTGCCATTACAAAGGAGGGATTGCTCATATGCTCCATTGCTCAGTAAGCTGTTGTATGACCATCACTCTCTAGATTTGACTGCAGTGCTGCTGCTGGGATCCTACTAAATTCTTTTCTGCAATGGTTTATATAGGTAGAAGTACCAAACAGGAGGAGCCCCTAAATCTACCCTTTCCTTCTCAGAAGAAAGTTCTTGCTCCTGTCCTCTTCTGGATCTGAAATAACAGAGGTAGGCTCTTGTGTTTGTGAGGTAGGCTCTTGTGTTTAAACGTTTTTGTGGACAAAAACGTTTAAAAAAAAATTATTTGTTCCTTGATGAGCCGTACTGCCTAGTCTTACCTGGGACCTAAAAGCAAGGCCTCCAGGTTTGACTGTGTTGAAAGGGACAATTCTTCCTTCCAGTGCAAAATAGTTTCCTCCATAGTGATGAGCTTGTAACTTCCTTTTGGCCATGCAGGACATTGGTTCATCTTTCTCCAAACATATTTGTAGCATAGAGTAATACTGGTTTAACTCCCTCACCTAAGCAGCAGCACGGGCATGCTAGAGCAGGAAAACAATAAAGAAACCCTGAAGTGGAACACTTTGCTTGACTATTAATGACTTGTAGCTTCTTAGAATAAGCATTACTACTGCCCTCAAGACATGCTTTTTCTGATTTTTCTGTTAAGGAGGTTGCATAGCATTTTACAAGTTTGCTTATCACCTTGCTTCATACACTTGAGTGCTTCTATATCAATTCCATAGGAGTGGAAATCCTGGAAATGTAGTTTTAAAGATCGCAAACTGGTATTAGTGCAGGGCACTGAGAATTCATCTGCCTTACCACTTTCTTGTAAGCTATCACAAAAATCTTTCCTCTCTTCAAAATCTTGAACTACATGACAGTGGCTCAAGGACAGCCTTCTGTATTTCTCCAAAGGAAGCAGCAAGTAAAAGAGAAGCCAAGTTCTACATCATACCACATTTATAGAACTAAAAACATAGAAAAGACATATTTCCATTTTGGTTAACAGTGAAAGTGGATCAACTGTACAAAACAAGGTAATACACAGTAGAGAAGATGATTTTTATTTTTAAAATGCTTATCTAATCAATATCAGGCTTTGTTTTAAAAACGTCAAAAACAAGTGTTAATTTAACCCTGAGATTATTACAATCAAGAAGCTTTCTCTCATGCAAGTAAAAGTTTTAGCGATAAACAGTGCTATGTAAGCCACAGTTCCAAGCAAGTCTCCTGTTTTGTTCAACTAAAAGTCCTTTAATTTTAAAATTGTATATAGTAGAGTTATAGGCCCCTTGTCTACTAGAAATCCACCACCCTAGTTATATTCCTGTAGCACTTGAAGCCATTGAAATCAAGGTTGTATTCCTTTATGCTTTTGAACATTGCTTTTACATAGGCTTTCAGACACCTAGTGTCAGGTATAACAACTGTGCTGTGTATAAAGGGGATCTTACGAAGATGACACCATCTAACTGGCTAGAGAGGATCCCAGTCAGGTTTGGGTACTGTACAGAAGTACAGCCAGCAAGATTGGTTTTAAAAGAATTCTATTACAATATATTAGTTACTTTAAGGATGTTCTTTTTGCGTGGGATTTTACCAGTTTAAAGTTAAAGCCCATTAATTCAACTTGAATACACTGCTTCACTGTACATTTTGTATTGTTAGAATGTATGCTCTTTTAACAATCACTATTAAACTTGAAATTAACTTTACCTCAGCTAATAGTTTACAGATTGTCCTAAGTTGATGCCCATTTTACTCTGAATATGTGTAAATATTTTGATGTTAAAACATACCTTGGGTTGCAGAAAAATAACTTAAAAGGACCAGTAAAACAAACTTTCTGAATGCTTGTCTTTTAGATGTTCATATCTCTTCCTTTTCTCTCTTGTTTACAAACATTTGTTTTCCCTGCTATATTGACTATAATAGCCCAGCAGAGTTAAATTGGACTTAAAAGGTAGAAAAAACACAGTAACCAAGATTAACTTGGTAACAGAGGTTGATGCTTTTCTTAGAACAATTAAAGTTACACTTGGCAAGTCTGTCAGTTATTAACTGTTTGTGGATTTAGGCATAATAGGTACTGTTTAACTTGAGCCCTACCTTTTATTCTGTGTGGTGGGTTAACCTTGTCTGGTTGCCAGATGCCCACCAAGGTACATTCTTTCTGGCAATGGCTTTCGGGCGAGTGGAAACCATAGCTAGGTCCTCGCCTGGGAGGGCAATGACAACTAGTTAGGTTACCCTTTAGAGCCAGGAAGGGGACTGCGCCCTGCCCAGTCGCCCTGCCTGCGCGAACTCCCACGCAAACTGCCGCGCCACGCCCTGATCGCCGCGCTCCTGGTCGCTCGCGCTCCCTGGGGGCAGCTCTTGTATGTGAGGGGGTTTGGCCGCCGTCACTCTTGTCCCTGCCCACGCTGAGTCAGAGCTGCCGCTCGTCAGGAGCTGCCACTCGTCAGGAGCTCACTCTTTCCCGCTCTGCGGAGAGGGCTGGGGTACCCTCTCTCTCCCTGCGCTTCTTGCCCTCACGGTTTTGCCGCGGTTTTGCCGCCTTAGGAAGGGTTCCCCGGCGCGATCCTCCGCTGCGGAGCCCTTCGCCTCGGTGGCTTCAAATATGCTGCCAATATCTCTTTTTCAGTTGGAGTACAGCGGGCCTCGGATTCTCTGTATCCCCGACTCCAAAACCCTAGGGGTCGACCTCGAGTCTCCCCTGGTGCTTTCTGCCAGAGGCTCCAGGTAGGGCCATTCTCCCTGGCTGCGGTGTAGAGCACATTTTTTACATCTGGCCCTGCCCGGACTGGCCCAAGGGCTACTGCATGAACTATCTCCCGTTTAATTTGTTCAAAGGCTTGTCGTTGCTCAGGGCCCCATTGGAAATCGTTCTTCTTCCGGGTCACTTGGTAGAGAGGGCTTACAGTCAGACTGTAATTTGGAATATGCATTCTCCAAAAACCCATTGGTTTTCATCCCGTTTTTCAGTCCTTCGACTGGAGGCTTGCCAATGTGACACCCATCTACAAGAAGGGCCGGAAGGAGGATCCGGGGAACTATAGGCCTGTCAGCCTGACCTCGGTACCAGGGAAAATTATGGAGTGGTTCATCTTGAGTGTGCTCAACAGGCACGCGCAGGCCAACCAGGGGATCAGGCCCAGCCAGCATGGGTTCATGAAAGGCAGGTCCTGCTTGACCAACCTGATCTCCTCTCTCCTGGCACCCTGCACCAGGGGAGACTTGAGGTCGACCCCTAGGGTTTTGGAGTCGGGGATACAGAGGATCTGAGGCCCACTATACTCCAACTGAAAAAGAGATATTGGCAGCATATGAAGGGGTTTGAGCTGCTTTGGAAGTGGTTGGTACTGAAGCACAGCTCCTCCTGGCACCCTGGCTGCCGGTGCTGGGCTGGATGTTCAAAGGGAGGGTCCCCTCTACACATCATGCAACTGATGCTACGTGGAGTAAGTGGGTTGCACTGATCACACAATGGGCTTGAATAGGAAACCCCAATCTCCCAGGGATCTTGGAAGTAATTATGGACTGGCCAGAAGGCAAAGATTGCGGAATATCGCCAGAGGAGGAGGTGACGCGTGCTGAGGAGGCCCCACTGTACAATAAACTACCAGAAAATGAGAAGCAGTATGCCCTGTTCACTGATGGGTCCTGTCGTATTGTAGGAAAGCATCGGAGATGGAAAGCTGCTGTATGGAGTCCTATACGACAAGTGGTAGAAACTGCTGAAGGAGATGGTGAATCGAGCCAATTTGCAGAAGTAAAGGCCATCCAGCTGGTTTTAGACATTGCTGAACAAGAAAAGTGGCCAGTGCTCTATCTCTATAATGATTCATGGATGGTGGCAAATGCCCTGTGGGGGTGGTTACAGCAATGGAAGCAGAGCAACTGGCAGCGCAGAGGCAAACCCATCTGGGCTGCCGCATTGTGGCAAAATATTGTTTTTCCCTGGGTTTTGTTCCTCTCTCTCTCCCTCTCTTGTTATTTTCCTTGTCATTATTATTATTATTATTATATTATATTTCAGTTATTAAACTGTTCTTATCTCAACCCACGAGTTTTCTTACTTGTGCTTTTCTGATTCTCTCCCCCCTCCCACCGGGAGGGGGGAGGGTGAGCGAGCGGCTGCGTGGTGCTTAGTTGCCGACTGGGGTTAAACCACGACACTATGAAAGCTTGTTACATGTTTTAACAAGTTGTTACATGTTATAACAATTTGTTACATGTTATAACAAATCTGTACAAGGTAAATAGTTACTCTGCTATATAACAGAAGGAAACTTCTGCTGCATCATGCCACCACTGCATGTTACTCTTGAAACAGTATGATAAAGCAAGATTTTAGTGAGGTTTATAAAGTTCTAGCGGGGATGGACCCTTTTTTTACCAAGGCAAGAAATGTGCCTGGTTCTTTTTTTTTTTACATATCATTCACAAAAGAGCCTGGTCTTCTGTTCCCTCTATGGTATAACTTTATGGTGAAGCTGTGCTTCTGATGTGAGAAAAAACAACCCACCGTGACACAGCCATTCCTAACTAAGCAAGCTGGCACAGTACCAATCCTGGAGCAAAGAAAACTGGTATTGCTGCACTGTTAGATCAGAGACAGAGGCAGTCTGAAAAGGACAAAAAAACCCCTTTTTGTTTTATATATTCAATTTGTTGCATGAGAAGCTAAAAATACTTGACTAGAGTGAATAGGGGAGAAAGGAGGAAGAGAAGGGAGAGGTTTAAGATCAGCTTTAAAGATCTAACTTTTAATCACCTTGCTGCATAGCTGAATTCAAAGATCCACATTAAACAGTGAGGCTCCTTATTCAGTGCACAGAATGAGGTGAGCAAGTTCCAGCACCCTGAGTGGAATAAAGCACTTCAGAATTATACATCCAACATCACAACAATCACTGAAAGTTACACACATTTTTTAATAAAGGTAACTAAAGCTCCTATTACTCCTCAAAAGGAGCAGCAGATATTGAAAACTTTTAGAAATAGACTGTATTTCTGCCATATAGTTTTTGGTTACTCAGTTTCAGCAACAATGCTATAATACTTTTTATTAAATTCCTCGCCATAAAAACTTCTACATCAATAAAAGCATTGATGCAAAATATAAGTAAGAATGCCTTCCTCCTTCTCATTTTCTTTCCCTCCATTGACTTCTCAAAAGACTTTTACAGTAATTTAACATGTTTTAGCTCATCCATGAATGTTAAGCACCAGAAATAAAGACAGCATAAGCTGACCTCCTTGACATTAAGCAATTTTTGTTTCGTACTAGGAAATCTTCAAACACTTCAAGAAAGCTGGTCTTTCCTGCAAATTACAGACAGTGAACCATTATGATAGTGCTACCACTGAAATGCAAGCACTAAAAGTGCTGTTTTCTTTTGTTTTATAGGCACTTGTTTTAAGGTCTACATAAGCTTTAATTTGTGTTACAAATCCGACACTGGCAATATGAAGTGGTCTAAATAGAAATAAGATTTACATTGTGCATTTATTACTATATGCAGGAGGAATGAGAGGTATAGAGTCTGCTTTATCTTTCTGTAGATCACTTTGTGGGGGAATGACATATCTCCAGTGTAGCACCACCATCAGGCTTATGACGCAATCTCCAGGAGCTGTTAGAATCTAAGGCACAGTCTTGCCTTTGGACCACATTAAAACAACTCCTTTTTAAAGGAATAATTTCTATAGAAAATTTCTATTATCTGCCTTCAGCTAGTACCCTTTTGCACCCTTTTTCAGAGGCAGTGCTTTCTCCCAGCAGTACATGTCTGGGGAATCAAGCTACGTGTCTTTGAAATCAAAATTCTGAAGCAGGGACAGCTATTATCAGAAAATAGCCAGGAAACTCAGTGAATAATTATTTTTCTTAAGTCAGAATAAATCCATTTCATGCTTTATAGTCCTAATTCAAAATTCACCAAAGCCTGTGTTTTTTCATTGCCTTTGATGGGTTTCAAATCAGGTCTTTAAAAAAAACCAAAACACAAAATAATACACCACCACCTAGCTGCCAACCTCTGGGTGGGGATACAATAAAAGCTGTGCAAAGCACAACCCAGCTGAGGTTTTCACTCAGCTCTTTTCCACACACCCCCTTATGCATCTGAGAAGAATCCTTTACAGCTTTAAAGTAAATCTGAAATCCTTACATAGCTCTCATCCTGTTGAATTTCTGTGAGAATGACTAGAGGTGGGTAGCTAAGGGAGCTTTAGCCCTCTTTCCTCACATATCTTCATAAACACCATCTGATGCAGCAGGGCTGCATCCATGCTTGGTATCTCATCTGCGCAGAAATGACTCTCCTCATCTGCTGTGTTTAACAGTTACATGTATCTCCAGGGAATCACTTACTTGCATGATGAAGACCGAAAAAGAGCACAGTTAGGCAACTACCAACAGTGGAGACCTCTGAGAAGCTTAGAGAAAACAGTTGTAGCACCTGGAAAGAGGGGCATCTTTGTGGAGAGGTAACACTGCTGGGCTAACTGATTAGAAATGACAACCAGGCAAGCCAGAGATGTTGCTAAACATTTATTTATGGACTGGGCTTTGGGTCTGGCAGAGAGGAGATCTCCTCTGTAATCGGGACTGAGGGAATCCTGTTATAAAACAGGAGAGCCTGATGGGTCAAACGAGAATTGATAGCAAGAGGAGGGAGGAATACACCTGGGAAATTCACCCCTGAAGCAAGACAAGCTGAAAGAGGGGTTGTCCCTTGGGCATTTGCAAGCAAAGACTGCTTCATGACTGACAGGGAGAGACATTGAGAGAAAAGGTGATTAAAAAACCACAAGGCATTGTTTGGGAAGAAGGTAGAAGACAATGGAGAAATAGAGAAGTGAGGGATTAAAAAAAATAAGGAGAGAGAAATGAAAGGATGACAGAGGAGGAAGGACAGACTCGAGTTCCTTAGTCTAGGCAATGATTCCATAGCACAGGGCACAACCTGTTTAGGTAAGTGGGTTGACTAACCTAGAACATGCCTGAGCTCAAGATCACATCTGACCCAGGGACATCTCAGACAGCAGTTAACTGAGCCAAGCTCCCTAGATTGGGAATTACATTCAACAGTAAAAGACATAATATTTGTTATATAAGCACTGACATATTACTTTCTTGGAGAGACAAAGAAATACATGTTCTTTGTCTGAAGGCTTAGATTTCCCTCCCTCAAGCTATTTCACATCTGAGGAACAGTGAAATCTTTGGAAAAGAGAGTAATTTTTTACTACTGTGTTTGTACAGCATGAAGAGGTTATGCTCCAGGCTCAATTTCAAGCTACTACCACAGCCCAAAGAATAACAAAAAATAATGATAACTTCTTGTCTAAGGCACTTAAATTTTTATTTGCTTTCTCTGTTGATCTGCAGTCATTCCCATTTACATCCATGACATAAAACAGCATATGCGGGATAAACAGACAATTATTGAATCCTTAAAACTCAAAGGGAGGATGTAGTGTGTCTTCTTAGGTGTTCCCTCTAGTATCTTGAAAGGTCTGTCGTTTGCTTTTCAAAAAAATTTGAAAAGGCTCCTTCCTTTTCATTTATACAATTTCCATTGTAGTCCCCTCAGATTGTGGAAGATCACATATATTATTTCTAACACTGGCAATAAGGTACGTATTATGTTAGCATATATGTAATACTACTGTTTCTCAAAAAGAAGTAGGAGTATACCGTAACAAGGCAGAACACTGAACTTTGCATGCTAGAAACTAAATTGAAGTTCAGGACCTAACTCTGTAGTGAGGTATGCAAAGAGATAAATGCCTACATTGTTTTATATTGATGGGGTTTTATTTGTTGCTTTTGTTTTTTTATAAAAAACATAGGCCTAGCCCTGCTTCCAATGAAGTGGGTGGAGAAATTCTTACTGATTACAAAGTCAGGAGGAAAAATAATTCACATATCATCACTGTTTGGTACCCATGTCTCCAATCTCAGTTACTAGGCCAAAAAATTACTAGCCTCAACACTTAATGACTGCACGCTCTTGCAGATGTGGGATGCTGGCAGATCAGCGAAGACAGGCTTGTACTGATGCTGCCTATGTTGCATCTGTTATTTGAAGTAAAAAACAGACCTTATCTCAGTTCAGCTTGTTTCATCCTATTCCCATGTTAAAGCCTCCTTGGTCATCTAGGCATGGATTTTATTGCTGTTGGCCTCCAGGGAACATCTTGACAGAGAAAGCATGAGAACCGATTGAAACCAGATGCCTAAATGGTTGCCTGCTTCTTGAGGATCATAAGGAAGTGGATGCTATGGCAGTCCTCAGATGCAAAGTAACCTACCTAAAAGTACCGTAACAGTAGAAACCATGCTGTATCTCCTCCAAATTGTTCCTTGGAGGTTTGAGGTTACATCTGAGAACCCAGAAGCTATAAAGATGGCTTTAACTTTTTCCGAGTTATGCAGGAAGGCCACTCACTGCTATTAAACTGGCATTTTTCTTAGACGCATATACTCAGAGCAAGAGTAAGATATGAAAAAGAGATACGAAGCCAAAAGTACTTTGAAGTCATGGGGATGGGGAGTAGGGGAGGAATATGGTTAGTGTAGCTTTGACACAGATTCTCCACTCTGCTGTTCAAGTGGGAGCAAAGATGCTCTGGTGTGGTAGACTCTCCAAGCAGAATGGTCACAGTGTATGCAAGCCATCAGCTGTAGCAGATCCATAAAAAAGCCTGTTAATCTACTTCAGGGCCAATGTAGAGTTAAAAAAAAAACAAGGTGTCATTCAAGCACTATTGATTTGAGAATCCATTCCTTTGTTTAAATGAGGAGAAAATTGTTTTCATTGATCCAACTCCCACTGAAATCCAAGCCAAGATTCCCACTGAACTCAATGTCAGGAGCAACTAACAAGCTTAGAATAATTAACTGCCCCTGTGCATAAGGGCCAAACATAAACCACCATGAATCTGAGCAAGTTCCCAAGTGTCTATCATGATTTTGTTTACCTTTTCAATATATATTACAGGCTTTTATAGAAAAATAAATATTTGGCATAAATACATGTAGCAGAATGTTTGCTTGCTTTTGAGCCTCTTTTTTTCATGTCCCAGCTATTCAGGTTTGTACTATTTGGAAATTATTTCAGAGTGTAATGTCTGAGTTCTCATATTCAGGAACTGTCTCTTGAAATTCAGTCTCAATTATTTTCCTTCTTTTAATTTTTATTCTGTTGTTCCTGGCTAATCCCATTTGTGCTATTCTGAGACATCCATAAATAATTATCAATACAGGCTGCTCACCTTCAGAAGTGTGTAATTTAGAAATGGAAGAAATCTCAAATGATGGCTAGAGCCTTTCCTCTTTCCTGAAATGCTTTATTTTGCATAATACCTCCCCATTGAAACATTTGTCTTGGATCAAAGAAACTGCCATAGGAAGGCAATTTCTGATCAAAAACACATAAGGGAGTATAAGTTTTTGCAGTGGGTCACAAACAAGATTTTTTGGTGCCTTCCAGCAACAGATATTTTTGACTTAGATTTAGACAGCTGCTTGAAGTCTTCAGATATGAAACTGTCTGGGATTCTCATTCCTGTTCTTGGTGATTCAGCATTTTCCTTTGCAACATGTGCAATATGTGAACAACTATGACTAATAGACTCGTCAGAAAAAAAGCTTTGTTTGTTACATGCTGCAGCATCCCAGTTGTTAGATTTTCCATATTATACAGTCAGCAGTAAGAGAGAGATGTGCGCTTGCTCCAAGAGTAACTGGTACTTTTGCTGCTCATTTTTAGTATTTGCAGGGGATGAACTGGTACTTTTGCTGATCATTTTTAGTATTTGCGAGGGATGACAACAATACTGACACCTGAAAAAATATAGGAAATTTTCCACATTAATGGCCAAGGACTGTAAAAATAAATTATGTGGATGACCTGGAAGGTTTCTTTTTTATTATTATTACTTATACTTTTTAAAGACTAGAAGTTTTGATAAGAGTCTGTGGTGGGTTGACCTTGGCTGGCTGCCAGGTGCCCACCAAGCCACTCTATCACTCCCCTCCTCAGCTGGACAGGGAGGGGAGAAAATAAGATGAAAAAGAACTCGTGGGTCAAGATAAAGGCAGTTTAATAAAGAAAAAGTAAAGGCCGTGCACGGAAGCAAAGGAAAACAAAAGATTTATTCTCCACTTCCATCAGCAGGTCACGTCCAGCCACTTCCTGGGAAGTAGGGCCTCAGTATGCATAGCGGTTGCTCCGGAAGACAAACACCTTAATAACGATGCCCCCCTCTCCTCCTCCTCCTTTTTCTTAGCTTTTATCGCTGAGCATGACATCATATGGTATGGAATACCCCTTTGGTCAGTTTGGGTCAGCTGTCCTGGCTATGTCCCCTCCCAAGATCTTGCCCACCCCCAGCCTACTGGCCTTTGGGGGTGAGGAGGGGGTAATGTTGGAGAGACAGCCTTGATGCTGTGTGAAGCGCTGCTCAGCAGTAGCCAAAACACTGGTGTGTTATCAACACCTTTCTAGCTACAAACACAAAGCACAGCACTATGAGGGCTGCTATGGGGAAAGTTAACTCCATCCCAGCCAGACCCAGTACAGAGTCACAGTTTGGTAGCCATTGATCTGTATACAATACAAATAATCATCCTTGCCACAAAGATCTTACAATCTAAACAAAGGATAAGAAGTAAACAAGGGCTAGAGATAAAAGCAAGATGATAATATAAGATATAATGAACTGCGTTCCCAGCACTCCAGAATAATGACAGTATTCATTCCCTTTGGATTGATTTGTATCATGCATAGATGTTTCTTTTCTGATGTTTATAACAGATTGCAGATGTCAACCACTCCATGAAAAAAATCTCAAATTTTCCTACTTCATGCCCTGATTAATAAAATTGACCAAAACTAGTTTAAAAACGTAATTTGCCTGGAACGATGTTTAAGGCTATGTATATAAAACAGATCATTAAGGGTGAGAAAGCAAATCTAAGGAAGCTGTAACATTTTGGATCCCCCTGTTTATCTTATGTCAGCACCCAGTGCCAGCCAATCTCTTACTAGGAAGTTGCAAAGATGATGCGCTAAATCATGAGAAGGATGTGATATCTGCTTGCTGTCATATGCTATTAGGTACTGGATCCAAATATTATGCAGTAAAAGTCATTTTATCTCACTGAAAACTCAGAGAAACTGAGCATTTCTGTATAGATGTAAATAGAAACTTAGAATAGAAACTATTTGAGGCAGAATGCCACTTGATGAGATTGCAATTGAAAAAAATGGCTTTTTGGTTTATTCAGATATTATTCAAAGATTATGAAACAAAGAAAGCAAGTGAAGTGCTTCCATTAAGATAAATGGGTATTTAAAGGAGACACAATCTAAAGTACAAAATAGAATCAGATACCTGGCTCTTACTGACCTTCTGACCAAATGTACTGATACATACAGCACCACTGAGAAACAAACAAAATAATATTTCCATTTATACTATGCAGATAAGACAAATAATTATTTTTCTCAGTACAGTGGCAAATGATAGCATCTGAAATACTATGCCCATAAATACTGAGCTTGTAAAGTTAAACTGCTATAAGTTCTGCTATGAATTCTTTTTTTGCTACAAAAATTCAGTGCAGATGTACCTGTGAGACTTAAAAATTAATTTGTATTTTCTTGTTAGACATTATTCCATCAAAGCCTAAAATACCTTTTCACTCTGACAATGCCACTATACATATCAAAGAGGGTTTTGAACAAACAATTCAGTACTGTAGAGGTACCTAGCTAATCATTTTACAAAAAACCTGAGGATAAAAGAAAGTAGATGGCACAGAAAACCTGCAAACTGTTTATATGCTGTTATAGTACTCACTTTCCAACCAGGAGAGAACAATTGTCTATCCTGCTCTGTATCTTCTGGCAGTATATCATTCCCTGTTTGACCCATTGTGCCTTTGCTGTGCTGAAAAAAGAAAAGAAAGTTTAATTATTACTTAAAAGATGTGAAAATTATAGTGAAACAGAATTAAAAGACAAAAAATGAACAGGAAAAATACAAATGCCCAAAATTAGGCAGATAGTGAATGGGTCAATCCCTTATTCCCAAGACAGTGTCCTATAAGTTAAAAATATGCCTTTTCTATTATGCATCACAGTACTTCGCCCACCAGAGTTTAAAACCTTCCCAAAGAGGACAGGATTTCTCACTTCCCTTGTGAGATGAGTCTCAGGCCAAGGGGTTTCAGCAGCAAGTTCATCCTAAAATGCTAAGTTTTCCTTCCTTGGCTTCATTCTTTTTTCCCTGGTTTCCCTTTTCCTGCCATAAACAAATCCCCTGCTCGTTTGCTGCCTACTCACTCTCGTAGACAACCATTTTTCTCTCCTTCAGTTATATTTTACCAAGATTCACTGTCGCCTTTTAAGTTTGCTTTGTGGGTTTCATAACACCCTTCTGCTGTTGATACACTCTACCCTGAATGTCTTTCCCACCCCAAGAAGGTTGAAGGCAAGCTGAGAAGAATCCCCCAGGGGTTTCTTGCTCTGGGTGATGGCCTACAGGTTGCTGACATCCCAGTTAAAACTTGGGCCCATCCAACCCACCATGGCTCCAGCCGTGGGCCCTGCCATGCACCGCCCACAAACCACTGCACTCCCACAGGGAGAATGGTGAGATGGACTTCATTAGGAAAGGAGGAAAACCACCGCTCTAAGAAACACTCCTTGGCCAGAGCCCTGCCACCCCAGGGCCTGTGAGGATGGCAGGCTCAGCTGCCCCAGAGACATCTCAGAGGATGTCCTCAGCCACAGGCCTCGAATTTCTGCCACCCTCACAGTGGCCTCACAGAGCCCTGTGCCACTGGGGAGTGGGGCCCTAAGGGTTGCATTTTTAGAGATGCATGTATGTAAATCCTCTTTATTATGACATGGGCCTAATTATAACACAGCCCCGTTCTAACTAGCTTAACTAATGCCCTGGTATCACAAATTTCAGTAACACACAGGATGACATACATGTCGCTCTACCATGAATAATTTTCTTTGAAATTTTCAAAACCTGCAATACGCAACTATTGCTCCGAGTCTTTTTATACTACTTTACAGTTCTTCCATAGGCTACATCTATCAAATGAGAATGGCAAAGACCTCTGTTAAATGTATAATAATATTTGGTTTTAAGGGTTATAATGTTCTAAATGATTTGTAGAAACCAGAAGTTCTTCATAAAAAGAATATTGTAAGAGACAGCTTACAATGTGCTTGCAGCATATATTTCAAGCTCCCAAGGAAATGGGCAGATGATCCCTAGCTCATCTTGATATGGTAATTTAAGTAACCTACACTCACTATATAGTTATTTGTCACTTCGCTGGAGTTTTCCCACATTTTAGCAAAAGAAACCAGGTGCCTCTCTTGGAGCAACTAAGTGCATAACACAACATATTAACATAAATTCATCCTCATCAACTGAGGTTCAGGCACTTGTTTCTCAAATCTGCTGCAGGAGTGGTAACCTCAGAGGGGACGAGTACACAGGAACTTCCCAAAGTAATTTCAGCAAGATTTGCCACAGGTTTTTCTGTTTGGTTGAATCTCAGTTCATAGCTTGAATAGTAAAGGCAGAAATTTGGGAAATATATATCTCAAGGAGAAGCAATGTGTGATTTCTCTTTTTAACAAAGTTTCCAAACAGCAGTTTTAAAATTATTACTATTTACACCTGAGTATTGGATTTTTTTGTATTCATTAAAAATTCACTAGAAAAAAAACTTTGATTATACAGTTCAACCAGCTCTAATTTACAAACATGAGGACGGTACTCTGCAAATCTCTTATGAAAATGGAGGATGACAGTTTCCAGGAGGGACTGAAGCACATAACACCTATGTGCTTCATAAGATCCCACAACATTAAGTCCATTAGTACCTTGCCTTTTCTCCTCATTTGATTACTTGTTTGCATTTAAGCTTCTTCTGTTAAACAAGCACAAGAAAGGAAAGAATATAATTAACAGCAATCTAATGTAAACACAGTTTTGCCATACTTCATACAACAGGTCTATGCAAATGATTCACCATGAACAAATGGAAGACTAAAACAGATGTCTGAAGAAGTAAGTGGCTGGGTGGAAATCCTCTGTGTGAAATGAATTCTACTACTCAGGTTATTTGAAATTTTTGGAGGCTGACTCATTGTTTCATTAGATAATAAGGGGAATTTATTCCTGCTATCTAGACCTGGTTTCAGTAAGATACAGAAGGAAATTATTACTATGCAATACAATCATCATGCAATCAGTAAAAACCCAAAATAAGTAAGGTGTAGGGAATGAGAGTATTTCTGCTGTGAATGGAGACGATACAGTCTCATTAGATTCTTTGCCCCATTGGACTGCATCATTCCAACAAGGAACTTCTGTTATCCTGGAGATTAAAGCTAACAATCAGAAACAAATCTGCAGTAATTTGGAGTCAGACGCAACAGTAATGAAGTACATTAGCACACTACTAGCAGGAAGAGGAATGCTTAAAAAAAACCCCAAACAAACAAAAAACCCAATGCTTTAACAGTAAAAAGAATTGCCCTTGGACACAGCTGGTCAGCAAGCTATGCTCTGCTTATCTGTTACTTTTTGCATCAGGAGATCTAAAGCGATTTGATATTCTGCATTTCTACAGCCAACAGTCATCCTTCAAGAACAGATAAAAAGCACAGGATTAAATACACAGAAGGACAAAAGGCACAACTTAAAAATTGTTATCATCAGTATAAGCAAAAGTACTTCAGTATACGCAAAAGTACTTCAGTATACAATAGGAAATTTAGAACATGGGTATCAGGAGAGAAGTGATTCTTGTTTTGAAATGGATGGACTAGAAACTTGCTGTCACTCTGTGGCAATAAGCATCTGTTCCCATGAACTACTATTTAAAGTCAAGCCTATGAAAAGAAGCAGTGGTTAGGACACTGCAGCTGGACATGGTCTAGGACTCTTGGATTCCAGTTTAAGGGCTTGGTGAGCACTATTACTAGTTTGTGTCTATTACTGCAGTATCATAAAGAACGTATCTACCAAGTGGCCATGCAGACAGGGCAAGTGCAATAGTGGTATAGTTAGCACATTTTTCCACTAGTGAAGTTGCTGATTTAAATAAATGGGGAGAATAATAATCACAATAAGAAACAAACAAATAGAAACAACCTATGGCAGATGGGATTTAACTCCAAAAAATTGTACATTTCTTCAACATTAAATTTTACAGTCCCATTACTTCCATCTTATTTTTGAGTTCAAATTCATTCTGTCCCATCATCTGTTGTTAGAATGACTTGCGTATTGAACTTTCCAACATTTTCCTAAATAAGCCTTTCTTCTTCCTGAGCCAGAGAGAGCTATAAAGGGGTGGATCAGGTACAGTGACTCACTGCAATTGACCCTGTGCAAGTAGTTTGGTGTGGGGGCTTCTTTTGGCTTTTTGTTGTCGGATTTTTTTTAAAGTTTTATAAGAATTCCAACAGAAAGATCTCTGTCGCATTTCCAGGCTCTTGACAACATTTGGTGGTCTCTCTCAGTCTCCCCAGTATCACAAATACATCTCTAGCATATTTCTAAAATGTATTACTTTCCCTCAACATTCTGAATCTTCACATAACAGGAAAGTGGAATTTAAACATGAACAGACCCAAAATATGGCATAAACATAATAGACTAAGGCATATTAGTATCATTAGATAGCACTGATGTGGAATGGCCAGGATATTTCATTGATTCATAGAATGACTTGGGTTGGAAGGGGCCTTTAAAGATCATCTAGTCCGACACGGGGGTTGTGAGCAGGGATACCTTCCACTAGATCAGGTTGCTAAAAGCCCCATCCAACCTGACCTTGAACACTTCCAATGATGGGGCATCCACAACTTCTCCGGGCAACCTGTTTATGTGTCTCACCACCCTCATTGTAAAAAATTTCTTCCTTATGTCCAATCTAAATCTACCCTCTTTCAGTTTAAAACCATTACCCCTTGTCCTATCACTATAGGCCCTGGTAAAAAGTCTTGTCCCCATCTTTCTTATAAGCCCCCTTTAAGTATTGAAAGGCTGCAATAAGGTCTCCCTGGAGCCTTCTCTTCTCCAGGCTGAACAACCCCAACTCTCTCAGCCTTTCCTCATAGGAGAGGTGTTCCAGCCCTCTGATCATTTTTGTGGCCCTCCTCTGGACCTGCTCCAACAGGTCTGTGTCTTTCTTGTCCTGGGGACCCCCAAACTGTACGGAGTACTCCAGGTGGGGTCTCACGAGAGCAGAGTAGGGGGGGAGAATCACCTCCCTCAACCTGCTGGCCATGCTTCTTTTGATACAGCCCAGGATACGATTGGCTTTCTGGGCTGCAAGCGCACATTGCCAGCTCATGTCCAGCTATTCATCCACCCTTACCCCCAAGTCCTTCTCTGCAGGGCTGCTCTCAATCCCTTCATCCCCCAGTCTGTATTGATACTGGGGATTGCCCTGACCCAGGTGCAGGCCCTTGCACTTGGCCTTGTTGAACTTCATGAGGTTCACATGGGCCCACTCCTCAAGCCTGTCCAGGTCCCTCTGGATGGCATCCCTTCCCTCCAGCGAATCAACTGCACCACTCAGCTTGGTGTCATCTCCAAACTTGCTGAGGGTGCACTCAATCCCACTGTCTATGTCATTGATGAAGATATTAAATAGTATTGGTCCCAGTACGGACCTTTGAGGGACACCACTCGTTACTGGATTCCACTTGGACATTGAGCCATTGACTGTAACTCTTTGGACGCAGCCATCCAGCCAATTCCTTACCCATCTAAGAGTCCATCCGTCAAACCCATATCTCTCCCATTTAGCAGCAAGAATGTTAGGGGGATCGTATCAAAGGCCTTACAGCAGTCCAGGTAGATGACATCCGTAGCTCTTCCCTTGTCCACTGATGCAGTCCCTCCATCGTAGAAGGCCACCAGATTAGTCAGGCACGATTTGCCCTTGGTGAAGCCATGTTGGCTGTCTCTAATCACCTCCCTGTCTTCCGTATGCTTCGACATGTCTCCCAGGAGGATCTGTTCCATGATATTACCGTGCACGGAGGTGAAGCTGACTGGTTGCTAGTTCCCAGGTTCCTCCTTTTTACCCTTTTTAAAAATGGGTGTGATGTTTCCCTTTTTTCCAGTCACTGGGGACTTCACCTGACTGCCATGACTTTTCAAATACGATGGAGAGTGGCTTGGCAACTACATCAGCCAATTCCCTCAGGACCCTAGGATGCATCTTGTCAGGTCCCATGGACTTGTGTATGTTCAGGTTCCTCAGGTGGTCTCAAACCCAATCTCCTATGATGGGAGGGACTTCGCTCCCCCTTAGGGGGAGCCTTGAGTTTCAGGGGCTTGAGAGATGGGGGAAGAGAGATTAGCATTGAAAACTGAAGCAAAAAAAAAGATGTTGATTCTCCCACTCAAATTGCCTATCTGATTAAAAAAAACCCACACCTTTTATGTAAACAGTTACTTCAACTGAAATAATTTTCAGCATCAAAATGTACCAAAATTATTTTTTTGGCATATAGAAGTTTTTAAAATAAACATCTGCCTATTAGAATTTTTACCCTGAGAACAGTGTGTGGAAAAGTGTAACAGAAGTCTATGTATTAACAGCCCACCCTTCCAGTATGTGTAAATGCCTTCCTGCACTTGGTAGTTAATACTTTTTTTTTTTGTAATATATTCTTATACTATTCCAATAGTGTTAATATTTGGAAGTATTAAATATTTCTCAGAAATATTAAACTCAGTAACAGTAATGTATCTACTGGCCTAATGCTATGCCACAGTGCTTGTTTTTTCTTGTAAACAATCGTTTCAATAGAGGAATATTTCACATTTACCAACAGGCAACATTTATTATTGTAACTGAGAACTCTACATACAGTATTACACAAAGTTATAATGGACCAATAAACAAACCCATGTTCCTGTATAACTGTTATTAGCACTTTTACAAATGTTTAATATATTGTGCATTAGGTGTTTTAATAAATTGACAAATGAGGGCATTATTTCAATGAGTGCAAGCTTGTACTGAAGGCATACACACAAAACACATGAAAGTATGCTAAGTATGCCAAAAGCCTAAAAACACCTCAAAACAAAATTAAATTAATAAAGCAACAGCATTCTTAACCACCAGTGTTACATTCCTAATACTATCTTCTAACAAGAAGCAGAGAAGTGCAATCTGAAAAAAAATGCCCTTTATCTTTGAGCTTTAGACATACCACCTCAACTATATCACATTAACTGGATTTTTTTTCAGCAAGACTGAAGGACTTATGGCATTATAAATTTACCTAGCCAGTGTATTACTAGTTCTTCCTGAATTACTATATAAAGTAACCATGTGTAACAGTTGACTATTAAAGGAACAAGTGTTTTTCCATCACAAAGTGATATAGTATGTAATTAAAATTCATGTATGTAATATTAAACTATACCTGTGGAAATTTTGACTTTCTATTCCTGTGCACTAAAAATATATCAAGAATGATTTTATTTTCATTTTTAGTCTTCCCTCTACACCTTTCCCTCAAGCATGGTCTACCTAGCTGCATTCTTATCTCTTCAGCATGTTAGTACTCCAAAGTTGTCATATCCACATCTACGAACAATTCTCTAGACCAGTGTAACCTCTGGATTTTCCAGCTTCAGTATTCAGTTCCCTCCCATCTTAATGCCTTCCTGTCTGACTATAATATCATGGTCCCTGTTGTCTACATTTCATTTCTACTCTTTTGAATAACTGTTCAGATCAGTTGCCTAGACAGACAAGTTATCTTTTCTTCTGCACAAGTGAATAGTTTAGCTAAACAATGTCACTTTCAGACAGTCAGGGAAACAGGGATATAAAGAGGATGGAATGACAGTAGCTTTAGGGAAGGCCCATAGAGAGGTTTCCGCTTCTGCCTGAGCACCAGTGGAGGAAGTGCTGAAGACTTATCAGCTTGAAAGGAGGACTGGCTTGCAGAAGAACAACTCTAATTACAAGAAAATAAATTAGTTTAATTTCCAAATAAAAAAATGGCCTCCTATAATCATAGGATTTTAATTATTGACTGTATTAAACTTTTTTTAAAAAATAGAAGCCTTTTAAAATTATAAATTGTTTTCCTGTTAGCAAGTTAATCTCATGAGAAGTTAAACAGAAGTTACCAAAAGCTTTGTAAGTGGAAAAACCCTAGTACTGAGTCAACTTGCTAAATAGAGCAAGTTGTAACAAAATTAGTAACAAACATTACTACAAATAGCTAACAAAAGTTACGAGATTCCTTCCTCTAAAAAAAAAAAGTTCATAGCTTTTTGTGCACAGACAGCATATGAGAATATATACACATTCTGTGAACACCGGGAATCAGAATTTGAAGGCAGTTTTACCAGTTTTGTGATTTAAGTCAGTCAAGACAAATAGAAACAACAGAAACACGAGAAGCCTGTATATATTCTGCTTTAATATTTCAGTGCCTGAATATATTTTGTTCTTGAAAACCACTTTAACTACAGCAGAGACTGTGCCTTCAACAAGGCAAGGAACAAGACTGAAGTTGGGTTAGCATATTTTGAACTATTACTACTAGGAGTGATATGGCAGCCTACTGTTAAATTTGCACATGAACTGCTTTCTGGACTTACCTAGATTTATGGGAAAATAAACCACCAGACAAGTCTACACATAAAGACATCAGAAACCTAATAAAACAAATTATTTATCTACATAATCATAGTGAACTTTGAAGCTGAGGAGTGTGTGTCTGTGTATATAAATATTTAAACACACACAAACAGAAAAAAATGGTGGGTGGTTTTTGTTTTTTTTTTTTTTTTTTTTTTTTTTCAACTCAACGCAGAATAGGCAATATATTCTTACAAATGGCTTTTGGATGGGGAAGTGCAAGTGGAGTGGACAAAGAAAATAGCAAAGGAAAAGAACAGTGAGATTTTACTTCCATGGTACATGAAAACACAGAAATGCTACAGCACTTAACATTCTTACCTTCTGGGTCCCAATTAATCACAAATGGCAGTGTAAAAAACATCAGTGCAGGGATTTAACACACAATTTAAGTTTTCAAAATTAATTAACTTTATTTTCCTTAATGGCATCCACACTTTGCACAGCCCAAGAACCTGAAGAAAATGCATTTGCTTTTGAAAGCCACATATTCAACAAGTGTTTTGTGGCTTTCAAAGTCAAAGAAATATTCCTGAAATTTCAAATGTTAAAGCTTTCTCCACAGCCACATGTTCCTTTGATGTTTGGATTATTGAAGACAAATTCACTGGATAGTTTGTCTTCCACATAGTCCATTTCAGTTCCTAGAAGTGTCAGCTGTGCTTTCTTCTCAATAAAGATTCTAATCCCTTAAAGACAACAAAGAAAAAAAAAATATTACATACAGCAAATCTGTTCATCATTCACTCTGAAATGTTGTTCCAACCAGTGATAAAAGCGGAAGCTAAATCCAAAAATCCGTCAATATACAAAAATCCATCAATATACCTCATTTTCCCCTACCCTAAGGTAGGGCTTTTTTTTTCTCCAAAATTCTAGCAACAAAATTCTAGCAACAAAATTCTAGCAACAAAATTCTAGCAACAAAATTCTAGCAACAAAATTCTAGCAACAAAATTCTAGCAACAAAATTCTAGCAACAAAATTCTAGCAACAAAATTCTAGCAACAGTCTAGTGCTGGTATTTGTGTACATGTTCACATTTATTTTCATTCGGATTTAAAACCATGATACCCAGAGTAATCAGTTGTAGAACTTGGGAATGAATCTCAGCTTTCATACTTCCTTTCCCATGCATTATAGTCAGTAACCCATTTACTACTGTTCTTAAAGCCTGTGCATCCAACAAGATGCAATAAATAAATAAATAAATAAATAATAATCCCTAAAAACCAACTGAAACCAACTTTCATGCTTGACAAAAATATCACTGAGAGAAGTTTCTATAAAAATTGGAAAGATGTATGGAACTTTCAGTACTTTAACAATAGACCTATAATGGGACTACTCAATGAAATTATCAGGCAGCAAGCCAAAATACCAAGCTAAGAAAACAGTTTCAAACATAATGCTTAATTCAAATTATAGAATGCATTGTCACAAACCAACATCAAGATCAAAAGCATAAAGACATTAAAAAAAAGTCAATTATAAGGCTAGTTATAGAAGACAGTTGGGAAAACTCTTTGCAAATAAAACCTTTACTTTGCCAATCCTTATTTTAGGTATGTTAGTAAAGTATCCTTCTGTCCATGCCTTGTTCTGTATTCTCTCAGATATTTGCTATCGGCCACCTCCAAAGACAGGAATAAAGGGCTAAGCCATTTATTCTGACCCAGTACAGAGACTTTGTTGTTGTTATCATAGGGAACTCCAACTTAACCCAACATGAGCATGAAATGAAGGTTGTATCAAGGATATTCCTTGTTTCCTCTACAAAGCTGCAGATTTTAATTGACTGATTACTTTTACATCTTCACAACAGAAACTAAGGTGACAACTCCTATAACAGAACACTAGAACCTTTTACAATAACTTGTTACTTTGAAGTCCTAACCTGCCCCTTGGCAAACCTGTAATTAGGCTATTCTCCCCCCCCAGTTTTGCTTTACTGCATCAGAAACTCACCATCTTGAACTACTTCTTCATCAGAGTCTCCTTTTGACTTTGCATATTCTAGTGTGTAAGAAAGTCCATTGCATCCTCTTGTACGAACACCTACTTTCAAACCTACCTAAAATAAAACATTTATTTTTTTAAACCTATTATTGAACACCAAAATAAGAAGTATGCAGAACAACAAAAAGCTGACATTTATTCTCCCTTTCCTCAAGTCCAGTGCTAAAACAGAAGTGAACTAGTTTAATGGATTAAAAGGTAACATTTTTCTCTTATAAAATTGACTACCAAGGTAAAAGCAGACATCAGATGTTTGCTACAGTGGACCAAGCCCTAAAGCATGTTAAAAAAAAATAAATTAAAAAAAAAAAAATCAAAGTAATGAACTGTTGACACTCCTTGGTACTTGATCTCATAAAAGTCAGACTTCAAAGACAGATGTTTTTGCGACTTCAAATGAAAGTTTATTCAGATAGCAATTCAGACACTATTTTAAGATAGTTGACAGTAACATAATTATGAAGTTGTGAGGCCAAGTCAAGGGCAGTTGCTAGATTTTTACATAACTCTTATAATGACCATCAGAAATCTACTACTACAAAGTTCTGAAAACATTACTTTAAGATCCTCATTATCCACATTACCATTCACACTTAAAACTTAATCCTCTCCTTTTTGCAAGTAAGTTTATTCATTTACTGTGTTAATCAATGTTAAAGCACAACATAGTAAATATTTTTGTGGATAATGGATATGGATAATTTGCAATTATCCAACATGACCTTGTAAGTCAAACAGAGCATCTATGCAAGTAAAGAGCTGAGAAAAGGTTGTAGAAGAGGTCGATACAAGTTGTTGAAAATTAACTGGAAAATTATTTGTACACAAGGATTTCCAAAGGTATCTGTACCACTTTCCACACACAAATGCTTCAGTACATAATTTGAAAAGTATAACAGTGGTTCCATAGATTATGATTAAAAACATATCAAAATGTATCGCTTGAAGACAAGTGGAATCTCATACAAACAGCACTCGTTCTTTTCAGACTAAATACCCTCCTCTACAAGAAGGGCTAGAAATAATGGGTTGGAAAACATGAACACCATTTATAACAAGGGGGATGACTGATCAGCTAAGCTGTAGGCTTTGGGCTTCCTTAGGATGGTTTAAAATATTAGAATGAAGAGTCTAGTTACTTGCAGATGTGCAGGAAGCAAAAGAAACAATGGGTTTTATACAAAAGTTGAGGGAAATGATCTTCTTCAACTAGTACTTGCTGTAAAGAAGAAAACCTAATGCTTGCTTTTATAATGGTTAGAAAGCAAGACTGTCATCTTTTCTTCTTGGGAAGAGCACACATTCTCAATCAGCTATTTGTTGAAATACTGATTATTTACAAAAAAGACATTGTCTGGCAAATTTCATAAGAATGATACCTTTTCCAATGGGTATGAATCTAACATTATTATCTATTTCACAACCAGAATGCCTTCAAGAATTTAATAACATCTTAGTATCAACAGCTGAAGACCTCTAGCCCTACCGGAAGTCACCACTATGCCATACTAGAATAGTTGATTAAAATATGGCTTAGAAATATTTTTCAAGCTTAAGGTGGCTTTTTTTTTCCTTCAGTTTTACCTATCTCAAAAGTAACTGTACAGTGAAAGGTCATTACAGTCAATTATTTTCTGCATTTTACTTTATATAGAAATGAAGCTTGATAGATAAACAAACTTATACAGTCCCATCCAAAAAAAAGACACCATCTCCAAGTTTTTCAGTGTTTATTTCAAGCTGCTAGGTTAGCCAGAAATGCTTCATAATAATCATCAGTGCTAATACCTTAGTATAATCTGCAAGATAGCCCTGTTTGCACTTACATGCTCAGGTTTATCTTTAAGAAGCTGTTTTATCTTCTGAACAGCTGATGGGGTCTGAAAGACAAATATATGCATATGCTTGTATGTAGTTTAAAAAAAATAAAAATTCAAGTATGCTACACGCTTTGTAATACATGCAAGTCACACATTGCAAATAAAAAGTTCTTTGTGCAATTGAATTTTGTCTTAATTTACAGTTAAGTTTTGTCTCCTATCTGCAAAGTCCACCTACAGCACCAACCATCTGTCACTGTCAACCAGCCTTTCTTCTACTTGAAACTGATGCCTCAAGAAACATACTGCAAAATTACTACAACTCAATTAAACAGTTCTATTCTAGTCAAAATGTTGTCATATATGCATTACAGAAGAATCAGCCAGGCACAGAAATGTTTATTCCCTTCTCTTCCCATTAACTTATGAGTGGAACTATGACTTCACAGAAGATAAAATCATAGTTAATATAGATCTATCTAGTCGCTACAGAAATGCAAGACTACATACACAAAATATACATAAAAGAGTTTCCCTTATATGCTTACAAGTTTCCAAGATATTAAGTAAGGTGAAATTTCTTATTACTAGCAGATTCAAACACACAAAGCAAACTTCTACTAGATTTACATTAGAATACCTGTTCCAATTAGCACTATTAATGTTCAGTTGCTACAAGATCACTACAATACAGGAATTACCTGCCCAGGCAAATGACTGAACTAGACATAGTCTGCCCCCATCAATGCAGAGGGCTGCACCTCCCTCTGGAGTAAGCCTTCCCAACTGTACGGCCTCTGCAATACTGCCACAACTAGTAAATGCACTTTCTCAATTAACACAGGGATACAGAGTCTCCTTGGGAACAACCTACTCGCCAGTTTCTGTACTGAATTTCCATTCTTCAGAATAAATATACCTCTTAGAGTGACTGTGCAAAACACCACCCCACGTGAAAGTGACCGCACCGCTCTTTTCCCCTTTTTCCCGCTGCCTGCCGGCCGTTATCAAGCCAGAGACTGCCCACCGCTAGCACACCACACCGCAGTTCGGATTTCTCCAAACCCCGACAGTCCCGCTTTCTCTAAGCATCGTCTCTACACAGGCGCAGATAAGGAAACACCAGTCTTCTCACCGGAAGCACAAACACCCCCGGCAAGCTCACAAGCGGGAATAGGTCCTTTCTACCTCCTTGTAGACCCTTCCTAGCGACCAAATCCTAACGTCAGCACGCAGCTGACAACCTCGGAGGGTTAACAGCGCTCGCCCTCAGGCCTACGGCCCTGCGCAGCGGCAGCACTCAGAAGCGCCGGGCGCAGGTTCGCCTGCTGCTGGACCAGGCACCGCCAGTCACATACACAGACTCGACAGCACAGCCCACGCCGTCCCACTGTCACTAGCAGCCTAGAGGCGTCGGCGTAGTATCTGCCTCGGGGCGGGCGGACAGTCAGACTGAGAGAGACCCTTCAACCCAGCCCTGTCCGTGGCACAGTTCTAACGCCCGCTCTCAGGACAAAGGCACAGGTCAGAGAGGCCCGTAACCGGCATCCCACGGGGCGAGGTGGGGTGAGGCCCACCACGCCTCCAGCACTGACCAGGGTGAGGGCAGCGCGGGTTCCCTGGATCTTCCTCTTACTCACGGCCCGCACCGTAGCCCTCACGACAGACGAAGCCATGACCATCTCCGCCCCTTCCTCTCCCATCTGCCATAGGCACAGCCGACATGACGCCACAACGCATAGCGTGCTCCCTGCGCCCAACCCCTATTGGACAGCAGCCCATGATTGGCAACTAGCAACGGCCCTGCCTCCTTCCCCGGCACGCCCCCGGCCATTACCGAGGGGGAGCTGTGCCGTCAACTGTTATAACCCCGCTGCCAAGCGGCGAGTACGTGCCTTTTTATTTTAAACTCTTAGACGTTGTGCACCCAGGAAAGGAAGGGCGTTGCACGCAGGAGGGCTGTTCGCAGAGATAAGTAGGCAGGTGGTGCTGAGACTTCGCCAGGGGAGCAGGAAGCCCTTCCCTTCAGGCCTCCACTGGCAGTCCCGAGGGGAAGGCAGGGAGAGGGAAAAAAAAATAAATCTCCCCTTTGATTTTTTTCAGGAACGGCATCAGATACTAGTTTCTAACCTTATTCCACCCCCACCCCCCAGACTCCCACTAAAATCGAATTAGTATGTAGTCCACCTCTCCATGTCTACAAAAAGCCATAAAGATTTATTGACGATAACATAGAGAAACATTTTAAAGCAGCTTGGCATAAGGCTATTCAATGTTAAACGTTGGCATCTTAGGCAAAATCTAAGCATAGAATAGTTTCGCTTTGGACAAATTATTTAAAGTATGCAAAACCAGGAAACGGTCACCTGTAGGACAGGGTAAAGTTGATATATCATAGCTGGATAATGAATGCGTACAGTATATGCATACAAGCAAATATTTTTTCCTCTGTATGTCCTCTTCCCCTTGAAACTTCCTCTTTTTTTGCTCCCCTTTCCTTCTGGATTTATGTCCAACGGTGGTTTGGTGACTGCGCTGTGGTCGCAGACTTCGGGCACTCTTCACCACTTACATGGGCCTAAGATGCATGCCTGATTCACACTCATGTTATTTCTTCCAGCCCCAGAAGATGCTGAAAGAACTGTATTCTGCCACTCCCAAACTGCTTGTGGCAGCCCTGTGGAGGTACGTTCAGGTAACTTTTGATACTCGGGAGAAACCTTGAGAGCCTTGGCACAGGAAGAGTAATCACATTGCTTTAATTTGAATGATGGCTACACCAGAAGGAAAAAAAAATGCCTATTTTCCATTTCCTTTGACAGCATCCTTAAACATGCTAGACAATACTTTAAACCTATATTTACCTTTAATTTACAAAGTTCAAACACAAGCAACACTTCTGCATCTTATTACTGGATCTAGTTTGGGTAATGGACTCATTGCATGCTTAGACAGTTTTAAATAGCTTAAGAGTAAACGTGCAGATTTTTTTCATTTTTTTTTACATACATAATTATGCCACTCCTCTTTAACACTATGACTGAGGCATAGTACTTCTACCTCAAATATAAAAATCAAGATAGCAAATGTTAAAAAAACCCTGCATTTTCTTTAGCTACACAAAATATATGCAACTTGTGCACACGTTCTCATCTAAAACACACCTACTTGGGGGGGGTTAAACCTTCTGTCAACCTGAAGATGGTGTCAGTAATATGTATACTTATAAACTTGAAACTTCTGTATGAATGCAACTAATACATCATTCACAGTTTACTATGCAGATATGAAGTGCTTTACCTTCTTGTATTTCCTTAGTATGCTTCCAATGATCACTCTTCAGTCACCTTTCTGTTGAATATGTCTTGGCATAAAAAGACTGAGTATGAGATAGGAAAATAAAATAAAATTTAAAATAAAAACATTTAAATAAAATCTTAATAGATTACAAACCTGTTTTAAATATATCTATAAAACAAATCTCAGAATCACAGAATCACAGAATCACAGAATCATATATGTTGGAAAAGACCTTTAAGATCATCGAGTCCAACCGTAAACCTAACACTACCAAGACCACCACTATACCATGTCCCTAAGCACCTCATCCAAACATCTTTTAAATACCTACAGGGATGGCGACTCAACCACTTCCCTGGGCAGCCTGTTCCAATGCTTGATAACCCTTTCAGTGAAGAAAAATTTCCTAATATCCAGTCTAAACCTCCCCTGGCGCAACTTGAGGCCATTCCCTCTTGTCCTATCACTTGTTACCTGGGAGAAGAGACCGACCCCCACCTCTCTACAACCTCCTTTCAGGTAGTTGTAGAGAGCAATAAGGTCTCTCCCCTGAGCCTCCTTTTCTCCAGGCTAAACAACCCCAGTTCCCTCAGCTGCTCCTCATAAGACTTCTGCTCTAGACCCTTCACCAGCTTCTCTGCCCTTCTCTGGACACGCTCCAGCACCACAATGTCTCTCTTGTAGTGGGGGGCCCAAAAGTGAACACAGTATTCGAGGTGCGGCCTCACCAGTGCCGAGTACAGGGGCACGATCACTTCCCTAGTCCTGCTGGCCACACTATTCCTGATACAAGACAGGATGCCATTGGCTTTCTTGGCCACCTGGGCACACTGCTGGCTCATATTCAGCCAGCTGTCAACCAACACCCCCAGGTCCTTTTCTGCCAGGCAGCTTTCCAGCCACTCTTCCCCAAGCCTGTAGCGTTGCATGGGGTTGCTGTGGCCCAAGTGCAGGACCTTGCGCTTGGCCTTGTTAAACCTCATACAATTGACCTCGGCCCATCCATCCAGCCTGTCCAGGTCCCTCTGTAGAACCTTCTTACCCTCAAGCAGGTCAACACTCCCACACAACTTGGTGTCGTCTGCAAACTTACTGAGGGTGCACTCGATCCCTTCGTCCAGATCATTGATAAAGATATTAAACAGGACTGGCCCCAAGACAGAGCCCTGGGGAACACCGCTTGTGACCGGCCACCAACCGGAGTAAACTCCATTCACCACCACTCTTTGGGCCCGGCCATCCAGCCAGTTCTTTACCCAGCGAAGAGTACACCCGTCCAAGCCATGAGCAGCCAGTTTCTCCAGGAGAATGCTGTGGGAAACCGTGTCAAAGGCTTTACTGAAGTCTAGGTAGACAACATCCACAGCCTTTCCCTCATCCACTAGGCGGGTCACCTTGTCATAGAAGGTGATCAGGTTGGTCAAGCAGGACCTGCCTTTCATAAACCCATGCTGGCTGAGCTTGATCCCTTGGTTATTCTCTACATGCCGTGTGATGGCACTCAGGATGATCTGCTCCATCAGCTTCCCCGGTACCAAGGTCAGGCTGACAGGCCTGTAGGTCCCCAGGTCCTCCTTCCGGCCCTTCTTGAAGATGGGTGTCACATTTGCTAATCTCCAGTCAATTGGGACCTCCCCAGTTAGCCAGGACTGCTGGTAAATGATGGAAAGGGGCTTGGTGAGCACTTCTGCCAGTTCCTTCAGTACCCTTGGGTGGATCTCATCAGGCCCCATAGACTTGTGAGTGTCTAAGTGGTGCAGCAGGTCACTAACCATTTCCCCCTGGATTATGGGGGATCCATTCTGGTCCCCGTCCCCATCTTCCAACTCCAGGGGCTGGGTACCCAGAGAACAATTGGCCCTGCTATTAAAGACTGAGGCAAAGAAGGCATTAAGGACCTCAGCCTTTTCCTCATCCTTGGTCACTGTGTTCCCTCCCCCGTCTACTAGGGCCTGGAGATTCTCCTTAGCTCTCCTATTGCTGCTAATGTATTTGAAGAAGTGTTTTTTGTTGTCTTTTACAGCAGCAGCCAGACTGAGCTCTAGCTCAGCTTTGGCCCTTCTAATTTTCTCCCTGCACAGCCTTGCTACACCTTTGTAGTCCTCCTGAGTTGCCTGCCCCTTCTTCCAGAGGTCGTAGACTCTCCTCTTTTTCCTGAGTTCGAGCCAGAGCTCTCTATTCAGCCAGGCCGGTCTTCTTCCCCGCTGGCTCGTCTTTCGGCACCTGGGGACAGTCTGCTCTTGTCAGCTCCTAAGAAGCTCTTAGGACTTCCTCCTTAAAGAATGTCCAGCCTTCCTGGACTCCTTTGCCCTTTAGGGCTGCCTCCCAGGGGACTCTGTCGACCAGTCTCCTAAACAGGCCACAGTCCGCCCTCCGGAAGTCTAAGGTGGCAGTTTTGCTGACCTCCCTCGCTGCTTCTCCAAGAATCAAAACTCTATCATTTCGTGATCACTCTGCCCAAGACAGCCTCCAACCATCACATGGCTCACAAGTCCATCTCTGTTCATGAACAAGAGGTCCAGCGGGGCACCTTCCCTCGTTGGCTCACTCACCAGCTGTGTCAGGAAGTTATCTGCCACACACTCCAGGAACCTCCTACACTGTTTCCTCTCTGCTGTATTGTATTTCCAGCAGACATCCGGCAGGTTGAAGTCCCCCACAAGAACAAGGGCTAGCGATCGTGAGGCTTCTCCCAGCTGCTTATAGAATAGTTCATCTGTCTCCTCATCCTGGTTGGGTGGTCTGTAACAGACTCCCACCACAAGATCTGCCTTGTTGGCCTTCCCCCTGATTCTCACCCATAGACACTCCACCCTATCATCACCATCATCGAGCTCTAAACTATCCAGACACTCCCTAATGTATAGGGCTACCCCACCACCTCTCCTGCCTCGCCTATCCCTCCTGAAAAGTTTATAGCCATCCACCGCTGCACTCCAGTTGTGCAAGTCATCCCACCATGTTTCCGTGATGGCAACCATATCATAGTTTTCCTGGTGTACAATGGCTTCCAACTCCTCCTGCTTGTTGCCCATGCTGCGTGCATTGGTGTAGAGGCACTTCAGCTGGGCTGTCATCCGTGTTTCCTTCATAGAAGAACACTCCTTGTGTGCTTTGAGGTGTTTCACTGGCATTTCCCTCTTGGCTCCTATTGCCTCAGTATCCCCTAGCTCAACTCTGTTCGACTTCGGCTGTGCCCCAGCGTACCCCGCACATCTCAGAGACACCACAACAAATCTCACCACAACAGTTAAATTGGGAGAGTTGGATTTGTGGTCTTAAGATATGAACATGGTAACTTTTTAAAAGGAAGATGAATTAAGATAATCTAGTAGTTATCTAGCTATCTAACTAAGATTAAATAGCTAGATTAGGTAAATTAAGCTATATAGTTGACCTTGCTTGGTTTCATCTTAAATAGCAGTAGCTATTGCCGAAGCATAGTCAAAATACACCTCAAAGCTTATTTTTTATAACATAATAACAAATTAAAAGCAGAGAGAAATTTTTTAACTGTTAAATCTTCACAGTTATACAAAAACATTCTTTCACGTTACTGCAAATGAGAATGCAGGTAGGTTCATCTCTTTGTCCTCCTTAGTCTCCAGATTAAAAACCAGGGAGCATAATCAAGGAGAAAGGGTAGGAGAAATAGCTGTTGCACTGAAAACTTCATATTCCAGAATCTCACGACCTCAGTTTCTTCTTTTCCATGTCTGCTAGTGAAAGACTGGCAAGCTTGAAGCTAGAAAGACAGTTAACTGTGCTGCATTTATGAAACAGAACTTCTTCTTTCTCCTTTTTTCAGCACTGATAACTACTGATAGCACAAGATATATCAACTTCAGAAACAGGGACACCAAGAACACAGGGAATTGCTGCGAAACAAGACAATAGTGCTTTTTTTTTTTTTTATAAGCAGCACAAGTGAATAGTAATATCAACTCACTTACTGACTAGCCTTCTGTAACATTAGAGGGACGGAGTATAGGGGTGGTACAGAAGAGATCTTTCCGCAGTTTTCCAAAGGCTGAAGGGCTGCTAAGGAGAAGCACAATCATTCCAGAAAGACCCTTCCAAAGATTACTGCATCACAGTAAAATGAGTGAACATGCAGAGGCTTCTACAGCTAAGCCATCTGACATCCCTAAACATATCACTTCCCAGGAGGTAACAAACAGGATGAAGTAGCGAGTTAGAAACTTCCAATGAAAAAAAACCATACTGATGCTACAGAATTATGAGCATCTCAATTTTAATATGAATTCTCTCCCTTCCCTAAACATAAATGGCTAAAGACATGCTAGGTACTTAGTGGGTGCTAAATCTCTGCTCTATCCCCAGGAGTGTTTATTACTGAAATTTGTCAGAAGGCAATGTTAGGAGCAATCTGACTTTATACATTCTGTTCAACAGAAGGCATTTGCTTTTTGATCTTCTAAATTATTGATTAGCAATTATTATATTTATTAGTATTACTTTAGTTGTAAACTATTAATTTAGTTAACTATTAGTTTTGATACTGTTCTTTTTCTAGAAACTTTTTTTAATGCAGTGGCTTTTTCAGATTTTTTTTTTTGGTGGAAGGTTATTCCTTTGATAATATACTTGCATAAAGTGAGCACGATCTTGGATATCAAGAATGTTATTAAGAATTAACTCACTTTAATTTTCAATCCCTTTCTTAAGATTTTACAACAAACTAAGTTTTAATAAGCAATCCATCAGATATGTACACCTCATCAACTGTGTTTATTCTGTGTCATGGATCATTCTGTTAGTTATCACTATGTTCTTTAACTACTGTTTAGGCAAACATGCATTTATTGTTTAGTTGTTTAATACTTGCAATATATAACCCAAGTTTGGGGGGGTTATTTTAGGACTGAGATTAGTAACAATATAGAATTTATAGTTGGATAAGCAAGCAGCAGCTTCACAGTGAGAAGACTGGGGATCTGCAGAATGAGCTTCCATTCAGATGTGAGTTTAGTGATTTCACAGTTGAAAACTTAACAGTTAAACTACAAAATACCACAAACAGAAGAGGATGAGTATGTGTAAAGTATTTTTTGTTTGGTTTTGTTTTTTTGAAATAAATATCTTCTATCTTTAAAGTGAGATGATGATGCTGTCCCTTGGAGGTTTATATATTTCATTCCCATCAGCAAAAATTGAAGATAATTCTGAACATAATTCTACCATGTCAGCCTCTGTATTTTGTTGAGAAATGAATAAAAGTACAATATGCTTATTTTTGAGGGGAAAAACTGACTTAGTTTTTTATGAAAAATATGCTATAGAAAAAGTTTAAATTATTTTTTGTTTGTTGCTGGCTAAGATTTTTCTTGAAAATATGGTGAGGAAAAAATACAAAAGAAATCTTTTGGAAAACTCACACATCTAGAAATGTATAGATGGATGGTTACAGATGCACGAAACCCCAAATAGGAGTTAGGAGCCCAGGTCTCTAAGGCCACTTTGGAAATTCCAGGTTTCATTTTTATTAAAAATAGTTGAGGAAAGAAAAATAATTAAACATGACACATTTCAAAGAACAGAGATAATTCTAATAAGTTATCATTAATTCTAAATTTAAATCAGTAATACTGAAAACTAAGTACAGTGTAAGAAGAAACACAGAAACTTAGGCCTGAATTTTGATTTATTTTATTTTATTTCAAAGTCATAAATAAGAGTGATTTCAGTTTTACTATGTAATTAATTCTTTCCTAAACAAGATAAGATAGTATCCTGCTATCTGGCTCTGGAAGGACTTCAAGTAAAACTCAAATTGATTATACTAATTAAATCTGTGGCTGTTAGAAGGATCCTCTTCACATTTTATGAAAAAGGAAATTGGTTTTCCCCAACTGCCCAATATAATTTTTCTAATCCTTAACGAAGTTTTGTCTGTATCTCCAAGGCCATGAAAAAGATTCGTAGCAGCATCAAAACAGGACTGACCTGTTAATCTTCTCTTTCCTGTACACAAGCTCAGCAGCTAATGAACTCTCATAAAATCACAGAAGGGGAAAAACAAAACAAACGCCCTCAGTGACACTGCTTGCCCACAGAGATTTTTTACAGAGATTTACTAATGTCCATGTTTTCAGTTCTCTACAGAAAAAAAGTTTGCAAATACAACTGTAGCAGTCTACAAACATTTGAAATGCTTTTATACAAGAATTCAGTACACAGTCAACATTAATAAATACTATTTCCTCCTTCAAAATTCCATTTTTGAAGAAAAGGTATTTGGCTTACACACAATTATAGTGCATTTTAAAAGGGTCAGGTTGAGTGATAAAACCTTGAAAATTGTCCATTTTTTAGTACCTACCCGTATCTATATGTATTTGATTTACGTAGCAAGGTTTTGGTAGCAGGGGGGGCTGCAGGGCTGGCTTCTGTGAGAAGACACCAGAAGCTGCCCCCATGTTGGACAGAACCAGTTCGAGACGGCTCCAAGATGGACCCGCCGCTGGCCAAAGCTGAGACAATCAGCAACGGTGGTAGCGCCTCTGTGATAACATATTTAAGAAGGGGAAAAAACTGCTGCACAACAGCAGCTGGGAGAGAGAAGTAAGAAACAACTCTGCAGACACCAAGGTCAGTGAAGAAGGAGGGGGAGGAGATGCTCCAGGTGCTGGAGCAGAGATTCCTCTGCAGCCCATGAAGATGACCATGGTGACGCAGGTTGTCCCCCTGCAGCCCGTGGAGGACCCCAAACCAGAGCAGGTGGATGTGCCCTGAAGGGAACTGCAGCCCGTGGGAAGGATCCATGTTGGAGAAGTTCATGAAGGACTGTCTCCCATGCGTGGGACCCCACGGTGGAGCAGGGCAATGGTGTGAGGAGGAAGGAGCGGCAGAGACAACGTGTGATGAACTGACCACAACCTCCATTCCCCATCCCCCTGTGCCACTCAGGGGGAGAAGGTAGAAGAGTTGGGAGTGAAGTTGAGCCTAGGAAGAAGGGAGGGGTGGGGGGAAGGTGTTTTTAGATTTGTTCTTGTTTCTCATTACCTTACTCTGTTTGATTGAAAACAAATTAATTTCCCCAAGTCGAGTCTGTTTTGCCCATGAAAGTAATGGCTGAGTGATCTCCCTGTCCTTATCTCGACCCACGAGCTTTTAGTTGTATTTTCTCCCCCCCATCCTGTTGAGGAGGGGGAGTGATAGAGCGGCTTGGTGGGCACCTGCTGGCTAGCCAAGGTCAACCCACCACATTTACCTAGTAAATACAAAACATCATGGGTTTTATTGAAATGCTCAACCTGTTTAAGAGCATATTAAAATTCATTGTTTCTTCAACTAGTGATGTAAAATAAAATAACCGTTTTGAAACAAAATTCGTGGAGACTACCCTTTAAAATCCAAATCTCCCAACAGGTGAATTGGAGTTTCAGAGTGTTCCCGAAATAAAACTCAATCACAACGGAGTTACTATTAAGCAGGCATCCTTTATTACAGCACTGGGCAGCACTGGGGATCGCTCCACCATAAGTGCTCTGACAAACAAGCAAGATCGCAGAGGTTATATGTTGCAAAATCATACATATTCATAAGATTAATTTATATAAACATGAGATTTCTTGGAACTCATTAATATATGTAAACGTCCCTGACGCATGCGCACTTAAGTCCTTAGGTGGTCGTTAGGGATCCTCTGGTGGTCGTTGGAGGAAGTCAGTAGTCTTCATCACTCTGACCGCTGACTGAACTTTGTCTTTACGCATGCTCAGTCCATTTTGTCTTGCTCATACCCTCCTTGCATATCCAAAACCAGGTGGTTCTTGTGTAGTTTCTCCTTATCAGCCCTTTCCAGGGACACAGGGCCTGAAGAATTCCTTTTTATCTATCTACATTGCAACTATCTCAGCTAACCAAGGATTTAACACAGGCAAAGCATTCTTACTCTAATGATTAGGTCAAATAAAGAATGCTCGTTAGCAATTCTACTATCTAAGCTTCCTTACTTAAGGCCAACAATACTGGCAAGCTAGGCCAAATTATCTGCAAAAGGGAAACTAAAAGGAAACATTGAGCAACCAAGATATTTACAACATTTCTTTTTGTCTTTGAGGATTTTAGCTCTTTTCATTCCCCCCTTTTCTTTAAACTTTGTAAATTCTTTTACAAAGGTTCTAAATTAAAAGTTCTAGCATTGTCAAATTCACAGGTATGATTCCCCATGGGATAGGTTGGCCTGCAGATTGAGGAATTGGGAGGCAAGCAGTTACGCCTGTCAAATTTCGCATTTTACCAAATCCTTGAATGAGCTCTAACATTAAATTGTTAGCATACACACTAGTAAACAAGCGCATAGCAGCATCAGTAAAACTAATTTCGGGTCAATCTTACGGACGTTGGTCCCGTAGGCTGAGATTTCCATGGTCCAGTAGGTGCTTTCTTAATTCTCGAATAGTGGATCCACGCAGCGTGCTTCTCAAGCTTAACTGCAGTGTAGGTTGTGAGCAGAACTTGAAAAGGGCCACTCCATTTCTCTTCAAGAGGGTCACCTAAAATATTTTTAACATAAACCCAATCCCCAGGTTTAAACAAGTGCACCGGAGAATCTAAACCCCACACTCTGGTAGATACTACTAATTTATTTACTATTAAATATTGCTGTAAGCTAATTTCCCCTGCTTGGGTGAGATCTTGCCCTCGATATCTGGTTTGAAATGGTCTCCCATATAAAATCTCAAAGGGACTCAATTTCTCTTTAGTCCTTGGTTTAGTTCGAAGTCTCAATAATGCAATTGGGAGGGCCTGATCCCATCTCAAGTTGGTTTCCTGACAAATTTTGCTCAATTGTGTTTTTATCATGTGGTTCATTTTCTCTACCTGTCCACTTGCTTGTGGGCGGTAGGCTGTATGCAATTTCCAATTAATTTCTAAAAATTTACTAGCTTGCTGAACTACCTGTGACACGAAGTGTGGCCCTCTGTCAGGGGAGATCACTTCTGGCACTCCAAACCTCTCTTAAACTTTTGTTACTTCTCGGGCTTTATTTGTTCTGCAAGGGAAAGCTTCAGGCCATCCAGAGTAGGTATCGGTTAACACCAACAGATACCTATACCCCCCTTTTCTAGGGAGCTCCGAAAAGTCTATTTGCCAATTTTGATCTGGAACATTTCCTTTGCCTATGCTTCCAAATTTTACACGATTTTCTACCTTTGGGTTATTTTTCAAACATGTCTCGCACCTATCAACCACACTTTTCACAGTTTGAAACAAATTTCTAGCCACTATCTTCTCTTCAGTTCCCCAGTGAGTTTTATCATGTTCAGTCTTTGTCAGTGCCCACAGTAGTCTAAAGGGGATTATTATCCTGTTATCTTTTAACACTGCCCATCCTGATAGGCCAAGTTCAGCCTCTAAGTCAGTAATTAACTTCTGATCCTTTTCATCATATTCAACTGATTTAGGTAGTGGCAAAGACTTTTCAGGAATTAAACTTAATATCTCACCTTGTTCCGCTGCTTGCCTTGCCTCATAATCAGCCAATTTATTTCCCACTTCCCTGTCAGTGTTACCTTTCTGATGTCCTTTGCAGTGCATAATCGCCACTGCTGACGGAAGTTGCACAGCCTCTAAAAGTCGCAGTATTATATCAGCGTGTTTTATACCTTTCCCTTGAGTGGTTAAGAGTCCTCGCTCCTTCCAAATTGCTCTGTGAGCATGAACTATGCCAAAGGCATATTTTGAATCTGTCAATCACGCGCAATCCTTTGGCAAGCTCCAGCGCTCTCACTAAGGCAACTATTTCGGCTCGTTGTGCAGATGTGCCTTTAGGGAGTGACTTTGCTTCCACCACCTGATCTGTGGTGGTCACAGCATATCCTGCCATTCGAACTCCATTCTTTACAAAACTACTCCCATCGGTATACTAAGTGTGGTCAGCTTCTTCCAGTGGCTCATCCTTCAGGTCAGGCCTGCTTGTATATACAGTCTCAATGGTTTCTATACAATCATGTACAACAGTCTTCATTTCCTGCTTATTACTGTCATTCCCAGAAATGTTCACAGCTCTTTTACTGTGGTCGGTTCTGGGGTCCTGCAGATGGCTTCTTTTCGGTCATTCCCGAGCTGTCTCTGTCCTTTAGAAATTACAAATCCCAAGTAGATTACTTCTTTTTTCAAGATCTGGACTTTCTGCAATGATACTCGATAACCACTTAGTCCAAGAAAATTTAACAAACTCACAGTCCATTCCTTACATTCTTCTTCTTTTTCTGTAGCTATCAGAATATCATCCACATATTGCAAAAGGGTACCATTTCCTGGAGGCCTTTCCCAGACCTCTAATTCTTTAGCCAATTGATTTCCAAAAATTGTGGGGCTATTCTTAAATCCTTGAGGTAACACTGTCCAGGTTAGTTGGGTTTTCCGTCCTGAATCAGGGTTTTCCCACTCAAAGGCAAAAAAGTTGTGGCTTTCAGGGGCCAAGGTGAGGCAAAAGAATGCATCTTTCAGATCTAGAAACTGGTCAATAAAGTGTATGGGTTTGCCACTACCGGGTGCAAATCTTCAACTATCCGATTTATTGCCCGTAGGTCTTGTACCAATCGGTAGGTTTTGCCATCAGGCTTTTTGACAGGCAGAATGGGAGTGTTGTACTCTGAAGAGCATTCAGTCAATAATCCGAATTTTCACTCCTTGTCTATCTTATTGTTTCACCCTAATGGGTCGTGCTCCTTCTTTGAGTTTAACAACAACCAATTCCGCATTTTTAGCTTTTCCAGGTATTCCCGAGGCCCATACTCCTGGGTATACCTGGTCTTTTATTTTCTGCATAATTTCTTCTTCTCTAACTTGGGGTTCAGTGAGAGCCAAACTTAAAATTTCAATGTGGTTTTCTTCTGGTATTTTAAATTCGATTTCCCCATCTTTAAATCTTATTTCAGCATTCAATTGTTCTAGTAAGTCCCTTCCCAAAAGTGGTCTAGGAGCTTCAGGCAAGTAGAGGAATTTATGAATCCCTACACTTTTTCCAATTTTAAATTTCAATGGTCTTAGAAAGAAAGCCCTCTCAACCCGCCCTGTTGCTCCCGCAATGTTAACAGTTTGTTTACTCACGGGCAATAAAGTCTGAGTTAATACTGAAAATGTGGCACCTGTATCTATTAAAAATTCTACAGGTTTTTCTTCTTTCCCTAGCTGAATTTTTACCAAGGGTTCCGCTAGGGAAGATTCCCCTGGTCCCCATCAATTTTCTTCCGTGTTGGCTACCATCACCGATTTGCCCAGTCTCGGGCAATCTTTTTTCCAATGCCCCAGTTGTTTACAGTAAGCACATTGATCTTTCAAGAGGGGTTGATTTCCTCTATTCCCTCTAAGTGGGGCACTTGCACCACTTCTCATAACTCCTCTTCCCTCATTGGTGTTGCTCCGAGGGGGTGACTGACCTTCTACGGTGCACAAAGCAGCTACTGTAGCATTAGCAATTGTTTTACCCATTTGCCAAGCAGTTTCCAATAACCTTTCCAAGTCCCTTGCATCTGCCCCTTGCACTTTCTGTAATTTCCTTCTAATATCATCAACCGACTGTCCTAAAAACAGAAATATTAGTTACTGATTTTGGGACAGCATTTCTTATTCCGTACACAATCCATTCCCTGTACCGCACTAGTAAATCCCTGGTTCCCATCTGGTTAGGGTCCCAGCCAGGATTGGTCCACTGTTCCCGGCAGAGTCCCAGCCAGCACCAGAGCCTGTACCTGAGCTCTAGCTGCTCTCACAACCATCTGTAAACACTGCATCCACATCCTATAACCTTTCATTCTGCGAACCAACTTTCAAACATCTCTGTCCAATGCTACACGCTGAACAACACCTTTTCAATATCTCATTTTGCTTATTTATCTCCTTTTCTATCGCCAAGACCACAGGGTCCTGGGGTGCCAAATTAATTCCAAACTCTTTCTGCTACTCAGGGTGATTCCGCAGAGTGAAAAACCTATCTGCATAAACCACCTCATGTCATTTTCCTTCTTGCTGCAAAAATAACATGAGTTGCAACAAAGTGTTATACTTCAAAGTTCCCTTCAAAAGGCCTTTTTTCTCCATTATCTAACTTATATAAAAGCCACCACTGATTACAATATTTTATCAAGGTTTTACAATTCACACTCCCTCCAGGTGGTTCCCCAGTATCTTTCCAGTGAGCCATAATGCAGCCCAAAGGGCTCTTTTTCAAAATTCCACCTTGCTGGTTCCCCATTCTAAATTTATATAACACAAGGACAAAAACAAAAACTGGAACACAAACACTTACACATAACAACTACTATCCCTAGATAGTAAATGTCAACACAGAGTAATCACAGATTTTCAAATACGCATATGCCAGACATATACGTATATCACATACGTATATGTAAATCAAAATCAGATACAAATGCACAAACAAACGACCGTACTAACCAAATGATCAATAAAAATCATGCAGCATACCAACCAAACAGCCAGTACAAATCGTACATGCAATTTGTATGCCACCCGGCGAGGTTCTCACGAACTGCGACTTATGAGTGGCTTCAAATGACCGGTCCCAAAACTCAAAAAGAATGCCTTTCTTACCAGTGGTCCTTGTCTATCCCCGCATGGATCCACTGAATCGGGGAGTCCCTCCAGAGAAGTCTCCGGGGCCGGCCAAGGGAGTCTCCGACTCAGGGGCTCCTGCAGCCGGACAGAGAGGGTCCCATCTGGGTCGCCAAAGCTGAAACAAAATTCGTGGAGACTACCCTTTAAAATCCAAATCTCCCAACAGGTGAATTGGAGTTTCAGAGTGTTCCCGAAATAAAACTCAATCACAACGGAGTTACTATTAAGCAGGCATCCTTTATTGCAGCACTGGGGATCACTCCACCATAAGTGCTCTGACAAACAAGCAAGATCGCAGAGGTTATATGTTGCAAAATCATACATATTCATAAGATTAATTTATATAAACATGAGATTTCTTGGAACTCATTAATATATGTAAACGTCCCTGACGCATGCGCACTTAAGTCCTTAGGTGGTCGTTAGGGATCCTCTGGTGGTCGTTGGAGGAAGTCAGTAGTCTTCATCACTCTGACCGCTGACTGAACTTTGTCTTTACGCATGCTCAGTCCATTTTGTCTTGCTCATACCCTCCTTGCATATCCAAAACCAGGTGGTTCTTGTGTAGTTTCTCCTTATCAGCCCTTTCCAGGGACACAGGGCCTGAAGAATTCCTTTTTATCTATCTACATTGCAACTATCTCAGCTAACCAAGGATTTAACACAGGCAAAGCATTCTTACTCTAATGATTAGGTCAAATAAAGAATGCTCGTTAGCAATTCTACTATCTAAGCTTCCTTACTTAAGGCCAACAATACTGGCAAGCTAGGCCAAATTATCTGCAAAAGGGAAACTAAAAGGAAACATTGAGCAACCAAGATATTTACAACATTTCTTTTTGTCTTTGGGGATTTTAGCTCTTTTCAGTTTCTCTTTAAACTTAAGTTGAAGATTGTTTGTGCTGCTGTCCTGTGAATCCAGATGCTGTAGCCAAAACAAGCTTTTAAGTGAATGAAGGGCCTGCACTGCAATTTAACAGTGCTTCATATCCCTCATGATTCTTGTTGGGTCCTCTTCTGTAAGGTTTTTCCTTGAGTCATATACTTGGAAAGGCTGCCTAAGATGAGGGGGGAGGGGGAGTGAAGGAAGAGAAAGCATCACACTTCAAAGGTTTCAAAAACCTACATAAAACAATTGAAACAAAAAATCAGGAGAAAATTACTGTCAAGTCCAACTATAATGAAAGCAAACACAGTTCAATTTCATATTATTATCTGCTGTTCAACAACAGGAATATAAAAATTAAGACTAGATTTTTTTAAATGTAACACCTAATGACAAATCACTGTGTTTAAAATGCCCAAACTTAAGTCTTGAAAAAGCCTTGTAGTGAAAACAGAACATATCCTCCCCCCAAACCAAACTGAGAATCTAATTGGAGATACTTAATTGCAGTTTAGCTTTTAGAAGTTTGTGAAAACTCTTTTATTGAACTCCCCCTTCAGGTGCTGTACTGAGTGTATGTGACAAGTTTTGTTGGTGGTGGGGTGCTGCATGGGTGGCCCCTTTGGGAGAAGATCAGGGGCTGCCCTGTGCTGGACACAGGCAGTTCCAGATGACTCTGCAACAGCCCCATCACAGGCCACAGCTGAGCCAATCAGCTAAGTTTGTGGCACCTCTGTGAAAACATTTAAGAGATTGCAGCAAATGCCAGACAGGCAGAGGGGGAGGGAACAAAAAGAGTGAGAAACAACAGAATGAACACTAAGAGGAGAAGGTGCTCCACAGCAGAGCACATATTCCCTGCAGCCTGTGGCTGACCCACGTGGGAGCAGAGGAAAGGTGTGAGAAGAAAGGAACAGCTGAAAGAAACCACTATGGTGGGCAGACCATAACCTCTGCCCACCCCCGCTTTGTGTTGCTCCTTGTCTTGCTGAAGGGACTGAGTGTAACCTGTTGTGCTGGTTTTGGCTGGGATAGAGTTAATTTTCTTCATAGTAGCTAGTATGGGGCTATGTTTTGGGTTTGTGCTGAAAACAGTGCTGATAATACAGGGATGTGTTAGTTACTGCTGAGCAGTGCTTACAGAGTCAAGGCCTTTTCTGCTTCTCACACCACCCTACCAGCGAGTAGGCTGGGGGTGTACAAGAAGTTGGGAGGGGACACAGCTGGGACAGCTGACCCCAACAGACCAAAGGGCTATTCCATACCATATGATGTCATGCTCAGCATATAAAGCTGGGGGAAGAAGAAGGAAAGGGGGGGGATGTTTGGAGTTATGGTGTTTGCCTTCCCAAGTAACCATTACACCCTGCTGGATGGAGCCCTGCTTTCCTGGAGATGGCTGAACACCTGCCTGCTAATGGGCAGTAGTGAATGAATCCCTTGTTTTGCTTTGCTTGCGTGTGCAGCTTTTGCTTTCCCTATTAAACTGTCTTTATCTCAACCCACGTGTTTTCTCACTTTTACTCTTCTGATTCTCCTCCCCATCCCGCTGTGGGGGGAGTGAGCGAGTGGCTGTGTGGTGCTTAGTTGCTGGCTGGGGTTAAACCATGACACCTGTGGTCACGATAAGTGGTAGGAGGAGAGGAGTCTGGAGTGAAAGAGTGAAGTTCAGCATGGGAAATTGGAGAGGAAAGGTGGTGTTTTAATACTTGCCTTTTTGTTTCCCACTACCTGAATCAGTAATTAAATATTTATTTTAATTGGTAATAAATTAAGTTACTTTTCTGCAAGTCAAGTCTGTTTTGCCTGTGACAGTAATTGGTGAGCAATTGTCTTGTCTTTATCTCAACCCATGAGATTTCTCATTCTTATTCATCCTATTTTCTTCCCCTGTTCCACTGGGGGGGGGAATTGAGCAACTGCTTGTGTGCTAGCCAAGGCTAACCCACCACAGCTACCCCAGAAGAGATCTATATATCTTACGATTCTAGATGATGATTACTCTGAGGAAGCCTCACAAGAACGTGCTCCACATGTGAATCCTGAGTAACAAAAAACCCCGTGTAGGTCAAAATATGAAGAAAAGAGAGATGGATAAAAACACCACATTTTTCTGCAAAATAAATCTATCAGGGTTAAATAAAGAACAAATGGCAGACAGAACTGACATGCTTTAAGTTTTGCTTCCAAAACAAAAAAAATTCAACACACTTTTCCAGTAAAAATATGTCTTCACTTCAGCAGCCTGTCCAGCCTGCTTCTGTGATTGACAGATTAGGCAGAGTTCCCTTTTCTCCTCTGAGAGGCATTCAGTGGAGGAAACACAGAATGGCACTTTCACCACCTTCTTCTGTGTGGTAGATGTTTTCTCCCTCATTACAGTAACTCTTCAGTATCCTAAACATCCTTGGGTAACCAAAATACTCCTATTGGTACTTCTCAAGAATATTGTTTTGTCTTTTTCTATGGTTAACCAACTATTTAGGAATATTACCCAGGACCCGCGGCAGTGTGGTTATGGGTGACAAGGCATGCAGGACAATATGGGCAGGTATCTAGAAAGGTTGCCACCTCCGATGGTCTGGGCCTTCACTCCCAAACAAGTGTGGGATACTGATGAAGTGATAGAATGTTTGAAAAAAGGATGCCTTGGTTATTTCAAAGAGGCACAACTTATCACACTGTGCTGGGGCCTGGCCTATGCCTACCGAGCACCTGTTCTGCAGCAGAGCAGTCACAAGAACAAGAGGGTGAAGAGACTGAAATCATAAACAAGTCAAAAGCCACCCTATCCCTGAGTGAGCTGCAAGATACGTGGTGCCTTTGAAACCATTTCCCACAGCATTCCCCTGGAGAAACTGGCTGCTCATGGCTTGGATGGGTAAAAAACTGGCTGGATGGCCGGGCCCAAAGAGTTGTGGTGAATGGAGTTAAATCCAGTTAGCAGCCAGTCACAAGTGGTGTTCCCTAGGGCTCTGTGTTGGGCCCAGTTCTGTTTAATATCTTTATCAATGTTCTGGATGAGGGGATCGAGTACACCCTCAGTAAGTTTGCAGATGACACCACATTGGGAGGGAGTGTTGATCTGCTTGAGGGGAGGAAGGTTCTACAGAGGGATCTGGGCAGGCTGGATCAATGGGCTGAGGTCAATTGTATGAGGTTTAACAACCCTAAGTGCCGGGTCCTGCACCTGGGCCACAACAACCCCATGCAATGCTACAGGCTTGGGGAAGAGCAGTTGGAAAGCTGCCTGGCGGAAAAGGACCTGGGGGTGTTGGTTGACAGCTGCCTGAATATGAGCCAGCAGTGTGCCCAGGTGGCCAAGAAGGCCAACAGCATCCTGTCTTGTATCAGGAATAGTGTGGCCAGCAGGACTAGGGAAGTGATCGTGCCCCTGTACTCGGCACTGGTGAGTCCGCACCTCGAATACTGTGTTTGGTTTTGGGCCCCCCACTACAAGAGAGACATTGTGGTGCTGGAGTGTGTCCAGAGAAGGGCAACGAAGCTGGTGAAGGGTCTAGAGCAGAAGTCTTATGAGGAGCAGCTGAGGGAACTGGGGTTGTTTAGCCTGGAGAAAAGGAGGCTCAGGGGAGAGACCTTATTGCTCTCTACAACTACCTGAAAGGAGGTTGTAGAGAGGTGGGGGTCGGTCTCTTCTCCCAGGTAACAAGTGATAGGACAAGAGGAAATGGCCTCAAGTTGCGCCAGGGGAGGTTTAGACTGGATATTAGGAAAATTTTCTTCACCAAAAGGGTTGTCAAGCATTGGAACAGGCTGCCCAGGGAAGTGGTTGAGTCACCATCCCTGGAGGTATTTAAAAGACATGTAGATGTGGTGCTTAGGGACATGGTTTAGTGGTGGACTTGGCAGTGCTAGGTTAATGGTTGGACTCGAAGATCTTAAGGGTCTTTTCCAACCTAAATGATTCTATGCTTCTATATGTGAAATGATTTCAGTTGTCATCCAGGCGAGCAAATTATCAGCTGGTTGCTCCAATGCTGGATACTGGGGCCAATAGTCAGGAATTAGAAGGCAAGGAAGCCCAGCAGCTGGGATCCCTTGCTGGGGATAAAGCTATTGACAAAGGGATTGGAACAGGGGAAGCAGTCCTCAGCCTGTGGAGACGACTCCTGTCAAGTGTGAAGGACAGGTATCCCTTCAAGGAAGTTCTTGTAAATTACTGAGGCAAGTGGACCTCCAGTCCATTTGGGAGGTATCAAGTATCTGAGGGAATTAGCCATGGTGGAGGTGATCTACAGCAACCTGGACAACAACCAGGCATCCAAAGACCCAGATGAAATCTGGTATATGCAGTCCATGTGGCAAAAGTTTGTACGAAGTGCACATATGTCATATGCCAACACCCTGGCAATAATGAGCTGGACAGACACGGAGGCACCAACTGTGGATGGATTGGCCAGCCAACTCCAAGAATTCAAAGAGAATCTCACTTTCTCCCTACGGACCTGCATCTTGGCTGTGGAGAAACTGTCCCAATAATTGTCCCAGCAATTCAAAAAGGATATGTCGTCTTCCTCGCCCATGCCAACCAACATCTCAACTATTAAGAGTCAGCCTTTTTCTGCTCAAGAGAAAGGGTATTGGTGGCACACACCACATGCCACCCTGTGGTTCTATCTGCATGACCAGGGGGAGGACATGAGGAAGTGGGATGGTGAACCTACCTGGAGACTAGAAGCTCGAGTACAGGAACTGCAAGAAAAAACAACAGCCAAAAGGCACCCATCCAGGAGAATTACTGCTCCACTTTCTATGGGGAAGACTAGAAGGGCTGATCTTACTTCTGACCCTGATGAAGGGACTTCTGGTTTGCAGTTGCCAAAAATCAAGTAATGAATACTCTGACCAGGAATAAAGGAGCCCTGCCTCTGGCCAGGCGGAGGAAAGGGACAACCAGGTTTACTGGACTGTGTGGATTTGATGGGCTGGCACATCAGCCACATAGGAGTATAAAGCTCTGGTGGATGCTGGTGCACAGTGTACTCTAATACCATCTGTACTGGGTCTGGCTGGGATGGAGTTAACTTTCCCCATAGCAGCCCTCATAGTGCTGTGCTTTGTGTTTGTAGCTAGAAAGGTGTTGATAACACACCAGTGTTTTGGCTACTGCTGAGCAGCGCTTCACACAGCATCAAGGCTGTCTCTCCAACATTACCCCCTCCTCACCCCCAAAGGCCAGTAGGCTGGGGGTGGGCAAGATCTTGGGAGGGGACATAGCCAGGACAGCTGACCCAAACTGACCAAAGGGGCATTCCATACCATATGATGTCATGCTCAGCGATAAAAGCTAAGAAAAAGGAGGAGGAGGAGAGGGGGGCATCGTTATTAAGGTGTTTGTCTTCCGGAGCAACCGCTATGCATACTGAGGCCCTACTTCCCAGGAAGTGGCTGGATGTGACCTGCTGATGGGAAGTGGAGAATAAATCTTTTGTTTTCCTTTGCTTCCGTGCACGGCCTTTACTTTTTCTTTATTAAACTGCCTTTATCTTGACCCACGAGTTCTTTTTCATCTTATTTTCTCCCCTCCCTGTCCAGCTGAGGAGGGGAGTGATAGAGTGGCTTGGTGGGCACCTGGCAGCCAGCCAAGGTCAACCCACCACAGTCCTTTTTGGCATCCAATGTGGAGCACAAGACAACAGCAGTTGTACTAAGTGTGCTATAGTTATAGTAGTTATTAAGTGGCAAGCTTCTGTGAGGGTCATGGAGTTTGCTGGCTGCACTGCTTATCTCTTTATTTTGCTGAGCTTGGGAACATGTTAATACAAACAATGGTGTGCTGGTTTTGGCTGGGATAGAGTTAATTTTCTTTATAGTAGCTAGTATGGGGCTATGTTTTGGATTTGTGCTGAAAACAGTGTTGATAATACAGAGATGTTTTAGTTATGGCTGAGCAGTGCTTATACTAAATCAAGGACTTTTCAGCTTCCCATTCTCTGCCAGGTGCACAAGAAGTTGGGAGGGGACACAGCTGGGACAGCTGACCCCAACCGACCAAAGAGATATTCCATACCATATTACATCACGCTCAGCAATAAAAGCTGGGGGAAGAAGAAGGAAGGGGGGGAACATTCGGAGTGATGGCGTTTGTCTTCCCAAGTAACCGTTACGCGTGATGGAGCCCTGCTTTCCTGGAGATGGCTGAACACCTGCCTGCCAATGGGAAGGAGCAAATGAATTCCTTGCTTTGCTTTGCTTGCGTGCACGGCTTTTGCTTTCCCTATTAAACTGTCTTTATCTCAACCCACAAGTTTTGTCACTTTTACTCTTCTGTTTCTCTCCCCCATCTCACTGTGGGGGGAGTGAGCAAGCGGCTGTGTGGTGCTTAGTTGCCGGCTGGGCTTAAACCATGACAAATGGCTACGCAATTTGCCCTGGCATTGATGGCCTTACTGTGCTGGGAGAGCTATCTTGTGGAGAGAATGAGGGAATACATCTCCCTCTTCCTAACCGGGATTGATGTGGGTGGTTTTATTATGCAGGCTCCTGAGGTCCTTGTTCACCCTTACGTGAGCTGTTTAATACTACTAATTAACACTGTTGCCATATTGTGGGGTTTGTGGAATCTGGTGTCGCCCTGGTGTAAGAGAAGACAACTTTTGGGTGAGGCAGTACTGAAATGTGCCCTGAGGTGGCCGGTCCCTGGGTGGCAGGGTGTGTGGAAGGATTTGGGCAGGTTCCTAGGGTGGTTATCACCTCCCATAGCCTGGGACTTTACACCTGAACAGACAAGTAACCCTGGCAAACTGATGCGCCACCTGATAGAAGGGTGCCTTGCCTATCCCAGTGAAAACCAGCAGCTTCTAGCACTGTACTGGGTCTTGGCCTGTGCCTATCGAGCCACAGTTCAGTACTATCAGAGGACTGTGGTTAAGGAAGGGACCCAAATAACCTCTGAGAATGCCTTGACTGAGACTGGGGTGCATACTACATCTGAGGACCGTAGAAACAGGGACCCAAACAACAACAACTACAGTTATTGCGGCAGCAGTGAAAAAGAAACAGTGGACAAGGAGGTCAACGGGTCCATATCATCGATTAGTAAGGGAATAGGAAGGCTTTAACCAAGAAGCCGGTCCTTCAGCAAAGAAATGGGAGGAAGGAGTGAGAGAAATCAGACAGGAAGCAGAAACTACACGGTCCCTGGCCTTGTCAGAACTTCGAGACATACAGAAAGATTACAGCTGCCAGCCAGGTGAGCGGATTGCTGCCTGGCTGATCCGATGCTGAGATAACAGGGCCAACAGTCAGCAATTGGAAGGTAAGGAAGCCCAACAGCTGGGATCCCTTGCTAGAAACTGGGAAATTGACAGAGGAATTGGAAAAGAGGCAGCAATTTGCAGTCTCTGGAGACAGCTCCTCTCAAGTGTGAGGGCAAGATATCCATTCAAGGAAGATCTTGTGAACTACCAAGGAAAGTGGACTACCGTGGACGAAGGCATCCAGTACCTGGGAGAATTAGTGGTGCTGGAAGTCATCTACAGTGATCTAGACAATGAGGAGGTCTCCAAAGATCCAGAGGACGTCCTGTGCACACGGGCCATGTGGAGGAAGGTGATTCAAAGTGCCCCAGCATCATATTCTATCAACTTGGCAGCAATGTATTGCCCGGATATGGATACACCAACTGTGGAGAGAGTGTCTTCTTGGCTCCAAAACTTTGAAAAGAATCTCTGTCCCTCCTCATCCCCATGGGCCAGTGCCTTGGCTGTCTGGGGTGCCCCAAGGAGTCAGTCCCCTCCTGCCCTGGTCAGAGGGAAAGGGAGCCCCAGGCGCATGCTGCATGGGATTCTCTGGTTCTTCCTGCATGACCAGGGGGAGGACATGAGGAAGTGGGGTGGTGAACCCACCTTTAAGCTGGAAGCCTGTGTACATGAACTGAGAGGGAAGACAGCTGTTAAGAAGGGGGCCACCCAAGAAGGCTGTCAGCTTAGTTGCTGTAGAGACACAAGAAGGCAATCAGCAATCTCCCAGACATAGAAGAAGGACTGAGATCACTTCCCTTGATCCTGGTGAGGGGACTTCTGGTCTGGCACCGCAAGGGTCAGACAGTGAATGCTCTGACCAGGAAAAGGAATAGAGGGTCCCTGCCTTTGGCCAGGAGGAGGAAAAGGATGACTGGGTATACTGGACTGTGTGGATTCAATGGCCTGACACATCAGACCCACAGAAGTATAAGGCACTGGTGCACAGTGTACGCTGGTGCCATCAGGGTATAGAGGCACAGAACCCATCTGGACCTCTGGAGTGACAGGGGGATGCCAAGAATTGTCTGTATTGGAGGCTGAGGTGAGCTTAACAGGGGACAAGTGGCAAAAGCACCCCATTGTGACCGGCCTGGAGGCCCCTTGTATCCTTGGCATAGACTACCTCAGGAGAGGGTACTTCAAGGACCCAAAGGGGTACTGATGGGCTTTTGGTGTAGCCAAACAGCTATCATCTACCCTGCCTGGCCTCTTGGAAGATCCCTTCATTGTGGGATTCCTGCGAGTTGAAGAACAGCAGGTGCCAATTGCTACCAGGATGGTGCACTGGCAACAATATCGCATGAATCGAGACTCCCTGGCTCCCATCCATGAGCTGATTCATCAATTGGAGAGCAATCAGCAAGACTCACTTACCCTTTAATAGTCCCATATGGCCAATGCAAAAGTCTGACGGAGGGTGGAGGTTAACAGTAGACTATTGCGGTGGAGGTTAACAGTAGACTATTGCGGCCTGAACGAAGTCATGCCACCACTGAGTGCTGCTGTACCAGACATGCTAGAGCTCCAAGATGAACTGGACTCAAAGGCAGCCAAGTGGTATGCTACAACTGACACTGCCAATGCATTTTTTTCAATTCCTTTGGCAGCAGAATGTAGGCCACAGTTTGCTTTCACGTGGAGGCCCGTCCAATACACCTGGAATCGACTGCCTCAGGGGTGGAAGCACAGCCCTACCATTTGTCATGGACTAATCCAAACTGCGCTGGAACAGGGTGATGCCCCTGAACATCTACAATACATTGATGACATCATCGTGTGGGACAACAAGGCAGAAGAAGTGTTTGAGAAGGGAAAAAGAGTGATTCAGATTCTTCTGAAATCTGGTTTCACCATAAAAAGAAACAAGGTCAAGGGATCTGCACAGGAGATCTAGTTTTTAGGAATAAAATGGTAGGATGGACATCATCATGTCCCTATGGATGTGATCAACAAGATAGCAACTATGTCTCCACCAGCTAACAAGTAGGAAACACAAGCTTTCCTAGGCCTTGTGGGATTCTGGAGAATGCATATTCCAGGTTACAGTCAGCTTGTGAGCCCTCTCTATTGAGTAACCTGAAAGAACTATTTTGAGTGGGGCCTTGAGCAACAGCAAGCCTTTGAGCAGATCAAACAGGAGATAGCTCACGTGGTAGCTCTTGGGCCTGTCTGGACAGGACCAGCTGTGCAAAATGTACTCTACACTGCAGCTGGGGAGCACGGTCTCACCTGGAGCCTCTGGCAGAAAACATCAGGAGAAACCCGAGGTCGACCACTAGGGTTTTGGAGCCAGGGGTATCAAGGATCAGAAGCCTACTACACCTTGTTGTAGTAGTCACTTTAGCACTAGTATGAAGGCTTGCTGAAGTCTTAGGCCACAAGAACTTTCACCTAGATCCACTGACTGTGCACTGAACTTTTACTTGGCTACATGAAGGAAGGTCCCCGAAACCGGTGCAAACCAGAAAGATAAGGAGGCTTCAACCTTAGCAGAAGCTGCAATCTTAGAGATAAGAGAAGAATCGGCCCGCCTAGAGACAATGAAAGGGCCCAATGAAGAATGGGAAGACCCCAGACCCAAATATTACTATTGGTCCGAACTGTCTCCTGAGGGGTGGGGAATTTAGATTGTAAGGGTATAATTACCCAGGGATTTCCTTGTTCTGGGTCCCTCTCCGGAGGCACCCAACTCAAGCTGTTTTCACCACTGTACCAATAAATTCATCTGGTGTACGTCGTATCAGAGACTCTGCTTCGGGAAACCTAGGGTCGAGCCAGAGGGGAGAGGAAGCGCCCGAGAGTGAGTGTGTGTGTGAGCGAGGAGTTGAAAAGGGGCACCCGTCAGCTCAGTGGAGCTGCCCGCTGCGAAGGGACTCAGGTCCTAGCAGTTAAAGTCTCGGGTGGTGTGTGTGCAACTCCCTGAATGGTGTGTGAATGCTTGGGCAGTGGCTTCTCCTTTAACAGTTTGGCGACCCAGATGGGACCCTAGGCCTGCACCCTCGGATCCTCCCGCCTCCAAACATCCAACTGCCGGCAGCGGGTGAATTCACCTGGGACCTTTGGAACGGGAGGCTCTGACAGGCGAGTGTTAAAATTCCCTGAGCAGACTTGAGACTAGTGATCGGGGTGGTGTGTGGCCTGACCAGCGTAAAATGCACATAAATGAGACCCTGATACTAGGGGGGGGGAAAAAAAAGAAGAAATGGGAAATGTACCCGGCATGGAAAAGGGGACGCCCTAGGCCAAGGTCTTACAGAATTGGGAGAAAATTTATGGTACAGCAGAATTATCTAAAAAGTGCGCAATCAAATTATACCAAGGTGAATGGCCGTTTATTACAAGAATGGATCCACACAAATTAATGTATTTAAGTCATCGACTAGAGGATAGGTACCCATACCAAATGGATTACTGGTATGTATGGCATGCATGGTCTGGGGAAAGAAAACTCCCAGGACAAAAGTAAAAAAAAAAAAAAAAAGCTACCAGAAATTTTGGCATAGACTACCTCGGGAGAGGGTACTTCAAGGACCCAGAAGGGTACTGGTGGGCTTTTGGTATAGCTGCCTTGATTACAGAGAAGATTAAGCAGCTGTCTAGCTTGCCTGGTCTCTCAGAGGATCCTTCTGTCATGGGGTTGCTGCAGGTTGAAGGACAGCAAATGCCAACTGCTAGCAGGACAGTGCACCGGCAATAATATCGCACCAATTGAGACTCCCTGGCTCCCATCCATAAGCTGATTCATCGACTGGAGAGCCAAGGAGTGATCAGCAAGACTCGCCTACTCTTTAAGAGAGTCCCATATGGCCGGTGTGAAAATCTAAGGGAGAGTGGAGACTAACAGTAGACTATCATGGCCTGAATGAAGTCACACCGCTGCTGAGTGCTGCTGTACCAGACATGCTAGAGCTCCAATATGAACTGAAGTCAAAGGCAGCCAAGTGGTATGCTACAACTCACATTACCAATGCTTTTTTTTCAATCCCTTTGGCAGCAGAATGCAGGCCACAGTTTGCTTTCACTTGGAGTGGTATCCAGTACACCTGGAATCCACTGCCCCAAGGGTGGAAACACAGCCCTACCATTTGCCATGGACTGATCCAGACGGCACTGGAACAGGGTGAGGCTCTGGAACACCTGCAATACAGTGATGTCATCATTGTGTGGGCCAAAACAGTGGAGGAAGTGTTTGAGAAAGGGAGAAGAATAATCCAAATTCTTCTGAAAGCTGGTTTTGCCATAAACCAAAGTAAGGTCAAGGGACCTGCACAGGAGATGCAGTTTTTAGGAATAAAATGGCAAGATGGGCATTGTCAGATCCCAATGGATGTGATTAACAAAATAACAGCCATGTCTCCACCAACTAGCAAAAAAGAAACACAAGCTTTCTTAGGCATTGTGGCTTTTTGGAGAATGCATAGTCCAGGTTACAGTCTGATAGTAAGCCGGTCACTATTGAGTGACCCGGAAGAAGAACGATTTCCAATGGGGCCCTGAGCAACGACAAGCCTTTGAACAAATTAAACGGAAGACAGTTCATGCAGTAGCCCTTGGGCCACTCTGGACAGGACAAGATGTGAGAAACATGCTTTACACCGCAGCCAAGGATAATGGCCTCACCTGGAGCCTCTGGCAGAAAGCACCTGGAAAGACTCGAGGTCAACCTCTAGGGTTTTGGAGCTGGGGATATAGAGGATCTTAAGCCCATTACACTCCACCTGAAAAAGAGATATTAGCAGCATATGAAGGAATTCGAGCCGCTTCAGAAGTGGTTGGTACTGAAGCACAGCTTCACTTGGCACCTCAATGGCCGGTGCTGGGCTGGATGTTCAAAGGGAAGGTCCCCTCTACACATCATGGAACTGATGCTACGTGGAGTAAGTGGGTTGCACTAATCATGCAACGGGCTCAAATGGAAAACCCTGACTGCCCAGGAATCTTGGAAGTGATCATAGACTGGCCAGAAGGCAGAAACTTCAGAGTGCTGCCAGAGGAGGTGACTCATGCTGAAGAGGCCCCACTGTATAATAGATTACCAGAAAATGAAAAGCAATATGCTCTGTTTACAGATGGATCCTGTTGTATTGTGGGAAAACATCAAAGGTGGAAAGCTTCCGTGTGGAGTCCTACACAAGTCACAGAAACCTTGAAGGAGAAGATGAATCGAGCCAATTTGCAGAAGTTAAAGCCATTCAGCTGGCTTTAGACATTGCTGAATGAGAAAAGTGTCCAGTGCTCTATCTCTATACTGACTCATGGATGGTGGCAAATGCCCTGTGGGGGTGGTTACAGCCCTGTGGGGGTGGTTACAGTGGGGGTGGAAGCAGAACAATTGGCAGCGCAGAGGCAAACCCATCTGGGCTGCAGCATTGTGGCAAGATATTGCTGCCCGGGTAGAGAACCTGGTTGTAAAAGTACGTCACGTAGATGCTCACGTACCCAAGAGTCAGGCCACTGAGGAACATCAAAACAACCAGCAGGTGGATCAGGCTGCTAAGATGGAAGTGGCTCAGGTGGATCTGGACTGGCAACATAAGGGTGAGCTATTTATACCTTGATGGGCCTGTGACACATCAGGACATCTAGGAAGGGATTGTCTTGGTTTCGGCTGGGATAGAGTTAATTTTCTTCCTAGTAGCTAATACAGTGCTGTGTTTTGGATTTAGTATGAGAATAATGTTGATAACACACTGATGTTTTAGTTGTTGCTAAGTAGTGCTTATACTAGTCAAGGACTTTTCAGCTTCCCATGCTCTGCCAGGTGCACAAGAAGCTGGGAGGGGGCACAACCAAACTGACCAAAGGGCTATTCCATACCATATGACGTCATGCTCAGTATATAAACTGGGGGGAGCTGGCCAAGGGGCAGCGATCGCTGCTTGGGGACTGGCTGGGCGTCAGTCAGCAGGTGGTGAGCGGTTGCATCACTTGTTTTTTCCCTTGGGTTTTGTTCCTCTCTCTCTCTCTCTCTCTCTCTCATTGTTTTCCTTTTCATAACCATTTATTATTATTATTATTTTATTTCAATTATTAAACTGTTATCTCAACCCACAAGTTTTCTTACTTTTGCTCTTCCGATTCTCTTCCCCATCCCACCGCGGGGGGAGGGTGAGTGAGCGATTGTGTGGTGCTTGGTTGCCAACTGAGGCTAAACCATGACAGGGATGCAACATACAGATGGGCTTTTGATCAAGGGGTGGACTCGACCATTGACACCATCGCACCATATCCATGAATGTGAAACATACACCATAATCAAATAAGCTAAGCATCTAAATCCTCTCTGGTATGGAGGACAATGGCTGAAATATCAATATATGGGGAAGCCTGGCAGATTGATTATATCACACTACCACGAACCCACCAAGGGAAGCACCATGTGCTTACAATAGTGGAAACAACTACTGGATGGCTGGAAACATATCCTGTGACCCATGCTGCTGCCCGAAACATTATCCTGGGCCTTGAAAAGCAAGTCTTATGGTGACACAGCACCCCTGAAAGAACTGGGTCAGACAACAGGACTCATTTCCGAAACAAACTCATAGACACCTGGGCCAAAGAGCATGGTATTGAGTGGGTATATCACATCCCCTATCATGCGCCAGCCTCTGATGGGAATGGTTCAAAGCTGCATCAGGGGAGGTTTAGACTGGACATTAGGAAGCATTTCTTTACCAAGAGGGTGGTCAAACACTGGAATAGGCTTCCTAGAGAGGTGGTCGATGCCCCATGCTTGTCAGTGTTTAAGAGGCATTTGGACAATGCCCTTAATACTATGCTTTAACTTTTGGTCAGCCCTGAAGTGGTCAGGCAGTTGGACTAGATGATCGTTGTAGGTCCCTTCCAACTGAAATAGTCAAGTCTATTCTAAATTTAGCAGAAGCCACTTGTCTAGTTAACACTAAAGGATCTGCCAGTCAACCTGGCCCTGCCTAATCAAAACCCCTGCGCACTGTGGAAGGAGATAAGGTCCCCATAGTACATATAAGGAACTGGCTGGGAAAGACAGCCAGGGTTACTCCTTCCCCAGGAAAAAGCAAACTGATTTGTGGGATTGCTTTTGCTCAAGGACCTCAGTGCACTTGGTGGGTAATGCAGAAGGATGAGGGAGCCCAATGTGTACCTCAAGGTGATCTAATCCTGGGTGAAAATAACCTGTGATTTGAGTTGTATGATGTCAGTGTTAAATGATGCTGTATATCACCACCTCTGTGGCTGACATAGGTCAAAGGTACTACAGCGGGAAACCCTTGATGCTAGCCAGGCTAGAGGCAAGAGGAGGAGTTCATTGCAATGTTAAACCCTATGGCCTGGTCCAAAGGGACCAAGGGTGGAGATTGTAATGGATATACCTTTAAATTGTTGTAACCCATGATTTGAGTTGTATGTTATAGGAAGTACTACAGCAGAAACCACCCGAACCATCTGCCTGCCCATGGGAAGTAGTGAATGAATTCCTTATTTTGCTTTGCTTGTGCATGCAGCTTTTGCTTTACCTGTTAAACTGTCTTTATCTCAACCTACAATTTTTCTCACTTTTACCCTTCCGATTCTCTCCCCCATCTCACTGGGTGGGGGGGTGAGTGAGTGGCTGTGAAAGGCTTAGCTACCTACCGGGGTTAAACCACAACATGAGGAAAGCAAGTTAAAAAAACATGCTTTTACACAGATTTTCTGAATTGAAATTAAGAGATACAAACCTGATTGGAGACTCAGAAACACTTTTCCTTTTTGTTTCTTTTTTTCTTCATGTATAAGCATTCCCTATAAACAACATATACACAGTGATGGATAAACAAAATTGAATTATGGCATTCCACAATCAAAAATAAAATTGTCTCCCTGAAAGCTTAATTAAAGCTATTTATATGGGCTTTAGAATATTTGAAGAAAAAAAAAAGACCCAGGAAAAGGGACATTTGGTGTTTACCTGATTTAATTTACCAGCATTTTTGGCAGCACTGGGTAAAGAAGGGGATCCACACAACAGTTCTGGTTTTGAATCACCTAAAAATGTCATCATATAATAAAGACTTACTAATTTGAAACTAGTTTCCCTCTCAGGTATCATAAGATATAAAAATACCAAAATACTTGCAGTCTACCTTCATAGCATCCATAAGGTAGGACACATTTTCCTCAATTTTATAATATGGAAAATGGGCACAATGAGGTGAGATATATCTCACCTGTAATTAAGCATCTAAGTTAGGAACCTACAATAAATTAAACTCGGTATCTTTTTCCAGAATCAACAGAGGGAGACAGGCACCTTCAGAGAATGACTGAAAATACAGAGATAAGCGAATTGTCCATAGTCCAACAAAATGTTTGTAGCACAGCAAGGAACAAAATTAGATCTCTCGGGTCCAGTTCTTTATAGTGCTCTACTCAACTAGAAAGAACATTGTGGACACTAAATAAGGAAAAAACCCAACCCAACACATTTTCTTCATCAAATTCAAAGATTTTTTCCCAAAATACAATGAGCCAAAACCTCCCATTCCAGAATTCATTATTTTTAGACACACATACTGTACAGTCTCAGCACAGTTCCCAGATACTGAATGGGATAAAATACAGAAATGTCAATGACTTCAGAACAGTCAGACCTATTCCCTCATCTTAGCCAACTGTTATCGTGGCAAATGATAACTCAGAATTTAAAAACTCAGAAACTCAGAATTTAAATTTAGACTTGACATATACCTTCAAAAGGACAGAAGCTGAATACAATGTGGCTTGAATTTTTAAACATCTTTTTTGCCCATGCAATACTTCTGGACTTGTTTATCAAAATAAGAATACTTTTAAATATTTTGAAGGTTCTAAATACATTTGCATAATTTTCCTCCCACTTCCAGTATCTTGGTAGCATAATCTTATGCCCTCTTACACCAAATACATCTGATACTTAAGAAGAGTGTCCTTATTTAAGCAGGACAAAACATTTTTGCTAGTAGAGGAGAGCTGGTTTCAGATTATTTTTATGCAAAGGATTCCTGTTTGTTACTTTAAGAGGTCAAATAATGAATAATCTGTAGAGCAAACTTTTCTAGCATGAATGTAAGTGTTTCTAGGGTTACCTAAAAGTAAACTATAATACTGTGTTCCTTTGGAAACTAACTAAAATTTCATTTTATAAATTTTCATTTCTATCTTATAGTGATTTTAATTTACAAAGCAGATGATGAGAGATCTTATCTGAAGGATGACTTAGCTACTGCTTATTAGTTCACTATTTCTTATATGTCTGTCAGTCAGGACCTGGGTTTTGGGGCATTTTTTCCAGTTTTTGGATGTTTAAGCCAAAGTTGCAAATTGGCTAAGAGAAAAATAAGATAAGACTGCTGTACAGAGTATCCCTCTGACTGCTGAGTTGGGAGGAATGTTTTTTTCATTCACAATGTTTTATCTGAGCAATTTATACACTGTCATAGTGACTTTAGAGTATTTATGAAAAAGTCTGTTTCATGTGATGTGAAGAGCTATAGGCTAGCTTTTATTGCTACTGTGATGCACTGAAATAGAATCTGTAATTTGAAATGTTAGCAAACTATTATATAATGATGACAATGGAAGCATTTTCAACATATTAGAAAGTTTCTTTCTTTACAAGCTTTACTTTCTTTCCTTTCTATACAAGCATCTTACCTGCTACAAGAAACCATGCCAAATCTCCCAGGATACACCAATGTTCTGAAAGGTAGGTGAAGATGAAGGGAAAACTGACCATATGTGACTACATTTTAAAAAATAAATTAGCATTTATGTCATGCCATTCATAGCAAGAACCTTATCCTTAAATCAACCCTGTTAAAAATAGCATAAAATGTAAGCTCTGTTTAAACTACTCAACTATACCAGTTTCATACCTACAGCTCCTTTATACTGCGGGCATTTTTTTTTAATGTGACCTCCTCTTCCACAGATAAAGCAATGTTTTTCTCTTAAGCCCTTGTCTTCCAGGAGTTTCCACTTCTCTGCTGATTGCCTGGAATTCTTTTCTCTTCCAGTTTCCACTATTCCCCTTACTGCTAGTTTGCTCTTCTGAGCTGTACATAGTTGCAACTTTCCCTCCTTGATTGAGCTCTCTTTTTCTGTTGTTTTATTCCAAGTTTCTTTGTCCTCTTTGCTTCTTTTCTCTTTTTTTTCTGTCTACCTTTGTTTTTTGATACCTTCAAAATCACATCACCACCTCAGTCTACAGGAGAAAAATGATGCAGAGTTCATAGGCTTTACATCTATGCATAGAGGGGAAAAAAAAATAATCTGTGTATAGAAAATATAATCCTAGTGTATTTCTTCAGTGGTTTAAATAAAGTGAATTAATGTATCTATTCCTTTGACTCTCCTAACAAACAGTGTTACACTAATGTAACATACATTTAATAATGTAATGTAACTTAACAATTAGATTACAATACAGCACTAAAATCTAATAATTACATCTAAACAAATATAATCATAATGTAGATCTAGATGCTAGAGCTGCAAAAGACAAGTGGAAGAGAAGAAACACCAAACAAAATGCTAACAAACCATAAAAGCTGAGGCTATATTTCTATTTCTCTTACTTGTACACTACCATCAGAAATCTAGCTTCTTTCCACTAGTCTGAAACTGTGTTATACTCGCAGTATTTCTAAAAAACTTTTTTAATGGGAAATGCTTCTAACATTTTAAGTCACTTAAAGATCTAGCAGTGGAGACCCAGGTATCACTGCTGAACTGGTTTTATTTAACTTCATCCATGACTTGGAGGAGAGATCAGTGAAACCTCCACATCTGAAGATGATACTAAGCTATTTTGGTCAATCAAATGCAGCACTTAATGGCAAGCAACTTGAAAATACATCACAAAAATGAATGAACGGGCAAAAAGGTGGTGGATGAGCTTCAGTGGAGATAAATGTAAGGTAATGTATCCAGTGAAAAATAATCTAAACCATGTCCATATGATGTTGAACTGGGAGCTAGCAATTAAATCTAAGAAAGAGAAGAGACCAGGGGCTGCCCTGTGCTGGACAGAGACAGTTCCAGACAGCTCCAAAACAGCCCCACCACTGGCCAAAGCTGAGCCAATCAGCAACATTGGTAGCACCTCTGTGATAACATATTTAAGAAAGGGTAAAATACACTGCACAGCAACAGCTGAGAGAGAGAAGTGAGAAAATGTGAGAGAAGCAACTATGCAGACACCAACGTCGGTGAAGAAGGAGGGGGAGGAGGTGCTCCAGGCGCCAGAGCAGAGATTCCCCTGCAGCCCATGGTGAAGACCATGGTGACGCAGGTTGTTCCCCTGCAGCCCATGGAGGACCACACTGGTGCACATATCCACACTGCAGTCCATGGAGGACCCCCCACAGGAGCAGGTGGATGTGCCCTGAAGGAAGCTGAAGCCCATGGAGAGCCCAGGCAGGAGCAGGCTCCTGACAGGAACTGCAGCCCATGGGGGACCCTCGCTGGAGCAGTCTGTTCCTGAAGGACTGTACCCCATGGAAAGGACCCATGCTGGAGCAGTTTGTGAAAGGCTGTATGCCGTGGGAGGGACCCCACGCTGGAGCAGGGTAAAAGTGTGAGGAGGAAGGAGTGGCAGAGAGGAACTGTTATGAACTGACCACAATCCCCATTCCCCATCCCCCTGCACTGCTTGGGGTGAGGGGAGGAGATAGAAGAGTCAGGAATGAAGGAGTGAAGTTGAATCTGGAAAGATGGGGGCTTGGGGGAAGGTATTTTTATTTTTGTCTTTGTTTCTCACCATCTGTTCTGCATATGGTGCTGCATTTTAGATTTGTGACCAAAACAATGCTGATAACAGACCAATGTTTTAGCTATTGCTGAGCAGTGTTTGCACAGCATCAAGGCCGCCTCCATTTCTCACTCTCCCCCCCAGTGAATAGCTTGGGGGGGTTTGGTGCACACATGGTTGGGAGGAGACACAACCAGGCAGATGACTGAAACTAACCAGAGAGATATTCCATGCCATATAATGTCATGCTCAGCAATAAAATGGAGAGAAGGAAGATGGTTTAGGTAGGTAAGCCATCTTTTTCCTTGGGAACTTGCTGGGCATGTCTACCCATGGGAGGTGGTGGTAAACACACAGCCATTCAACTTTGCATTTAGATTCTCTTCAACTACTGCTTTCCTATATAAAGCGCAGAATCAGCATTATCTCCTTAAGCTAAACGGAGAGGATACTGGGTGAAATGTGTTTTGTAGTCTTCTATGAAAAGATTCTGTTAAAAAAACACTAGAGATGATTCTGGCAAAAGTTTAGTGGTGACTCAACACAGACAAAAAATTTAAAAACACCACCACCTGCCACTCCGCTGCCAAAACTGATATTGATACATTTTCATTTCAACAGTAAAGAAATAATCTGTACAATGTGCAATTTTTGCTTTAGCATTATTATTCTAATCTTCCTTTCAAACAAAGCTAAGGAAATGTTCCACATAGATCCCAAAACTATACTCACTTTCTTCTCATGGGACAATCTTTCATGAAATGGCCAATTTTACCACAAGTTCTGCAGCTTCTATCATTCAGTGCCAATTCTCCTTGTGTAAGTACCTCTGAATCAAAGAAGTACTCCTCAAAAAGAAATCATGCATTTAAAAAAGCAAATCAACACAATTTGGAATCAAGACAGATAAAGAAAAGAATAAATCTTGTGTGTGTAGCTGAACTCCTGAAAGACCTGATGAGATAACTGGCCACTGCTACCTCTTCTTTAAGGGCAGCCTGCTAACCACAAGTTCTGCAAGCTATTTTTTTAAACTGCACTTTTAAAAAAAAAATGGTAAGCTATTTTGATAGGGACTAAAATATATATGATAAGCCTGTACAATGAAGCCCTGACTTGATTAGTATTCTACGTGGACGAATTCTAGAAAAAATTGATCCTATTATGTGTTTTGAAAAAGTAAGAAGCTTGCATACCTTGCTGTCTAGGGTTGAATGTGTATGGAGTCTTGTTTAAAAAACACACACACCCCCCCCCCCAAACAACACAAAAACCCCAAACCAATAAAACAAAAATAATCCATGGAATGGGGAATAACTGGATAATTTGTTGATATATGGGCCGGATGAGCAGACAGTGAGGTGGATTGAAAAGTGGATGAATGGCTGGGCCCAGAGGGTGGTGATCATTGGCATAAAGTCTAGTTGGAGGCCAGTAACTAGTGGTGGTAACACAGGGGTCAATACTGGGTCCAGTCCTGTTCAACACCTTCATTAATGATCTGGATGATGGGGCAGAGTGTACCCCCAGCCAGGTAGCTGACTCAAAACCGGGAGGAGTGGCTGATACACCAGAGAGTTGTGCTGCCATCCAGAGGGACCTCAACAGGCTGGAGAAATGGCTGCAGTTCAACAAGGGGAAGTGCAAAGTCCAGCACCTGGGGAGGAACAATTCCATGCACCAGTACATGCTGGGGGCCACCCAGCTGGAAAGCAGCTTTGCAGAAAATGACCTGGGGGCCTGGTGGACACCAGGTTGAACATGAGTCAGCAATGTGGCCTTATGGCAAAAAAGGTTAATGGTATCCTGGGGGCTGCATTAGGCAAAGCATTGCCAGCAGGTCGAGGGAGGTGATCCTTCCCCTCTACTCAGCACTGGTGAGGCCACACCGGGAGTACTATGTCCAGTTCTGGGCTCCCCAGTACAAGAGAGACCTGGACATACTGGAGAGAGCCCAATGAAGGGCCATGAAGATGATGAAGGGGACTGGAGCATCTCTCCTATGAGGAAAGGCTGAGAGAGCTGAGACTGTTTAGCCTGAAGAAGAGAGGGCTCGGGGGGCGGATCTCATCATTGTCTATAAATACCTGAAGGGAGGGTGCAAAGAGGATGGAGCCAGGCTCTTTTCAGTGGTGCCCAGTGATAGGACCAGAGGCAATGGGCACAAAGTGAAACACAGGAGGTTCCGTCTGAACATAAGGAAAGATTTTTGTTTTAATTTTTTTTTTTTTTTTTTACTGTGAGGGTGGTCAAACACTGGAGCAGGTTGCCCAGAGAGGTTGTGGAGTCTCCATCTGTGGAGATATTCAAAAGCCATCTGGATGTAGTCCTGGGCAACTGGCTCTAGGTGGCCCTGCTTGAGCAGGAGGGTTGGACCGATGACCTCCAGAGGTCCCTTCCAACCTTAACCACTCTGTGATTTCAGCCATCCATGTTCTTCAAAAAGAGAGATTCAAATGCCCTAAAAGATGCCCCTTATCATTAGCTCTTTGAGTAAAAACTCGCATTGAGTGAGGATGTGTGCATTATTAATAAGTTTTGCTCTGTAACAGCTGTGTACTGTTTCTACTATAGGTATCTATCAGAGCTTCTCTATGCCTGGTTGATGTCAACACTGAGCTGTGCTGACAGCTCTCAAATGGCAGAAGAAGGAATAATGGAGGAACAACAGAAAGGCCGTAGTAGTAAGAAAGCAAAGAAAAAGAAAAAGGTATCATCTGAGGTGTGGAGTGTAACTCCCATGCAGCTGTGCAGAATTAAGAACTAATTTTTCAAAGTAAATGGAGTCAACACTGGTGTGGGTAGGAAAAATGTCCTAAAGTTTACATAGACTGAAAGTAAAACATTTCAACTAAAGAAGTCTTAGTCTCTGCATAAGAATTTCCCCTCTTTTTGTGTGTGCGTGTTGGGGGGTTTTTTGTTTTAAAATAGGTCTTTGGAAAAAAAAAACCAAACCCAAACTCATTTATGTTCACAGCTCCACCAGTTGTATTGTTGGATGCTGTGAGATGTAATTAACAGGCCCAGAGCAATTGCCTCTGAAAAATACTGCTATTTACAGTCTCGAATTCCTGCGGAAGCATGGTTTGTCTGACTGTAGTTAGATCCAAAGACTAAACTTTCAGCATATTTCTGTAATTTCTCTTTGGCTCCAGAAGGTGTTTAAGTATGTTTCTTAATCTTACAATGGTGAATTGCTTCCTTTAAATTCAGTGGTAGTACTATTGTGCAAAAGCCTCCTTTTAGGTATCTCACACCTTCTTTGGTGTATATGTATGAGACAAAATGAGAATTTCCCTTCCTGCATCATAGCAGATCAGCCCTGTGGTCAGAGTTGTAAAGCTGTGACCAAAAAGACTGCCAAAACCAATGCTTAAATTGCATTTGATACAAATTTGCCATGCCGAAGAGGCTGCTAAGACTGTGATACGTCAATGTTACCTTAGCATTAACATTGCAAACAAATGAACCGCATGCAGAAGCTGTACTACTTTGCTATTCCTTCTTTTTTGTGTGTGTTTATCTTTGTCGTCTCTTCAAGGGGAACAAACAATTAGATATGTACAGCTCTAGATAATTTCAACTAAATTCTCTCTAAAAATTCAGAAAATTACTACCATATTCTATACTATCTTAAAAAGGTGCCAAATGTGGGGGTATTTTGGCACTAATTAAACACTGGAAGATAAAGGGGAGCTTAAAGGAATATTAGGATAAAAATCTTCCTTGTTATAATGCTTTAACCTTCTAGTCTTAAGTGTTTGGGTTTTAAACAAACAAACAAACAAACAAACCCCCCAAAACCCCAAACAAACAAAAAACCCCAAACCCAAACATGCTGAATTAGGCAAACGGGCCTCTCAACTGAAAGTTCTAAACTTAAGATTATTGCTTAGTGTTGTATAGTGACAAGACATGTTAATACTCTTGACTGTCTGGACCAGTCTATTTCATTGAAGAATGTGGTGTTCATGTAATTGTTATTATGTTTTGAGATATTGTGCTTAATAGGGAGTTGGGTGAGCAGGCATGCATGTCCATGCTTTTTTATGCTTCAGTTTTCTTTCCCGAATTCTGGTGATATTTTATAACTAAATCACTTTCTGAAAAAAAAAAAAAAAAAGTTTTTATCTGTAGTTATGTGCATTTACGTCGAATAAAACAAAAAAATCTTTTTATGTGAAATTTGCAGTTTGCCCTCTCAGTAGGGAGATCACCATGAGCCAAGCATACCAAAATATGCGTGACGGGATGTACAAGGTAATTTATTTGTGCTTGCTGAACTCAACAATTACTTCAATTTTTTTAATGGGAATCAAGTGTACATTGCATGCCCTCTTGTTTTTATTCAGGGTGGAAACGAAGTTTAAGTTTGTGGTAAACTCTCTACTCCCCCGTTATAGCTGAATCATGACTTTCATCTTGCACACAGAAAAATATGACATAAAGCTGAGATTTTTCATTATATTCTCTTTTCCTCTCTTCTCCTCTTTAGACAATGATCGCATTTGACATGGATGGCAAAGTAAGAAAACCTAAGTTTGAACTGGATAGTGAACAAGTTCGATACGAGCACAGGTTTGCTCTGTTTAACAGTGTTATCGCGCCACCCCCAGTGCACTACTTGCAGTTTAAAGTGAGTAGTCTTAAAACATGATGCCACTCATGCTTTTATAAAAAGAAAAAATCATATTCCACCTGTTTTAGACATTGTTGTCATTGTAAAAAGGGCCTTTTAATATTTCCAAGTTCATATTAAGGCATAAGTCATCATGGCAAGGACTTCTAGCTTTAGTTGCATGTTTGTATATCATCAGGAAAATATATTGCTTTGTATTCTTATGAAAATTAGACTCTTATGTTTAAAAGTCTCAAACTGCTGCGGCAGTTTGAGATACTTGTGTTGTTTTGCATGAAAATAAAGTCCATTGACAGACTCTTTGGTTGTGGCGTACGTAGCAGAATGTTTTTATTAGTGCAGCAAGCAAACAGGAAAATGAAATAAATACAAAAGTAACTTTGAGTGTTAAATCACAGAAAAGTTGGTTGGAAGGGACCTGTGGAGGGTTATCTCATCCAGTCTCTTCCTTGAAGTAGCGTTACAGATCAGGTCAGCTGTGGCTTTGTCTAGCCATGTCTGAAAATCTCCAAGGATGGAGGTTCTCCAACCTCTTTGGATAACCTTATCCATTTACTTTTTTTGATCTGGTTACTCTTTGAATAACCTTGTTCAGTGCTGCACTATTCTCCTTTTCTCCTAGTGCCCAGTCTGAATCTCCCAATCCACAATTTGTGGCCATTTCCCACTAGTTATATTGTCTGCCACCATCAAGAAGTTTTTGTCTTCTGACAACTTTGTAACTGCCTTTCAAGTAGTTATAGGCTGCTATTAGATTACCTGTTAGCATCCTTCTCAAACTAACCAAGTCCAGGTCTGCTAACCTCTCCTCATGGGTCATGTGCTCTAGGCCTCTAGCCATCTCCATAGCTCTCCAATTTCTCAACATCCTTCTTGAACTGAGGGGACCCAAAACTGGATGCAGTATTTCAGTTACAGCACAAGTACCAAGTACAGGGGAACAATAACCTCTCTCGATCTGCTGGCAATACTCGTGCTCATGTAGTCCTGTATGAGGTCTGTCTGATTTGTAATAAGAGCACTCTGTTGGCTTGTATTCAACTTAGTGTTCACTGTTAACTCTACTGCTCAGTCAGTCAGTTACCAACCTCTATTGCTATGTGAGGTTTATTCTGCCTCAGGTGCAGAAATTTGGACATTTCCTTGTTGAACTTGGATTTCTGGTGGCCGATCTTTAAGATTCTGAAGGTCTCTCTGGACTGAAGCTGTACTATTTTGTATGTCAACTCCTCCCCCTAATTTAGTGTCATGAACAGTTATAGTAGAAATTAGACTATCCTTGCTTCTTTCCTGTCACTGAAGTTATTTCATCTCTGATATTATTTAAAAACCAACCAAACAAAAAACCCCACCAAAAAAAATCCAAACCCCTCAAGTATCAAATTTATATAAAATGAAGTTTAGAAAAGTGTTCGGCATATTGCTTGCTATAAACGTGCATTGAGTAATTATACAATATCATCTTTTTTTTTTTTTTAACTCAGCACTGCTGAGGCCACACCTGGAGTCCTGTGTCCAATTCTGGGCTCCCCAGTACAAGAGAGACCTGGACATACTGGAGAGAGTCCAGTGAAGGGCCACGAAGATGATGAAGGGGCTGGAGCATCTCTCCTATGAGGAAAGGCTGAGAGATGTGGGTCTGTTTAGCCTGGAGAAGAGAAGGCTCAGGGGGGGAATCTTATCAATGTATAGAAATATCTGAAAGGAAGGTGCAAAGTGGACGGAGCCAGGCTCTTTTCAGTGGTGCTCAGTGACAGGACCAGAGGCAATGGGCACAAAGTGAAACACAGGTGGTTCCATCTGAACATCAGGAAACACTTTTATACTGTGAGGGTGGTCAAACGCTGGAGCAGGTTGCCCGGAGAGGTTGTGGAGTCTCCATCCTTGGAGATATTCAAAAGCCATCTGGACATGGTCCTGGGCAACCATCTCTAGGTGACCCTGTTTGTGCATGGGGGTTGGACAAGATGACCTCCAGAGGTCCCCTCCAACCTCAACCATTCTGTGATTCCATGAAGTAAACATTTCTGGCCACAAAAAAAACCCCCAAAAAAACCAAAAACGAAAATAGTAGCTGGTAACTTATATTAGAAAATATTTTGATTGTACTATTTTAATAGTAGCAAAAAGATTACTATTTAATTTTTATAAGTAACTTATACTCTAATTATTGTATACAGCAGCATATCACTTCAAATGGCTGTCATGAACTTAAAAGAAATCTAAAATGCAAAGCAAGAAAGATGTAGGGTCACAGCCCGGGTTTCTCTTCTACTAATACGCATATCTGTTTTGTAAGGGTTGCTCCCATTGGTTCATAAGTACAGTTCATCAAATCCAGTATCCTATCTCCAACATGGTTTAATACCAGATGCTACAAGGCTCAACTGAGCAAAATCCAGAATTTCTATTCTTTAGGGAAAAAAAAAAAGTCTAATGTTAATTTTTCTCTGAAAATGGGATCCGAAGAGGATATATTTTAAAATTTATTGCTGAACAGAAAGCTTTGATTTGAAAAAACAAAATTGGATGTTTTTCCACTAAATCAAAATATTTACCCCTTTTTATATAACTGAATACAAGTCCTTCATTCCGCCCCCCCCCCCCCCCAGTTCAATACTAAATTTCATTCCTGTAGGGTGGCATATTGTTCAGTGAAAGTTAAAAGTTGATGCTCCATTCCCCCCATTTAAAAAACAAACAAAAAACCAGCCCCCCACCCCCCCCGCGCTCTTTAGTTGACTAGCCCAATGCAGGAGTCATAGCTTGGAGATGGGAACAGTGAATTCTTGTTACTGGGACTAGCAATATTTTTCAGATGTGAATGAGACCGAGGATATTTTTTTCCTCTTATTAATTTCTAAACCAAAGAGTTCTAATAGTTAACTCCTTCATGTTGAAACTTTTCCATATCTGAAGCTATTACATTTTTTTCATGTCTTTCAATATTCTTTCTAGGCAGAATGTGAAAATTCCATGCAGCGTTCAAGGAATGACATACCACTTGTGTACACAATGACACCGATATTTGCAATTATGTTTTCCATCCCTTTCTTCAGCAGAGGTTAACATCCTCCTTACCTTTTTGATTACTGCTGTACACTGAGCAGATGTTTTCATTCAACTGTCCACAATGACATCTTCTGCTCAAGTGAATTAGTTCAGAATACAATTAGTTTGGAATATATCACTTTGTATGAGAATTTTAAATTGCCCCATTATTACTTTGCAGTTGTCAATACTGCATGTTGTTCATCTGCTATCATGTTGCTCAAGAATTGGCTACCTCTGTGTACATTTCTGAGAGAATAATATAAACACATAGTTCAAATATATTTGGAGTGTGAATCTCTCTGGAAACAAAGTGGAACTATTTTGACACAAAATAGAATTCACAACAGTGGGAAATTATAACAAGAAAACTAGGGGGGGGAACAAACAAAAAAACCCCACAGGGACCATAAAGGATTTTCCTTATAACTAGCATCTAGCAAGCAAAAAATCTTATTTTCACGGATGTAACTATTATTTCCCAGATGTCCTTTAACCATTGTCTTGTTTGCCTTGAACAATTTTAATTATAGAGAGGCACTGCTTACATAGTGCTTTTTGCCTGTAATATCAAGCCAATGAGTGTTTTATTTTTCTACCTCTTGATTAGTTTACCAATTGATATACCTTTTAATAAGTTAAGGTGCCCTAAAGGGAACCCAAAAGGCTATTTAAAAAATATTTTTATTGGGTATATATTAAAAATATTGAATAGCTGACTGTGATGGAACATTCTCTTATGTTTTATGCAACCTAATTCCACAACTCCTAGTTTTTAAATCAATTTGATCCCACTTACTGCTATTTAATATCAATTTGTTCTTACATACGTATATTGGCATCTTCATCTCTGGAATCACTCTTTAGGTATTTCCATGTTGCTATCCATAGTGAAAACTTGTTTAGAGAAGCCATTCCTGGATGAGATTCTGGCTCCTTTAAGGTCAACAAAAACTTAGTATTTAATAGGGTACCAAATTCACCTAACACATCCCCTAACTACTGGTGGAAGATGACAGGGTGGGGATAGTTAGGCTGTTGAGCTAGGTTAGTTCCATTAACTTGAAATAAATGGAAGACTTGACTGCTCAGAACCTGTTTAAGTCAGGCACTATCATTTCAAACAACTGGATATTTAAAAAAAAAAAAAAAAGGTTTATTTTTCTCCAGACTATGTTCCTTAATTGCTTCCTGAGCCCAGCACAGGGTTTCCACCAAAGAGCATTTGGCCTGCCCTAATATTTTGCTGCTATGGACAGATTTTGAACCCTGTGGAGCTAGGAATGTGTTATAGAAGGAGTTTGATTAACTGTATTCTTCTCTCTGAATAGTCTCGTTTAGCATTAGTAGCTTAGCACTAGTAGCTAAAGTAGTCGAAGCCTTAGGCCGCAAGAGCTGACCGAGAGTAAACTTTTTGATAAAACTAATGCTGCTAACACAGAGCTAGCTGAATCCGGCAGATGTGAGTGGAATGAAGAAGATAAGGACCAAGGAAACAATTCCAAGAGAATGAGGTAACTTCAGAAGAAGGCCAGCCCAGCGACAGTGAAAACCAATAAGAAATCAAGAGACCACCGACCAGAATTAAGTAATTGGACTTGGGGATCGGGTGCTGGGTGGTACGGGTATAATTGGGGGGCACGATCTGGGGTAGGGGTCCCTCTCTGGAGGCACCCAGCTCGAGCTGTAACCTGAGAACTAATAAAAGAGGAACTGGAAACCTTCACTCGGACCTTACATTAATCAGCAGGATCCTAGGCTCGGACCCTGTTATGGTGGCTGGCGTGCGTAAATCCATAACAGTTTGGTGACCCAGATGGGACCCTAGGCGACCGCCATCGGAACCTCTCATCTCCAAATGTCCGGTCGGCGCCAACAGGTGAGTTCACCTGGGATCTTTGGTGGCGGGAGGCACCGAACCTGGTGAGTCTTAAATTCCCACTTCAAAATTTTAAATTCTGGTAAAATAGTGCACTAAAGGAGGATTGCGCAGCCTGATTAGCATAAGACATAAAATTTTAGAATGAGAAATAAACCTGGCGTAGAGAAGGGGACACCCTTAGCTGAGGTTTTAAAAAGTAGAAAATAAACAAACAAAAAAACCCCACGAAAAAAACCCCAACCCCCCAAGTATCAAAATTATATAACATGAAGTTACAGAGTAAAAGGTCTGATCTTGCTCCTGATTTTAATGAAGGAGCCTCCTGGCTCATATGTACAAGAAATGGGCAATGAATACTATGACCAGGACTAGAGGGGCCCTGCCGCCAGCCAGGTGGAGGAAAGGGACAACCGGGTTTACTGGACTGTGTGGATCCGATGGCCTGGCACATCAGACCCACAGGAGTATAAGGCCCTAGTAGACACCGGTGCACAGTGTACCCTAATGCCATCAAGCTATACAGGGACAGAACCCATCTGTATTTCTGGAGTGACAGGGGGATCCCAACAACTGACTGTATTGGAGGCCGAAGTGAGCCTAACTGGGAACGAATGGCAAAAGCACCCCATTGTGACTGGCCCAGAGGCTCCGTGCATCCTTGGCATAGACTACCTCAGGAGAGGGTATTTCAAGGACCCAAAAGGGTACCGGTGGGCTTTTGGTGTAGCTGCCTTGGAGAAGGAGGAAATTAAACAGCTGTCCACCTTGCCTGGTCTCTCAGAGGACCCTTCTGTTGTGGGGTTGCTGAGGGTCGAAGAACAACAGGTGCTAATTGCTACCACAACAGTGCACCGGAGGCAATATCGTACCAACCGAGACTCCCTGATTCCCATCCATAAGCTGATTTGTCGACTGGAGAGCCAAGGAGTGATCAGTAAGGCTCGTTCACCTTTTAACAGTCCTATATGGCCAGTGCAAAAGTCTAATGGAGACGAGTGGAGACTAACAGTAGACTATCGTGGCCTGAATGAAGTCATGCCGCCGCTGAGTGCTGCCGTGCCGGACGTGCTGGATCTTCAATACGAACTGGAGTCAAAAGCAGCCAAGTGATATGCTACAAGTGATATCGCTAATGCGTTCTTCTCAGTCCCTTTGGCAGCAGAGTGCAGGCCACAGTTTGCTTTCACTTGGAGGGGCGCTCAGTACACTTGGAATCGATTGCCCCAGGGGTGGAAACACAGCCCTACCATTTGCCGTGGACTGATCCAGACGGCACTGGAACAGGGCGAAGCTCCAGAACATCTGCAGTACATTGATGACATCATCGTGTGGGGCAATGCAGCAGAAGAAGTTTTTGAGAAAGGGAAGAAAATAGTCCAGATCCTCCTGAAAGCCGGTTTTGCCATAAAACAAAGTAAGGTCAAGGGACCTGCACAGGAGATCCAGTTTCTAGGAATAAAATGGCAAGATGGACGTTGTCAGATCCCAATGGATGTGGTTAACAAAATAACAGCCATGTCTCCACCAACTAGCACAAAAGAAACACAAGGTTTCTTAGGCGTTGTGGGTTTTTGGAGAATGCATATTCCAAATTACAGTCTGACTGTAAGCCCTCTCTACCAAGTGACCTGGAAGAAGAACGATTTCCAATGGGGCCCTGAGCAACGACAAGCCTTTGAACAAATTAAACGGGAGATAGTTCATGCAGTAGCCCTTGGGCCAGTCCGGGCAGGGCCAGATGTAAAAAATGTGCTCTACACCGCAGCCAGGGAGAATGGCCCTACCTGGAGCCTCTGGCAGAAAGCACCAGGGGAGACTCGAGGTCGACCCTTAGGGTTTTGGAGTCGGGGATACAGAGGATCCGAGGCCCGCTATAAAGAGATATTGGCAGCATATTTGAAGCCACCGAGGCGAAGGGCTCCGCAGCGGAGGATCGCGCCGGGGGACCCTTCCTAAGGCGGCAAAACCGCGGCAAAACCGTGAGGGCAAGAAGCGCAGGGAGAGAGAGGGTACCCCAGCCCCCTCCGCAGAGTGGGAAAAAGTGAGCTCCTGACGAGCTGGGTGAATTATTTATAGCTCGGTGGGCCCATGACCCCTCAGGCCATCAAGGAAGAGATGCAACATAGAGATGGGCTCGTGATCGAGGGGTGGACTTGACCATGGACACTATTGCACAGGTTATCCATGAATGTGAAACATGCGCTGCAATTAAACAAACCAAGCGGTTAAAGCCTCTCTGGTATGGAGGACAATGTCTGAAATATAAATATGGGGAGGCCTGGCAGATCGATTATATCACACTCCCACAAACCCGCCAAGGCAAGCGCTATGTGCTCACCATGGTGGAAGCAACCACCGGATGGCTGGAAACATATCCTGTGCCCCATGCCACTGCCCGGAAGACTATCCTGGGCCTTGAAAAGGAAGTCCTATGGCAACATGGAACCCCAGAAAGAATTGAGTCAGACAACTCACTCCTGTGTTGGAGTGCATTGAGTCAGACAACTCACTCCAAGTTACTCCTGCCTTGGGCAAAGGCAAACCCTTTCGTGGGATTGCTTTTGCTCAAGGACCTGGGTGCACTCGGTGAGTAATGCAAAAGGATGGGGAAGTCCGCTGTGTACCTCAAGGGGATTTGATTTTGGGTGAGAATAGCCAATGAACTAAATGGTGTGATGTTAATTGCTATATAATACTGTATGTCATCACTTTTATGGTTGCTATATGCCATATCAACGGTATTTCAGTGAAAATCACCCAGATTAATGAAGAAGGAACTTTGATGAAACCAAGGAAAGTGCAGCGGTGATGGAACCAGAATGGGCTTCAGCATGCAACAATCCGACACCACACACCATCTCTCCTGCCCTGAAAGACTGTTACGACAGATGGAGCCCAAAGTCATGGACTAAATGAACTCAATGGACATTTGAGAGGGATGGCCCATAGACCAAGGAAATGATAGCTGTGTGTATATATCAAAAGACAGGAAAAGTGGTGGTGATTAATTGGAATGTATTAGAAAGGGTAGGACCTGGGCATGACATAGATGGTATAGAATAAGGGGTGGATACTGTCCTGGTTTCGGCTGGGATAGAGTTAATTTTCTTCCTAGTAGTTGGTATAGTGCTGTGTTTTGGATTTTAGTATGAGAATAATGTTGATAACACACTGATGTTTTAGTTGTTGCTAAGTGGTGTTTCCACTAGTCAAGGGCTTTTCAGCTTCCCATGCTCTGCTAGGCACACAAGAAGCTGGGAGGGGGCACAGCCAGGATAGTTGACCCACCCTGGCCAAAGGGCTATTCCATACCATATGACGTCATGCTCAGTATATAAACTGGGGGGAGTTGGCTGGTGGGGTAGCGATCGCTGCTCGGGGACTGGCTGGACATCGATCAACAGGTGGTGAGCAGTTGTATCACTTGTTTTTTTTCTGGGTTTTGTTCCTCTCTCACGCTCTCTTGTTGTTTTCCTTCTCATTACAATTTTTTTATATTATTATTATTATTATTATTATTATTATTATTATTATTATTATTTTGTGTGTTCCAATTATTAAACTGTTCTTATCTCAACCCATGAGTTTTCTTACTTTTGCTCTTCCGATTCTCTCCCCCATCCCACCGGGGGGGAGGGTGAGCGAGCGGCTGTGTGGTACCTAATTGCCAACTGGGGCTAAACTACAACACATTATTAGAGCAAATAAATGGCAAGTTGTTCAGAACAGTATCCGGAGTATGAGAAGTTCATTGCATTTTGTGGAGCTATAAAATTTTCATTAAATGGTATATTGTAGCTTGATATTTACAATTTTCAATAAACATTTTTAACTTTACTACTTATTCTTAAATTAGTTGACATAACTTTTTTTTCTTGAATACCGTAATTTGTTTTTAATTTAAGGTTATAAAAATACAATTTGTTGGCAATTGATTTTAATAAAGACTTTTTATATTTTTGTAACATGCTAGGAAATGTCTGGTTTAAATAAGTACAGCCCCCCTCCTCAGTCATCAGATCTCTACGTGGCAGCTAGCAAACACTTCCAGCAAAGCTAAAATGATTCTTGGGAATATTCCTAATCCAGATCATGAGGTAAGACTGAAATACTGGAAAAAAGGAGTTGATGCTAATAATGTAATATAAGTGTATTTGTTCTTGGCTGGATTTGCTTGAGATCCAAAATGTCTGTACTCTGTCAAAATGCTGAGCAAAGCTGTGTGTTTCAAGTAAGGTGTGGAAAGAGATGGGTGGTGGCAGCTTATACAGTGGCTTGTTCTAATGTTTGATAACTAAATCTGGGTTGTGCTCACTGTTCCAGAGTCTTTTCCTGGTGAGTATCTTAAGTGTTAGATGGCAACTTAGTTCCTTCTTGTGTGCTGCTCTCTGTCCCCATTCTACAGTCATATGCCCCTTACAGAAAGAGTTATAATTTCAAGAAGGTGACATATGCCTGTCCTAGTTACCTGTAACCTGGTAATTCACACGTTCTCCTGAGAGATGGGGAAAAATAGGTTTGAATGTCACCAGGCTGAAAAGAGCATTTGAATTTGGCCTTGTTTTCTGGAGCAATTTTCTCTGCACTAGGCTGTAAACATGGGTAGGAATTTCTCCTTCTTTGTCCATAGCCTAAAAACAAAGCATCTCTGACTGGGTTTTTTTGAGCAAAGAGGAGGACTCGGATTCTGTTGCATCTGAGCAGGTTAACAACAGTTATAGGATTAGGTCCTCCTGAGAATGAAGGAATCTCTGTTCTCTGGATCCTAGTGGTACTTAGGCAAGCACTAGGTAGTTGTAGTGGGTTGACCTTGGCTGGCTGCCAGATGCCCACTCAGCTGCTCTCTCACTCCCCCTCCTCAACAGGATAGGGGGAGAAAATAGGATGAAAAAGCTTGTGGGTTGAGATAAAGACAGGGAGATCACTTAATTACTGTCACAGGCAACACAGACTCAGCTTGGGGAAATGAATTTAATTTATTGCCAGTTAAAATAGAATTGGATGGTGAGAAACAAAGACAAACACTAAAACACCTTCCCCTCACCCTGCCCTCCCTTTTTTTTTTTTTTTGTTTTCCCCCTAGGCTCAACTTCACTCCTCCAGTCCTGACTCCTCTACTTCCCCTTCCCCCCAGCAGCACAGGAGAGATGGAGGCATCACATTCAGCTCATAACAGTTCCTCTCTGTCACTCCTTTCTCCTCATGCTTTTCTTCTGCTCCAGGTTGGATTCTCTACAGGCTGTAGGTCCTGTCAGGAGAACCTGCTCCAGCATAGGCTCTCCACAGGCTTCAGTTCTTTCAGGGAATATCCACCTGCTCCACTGTGGTCTCTTCCAGGGGCTACAGGAGAATATCTCCTCTGGCACCTGGAGCACCTCCTCCCCCTCCTTCTCTGACCTTGGTGTTTGCAGGGTTGTTTCTCACACTTCCCCCCCCCACACACATTTTTGCCCTTTCTTAAATGTGTTATCATAGAGGCACCACCAGCTTTGCTGATTGGCTCAGCTTTGGCTTGTGGTGGGTCTGTTTTGGAGCCAGCTGAAACCGGCTCCGTCAGGCACAAGGCAGCCCCGACCTCTTCTCAGAGGCCACCCCTGGAGACCCCCACTACAAAAACCTTGCCACATACATCCAATACAGTGGTTGAGTCTAACAGGGTAATTAGGGGTAGTTTGAGTGTGCCCAGAGCACTTCCAAGCAAAAGGCCATCTTTTTGGTACTTGAGTTGCCCCTTCTCATAGGGTTTGCATGAGTATTGGGGGTAGATGTCTAGATGGGGTAGATGTTTAGAGTCTGTCTAAACCTTAATTGAACAAGTGCCTCAGAACCTGCCATATTTGATCAGTCTTTGAACATAACCATGGAAAGCAGTGGTTTCTATGGTCTGTTGAATAAAAAAGCAACTACTGAAATACACGTCCCCTTCATTAAACTTCACTAATACAACTGATAGACCTAAAAGTGAATCCAAAATGCCTTCACCTCTGTCAAAATAAACTGAGAGGACTGCTGTTTCCTGTTTAGGTCAGTCGAATTCTAAAAGTTGCTAAACCCAATATTGTGGTCATGAAACTGCTGGCAGGAGGTCACAAAAAAGACTCTAAGGTAAGAAAATTACAATTGAATTGAATATAAAATATAGTATTATGTGCAGTGTTATCACAAATCTTATAGCTGAATTAATAGATTCAGGCCATAATTATTCCAGCTCTTATAAGAATTGAGGAAGTGGCATAATCAATTTTTTCCTATTTTGCTTTTTTAAATGTAGAATTAAAAAAAATGGAAATAGTCTGTTGCAGTTATTTAAATAAGGAAAGCTTTCCTTCTTTAAGTGTCTTGGAAAAAAATAAATTAGTTGGGAAGCTTGTGTGGGATGACGTGTACAAACATGGGTAGTCTTCAAGAGCGGGAAGGAGTGTATCAGCAGCTTGTGTCAACACAACAGGGAGAATGCTGGCTTGGAGGATCAGCAGGTGCCACGTGGGTCAGGGGAGGAAAGGGCATTGCGTGCTTCAAGCTTAAGGGAGGGTAGGCACAGAAGAAGGAAGGAGCACCCTGAAATAAGACACACTGGTGCTCTCAAACTTTGTGCCCATCACTAATGGAGAATGACGGGCAGATCCAGAACTGGGTTGGAATATTTTTTGGATATGATTTAAAGAGCTGGGATTATTTTATTTTTTCAATTTATTGCTGTTTAAAAGCATTTCTCCCATCTGTAGGGTATCCCTCAATTCAGGTGTTAAATTCAGTAGTACTTCAGTGTAATGTTTTAAACCTTCTTCTAGGTTTCTCCAGAATTTGACTTCTCCCCTCACAAATATTTTCCAGTTGTGAGGCTTGTTTGAAAGAAGAGATTATTGGTAGGGTACCTGAAGCATAATCTGTACATCAGATATCAGCTGCAGGATGGAATATCTAGTGCTGTACTCAGACTGAAAGGGGTCTCTGGGATAAAAGTAGTTACATGGAATCTCTCTAGTCTGCTGCCTTTATACAACCTGAATGACAACTGCTGTTTTAAAGTGGTTTGTATAATGTTCTATGGGTGAAAGTGATCTTAATCAACTGTGTTGTTGAAGAATGTCGTACCTTATTTGATTTTTATTACAAATTTAATCATAAATCACTGTTATGAATGAAGTCTGACTGAAAATAGTGTTTTAAGGATTTAATAACACTCTTGACTGAATAAAAGATGTAATAGCACCTTATGCCTGATAGGCACATCTGAGTTACTGAAATTCTGCTTTGAACAAAGCCACTTGGAAAAAGTGTTAATTTCCATGCATTAATTGCCTCAAACTTGCTCATTTTGCAAGTAGAAAGATTTGGGTTTTCTTGGGAAGTCCTCCAAGCTAAAACAATCTTTACAGAAATTAAGGCCAGATGACAACTAGACTCTTTCATTTAGCTCCTATTGCACTGAATCCAGTGTTGCTGGGGTTTTTTTTGTTCTTCTGTGTGTGTTTTTGGTGTGCGTGGTGTTTTTTTCTTTTTTTTTTTCCTCCTCCTCCTCAAGTCAGTTGTCTAGGAGGTATTTCTGTCTTGAATAGAGACATCCTTGAAGACAGGAGGAAATGGAGTCAGTTATTTCTGTTTGCAATTCATTCCTTTATCTTAATTCTTCATGGTACTGGAGAATCTGCATAGCTAACACTAGAATAGTCTTGAGCAACACAGGAACATAAGACACTAGCAATGTATTTTAACTACTCTGCAACTTTATTTCAATCCTGTTGCAACTTTGCCATTACAAAGGAGGGATTGCTCATATGCTCCATTGCTCAGTAAGCTGTTGTATGACCATCACTCTCTAGATTTGACTGCAGTGCTGCTGCTGGGATCCTACTAAATTCTTTTCTGCAATGGTTTATATAGGTAGAAGTACCAAACAGGAGGAGCCCCTAAATCTACCCTTTCCTTCTCAGAAGAAAGTTCTTGCTCCTGTCCTCTTCTGGATCTGAAATAACAGAGGTAGGCTCTTGTGTTTGTGAGGTAGGCTCTTGTGTTTAAACGTTTTTGTGGACAAAAACGTTTAAAAAAAAATTATTTGTTCCTTGATGAGCCGTACTGCCTAGTCTTACCTGGGACCTAAAAGCAAGGCCTCCAGGTTTGACTGTGTTGAAAGGGACAATTCTTCCTTCCAGTGCAAAATAGTTTCCTCCATAGTGATGAGCTTGTAACTTCCTTTTGGCCATGCAGGACATTGGTTCATCTTTCTCCAAACATATTTGTAGCATAGAGTAATACTGGTTTAACTCCCTCACCTAAGCAGCAGCACGGGCATGCTAGAGCAGGAAAACAATAAAGAAACCCTGAAGTGGAACACTTTGCTTGACTATTAATGACTTGTAGCTTCTTAGAATAAGCATTACTACTGCCCTCAAGACATGCTTTTTCTGATTTTTCTGTTAAGGAGGTTGCATAGCATTTTACAAGTTTGCTTATCACCTTGCTTCATACACTTGAGTGCTTCTATATCAATTCCATAGGAGTGGAAATCCTGGAAATGTAGTTTTAAAGATCGCAAACTGGTATTAGTGCAGGGCACTGAGAATTCATCTGCCTTACCACTTTCTTGTAAGCTATCACAAAAATCTTTCCTCTCTTCAAAATCTTGAACTACATGACAGTGGCTCAAGGACAGCCTTCTGTATTTCTCCAAAGGAAGCAGCAAGTAAAAGAGAAGCCAAGTTCTACATCATACCACATTTATAGAACTAAAAACATAGAAAAGACATATTTCCATTTTGGTTAACAGTGAAAGTGGATCAACTGTACAAAACAAGGTAATACACAGTAGAGAAGATGATTTTTATTTTTAAAATGCTTATCTAATCAATATCAGGCTTTGTTTTAAAAACGTCAAAAACAAGTGTTAATTTAACCCTGAGATTATTACAATCAAGAAGCTTTCTCTCATGCAAGTAAAAGTTTTAGCGATAAACAGTGCTATGTAAGCCACAGTTCCAAGCAAGTCTCCTGTTTTGTTCAACTAAAAGTCCTTTAATTTTAAAATTGTATATAGTAGAGTTATAGGCCCCTTGTCTACTAGAAATCCACCACCCTAGTTATATTCCTGTAGCACTTGAAGCCATTGAAATCAAGGTTGTATTCCTTTATGCTTTTGAACATTGCTTTTACATAGGCTTTCAGACACCTAGTGTCAGGTATAACAACTGTGCTGTGTATAAAGGGGATCTTACGAAGATGACACCATCTAACTGGCTAGAGAGGATCCCAGTCAGGTTTGGGTACTGTACAGAAGTACAGCCAGCAAGATTGGTTTTAAAAGAATTCTATTACAATATATTAGTTACTTTAAGGATGTTCTTTTTGCGTGGGATTTTACCAGTTTAAAGTTAAAGCCCATTAATTCAACTTGAATACACTGCTTCACTGTACATTTTGTATTGTTAGAATGTATGCTCTTTTAACAATCACTATTAAACTTGAAATTAACTTTACCTCAGCTAATAGTTTACAGATTGTCCTAAGTTGATGCCCATTTTACTCTGAATATGTGTAAATATTTTGATGTTAAAACATACCTTGGGTTGCAGAAAAATAACTTAAAAGGACCAGTAAAACAAACTTTCTGAATGCTTGTCTTTTAGATGTTCATATCTCTTCCTTTTCTCTCTTGTTTACAAACATTTGTTTTCCCTGCTATATTGACTATAATAGCCCAGCAGAGTTAAATTGGACTTAAAAGGTAGAAAAAACACAGTAACCAAGATTAACTTGGTAACAGAGGTTGATGCTTTTCTTAGAACAATTAAAGTTACACTTGGCAAGTCTGTCAGTTATTAACTGTTTGTGGATTTAGGCATAATAGGTACTGTTTAACTTGAGCCCTACCTTTTATTCTGTGTGGTGGGTTAACCTTGTCTGGTTGCCAGATGCCCACCAAGGTACATTCTTTCTGGCAATGGCTTTCGGGCGAGTGGAAACCATAGCTAGGTCCTCGCCTGGGAGGGCAATGACAACTAGTTAGGTTACCCTTTAGAGCCAGGAAGGGGACTGCGCCCTGCCCAGTCGCCCTGCCTGCGCGAACTCCCACGCAAACTGCCGCGCCACGCCCTGATCGCCGCGCTCCTGGTCGCTCGCGCTCCCTGGGGGCAGCTCTTGTATGTGAGGGGGTTTGGCCGCCGTCACTCTTGTCCCTGCCCACGCTGAGTCAGAGCTGCCGCTCGTCAGGAGCTGCCACTCGTCAGGAGCTCACTCTTTCCCGCTCTGCGGAGAGGGCTGGGGTACCCTCTCTCTCCCTGCGCTTCTTGCCCTCACGGTTTTGCCGCGGTTTTGCCGCCTTAGGAAGGGTTCCCCGGCGCGATCCTCCGCTGCGGAGCCCTTCGCCTCGGTGGCTTCAAATATGCTGCCAATATCTCTTTTTCAGTTGGAGTACAGCGGGCCTCGGATTCTCTGTATCCCCGACTCCAAAACCCTAGGGGTCGACCTCGAGTCTCCCCTGGTGCTTTCTGCCAGAGGCTCCAGGTAGGGCCATTCTCCCTGGCTGCGGTGTAGAGCACATTTTTTACATCTGGCCCTGCCCGGACTGGCCCAAGGGCTACTGCATGAACTATCTCCCGTTTAATTTGTTCAAAGGCTTGTCGTTGCTCAGGGCCCCATTGGAAATCGTTCTTCTTCCGGGTCACTTGGTAGAGAGGGCTTACAGTCAGACTGTAATTTGGAATATGCATTCTCCAAAAACCCATTGGTTTTCATCCCGTTTTTCAGTCCTTCGACTGGAGGCTTGCCAATGTGACACCCATCTACAAGAAGGGCCGGAAGGAGGATCCGGGGAACTATAGGCCTGTCAGCCTGACCTCGGTACCAGGGAAAATTATGGAGTGGTTCATCTTGAGTGTGCTCAACAGGCACGCGCAGGCCAACCAGGGGATCAGGCCCAGCCAGCATGGGTTCATGAAAGGCAGGTCCTGCTTGACCAACCTGATCTCCTCTCTCCTGGCACCCTGCACCAGGGGAGACTTGAGGTCGACCCCTAGGGTTTTGGAGTCGGGGATACAGAGGATCTGAGGCCCACTATACTCCAACTGAAAAAGAGATATTGGCAGCATATGAAGGGGTTTGAGCTGCTTTGGAAGTGGTTGGTACTGAAGCACAGCTCCTCCTGGCACCCTGGCTGCCGGTGCTGGGCTGGATGTTCAAAGGGAGGGTCCCCTCTACACATCATGCAACTGATGCTACGTGGAGTAAGTGGGTTGCACTGATCACACAATGGGCTTGAATAGGAAACCCCAATCTCCCAGGGATCTTGGAAGTAATTATGGACTGGCCAGAAGGCAAAGATTGCGGAATATCGCCAGAGGAGGAGGTGACGCGTGCTGAGGAGGCCCCACTGTACAATAAACTACCAGAAAATGAGAAGCAGTATGCCCTGTTCACTGATGGGTCCTGTCGTATTGTAGGAAAGCATCGGAGATGGAAAGCTGCTGTATGGAGTCCTATACGACAAGTGGTAGAAACTGCTGAAGGAGATGGTGAATCGAGCCAATTTGCAGAAGTAAAGGCCATCCAGCTGGTTTTAGACATTGCTGAACAAGAAAAGTGGCCAGTGCTCTATCTCTATAATGATTCATGGATGGTGGCAAATGCCCTGTGGGGGTGGTTACAGCAATGGAAGCAGAGCAACTGGCAGCGCAGAGGCAAACCCATCTGGGCTGCCGCATTGTGGCAAAATATTGTTTTTCCCTGGGTTTTGTTCCTCTCTCTCTCCCTCTCTTGTTATTTTCCTTGTCATTATTATTATTATTATTATATTATATTTCAGTTATTAAACTGTTCTTATCTCAACCCACGAGTTTTCTTACTTGTGCTTTTCTGATTCTCTCCCCCCTCCCACCGGGAGGGGGGAGGGTGAGCGAGCGGCTGCGTGGTGCTTAGTTGCCGACTGGGGTTAAACCACGACACTATGAAAGCTTGTTACATGTTTTAACAAGTTGTTACATGTTATAACAATTTGTTACATGTTATAACAAATCTGTACAAGGTAAATAGTTACTCTGCTATATAACAGAAGGAAACTTCTGCTGCATCATGCCACCACTGCATGTTACTCTTGAAACAGTATGATAAAGCAAGATTTTAGTGAGGTTTATAAAGTTCTAGCGGGGATGGACCCTTTTTTTACCAAGGCAAGAAATGTGCCTGGTTCTTTTTTTTTTTACATATCATTCACAAAAGAGCCTGGTCTTCTGTTCCCTCTATGGTATAACTTTATGGTGAAGCTGTGCTTCTGATGTGAGAAAAAACAACCCACCGTGACACAGCCATTCCTAACTAAGCAAGCTGGCACAGTACCAATCCTGGAGCAAAGAAAACTGGTATTGCTGCACTGTTAGATCAGAGACAGAGGCAGTCTGAAAAGGACAAAAAAAACCCTTTTTGTTTTATATATTCAATTTGTTGCATGAGAAGCTAAAAATACTTGACTAGAGTGAATAGGGGAGAAAGGAGGAAGAGAAGGGAGAGGTTTAAGATCAGCTTTAAAGATCTAACTTTTAATCACCTTGCTGCATAGCTGAATTCAAAGATCCACATTAAACAGTGAGGCTCCTTATTCAGTGCACAGAATGAGGTGAGCAAGTTCCAGCACCCTGAGTGGAATAAAGCACTTCAGAATTATACATCCAACATCACAACAATCACTGAAAGTTACACACATTTTTTAATAAAGGTAACTAAAGCTCCTATTACTCCTCAAAAGGAGCAGCAGATATTGAAAACTTTTAGAAATAGACTGTATTTCTGCCATATAGTTTTTGGTTACTCAGTTTCAGCAACAATGCTATAATACTTTTTATTAAATTCCTCGCCATAAAAACTTCTACATCAATAAAAGCATTGATGCAAAATATAAGTAAGAATGCCTTCCTCCTTCTCATTTTCTTTCCCTCCATTGACTTCTCAAAAGACTTTTACAGTAATTTAACATGTTTTAGCTCATCCATGAATGTTAAGCACCAGAAATAAAGACAGCATAAGCTGACCTCCTTGACATTAAGCAATTTTTGTTTCGTACTAGGAAATCTTCAAACACTTCAAGAAAGCTGGTCTTTCCTGCAAATTACAGACAGTGAACCATTATGATAGTGCTACCACTGAAATGCAAGCACTAAAAGTGCTGTTTTCTTTTGTTTTATAGGCACTTGTTTTAAGGTCTACATAAGCTTTAATTTGTGTTACAAATCCGACACTGGCAATATGAAGTGGTCTAAATAGAAATAAGATTTACATTGTGCATTTATTACTATATGCAGGAGGAATGAGAGGTATAGAGTCTGCTTTATCTTTCTGTAGATCACTTTGTGGGGGAATGACATATCTCCAGTGTAGCACCACCATCAGGCTTATGACGCAATCTCCAGGAGCTGTTAGAATCTAAGGCACAGTCTTGCCTTTGGACCACATTAAAACAACTCCTTTTTAAAGGAATAATTTCTATAGAAAATTTCTATTATCTGCCTTCAGCTAGTACCCTTTTGCACCCTTTTTCAGAGGCAGTGCTTTCTCCCAGCAGTACATGTCTGGGGAATCAAGCTACGTGTCTTTGAAATCAAAATTCTGAAGCAGGGACAGCTATTATCAGAAAATAGCCAGGAAACTCAGTGAATAATTATTTTTCTTAAGTCAGAATAAATCCATTTCATGCTTTATAGTCCTAATTCAAAATTCACCAAAGCCTGTGTTTTTTCATTGCCTTTGATGGGTTTCAAATCAGGTCTTTAAAAAAAACCAAAACACAAAATAATACACCACCACCTAGCTGCCAACCTCTGGGTGGGGATACAATAAAAGCTGTGCAAAGCACAACCCAGCTGAGGTTTTCACTCAGCTCTTTTCCACACACCCCCTTATGCATCTGAGAAGAATCCTTTACAGCTTTAAAGTAAATCTGAAATCCTTACATAGCTCTCATCCTGTTGAATTTCTGTGAGAATGACTAGAGGTGGGTAGCTAAGGGAGCTTTAGCCCTCTTTCCTCACATATCTTCATAAACACCATCTGATGCAGCAGGGCTGCATCCATGCTTGGTATCTCATCTGCGCAGAAATGACTCTCCTCATCTGCTGTGTTTAACAGTTACATGTATCTCCAGGGAATCACTTACTTGCATGATGAAGACCGAAAAAGAGCACAGTTAGGCAACTACCAACAGTGGAGACCTCTGAGAAGCTTAGAGAAAACAGTTGTAGCACCTGGAAAGAGGGGCATCTTTGTGGAGAGGTAACACTGCTGGGCTAACTGATTAGAAATGACAACCAGGCAAGCCAGAGATGTTGCTAAACATTTATTTATGGACTGGGCTTTGGGTCTGGCAGAGAGGAGATCTCCTCTGTAATCGGGACTGAGGGAATCCTGTTATAAAACAGGAGAGCCTGATGGGTCAAACGAGAATTGATAGCAAGAGGAGGGAGGAATACACCTGGGAAATTCACCCCTGAAGCAAGACAAGCTGAAAGAGGGGTTGTCCCTTGGGCATTTGCAAGCAAAGACTGCTTCATGACTGACAGGGAGAGACATTGAGAGAAAAGGTGATTAAAAAACCACAAGGCATTGTTTGGGAAGAAGGTAGAAGACAATGGAGAAATAGAGAAGTGAGGGATTAAAAAAAATAAGGAGAGAGAAATGAAAGGATGACAGAGGAGGAAGGACAGACTCGAGTTCCTTAGTCTAGGCAATGATTCCATAGCACAGGGCACAACCTGTTTAGGTAAGTGGGTTGACTAACCTAGAACATGCCTGAGCTCAAGATCACATCTGACCCAGGGACATCTCAGACAGCAGTTAACTGAGCCAAGCTCCCTAGATTGGGAATTACATTCAACAGTAAAAGACATAATATTTGTTATATAAGCACTGACATATTACTTTCTTGGAGAGACAAAGAAATACATGTTCTTTGTCTGAAGGCTTAGATTTCCCTCCCTCAAGCTATTTCACATCTGAGGAACAGTGAAATCTTTGGAAAAGAGAGTAATTTTTTACTACTGTGTTTGTACAGCATGAAGAGGTTATGCTCCAGGCTCAATTTCAAGCTACTACCACAGCCCAAAGAATAACAAAAAATAATGATAACTTCTTGTCTAAGGCACTTAAATTTTTATTTGCTTTCTCTGTTGATCTGCAGTCATTCCCATTTACATCCATGACATAAAACAGCATATGCGGGATAAACAGACAATTATTGAATCCTTAAAACTCAAAGGGAGGATGTAGTGTGTCTTCTTAGGTGTTCCCTCTAGTATCTTGAAAGGTCTGTCGTTTGCTTTTCAAAAAAATTTGAAAAGGCTCCTTCCTTTTCATTTATACAATTTCCATTGTAGTCCCCTCAGATTGTGGAAGATCACATATATTATTTCTAACACTGGCAATAAGGTACGTATTATGTTAGCATATATGTAATACTACTGTTTCTCAAAAAGAAGTAGGAGTATACCGTAACAAGGCAGAACACTGAACTTTGCATGCTAGAAACTAAATTGAAGTTCAGGACCTAACTCTGTAGTGAGGTATGCAAAGAGATAAATGCCTACATTGTTTTATATTGATGGGGTTTTATTTGTTGCTTTTGTTTTTTTATAAAAAACATAGGCCTAGCCCTGCTTCCAATGAAGTGGGTGGAGAAATTCTTACTGATTACAAAGTCAGGAGGAAAAATAATTCACATATCATCACTGTTTGGTACCCATGTCTCCAATCTCAGTTACTAGGCCAAAAAATTACTAGCCTCAACACTTAATGACTGCACGCTCTTGCAGATGTGGGATGCTGGCAGATCAGCGAAGACAGGCTTGTACTGATGCTGCCTATGTTGCATCTGTTATTTGAAGTAAAAAACAGACCTTATCTCAGTTCAGCTTGTTTCATCCTATTCCCATGTTAAAGCCTCCTTGGTCATCTAGGCATGGATTTTATTGCTGTTGGCCTCCAGGGAACATCTTGACAGAGAAAGCATGAGAACCGATTGAAACCAGATGCCTAAATGGTTGCCTGCTTCTTGAGGATCATAAGGAAGTGGATGCTATGGCAGTCCTCAGATGCAAAGTAACCTACCTAAAAGTACCGTAACAGTAGAAACCATGCTGTATCTCCTCCAAATTGTTCCTTGGAGGTTTGAGGTTACATCTGAGAACCCAGAAGCTATAAAGATGGCTTTAACTTTTTCCGAGTTATGCAGGAAGGCCACTCACTGCTATTAAACTGGCATTTTTTCATGGAGTGGTTGACATCTACAATCTGTTATAAACATCAGAAAAGAAACATCTATACATGATACAAATTATGTGGGGAAATCATACTGAATTCCCCACAAAGAATTATATTATATTTTATTTTATTATTTTATATTATATTATATTATATTATATTATATTATATTATATTTTATATTATATTAGAGAATATGAATTATACAGAATTATATTATATTTTATCTTATGGTTATGTGGGGAAATCAAATGTCCAGGTTAAGGGAAGATGTGGGTCGATGTGCATCATTATTTTCTAATATTTGTTCAGGACATAATCCATCCTGGGCTGATGTTAACCTGTTGCTGAGGGAGTTGTTCCATCCAGACGAGCGTCCAGATGAGAAAGATAAGATAATTAAAAAGAATATGGTATTAACCCTACAGGCAGGAGGAAATTGGACTGCCTGACCTCAGGTTGATCCTAACTGGGTTTATAATAACCAAACAGATAGAGATAATTGCCGAGCAGTGGTTAGAAATCTGATAAATGCAATTAGAGCTTGTGAGGAGATCACAGAATCACAGAATCGTATATGTTGGAAAGGACCTTTAAGATCATCGAGTCCAACCGTTAACCTAACACTACCAAGACCACCACTACACCATGTCCCTAAGCACCTCATCCAAACGTCCTTTAAATACCTCCAGGGATGGCGACTCAACCACTTCCCTGGGCAGCCTGTTCCAATGCTTGATAACCCTTTCGGTGAAGTAAAATTTCCTAATATCCAGTCTAAACCTCCCCTGACACAACTTGAGGCCATTTCCTCTTGTCCTATCACTTGTTACCTGGGAGAAGACACCAATCCCCACCTCTCTACAACCTCCTTTCAGGTAGTTGGAGAGAGCAATAAGGTCTACCCTCAGCCTCCTTTTCTCCAGGCTAAACAACCCCAGTTCCTTCAGCCACTCCTCATAAGACTTGTTCTCTAGACCCTTCACCAGCTTCGTTGCCCTTCTTTGGACACAGCTCCAGCACCTCAATGTCTCTCTTGTAGTGGGGGGCCCAAAAGTGAACACAGTATTCGAGGTGCGGCCTCACTAGTGCCAAGTACAGGGGCACAATCACTTCCCTAGTCCTGCTGGCCACACTGTTTCTGATACAAGCCAGGATGCCATTGGCTTTCTTGGCCACCTGGACACAACCTGCCGGCTCATATTCAGGCAGCTGTCAACCAACACCCCCAGGTCCTTTTCTGCCAGGCAGCTTTCCAGCCACTCTTCCCCAAGCCTGTAGCGTTGCATGGGGTTGCTGTGGCCCAAGTGCAGGACCTTGCACTTAGCCTTGTTGAACCTCATACAACTGGCCCCAGCCCATCGATCCAGCCTGTCCAGGTCCCTCTGCAGAACCTTCCTACCCTCAAGCAGATCAACACTCCCACACAACTTGGTGTCGTCTGCAAACTTACTGAGGGTGCACTCGATCCCTTCGTCCAGATCATTGATAAAGATATTAAACAGAACTGGCCCCAACACAGAGCCCTGGGGAACACCACTTGTGACCGGCCACCAACCGGAGTAAACTCCATTCACCACCACTCTTTGGGCCCGGCCATCCAGCCAGTTCTTTACCCAGCGAAGAGTACACCCGTCCAAGCCATGAGCAGCCAGTTTCTCCAGGAGAATGCTGTGGGAAACCGTGTCAAAGGCTTTACTGAAGTCTAGGTAGACAACATCCACAGCCTTTCCCTCATCCACTAGGTGGGTCACCTTGTCATAGAAGGAGATCAGGTTGGTCAAGCAGGACCTGCCTTTCATAAACCCATGCTGGCTGAGCTTGATCCCTTGGTTATTCTCTACATGCCGTGTGATGGCACTCAGGATGATCTGCTCCATCAGCTTCCCCGGTACCAAGGTCAGGCTGACAGGCCTGTAGGTCCCCAGGTCCTCCTTCCGGCCCTTCTTGAAGATGGGTGTCACATTTGCTAATCTCCAGTCAATTGGGACCTCCCCAGTTAGCCAGGACTGCTGGTAAATGATGGAAAGGGGCTTGGTGAGCACTTCTGCCAGCTCCTTCAGTACCCTTGGGTGGATCTCATCAGGCCCCATAGACTTGTGAGTGTCTAAGTGGTGCAGCAGGTCACTAACCATTTCCCCCTGGATTATGGGGGATCCATTCTGGTCCCCGTCCCCATCTTCCAACTCCGGGGGCTGGGTACCCAGAGAACAATTGGCCCTGCTATTAAAGACTGAGGCAAAGAAGGCATTAAGGACCTCAGCCTTTTCCTCATCCTTGGTCACTGTGTTCCCTCCCCCGTCTACTAGAGGCTGGAGATTCTCCTTAGCTCTCCTTTTGCTGCTAATGTATTTGAAGAAGTATTTTTTGTTGTCTTTTACAGCAGCAGCCAGATTGAGCTCTAGCTCAGCTTTGGCCCTTCTAATTTTCTCCCTGCACAGCCTCGCTACACCTTTGTAGTCCTCCTGAGTTGCCTGCCCCTTCTTCCAGAGGTCGTAGACTCTCCTCTTTTTCCTGAGTTCTGGCCAAAGCTCTCTATTCAGCCAGGCCGGTCTTCTTCTCCGCCGGCTCGTCTTTCGACACCTGGGGACAGCCTGCTCTTGTGCCTTTAGGACTTCCTCCTTAAAGAATGTCCAGCCTTCCTGGACTCTTTTGCCCATAAGGGCTGCCTCCCAGGGGACTCTCTCGACCAGTCACCTAAACAGGCCACAGTCCGCCCTCCGGAAGTCTAAGGTGGCAGTTTTGCTGACCCCCCTCGCCGCTTCTCCAAGAATCAAAAACTCTATCATTTCGTGATCACTCTGCCCAAGACAGCCTCCAACCATCACATGGCTCACAAGTCCTTCTCTGTTCATGAACAAGAGGTCCAGCGGGGCACTTTCCCTAGTTGGCTCACTCACCAGCTGTGTCAGGAAGTTATCTGCCACACACTCCAGGAACCTCCTAGACTGTTTCCTCTCTGCTGTATTGTATTTCCAGCAGACATCCAGCAGGTTGAAGTCCCCCACAAGAACAAGGGCTAGCGATCTTGAGGCTTCTCCCAGCTGCTTATAGAATAGTTCGTCTGTCTCCTCATCCTGGTTGGGTGGTCTGTAACAGACTCCCACCACAAGATCTGCCTTGTTGGCCTTCCCCCTGATTCTTACCCATAGACACTCCACCCTATCATCACCATCATTGAGCTCTAAACTATCCAGACACTCCCTAATGTATAGGGCTACCCCACCACCTCTCCTGCCTCGCCTATCCCTCCTGAAGAGTTTATAGCCATCCATCGCCGCACTCCAGTTGTGCGAGTCATCCCACCACGTTTCCGTGATGGCAACCATATCATAGTTTTCCTGGTGTACAATGGCTTCTAACTCCTCCTGCTTGTTACCCATGCTGCGTGCATTGGTGTAGAGGCACTTCAGCTGGGCTGTCGTCCATGTCTCCTTCATAGAAGAACACCCCTTATGTGCTTTGAGGTGTTTCACTGGCGTTTCCCTCTTGGCTCCTATTCCCTCAGTATCCCCTAGCTCAACTCTGTTCAACTTCAACTGTGCCCCAGTGTACCCTGCACATCTCAGAGACACAGGCTGAGTGCCCTCGCTGGCACCCGCTCCCTCTAACCGTGGCACGTCGTCCCTCAGCTTCCCTTGGGCAAGCCTGATATTACTCCCCTCCCCCTTCGAGTCTAGTTTAAAGCTCTGTCGATGAGCCCTGCAAGATCCTGAGCAAAGATTCTCTTTCCCCTTTGAGAAAGATGAATCCCATCAGACGCCAGCAAGCCTGGTGCTGTGTAGGCCATCCCGTTATCAAAAAAACCAAAACCGTGGCGATGACACCAGCCACGGAGCCATGCATTAATAGATTGGGTACCTCTGTTCCATCTAGTGTCACTGCCCACCACTGGAAGGAGAGAGGAGAAAATAACCTGTGCTCCGGAGTCCCTTACTAGCCCTCCCAAGGCCCTGAAGTCTCTTTTGATTGCCCTAGGACTTTGTGTTGCAGCTTCATCGCCCCCCACATGGAAGAGCAGTAGGGGGTAATAGTCCGAGGGCCGTACCAGGCTAGGGAGTACCCTCGTGACATCCTTCACCCGGGCCCCAGGGAGGCAGCAGACTTCCCTAAGAGGAGGGTCCATCCGGCATATCGGACCCTCGGTTCCCTTCAGAAGCGAGTCGCCCACAACTATAACCCGTCTTCTCTTCCTTGTGGAGGTGGTGTTGGTACGAGAGGTACGCTCTTCTGACCTGGGCAACACCTCTGGTGTAGATGGATTGTCATCCCCATCCTCCATTGACTGGCCTTCCACCTCCAGGGCCTCATACCTGTTGTACAGAGGCACCTGGGAAGGCAAGGTGGGCAAGGAGGGCATTCACCTGCCACCACGAGCGTGGACTTGCCTCCATTCACTCTTTTCCTTTGAGCTGCTGCCTTCAGCCTGGTGTGTGTGGGGGGATACAGGATCCCCTTGATCGTGGGTTCTTACTGGTGGCTGCTGCTGCTCCTGTTCCTGTCTCAGGGGGGGCAGAGCATGGCACCACCAGTCTATCTCTTTCTCAGCCTCCCTGATGCTCCTTAACCTTTCTACCTCCTCCCATAGCTCTGCCACCATGCAGAGCAAATCATCCACCTGGTCGCACCTCACACAGCTGTCCTCACGGCTGCCATGCATGAACAGTGAGAGGCCCTGGCACTCCCTGCAGCCTGAGACCTGGACAGCTGCATGTTTTCCCGGCAGCTCTGTCTGGGTAGCCACATCCACTCTGGCGAGCACAAAGGGCATCGCTTTCTGACAAGTGAATACCATAGCTTAGTTTCTTCTGAAAGGATGGGGACTACCGAATGAACTCACTTTTTCAGATAAGAAAAAGAGTCAGATAAGAAAAAGAGTCATCTGCATCAGATAAGAGTAAATTGAACTAAAAGTACAGGCATGTAGACAGAGGCTAGAGGAACACCCCAGTGACTACTGGGGAAGATTGCAACAGGCTTTGTTGACATACAGGGGAATGACTCTCCAGAATTTTAATAATGAATTGGCAGCAAGTGTATTTGTGAACCAAACCACCTCTGACATCTGCAACTATTTTAAGGATCACATGCTAGGGTGGCAAGGAGAAAATTTGAAAGATACTATATTACCTGGAGGTTCTATACTTGTACAATATGTAGATTATTTGTTATTTGCCAGAAAGACATACGAAGATTGCTTGAAAGATACTATTTGTCTGTGTACTGCTTTAGCAGAAAAAAGGTCACTGTGCGTCTCTCTCTAAGCTTCAGCTGTGTCAGCAGTAAGTAAAATATTTAGGATTTATATTAATAGAAGGACAAAGATTAGTAGACCCAGAACAGGTCCAGGCTATTGTAGAAATACCTTGACCAGTAACAAAGAAACAACTGTGAGGATTTTTAGGCACAATAGGATACTGCAGACCCTGGATATCAAGGCTAGGGGAGTTAAGTAAGCCATGAACAGAAGCTACCAAGGCAGAGGAAGTGGAGCCTATACATTGGGGTCCAGAGAGAGAAAAGGCTTTCCAAGCTATAAAAGGAGCTTTAGGTTCTGCTCCGGCACTGGGATTGCCAGATTACTCCAAGTCCTCTGAACTATTTGTGCATGAGAACAAAGGAGTAACCAGCGGAGTCCTTACTCAAAAGCTAGATCCCCATCGCCGCCCTGTGGCTTATTACTCAACTGGATCCTGTAGCGGCAGGGAATAATTCCTGTGTTAAAGCGATAGCAGCAACAGCAACTATCATAAAAAGGAGCAGACCATTAGTTCTGAGTCACCCAACAACTGTGTATGTCCCACATGAAGTAGAACTGATTCTTAAGCAACATGCTACACAAGCATTGTCCCCACAAAGAGCACATCACTATGAATTAACGATTTTAAATGCGGATAATATTACTTTAAAAAGACGTAATGTTTTGAATCCAGCAACTTTACTGCCTGTTCCCTCCAATGGTGAGCCGCATCATGGTTGTGCTAAGGTAGTGTTTCACTCCAGCTTCCTATGGGAAGATCTGCAAGATCAGCCTCTAGAGAACTCTGATCTAACCCTTTTCACCAATGGATCTTCATACCCCATGAATGGAAAATGACACATGGGCTATGCAGTGGTGAGAAACTTAGAGGTACTTGAAGCAGAACCTCTACAACCCTCGGTGAGTGCCCAAGGGGCTGAATTAACTGCATTAGCAAGAGCAGCCTGGTGGGGACGTAATCAGCAGGTAACTATTTATACTGATTCTAAATAGGCTTTTGGAGTGTGTCATGCAACGGCTATGCTATGGAAAGAACAAGAGTTTCTTACCTTGGCGGAAAAGAATATTTCTAATGGAACTGAAATCCAAATGCTGTTGGAAACTATTAAGCTTCCAAGGGAAATCGCTGCAGTACGCTGTCCAGCTCATACCAAAGGCTCCAGCGAAACTGAAAGAAATAATGAATTGGCAGATAAAGCAGTTAAAGCTGCTGCCCGCCAACCTATATGTGAGTGTAGGGCCATAATAACTCCCTCTGCTGATGATTGGCCAGATATCAATAATCCAGCCCAAAAATATGCAGAGGTTACTCAGGAAGAATGGACTCAATGGGAAAGTTGGGAGGCTGTAAAAGATGAAACTGGAATTTGGACTATTGGAGGAAAACCCAAGAAAATATTTAATGACTTTGGCCAGGTGGTTTCATGATAAAACACATGGAGAGATGACAGCAGTTTTAACAACTTTAACTGGATTGAGAGAATGTGGGCAGCCCTCAGAATACATATGGCAGTAAAAAGGATTGTGAGTTCTTGTCCCACATGTTGGAAGTTTTCTGATGCAAAACCCAAACAGGAGGCTGGAGGATGACCACGGGCATATTTCCCATTCCAAAGACTGCAAATTGATTATGCTGACATACCTCCCATGAGCAGATTTAAGCACCTGCTGATAATTGTGGATCAACTCTCAGGATGGGTAGAAGCTTTTCCCACCAGGAAAGCTGATACTGCGGGAGTGGTCAAAGCACTCCTGTGGGAAATCATTCCCAGATATGGAATACCTGAAACCATAGAATCCGATAGGGGTTCTCATTTTTCAGCGGGAATACTAAACAATATCTATAAAAGTTTAGGAATACAGCAACAGCTACATGTTCCATATCATGAGAATGTGGGCCGAGGCGAGCAGCTCCGGTGCCGGCACGATCCGCAGCAGAGCGCTCTAGCACGGTGCACAGGGGGGGTTTCCTGAACCGGGGGAACCTCAGGGGAGCCGAGAGAGCCGCCAGGAGCCCGCAGCTCGCAAGACAGCAGCTGATGAGACCTGGGCGGGGCCAGGAGCAACGGCGGCCAAGCCAAGCCCCCCCCCCCTATAAAATAAGCCCTTAGGGAGCGCTAGCGACCAGGGTGGGCAAACAGGGTGTGGTGCGGCAGTTTGCACAGCGGGAAGGGCACTGAAGCTTTGCCAGCTTGACCAGGGAGCAATGGTATCCACCCGGCAGAAAGCCATGGCCTCTCTAAGCTCTGCACCCGCCACGACTGATGCAGCTTCCCAGACAGAGCTCTGGTGGGAACATGCTGCCACCCAGGGGTCAGGCTGCAGGGTGTGACCTACTCTTATGCCAGTACCGGACAGCAGCAGCACACCTGTGGGAGGTGTGCCCAGGTAGAGGAACTCCTCAGCTTAGTGACAGAGCTCTGGGAGGAGGTGAGTAGGTTGAGGAGTATCAGGGAGTCTGAGAGAGAGATAGACTACTGGAAATGCACCCTACTTTCCCTGAGACAGGCCCAACAGGCAGACAGGATGCATGATACAGAGGATTCCCTATCTTCACTCCATCTGGCAGAATGTGGTGACTTAAGGGATAGGGGGCAATGGCAACAAGTTCCTGCCCAGCACAGCAGGTGCATCTCCTCTGTGACTACCCCACCTTCCCAGGTGCCCTTGCATAATAAGTATGAGGCTCTGCAAGTGGAACTGAAAAATGACAAGAATGATGGTTCATCTAGGTTGGAGGTGTTGCTGAGGTTAAGTTGGCCTACACCCTACATCAAAACTGCTTCCATAAAGAAAAAAAGATGGATCATTGTCATAGGAGACTCCCTTCTGAAGGGAACAGAAAGCTCAATATGCAGACTGGACCCACTTCTTAGGGAAGTCTGCTGCCTCCCTGGGGCCCGGGTAAAAGATGTGAAGAGAAAACTTCCTACCCTGGTACAGCCCTCAGATTACTATCCATTATTAATTTTTCAGGTAGGCAGCGATGAAGCTGCAACTAGAAGTCTGAGGGCAATCAAGAGAGACTGCAGGGCCTTGGGATGACTGGTTAAGGGATCAAGAGCACAAGTAGTGTTCTCCTCTATCCTTCCAGTTGCAGGGAATGATGAGGGAAGAAACAGGAAGAGCCAGCAGATCAATACCTGGCTCCAAGCCTGGTGTCACCAGCAGAATTTTGGGTTTTTTGATCATGGGTCAGTCTACATGACACCAGGCCTGCTGGCGACAGATGGGGTACACCTGTCTCAAAGGGGGAAAAGGATCTTTGCACAGGAGTTAGCAGGGCTCATTGAAAGAGCTTTAAACTAGATTTGAAGGGGGAAAGGGATAAAACCAGGCCTGCTAGATATAAGCCTGGGGGCAGCATGCCAAAGTCTGAGGGATGGTGTGCTAGCGAGGTCCTTCCATCTGCTGTCTCAGTGGAGGTAGGGGATGGAGATCCATGCGGCAGCAAAGACAAAAGGGTTATGGATGTGTTAGAAACCATGGAAGTGCCTGAGAATAATCACATAGGAATTGGGACTTCTCCCCCCAAAAAGGTGGCAGGATCAATAGCTCAACTGAAGTGCATCTACACCAATGCACGCAGCATGAGCAACAAGCAGGAGGAGCTGGAAGCCATTGTGCAGCAGGAAAACTATGATATGGTTGCCATCACGGAAACATGGTGGGATGACTCGCACGACTGGAGTGCTGCAATGGATGGCTATAAACTCTTCAGAAGGGATAGGCAAGGAAGGAGAGGCGATGGGGTAGCCCTGTATGTTAGGGAGTGTTTTGATTGTCTAGAGCTTGATGATGGTGATGAAAGGGTTGAGTGTTTATGGGTAAGAATCAGGGGGAAGGCCAACAAGGCAGATATCATGGTGGGAGTCTGTTACAGACCACTCAACCAGGATGAAGAGGCAGATGAAATATTCTATAAGCAGCTGGGAGAAGTCTTCCAGTCGCTAGCCCTTGTTCTCACGGGGGACTTCAACCTACCAGATGTCTGCTGCAAATACAATTCAGCAGAGAGGAAACAGTCTAGGAGGTTCCTGGAGCGTGTGGCAGATAACTTCCTGACACAGCTGGTGAGTGAGCCAACTAGGGAAGGTGCCCCACTGGACCTGTTTGTGAACAGAGAAGGACTTGTGGGTGATGTGATGGTTGGAGGCTGTCTTGGGCAGAGTGATCAAGAAATGACAGAGTTTTTGATACTTTTTGATACTCCTTAGAAGTAAGGAGGGTGGTCAGCAGAACTGCTACCTTGGACTTCCAGAGGGCAGACTTTGGCCTGTTTAGGAGTCTGGTTGAGAGAGTCCCTTGGGAAGCAGTCCTGAAGGGCAAAGGAGTCCAGGAAGGCTGGACATTCTTCAAGAAGGAAATCTTAAAGGCACAGGAGCAGGCTGTCCCCACGTGCCAAAAGACAAGCCAGCGGGGAAGAGGACCGGCCTGGCTGAACAGAGGGCTTTGGCTGGAACTCAGGAAAAAAAAAAAGAGTTTATGACCTTTGGAAGAAGGGGCAGGCAACTCAGGAGGACTACAAAGATGTCATGAGGTTATGCAGGGAGACAATTAGAAGGGCCAAAGCCCAACTAGAAGTTAATCTGGCTACTGCCATAAAATACAATAAAAAATGTATCTATAAATACATTAGCAGCAAAAGGAGGGCTAAGGAGAATCTCCATCCTTTATTGGATGCGGGGGGGGAAACAAAGTGACAAAGGATGAGCAAAAGGCTAAGGTGCTTAATGCCTTCTTTGCCTCAGTCTTTAATAGTAAGACCAGTTGTTCTCCAGGTACCCAGACCCCTGAGCTGGAAGACAGGGATGGGGAGCAGAATGACACCCCCATAATCCAAGGGGAAATGGTTAGTGACCTGCTACACCACTTAGACATTGACAAGTCTATGGGGCCTGATGAGATCCACCCAAGGGTACTGAGGGAGCTGGCAGATGTGCTCACCAAGCTGCTTTCAATCCTTTATCAGCAGTCCTGGCTAACTGGGGAGGTCCCAGTTGACTGGAGGTTAGCAAATGTGACACCCATCTACAAGAAGGTCCAGAAGGAGGACCTGGGGAACTACAAGCCTGTCAGCCTGACCTTGGTGCTGGGGAAGGTTATGGAGCAAGTCATCTTGAGTGCCATCACATGGCATGTACAGGACAACCAGGTGATCAGGCCCAGTCAGCATGGGTTTATGAAAGGCAGGTCCTGCTTGACCAACCTGATCTCCTTCTATGACAAAGTGACCCACTTAATGGATGAGGGAAAGGCTGTGGATGTTGTCTATCTAGACTTCAGTAAAGCCTTTGATACCATTTCCCACAGCATTCTCCTGGAGAAACTGGCTGCTCATGGCTTGGACGGGTGTATTCTTCGCTGGGTAAAGAACTGGCTGGGTGGCCGGGCCCAAAGAGTGGTGGTGAATGGAGTTTACTCCGGTTGGTGGCCGGTCACAAGTGGTGTTCCCCAGGGCTCTGTGTTGGGGCCAGTTCTGTTTAATATCTTTATCAATGATCTGGACGAAGGGATCGAGTGCACCCTCAGTAAGTTTGCAGATGACACCAAGTTGTGTGGGAGTGTTGATCTGCTTGGGGGTAGGAAGGCTCTACAGAGGGATCTGGACAGGCTGGATGGATGGGCCGAGGCCAATTGTGTGAGATTCAACAAGGCTAAGTGCTGGGTCCTGCACTTGGGCCACAGCAACCCCATGCAACGCTACAGGCTTGGGGAAGAGTGGCTGGAAAGCTGTCCAGCAGAGAAGGACCTGGGAGTGTTGGTCGACAGCTGCCTGAATATGAGCCAGCAGCATGCCCAGGTGGCCAAGAAGGCCAATGGCATCCTGGCTTGTATCAAAAATAGTGTGGCCAGCAGGGCTAGGAAAGTGATTGTCCCCCTGTACTCGGGACTAGTGAGGCCGCACCTTGAATACTGTGTTCACTTTTGGGCCCCTCACTACAAGAAAGACATTGAGGTGCTGGAGCATGTCCAAAGAAGGGCAACGAAGCTGGTGAAGGGTCTAGAGCAGAAGTCTTATGAGGAGTGGCTGAGGGAACTGGTGTTGTTTAGCCTGGAGAAAAGGAGGCTCAGGGGAGAGACCTTATTGCTCTCTACAACTACCTGAAAGGAGGTTGTAGGGAGGTGGGGGTCGGTCTCTTCTCCCAAGTAACAAGCGATAGGACAAGAGGAAATGGCCTCAAGTTGTGTCAGGGGAGGTTTAGACTGGATATTAGGAAATTTTACTTCACCGAAAGGGTTATCAAGCATTGGAACAGGCTGCCCAGGGAAGTGGTTGAGTCACCATCCCTGGAGGTATTTAAAAGACATTTGGATGTGGTGCTTAGGGACATGGTTTAGTGGTTGACTTGGTAGTGTTAGGTTAACGGTTGGACTCGATGATCTTAAAGGTCTTTTCCAACATAAACAATTCTATGATCTGCAGTCCTCAGGACAGGTGGAAAGAATGAATAGGACTTTTAAAAATAAAATTGCTTGAACTTGTAGTCAGGTAGGTTTGAAATGACCTGAAGTTTTAGGAATAGTGCTATGGGATATTAGAAATACCCCTCGCCAACCTCTAGGGTTTTCACCAGCAGAAATAGTGTTTGGCAGACACTTAGCTGTACCTGGGACCTTTGTCCCCACTAGGACCAGCCTCTTAGATGGAGATGAATGAGTTAGCAAATTTGTATTTGGGATACAAAAAAAATCTACAAGAAAACAGGGCACAAGCCAGATGGTTTCAACTAGTACCAGCTGGAATGCAAGTACATGATATCCGGTCTGGAGATGCAGTAATGATAAAAGTCTACTCTCGTAAAACAAAGTTGGACCCTAAATGGGAGGGTCTGTATACTGTGTTACTAACTTCTTACTTTGCTGTAAAGGTTGCGGAAAAGGATAACTGTATTCACCACTCTTATGTTAAATGATTGCCCAAAGAACATCAGTTAGATGGACCACCATCAACCCTGAGGGACTCCGTCAATCCTACCTTGGAGACTGAAACCAGGACCATTTGAGCTTACGAAGGCTGAAGGAATCCCAGAACCATGTCGTTTTTGTTTTCTTTCTAGAGCCACCTGGACCAGGGAATCACACGCTGCTTGGCCAAGTGGACCATCAGAGACTGTAAATCAAGGACAGTGTCCTATTTGGTGTATTCACCATCCTTATAGAGTGGCAATCACTCCAGACTCAGTTCCAAGAGGGGAAGATTTGCAATGGCATCAGCACGGTTGGCTTTGGTTATCCTGCAGTAATCATGGCCCATGTCATCCTCAGTGGTGTATTAATAACTGTTATAAAGGTCATTGGGAAAACCATCATCAAGGTTGGGGCTGAGGAAATATAACCAGAAAAGGTGCAGCCGGATACATAAACTGGTGCTGTGCATGCAGATGGCACCAACTGCTCAGTGAAGAAGAGTTAGCCGTGAGACTCAGTGTTTTATTATGGGATTAAGATTATCTTCTATACCTTCTTAAAACAGGAGTAGAGTGGATTAGCCTAGTTCTGGTATTAACCCTTCTTTGCATAGGTGTGTTAGTTCTTTTTCTTTTATACATTTGGTCGAAAACAACGGGCAAACCATCACCAAAATGTGCTCAACCATGCATTGACAACCCCATTCTGTGAGAGTTATTCTCAAAACTGTGATAGTACAATACCTTTCTTGACTGCTTTTACTAATACCCCCTGATCTTAGTTATAAGGAACACAATTCCTTTGTGTCGTTGGCCCATCATGTGGCCAACCTAACAAACCAGATTGTTGGGTTATATACCCAATTAACTCCCAGAACAGGTATACCCCTTATCATGATTCCTTTTACCTTAGTTGAATTGGAAGTGACAGAGAACTATACTTGTAATAACCCCTCCAATTCGCCTTTCTGGAATAAGACTCTTTTAACTCAGATCAAATATCAGGATTGGGAATATACAACCACAGTGCTAACAGAAGGAACTTTCTGGTTTACTCGTAACCAGTCTGACCAATATGCCTACCCAGTAGGAAACAGCTCATGCCTCATAACTCAGTGGAGAGATGGTTACTGGTTTAAAAACACCCGCACTTTCTGTAAAGGTCAAACCCCGTTTTTTTGAAACTATGAGCTTCAGGCCACAGAGGAACAATTGCAGTAACATCTCAATGTATGACACCAGAATGATCTACAAGTGGCAGAAAGGTAAAGGACAATGTCGTTTAAATGGAACTTGGGTATCTGAAGACGAAGACGGTTTTGACCTTCCGTTGGGAAGATATAGGATTTTAATCTTACATACCAGTGTACTAATAAGTAGACATTACTCCCCATTTTGGGCCCTACAAGGCCATTATTTTGTCTGTGGCCGAAAAGCTTATAAAATACTACTGGCCAATTGGACAGGCAGTTGTTATGTAGCCCGTGGGGTGCTGTATTTACACATTACTTCTAAATTACCTCAGGGAACAATTAGGAACGTCAGAGAAACTTCCCTCATTGAAACTTGAGAACAAACTCTTCAATGACTAGAAAAAGCACTAAATAGCACATGGAGAAATCCACTAACAGAGGGAAAACTAATAGGATGTTCCATTTCAGGAATAATTCCGTTAGTGACTGGCCCCACCATTGCTTGTGTAGGCTGATATACCATCAGACTAGAAATGGTCTTAGAAAAGGTTGCTTTAGAACTTGAAGACTCTATCAGTGATCTAGGAACAGCCATTGAATCCCTCAGCGAGGAGATGCAGTAAATAAGAATCTTTTCTCTCCAAAATAGGTTAGCCTTAGATTATCTCCTGGCATCTCAAGGAGGTGTGTGCGCAGTAATTGGATCTCAGTATTGTATCTATATAAATGACAGTTCCCATGAGATATATCAAAAGGTGACTGAGGCAGAAACACATGCCTGCAAAGGAGCCCAAAGTGCATACAATCCCCCTGAAAGTGACTGGTTACAAAACTTGTTCTCTGGATGGGGATTATCATCGTGGTTTAGTAGTTTATTTAGTTCATTGCTAGAGAAGTTTTTTACCTATGGTTATTATGCTTCTGATAGCCTGCTGTGCTTTTACTTGTGTTTGGGATCGTTTACAGAATATGCTTATGAAATCTATACAGGGGTATCAAAGAGTCCTCATACAAGACCAACTATAGATGGGCAGGGATGCCCCAAAAAACCAAAGGGAGGACTGTTTGTTATAGAAGGAGTTTGATTAACTGTATTCTTCTCTCTGAATAGTCTCGTTTAGCATTAGTAGCTTAGCACTAGTAGCTAAAGTAGTCGAAGCCTTAGGCCGCAAGAGCTGACCGAGAGTAAACTTTTTGATAAAACTAATGCTGCTAACACAGAGCTAGCTGAATCCGGCAGATGTGAGTGGAATGAAGAAGATAAGGACCAAGGAAACAATTCCAAGAGAATGAGGTAACTTCAGAAGAAGGCCAGCCCAGCGACAGTGAAAACCAATAAGAAATCAAGAGACCACTGACCAGAATTAAGTAATTGGACTTGGGGATCGGGTGCTGGGTGGTACGGGTATAATTGGGGGGCACGATCTGGGGTAGGGGTCCCTCTCTGGAGGCACCCAGCTCGAGCTGTAACCTGAAAACTAATAAAAGAGGAACTGGAAACCTTCACTCGGACCTTACATTAATCAGCAGGATCCTAGGCTCGGACCCTGTTATGGTGGCTGGCGTGCGTAAATCCATAACAGAATGGAAGAAAACAGTTGAAAGATGCCATGAATAGTGGTTAGTAGTGGGTATATTTCAAAAATCTACACCTGAGTTTCTCTGGCTTACCCATTTAGCTGTCAATAAGCAAATAAAAGAGTAGGAGGAGTTAAAAGTGAAGCAATAGAACAGGTAAAAAAGAACAGATTCAGGACAAAATCACTTTGTGAGTAGCAGTAAAACCAGTTCAAAAGTAGAGAAATTAATACGATCTGGAATTGTGGCTCTGTGAAATTAAAGTCTGACAAATATCTGATATTAACGATAGGAGCCACATGTCTGGATGACAACCAGTATTTTCCACCTAAGCAACCAGATTAAGTATTTTAGATTTTGTTTTGTTGAACACTGATATTATAGATAGTCTGGTAGTAAAAATGCCTTTGGGTAAAATGGTCACAAACTGTCTCAGCTTCAATTAATAGAAAGATAAAACAGATCTGTTAACCTGTTTCTATTACAGAAGTGAAAGTCTTGAAATACTAAGAGAATCAAGTACTGAAGTTGGACAGAGAACTTATGGACTTGATAATTGATGTCACTTAAAAATTACTAAAAAATACTCAAGCAAGTCATATAAAAGAAACGGTCGAAATCTAAAGGCAATAATTACAGCTTTGAAAGCACTACCCCCCCCCCCCCCGAGATTACAATGAAGTGAAAATAAGGCTACTCATTTTGAAATTTAGAATGTGTAGGGGCATAGGGTGTATAGACATCACGACCTGTGGGTTTGGAGGTGTTACGAGTGAAAAGCAGGTGTGGATCCCTCAGGGACAAGGTACAACACTCGGCAAGTGAAAGCTTTGGTTTTACTGAAAGCATAGCACTACCACGGTGGGAGCCCCGGGACACCGACGCTGATCAAATGGGGACCCAACACAGTGGAGCCCTGCTCGGGAGTGAAGCTCAAGGGAAAGCACCACAGGGGTGGATAATAAAACTTGCGCTGATTAAGATATCATACATATACAATGTCCTGTTTTGCTCATTAGCGAACTCACTGATGTAATGCAGGTGCTGTTGTCCGAATTCCGAGATCCACAGCTGGCTGTCACGTTGGCACCTGTGTATGCGTAGATGGGGGGAGCCGAATTATCCTGGGTTACTGTGACAAAGTCGTCTTGCGCCCTACACTCCTTCCCGCGCCTCCTCCATGATGAGTTACAAGGTATCATCTGAGTCTGCAGAGTGTAGCTCTTGCTGAGTTCGATGAAGTCCTAAACAACACAACTTGATCCCACAGGTAATACCAAAGTACAGTGCAACACATCCCAGAATTAAAAGCAAACCACCCTGCACTAAATGTGCAGCCCAGCCTCGGAGGGATCCCAGCCATGACCACAACCACTGATCTCCCCGTGTTTGATGAATACTCTGAACCAGCCGCTGCAATTGTTCGAGTTCTTTTTCAATACTATTTCATCACTAATGTTGAAACAGCGCATACCATCAAACTCATTACAGTGGTGGCCATGTCTAAGTAATAGATAATCCACAGCCATGCGGTTTTGGAGAACACCTTTGTGGCAGCATTGTTTAAAATTACTTGGGATTTAGTGGTGTTAACAAAGATTACACAAGCTTCTGCAAGGGTAACATTAGCAATGCAAAAAGCATAGGTATGACGATCTAACTGGGAAGTGACAGTACCCATATCATATAGGTTAGCAAAAGTCGCGCATATTCGGAAACTTTTCAATAGAGTATAATTCTGCAAACGTTCAGTGGTGTACTGACTCCTGAAAAAACATGTCTCCATCAGATCCCCCACAGCTACAGTGTGAGGTAAACAGAAGACTGATGCATTTAAAGTGGTGTGTGCCAACAATACCCATACGTTTGTAGTGTCCTCGGCGCATGGTCCCTATCGATCTGCTGTGGTGCTTCCCAACAGAACAGGGAGCAAAACTCCATCATTCATAGTGCTCGCCGAGTTAACAGGGACTGCTTGTTTTCTTGGTCCCTCATGATACCAAGCGCTGACAAGTGGTACACCAGCAGATTGTGGTCCTGTAAGGACAACTCGACCTGTTTTGGGTAACAAAGCAGAAATGGTTAATAAATGTTGACCTGCTGTCCAATATATTTCATGATCGCCATAATTGTGGCAATGGAGGGCCGTTAAAGGTAGCTCTTCTGGTTGCCATAAAGTTGGACTCCTCTGCATGTCCGCAATCGGTGATGTCAGTGCAAAAACAGTATTTGGTGTGCTATGTCGCTTCCCACCTGCTGCCAATGGGATAGCAATAGCGGCAGGGGCAAGATTTCCTGCTTGACCCGCGAGCAGCTAAGTGATGTGCCGTCCACCCACATGTTATCCCACAAGTGTGAGGTCGTTTACCCGGTGTGCAAGACGCCAATATACACACAGGGCAGAGGTCTTTTATTTCATGTCTGCGCAGAGATGGGCGCTAGGTGGTAGCTCCACAAAGCTAGCACAAAGTTCGGTCATACAGGTACAGTATTTATACAGTCTAGTTATGCATATGCATAAGTAATTACACAAAGCAGTTTTCTATTGGTCTACATTTCTCTTATTTCAACTTAAAGCTACAGTGCTACTTTAATATTCTGCGCATGCTCAAAGGTGAGGGGTCTCTGCTTGGGCCGGGGTCTCCAGCTCAAGGGGTGTGACTTTTAGTATTATAATGAGGATCGTTCGCGTGAGGGTGCGTCTTATCACACTTCTACTAGTTGTTTCAGATGGTTCCCAAAACGTCTTAATTAGCTTACATATTTCTCCAGGATGTGCTTCTCTCCCAAGGACAGTAATTCTTGTTTAGACGTTCCGCTTTCCAGTCTGAATCCCCCTTATCAACTTTATGTAAGTCCTGGCCTTCCACCAGCTCCTGTTAGACTACAATTCCCCCCTTTGAGACTATGAGACTTTTCTTCATAGTCCTCATATGTCTCATTATTAGTTCTCATTAATAGTATATTATTTCCAGTGGTAACTTGTACAATTAGTCGTCTAACACATTTTAAGGCACAACTAACAACAATACAGATGATTATCATGATGATTACAATTATAATCATGGTTTGAAGTAAACTTGCCAACCATCCAGTTAGGGAGAATCCAAAACTTTGTAATTTTTTGTTTAGAGGCCTGAATATCTCTACTTGATTTTGCCACTGTTTTTATTTCGTCTATTTGTTGATCTAAATGTTCAGTTATATTGGGGATATGGATGCAGCAATCTTTGTTTTTCAGTTTTAGGTATCCACATACCCCGTGTTCATGTAATAACATTAAATCTAAGGTTAGCCTGTTCTGCAACGTCATCTTTGAAGTTTCCTGTAACTGAGTGTTTAAATCTTGTAATGCTGCTCTAGTTGCATTCGCTAATAGTTCTACTTGTCCTGTCAGATTGTACAACCACATTCGACTCTGAAAGGAGGTAATTTGGAGACTGAAGATAGCTTCGGTTTAAATCTAAAGTTAAAATTCCCCACTCGAGGGGAACGGCTGCAGATTTAGGTAACAGTAAACAGGCCATTATACTGCTGGCATTATGGATTCTTCCAAAGGACTGGACAAGTTTTAAGACTAAATTTCTGTTACAAAAAGTAAATGCTAGGTTAATCAATGCCACGGATACAATTTTCATTGTAACCATGCTAAATTAATAACACTTTCCGAGAGTGTCCTAGGAGTAATTTCAATAGTAGTTTTCTAAAAGAGAAACCTTGATACAATTCATCGACAGTCCCTGGTTAGTCGGAGTTTCAGTTCTCCAGTTGGCATAGAGGTCCACTTGTCCTGGTCTGGCGCCTTCTTCATTCTAGTATAATGAGTCCAGGAGTCGATCCCATTCACCTTTACCACTGTATAAGTTTTTAATAGCACTGTATAAGGTCCTTTCCACTTTTCTTTCAAGGGCTCATCTTTCCAGGTCCATACGTAGACCGTGTCTCCTGGTTGGAATGGGTGTACTGGAGTGTCCAAGGGAATGGGAGTCTTCTGGTTTGGGTACCTATGCAGGGAGGATAAACTCTGTGAGAGAGAGATCAAATACTCTTTAATTACAGCCTGTCCCTTTATATGCATTTGGTCTCCCTTTGTGGTTAAATGATTGATTGGATATGGTTTCCCATACAGGATCTCAAATGGACTAGCACCTTCCCTAGTTCTGGGTGTAATTCGTACTCTCATTAGTGCTATGGGTAGAATATCTACCCATTTCATTTGAGTTTCCTGACACACTTTAGAAATCTGTCTTTTTAGGGTTTGATTAATTCTTTCTACTTTGCCGCTGGACTGTGGCCTCCAAGGGGTATGCAAATCCCATTTAACGTCTAGCAATCTAGAAACTCCCTGCACTATTTCTGCAATAAAGTGGGGTCCGTTATCGGAGGATATACCTTCTGAGACACCGAATCTGGGGATAATTTCTTTCAATAAAATTTTAATCACTTCCCTAGCCTTGTTAGTGCCACAAGGGAAAGCTTCGGGCCAACCAGAAAAGGTGTCTACCGTTACCAATAAATATTTATACAGATTACATGTCGGAGTGGGAGACGGACCCGGAGTAACGATGAATCTCAATATGAGTATGGTCGTCCTCGTTTATTCAGATTACTTAACAGGTTTATATAGAAGCTAAGCAAAGCACGCGCTAACAGCGACTATTCTATTGGATAACTATACTTGTCCACGCGCTTAAAACAATTATATGATTGGTACAAAGTTGCCGTTCACGCACTGTTCACAAAGGGGGTCTTATCAGCACTTTCCCAGGCTTAGTCCCGCTTATCTTGCTTTACCAAGTACTCCTTCTGCTGTTCTCAAGGGAATTTCACCTTGATCTCTGGCTCCCAGGCCCCATCAAAGGCTGGATTGCTCACATCAATTAAGCTGTGTCCTTTTCCACTTAACCATTCTTCCACAATTCCCCCTTCTTGTTTTTGAGCGATCCAGGCATGATTTATCATGGTTCTAAAAGCCTTTTTTACACAGCTACATGCTACGCAAAAACACAGACCTATGATAACTAAAATTATTAAAAGTCGTAATCCCTCAGCTAACAAACCCTTTAGCCATGATGGTAAGGACCCAAACAAACTGGTTAACCACTCATCAAAAAACCCCTGATTTTGTCGAATTTTGTTGGCATGCTCTTTCAGCCATCGTAGTTGTTTGTGAATTGATTCACTGTGATCAGACAGGTTCATACAACACATGCCTTCAAAATCCTCACAACCATGACCTTGGGCTAATAATAAAAAATCAATTGCTGCTCTATTTTGCAAAATTGCGTGGCGTAAGCTATTTTGATCCTCTAATAGTGTTTCTATTACCTGGGTGGTGACTTTTGCTTGTTTTTTAGCCCAACAGGCTAATTGCCCAACCTGTTTCAGGGCTCGTCCTGCTGCCCCCCCAGGTATGAACAGGGACAGGAACACTCTCTCAGTGGTACTGAGGAGGGCAAGTTCATCATCACAATCCGGGGAAAGACCCGTGATTTCTCGTTTTGTTCGATGTTTGATTTCTATTGTTTTATTTCTTACATCTTTCCACCAATTTTGATCTGGGGCTAATAACGTTAATTTTCCAAGATAGCACGGCCCACCAAACACGTTCTGTGGAACTCCTTGCCACGTTCTATCACCACATATTAAAAAGACATCTGGAGGCAAGGCCTTAGGAGTGCCATTGTTCCAGATTGGTACTCCTCCCTTAGTCTCGGCTCCTAGGGCCGCCTGGTCCCCACAATAACCAGCTGGATCGTAATAATCGTTATAGCGCCTTTCTTTTGATGTGACATTTGTCCATTCAATCCAATTAGATGTTCTATAATAATTGGTGCCAGTAAAGGCGGGTCCTCCAAATATAAAACAAGTTTGAGTCCAATTTTTTGTTTTATTGCCAATCCTCATTGATCCTAATAAGCTTAACTCTTGGGGGTCCCACGGCAGTGTAACATTTAGACTATTGATGAGTGTGGCACTGCAGCCACTAACATTGGTAGCTCGACTACAGTTTTTTGTAGCAAAACTACTAAAGTCAGTTGCCTTAAAACCTGGTACCCCTAGTAGACACGTCCGGAAAGGCTCTGTAGCAGACGCAAGTGAGAGGCAAAACGCTTGTTGACCTGTTTTGTTCGCCCAGGTAACCCACATATTTTCTCTGGGCTCAATTTTGTGAAGACTCATCACCACCGGGAGTACTATCCCGATGATCAGGGGTAGGTTCATCTTGCTTGTCGGATGAGCCATGAGGAGTTAGAACAGGCTTCACGTTTCTGCTCGGCACCCACACTGGACCGTGACCTTGACCAAGACCAAGGTCCAATTGATGGCTACGAATATGGATGATACAGCAGGCTGCTGTACGTTGACCTAATACAGACCGCAGTCTGATAAATAAACTCCCCAATCTAGGATTCGTTGTTTCCCGTAATAGGGCATCTTCTAGACGTGGCACTATTCCAGCCACATACATTGAGTCAGTTACCACATTTAAGGGAATATTTATCCAATTAGTCAAAGCCCAAATTACTGCAGTCAGTTCCAAAGTCTGGAGGGAATCTTGAGGCTGCCCCTCCATGACATACTGCTTCCAATTGTCGCCTTCCTTCCAGACACAGGCTGCACGCCGCAGGCGCTTGCCTGCATCTGTATACACAGTGACACCATCTGGTAATGGGTTGTTGCTTACTTTGGATCTCTGTATCCACTGATTCTGTCTTAACATCTGCCATAATTTTCCTTGTGGTTGTTGAGAGTGTATTTTACCATCATAGCCTAATAGGGCATTCTGTATGGCCTCAGCATTACGAAGCCACCACTCTACCTCCACAGTACTAACAGGTATACTAATGTCCTCTGGTTCCTGGCCACTAATTTCTATAATTCGTGACCGTCCTTTCCGTATTAATTCGCCTACTGCTTCAGTTCGTGTTTGGATACTCCTTTTTGGTTGTACGCTTAAAAATACCCATTCTAAAATATTGAACATATCTCCTTGTCCTTTGCATTTGGCAGTGGCAGTGGCATTTAATTGAAAGGTTGAGGTGAGTTCCCCTTTCTTATTTTGCCACTGACAAATGACTGCATAAGGTGAGTCTTTTCCATTACAGACGATTAACGATATTGGCAGTGGTAAGATGCGGCGCGATGACCAAGCTGCGTGCATTTTTTGAATGATTTGCTGTAGCACCGTGTGGTGCTCCATTGTTAATGTCACTTTGTCCGCAGGATTTGTCCCGCGCAATAACGCAGTCAGGGGTGCAATGTCAGTATTAGAAATACCAACACAATTGCGAACCCATTGAATGTCCCCAAGCAAGGTTTGGATGTCATGTAAGGTATGCAGTTGAGTGACAAGCTCTGTTTTTTGTGGTCGGATTTTTGAGTCTGTAATAGACCACCCAAGATATTTCCAAGGGGCAGTATGCTGCACCTTCTCTGGTGCAATGACAAGCCCCTTTTTCGCTAATATGGTGATGAGCTGGCGCAATGACTCGTCTGAGAATGGCTGTTCTCGACAGCAAAGAATATCATCCATATAATGATAAATTATCGTATTTGACCATTGGGCTCGAAGTGGTTGCAGCGCCCACGCTACATACAATTGACACAATGTGGGTGAATTTTTCATTCCTTGTGGTAAAACAACCCATTCGTATCGCTCTGCCGGTGCAGCCTTGTTCACCGTCGGCACAGAGAAGGCGAAACGTTGAGTGTCTTGTGGGTGCAGTGGAATGGTAAAAAAACAGTCTTTTAAGTCGACTATCAAGATGTGCCATCCGTGTGGTAACATACTGAGAGATGGCATTCTGGGCTGCAACGCACCCATAGATTGCATTTGGTCATTGACCTTACGCAAGTCATGCAAAAGTCGCCATTTTCCACTTTTCTTCGGGATTACAAAAATGGGAGTGTTCCAGGGACTAACAGAAGGCTTAATATGTCCAGCTGCCAGTTGTTCAGCAACCAATTGTTTGGCAATTTGCAGTCGCTCTTTAGTCATGGGCCACTGGTCAACCCACACAGGCTCATTTGTAAGCCATGTAAGTGACGGGTTGGGCGGCTGCTCCCCAGTGCCCATGACTAAAAATGCTTTGTTGTCAGAACGGCTCCAATTTGACTTAGCACATCTCGCCCGATTAGTGCTTCTAACGTCCCAGGCAAGGGCAACACATACACCTTAAGAGTGGCATGCTGCCCCTCCGGAAACTGTAAATGTATTGGATGTTTGCTAATATAGGGTACTGATTGTCCACCAACTCCTGCAATACTTGATGTTGGTAATTCTACTGGCCAACTTGAAGGCCATATGTTGCGGCTGATGATTGTAACATCCGCCCCAGTATCTAACATCGCATCAATTTGTTGCGATGTGCCCTGTTGAGTAATAGTAATTTTCATTGTTGGCCGCTGATTTAATTTTGTTGTAAAACAAACAGCAGGGCCAGTGGACCCGAAACCTTGATTGCCCCGTCGAACATTTGATTGAGGCATATGGGTCAATGGGTTGCTAATAGCAACTATTTGTGCGATTTTACTACCTTTAGGAATAAACACTGGTGGACAAACAGTATAGACCATGATGTAGATACGACCCGTGTAATCTGCGTCGATTACTCCAGGTAACACGATGAGACCTTGTATACCGGCGGAGGACCGGCCTAGTAGCAATCCTCCAACGTTGCTTTCTTGATGAACAAGAGGTCCTATAACATTGCTGGGAACTTTCTGGACATTAGAGTCAACGAGGGTGACATCTACTGTGGTTTCCACGTCGACTCCCAGGCTTCCTCGGGTGGCTGGTAGGCACTGTTGTAGAAAACCCGTGTTCCGTTTTGGGGGTTCATTTGTGTCTGCGCGCGACCTCTCTCCGCGCTCGGCTTCCAGTTTCCCGAGCATGCCTTGGTAGCATGATTGTTTTTCTGGCAGTGGTCACACCAAACTGCAGCACGACAATTCGTTTTCATGTGGCCTGATTCCCCACAGCGAAAGCAGCTGCCACGAAAAGGTTGTCCTGGCGGTCGGCGAGGTTTTCCTTTGGGAGTAGGGCCTTGTTTTTTCTGCACCACTGCAACTAGTGGCTGCATTATTTCTCGAACTGCTCCCTGGACCGCAGCAGCAACGGTATTTCCCTGTCGTTGTGTTTCGGCTCTTTCTACTCGTAGAAGCATTTCCTCTACTCCAGCTCCTTTGGGCAAACTGGCTAGCATTTGTCTTGTTGTCTTATTAGCATTATCAAAAGCTAATATTTTGAACATTTGTTGTCTGTTGTCTTCTGATAAATCAGGATGATTCATGATAGCTTCCCAGAGTCGATCTACAAAATTACTGTATTTCTCGGTTGCTCCTTGTTGGAGATTACTAAAGGAGGGAACGTTGGATCCCGGTAGGCTAAGGAATGCCTCAAGTGCTAGCTGAGCAGACAATTGTAGCATATTCGCTGGAAAAGTTATCTGCACTTGATAGTCGCTGTATGGTCCTTGCCCTACGAGCATATCCGCAGTGATTCCACGAAGTGGGTCCCCGTCTCTTTGTCTTTGAGCAGCAGCATTAATGGCTCGCTGTTGCCAGGATGACATCCACAGTAAATACTGTGTTGGGGTAAGTAACAGTCTCATCAGGTTTTGACAATCATATGGACACATGAGGTCGGCAGAAAAGATCCAACTAACAATTTGTCTTGTAGCCTCGGATTTTAATCCATATGTTGAGACGGTGGTTCGGGCTTGTTGCAGTATTTTCCAATCATGAGGCTCCCACTTTCCTTGCCCGTCTCTCTGCACAACTGGAAACGCTAGTGTCATAGGGCCTTCAGCCCCCCCCACAGGCTTCCACTGTCCTTCTACAATTGCATCTTTGATGACACCGCTCCAGCGTGTGGGTTTAGGGAGTGCTGGAAGGTTCATTAAACATGGAGGCACAGCTTCTCCTTTCCTTTTTGTTTGTAATTCCAGAGTATCAAGACGTTTTAAAACTGCTTGCAACATTTTTGCAGTGGCATCAGAGGATTGTGGCAGCTCTTCCCCGCTAGATGGTGTGGTAGTTCCAGAGGATTCCGTAGAGGGGGGTAGGGGCGGATAGAACGAGGTTGAGGGCGGCAACGGAGGCGCGGAGGGTGGTTCACTGGGCGGAGCTGCAGGGGGAAGTCGGCAGGCTGCTCCGCCCAAGTCGTTACGTTTTGTCGCTCCCGCCCCTCCAGGGGGTTTTGGCGGAGCAACTTCCGCATTCGCTTCACAGTTTGCATTAACCCTGCTAACTGGAACTTCCGCCTTTTCTGGCTCCTGCACTGATTCCGCCATAACACGCAGTTCAGAAACGTTTTTACAGACAGTTCCAGACGCGCCTCTCACGGCAGGCAGCCCAAAAATTCGCGCAATAGGTCCCGGTTTGTTTTCGGGCTTATCTTTAGACACTCCCGGACCTAACATTTGGGCAGCAGCGCAAGCTACTTCCCTCTCCGCCTTCATCGCTTTCAAAGTTTCCAAGACAGTGTTCCAGAGTCCACGAACCGCCTTTATGTCCTTTTCGTCCTTTTTATCCCCCTCTATTGTTTTCTGCCACATCGTTCCTCCAAAATCTCGCCATTCCGATACGGAAAATAACATGCAGGTGTCAGAAAAGTGACCCCAACATTGTCCCAATTTAATCAACCTTATTAACTACTTCACTGGTGCTTCTATCCCTCTCTTAGAGAGGATTCCAGTGAGCAACGTGGCCGCAGCTTCTGTTTCCATCACTGCGCCTGAGAGGTGAGGAGCGACCTCACACCGGCGTCTGCCCTGCTTCTTGCCCCAGGCAGCGCTTCCCTCAGCCGTGGTTTCCCAACTCCCCTCCTCTAGCTGCTTACCGCAGTCACGGAGATTTCATCGGTGCATCCTCTGCTACCAGATGTCGGAGTGGGAGACGGACCCGGAGTAACGATGAATCTCAATATGAGTATGGTCGTCCTCGTTTATTCAGATTACTTAACAGGTTTATATAGAAGCTAAGCAAAGCACGCGCTAACAGCGACTATTCTATTGGATAACTATACTTGTCCACGCGCTTAAAACAATTATATGATTGGTACAAAGTTGCCGTTCACGCACTGTTCACAAAGGGGGTCTTATCAGCACTTTCCCAGGCTTAGTCCCGCTTATCTTGCTTTACCAAGTACTCCTTCTGCTGTTCTCAAGGGAATTTCACCTTGATCTCTGGCTCCCAGGCCCCATCAAAGGCTGGATTGCTCACATCAATTAAGCTGTGTCCTTTTTCACTTAACCATTCTTCCACAATTACACCTTGGCAATTCCGTAAAATCTATTTGCCAGTATTCCCCGGGAGTTATTCCTTGTTTTACGATTCCTCCCATGATTTTCTTTGCAATTTTTGGGTTATTGGCACAACAGATGATAGCGTGCTTTTTAACTATTATATCTGCTAGGCTTTGCATTCTTGGCCCAATGACGTGTCTTTTGGCAATTAGCACTAATGCATCTGCTCCTGCTCCCGAGTGTGTTTCTTGGTGCAGTTTCTCGAGTAGAATTTCCATCATCTTTTCAGAAATTAATAATTGCTTCAGTGGTGTCACCCACCAACCCTGATCAGTTTTGGAACAATCTAATTGCCCTGCCAATTGATTTTCCTTCTCAGTATATTGTGGGGGTGATAATTCCAAATGGGGTACTGGAATTAAAGCTCCTTCAAATTTTGATTTCTGTAATGCTGCTTCTTTTGCTAACTGGTCTGCTTTTCGATTTCCCTTTGTGATTTCATTGTTTCCCTTCTGATGCGCTTTACAATGCATTATAGCAACCTCCTTCGGTTGAAGGACTGCCTGTAAGAGCTTCATTATTTCTGTTCCATATTTGATCGGAGTCCCATGTGAACTTAATAGTCCTCTTTCTTTCCAAATTGCCCCATGTGCATGCACTACTCCGAATGCATACTTAGAATCTGTGTAAATATTGACTCTTTTTCCCTGACTAAGCTCCAAAGCTTGTGTTAGTGCAACCAATTCTGCCTTTTGAGCAGATGTATTACTAGGCAAAGATACTTCTAAGGCCCGAGTACGTGTTACCACTGCATATCCAGCTTTCCGTCTTCCTTCCAACATAAAGCTGCTTCCATCAGTAAATAACTCCAGTTCTGCATTTGGTAGGGGTTCGTCTTGCAGGTCAGGTCTACTAGAATATACTTGTTCGATGGTGGTTAAGCAGTCATGATGCAATTCACCGGATTCGGAAATTGGGAGCAGAGTTGCAGGATTTAGAGCAGAGGTCAGGGAGATTACACCACCATCTTGTTCCAGCAGCACAGCTTGATATTTAGCTAACCTGCTTGGGGAGATCCAATGATGCCCTTTATTCTCAAGGAGAGAAGACACAGCATGAGGTACAAACACAGTAATCGGTTGGCCTAACGTCAATTTCCGAGATTCTTCAGTCAAAGTTGCAGTAGCCGCTACTGCCCTCAAACAAGCGGGCCAACCTTTACTGACTTCATCTAATTGCTTGGAAAAGTATCCCACCGGTCTTTTCCAGCTCCCCAATTTTTGTGTCAAAACTCCTAATGCCACTTGCTGTCGTTCACGTACATATAATTGGAAGAGTTTCCTCAAATTCAGGAGTCCCAAAGCAGGAGCCTCCATGAGTTTCCTTTTAATTTCATCAAAACTTTTCCTACATTCAGGTGTCCATTCGAGAACCCCCTCGGGTCCTTTCACAGCAGCATACAGTGGTTTGGCAATTAGTCCAAAATTGGGAATCCATAAGCGACACCATCTGGCCATTCCCAGAAATCCTCTTAATTGCTTCTTTGATGTAGGTACAGCAATTCTACAAATTGCCTCTTTTCTCTCAGTACTTAATTCTCTCTGTCCTTTGGTGATTTCAAACCCCATATATTGGACCTTTTCTTTCCCAATCTGAGCCTTTTTCTTAGAAACCCGATACCCTGCCAAGCCCAGAAAGTTAAGCAAAGTGATTGTGGCTTCCAGACATGCCTCATAACTGTCAGAACCAATTAGCAAATCATCAACATATTGCAACAATGTTACAGCATCATGATCATTTTGCCATAGTTCCAATTCTTTGGCTAGTACGTTACCAAACAAGGTAGGGCTGTTCTTGAATCCTTGGGGAAGGACAGTCCAGCAGAGTTGTGTCTTTCGTCCTGTAGCTGGATTCTCCCATTCAAAGGCGAAGATGGTCTGGCTCTGCTCATCCACAGGTATACAGAAGAAGGCGTCCTTTAAATCTAACACTGTGAAATAAGTATTACTGTTAGGGATTGTAGTAAGGAGGGCATATGGATTTGGAACCACAGGGTGGACAGCTACTGTCCTTGCATTAATTTCTCGTAAGTCCTGTACCAGTCTATATTCAGAAGAATGGGGCTTCTTTACAGGTAGGATGGGAGTATTAAATGCCGATTGACACTCCTGTAACAATCCGTGTTCTAAAAAGGAGCTTATTATAGGTTCTAATCCTTTTTGGGCCTCCATCTTAATGGGGTATTGTTTCTTTCTTACCAGTTGAGCTCCTGGTTTCAGTTCAGTCTTTACCGGGGTTGCATTCTTCGCTTGTCCGGGTATCTTCGATGCCCACACCAGAGGTATGACCGCATTCAGTACTTCCTCTGGAATATTCATTTCTTCATTAGGATCTTTCTCGGTTAGCAAACATATCTGGGCTTTCCAGGCAGTCTCTGGAGGAATATGCAACTGAACAGAGTCTTCAGAAAAAGTTAGTTGTGCATTCAGTTTACAGAGTAAATCCCATCCAAGCAATGGTAAGGGGCATTCTGGCATCTAAAGGAATTCATGAGTTAATTTAGTATTTCCAATTGAACATTCCATAGGTTGTAAAAACGGCCCTAAAGTCTTTTTCCCTGTTGCACCAACAACGCTTATTTTAGTTCTACTTAAGGGTCCCCTACAACTAGTTACTACAGAATGTGTGGCTCCGCTATCAATTAAAAAAATCTATTATTTCATTGCCCAGCTTGACTGGAACCAGAGGATCGGCTGGGGAAACTTTATACACCTTATATGCGATTGACAATAACTGTGAGATTGTCACGCCATCCGCACCCTCTACCTTTTGTAACTTCTTTCTTATATCTGCTGCTGCTTGACCAATAAACAGCATGTTAAATAACTTTGAATTGCTATCATCTTCCGGATCCAGATCTGTCCATTTTCGAGCTACTTCGCACAATCTCTCATAGAAGGCTGACGGGGTTTCCTTATCCCCCTGCCTTACTTGGTATAGTTCAGATAAATTCTTAGGCTTTTGCACTCCATGTTGAATCCCATACAAAATTAACTTTTGATATTCCTTTACCCTCTGTAATCCCTCACTTGTGTTTGGATCCCACTCCGGATCCTCTTTTGGGAGGTACATATCGGCATTAGGCACCCCCCCGTTGTTGGATCAGTCCCTCTCTAGCCTTCTCTAAAATCGTTCTCCTCTCCTCAGTGGTAAACAAATATTCTAGGAGAGCCTGTACATCTCCCCAGTTAGGATTATGAGTCATCATTACAGTTTTAGCAGTACTATACGTTCCTTCTGGATTGTTTCGATTCAATACAACAAGATTTTCCCTTTTTCTCTTTTAACGCATATATTCCAATCTGATGTTTAGAATCCACTAAGCCACATTTCTTCCTAATATCCCAATCATTTCTTAATGCAAAAAACATATCCACATAAGGTATTTCATCCCATTTTTCAGTTCTCCGACAAAACAACATTAATTGCAATATAGTGTTATATTTCAAGGATCCATTCTCAGGCCATTTTTCACCATCTTCCAATTGATATTGTGGCCACCATTGATTACAATATTGTTTTAGCTTATTTTTAGTCATGGGATCCCCCCCAAATTTCTTCCAATTCTTCAGGATGCATCCTAGAGGAGAGCAAAGGGGTGCCTCCGGGGAAGCAGCAGCGCCCATATCGGTACCGAAAAACCCAGCGTTTCTACACAAAGCAGAACGAGGGACGTCTCCATTTGTTACTCAGAACAGAACACCGTGTAGAAACAAACAGAACTATGCTGCTGCCGTGTATCTTTCCTGATGCGTCTTATGCAGAGCCCAGAACAGAACAGATGGTGCCTGCTTCCCAAGAGATCTTGCCCCTACCCCCCTTTTCTCATATCCCCCCCAAAACCCACCTCTTTTCAGTAGCGTTGCACCGTTGTGTCGCTTACCGCCCAACTGCAGGAGAGGAGCTGAAGGAGTCCCCGATCAACAGGTCGGTGCGCGCTGGAGTCCACTCAGGTCTCTTCTCCCCGTCGGATGCAGCAAGATGAACTGGGCAAGGCTGTCAGCTCAGTCCCATCTGGGTCGCCAAAACTGTTATCCCACAAGTGTGAGGTCGTTTACCTGGTGTGCAAGACGCCAATATACACACAGGGCAGAGGTCTTTTATTTCATGTCTGCGCAGAGATGGGCGCTAGGTGGTAGCTCCACAAAGCTAGCACAAAGTTCGGTCATGCAGGTACAGTATTTATACAGTCTAGTTATGCATATGCATAAGTAATTACACAAAGCAGTTTTCTATTGGTCTACATTTCTCTTATTTCAACTTAAAGCTACAGTGCTACTTTAATATTCTGCGCATGCTCAAAGGTGAGGGGTCTCTGCTTGGGCCGGGGTCTCCAGCTCAAGGGGTGTGACTTTTAGTATTATAATGAGGATCGTTCGCGTGAGGGTGCGTCTTATCACACTTCTACTAGTTGTTTCAGATGGTTCCCAAAACGTCTTAATTAGCTTACATATTTCTCCAGGATGTGCTTCTCTCCCAAGGACAGTAATTCTTGTTTAGACGTTCCGCTTTCCAGTCTGAATCCCCCTTATCAACTTTATGTAAGTCCTGGCCTTCCACCAGCTCCTGTTAGACTACACACAGTTGTCCCATCAGGTCTTCTTGCTGTATACAAACAGTTACTGTGCAATCGGGTGCATCTCACAAATGCTCATAGGGTGTCATTTTCCCAACATGACAATTATTCAGGTATAAACGTTGCCTGTTGCAGCACCTCCCCCCACCCCTTCAATGTGTGGATAGCTGTCAATTTTTGTATTTGGTCCTTTAAGAGGCCATTCATACGCTCTATCAGACCATTTGCTGTTGGGGTATACGGTAGGTGATGCAACCATCATATACCCACATCATTGGCCCGATCTTGGACTCGCTGTGCAGTAAAGTGGGTTATATATTCACCAATTGGAGCCGCAAGCGCTGTAGCTTTAAATGGGGGTGCTTTACCTAATGTCAATGTTACTGTTACAAGGCCAGCCGCAGTCTCCACCACCCTCCAGTCCTTGTACCAGCACTGTCTGTCCCTGCAAGTCCCGCAAAGCTGAATGCAAAATAGTTACTTCCGCACCTGTGTCCAACAAGGCCAGTACATGTTGCGTTCCTCCCCGCGGCCAATGAACTGTAAGCGGAACAAAGGGGTGTCGGTCCCCCGCGCTCATTGTCACCGCTCACACCGTGGAGGGCCAGCCTGCAAGTCCATCCTGCGCTGGTGGCAGGGACCATTCAACCGGGGCACGGGGCGCTGCAGAAGCAGGTGGCATCGCAGCATTTCTCGCAGCCCCCTTGCATTTCTGGTTGGTGGTGCGCTACACTGCCCTGCTGGCAATTGTAGCCAACGTTGGTGATGGGCTCAGCTTTGGCCAGCGGCGGGTCTGTCTTGGAGCCAGCTGGAACTGGCTGTGTCCGACATGGGGACAGCTTCTGGCATCTTCTCACAGAAGCCACCCCTGCAGCCCCCCTGCTACCAAAACCTTGCCATACAAACCCAATATATTCCACCCTTTGCCTCTGTGAATCACATATTTAAGAATTATCATTAAAATACACATTCATCACACAGTTTACAATCTTCACAAACTTCACTTACACCAACAAAAAGAATTCCCCACACCAAAATCAAAATAACATCATCACAACACCGACAAAGGTGGACAATTTACACACACTCCACCCCTCGTCCCTTCACCACAATTACAACAACAGAAATTCCCCACAATTATTCCACTCTCCGCTCTCTAGCAATGTTCAGTCCGTGTTTTGCCCATTACCTCTCCAATTACTATCCTTGTCTCGAATTCCTCATGCCCCAAGTTGGGCGCCACAAAGGACTGTGGTGGGTTGACGTTGGCTGGCCGCCAGGTACCCGCCAAGCTGCTCTATCACTCCCCCTTCTCAGCAGGACAGGGGGGAGAATATAAGATTAAAAAATCACGGGACAAGATAAAGGCAGTTTAGTAGAGAAAAGCAAAGGTCGTGCGCAGAAGCAAAGGAAAACACACACACACACAAATTATTCTGTACTTCCCATCAGCAGGCGATGTCCAGCCACTTCCTGGGAAGTAGGGCCTCAGTACGCGTAGCGGTTGCTTCGGGAGACAAATGCCTTAACTCTGAACGTCCCTCATTTCCCAACATTCTTGCTCCTTACCTGAGAGCATCCTGTGTAAATGTAAGATCTCATCATCCAGGGCGCAGAGTGCAGTGAGGAATAACCACGATGCTTCACCCACCGCTTTCTTCTCTGCCCCTGGCCGGTGGCCCAGGCGCAGCCGAGTTAACATCACCTCAACTTGCTGCGGCGTTACTTCAGCTGCTTTTTGCAACTCCGGCCAGTCCACCGGAGTCACCCAGCCTACCACCATTCGCGCAACTGACCCCCATCGCTCCATTGAGGGCCATTCTGGTAGGCGCTGCAGGGACAGCTCAAGCTTCCCTGCCTCCCCCGCTTTCAGCCAAAGCAGCATCGTACCTGATGGATCTTGCCGACTGCGCCAAGTGTTAAGAGTGAAAAGCAGGTGTGGATCTCTCAGGGACGAGGCACAACACTCAGCAAGTGAAAGCTTTGGCTTTACTGAAAGCATAGCGCTACCACAGTGGGAGCCCCGGGACACCGACGCAGTGGAGCCCTGCTCGGGAGTGAAGCTCAAGGGAAAGCACCACAGGGGTGGATAATAAAACTTGCGCTGATTAAGATATCATACATATACAATGTCCTGTTTTGCTCATTAGCAAACTCGCTGATGTAATGCAGGTGCTGTTGTCTGAATTCTGAGATCCGCAGCTGGCTGTCACGTTGGCGCCCGTGCAAAAGTAGGTGCAGATGGGGTAGAAGCGAACTATCCTGGGTTACTGTGACAATGAGATAAAACATGCTTGGGACCCTACATACTTGGATGGGGGAGGCGAATTATCCTGGGTTATCATAACAAAATCTTGCGCCCTACAGGAGGATTCCGTAATACAGATTCATTACAGATTACCACAAATACCACAAAAATCACCACTAGCAAGTATACCTATGATTAATAAAGCAAATATATATATATCAAGCTATTACAAATTATTAGCAGCAATCAATAGTATAGCAGCACTCAATAATAGCAGCACCAAATATATATATATAATATTACAAGTTACTACAAACTTACCAACAATATAACAGCAGATATACTTATGATAGATTACTTGTATGTATATATATGTACGTTCATAATATTACCGGTACCAAGCACATTAAACCGATCCCAGAAGGGGGAAAAACCACCCCAGAAGTGGAAGGACAAACTGAATCGACCCCAGAAGTGGGCCCAGAAGGGGGGGACCAATAAAATAACAGACAGACTCTCACTTCAAGGATGATCTGCATCATGGAGTTTGGAGTCAGCCAGGTGTTCCTGGCGAGGGTCCAAGATCTCGTAGAAAGTTCGTGAAGGGAGTTCGACCTGTTTAGGAGTAGGAAAAGTACATGCAGCATCGGAAGTTCTCAGAGAGACAAGCTCCTTTTTGGGTAAAAATTAAGTCCTTTTTATATCATAGAGAAATAAGAGGGCGTAGGACACCATCACTTAGAGCAGCCAATAGATGCTGTTAATTTCTATTTTTCACCTGGAACAGCCAATAGACGATGATGATTACTATTATCTCAGACCTATTTTTATTTTTCCAGGCTGTTTTCCTGTTCTTCCAGTTAGAACAGCCAATGGCAGTTACTGATTCTTACTTTCTCAGGATATTTAACCCTTTTCCAGACTATTTTTCACCTTTTCAGATGATGAGTTGCTGTTACAGTTCCTTGGTTTTGCACTTATTAATGGTATCTCAGGATGTCTCCAGTTTCTAGGTATCCAGATGTATTTCAAAGATGCCAGCTGCATTTCTCAAGGATTCTTCTGGTTCACAGGCCTAGTACCTAAGCTTGCAGTTCCCAGGCTGGCAGGCATTTTCTCTGTCAGTATTTCAGCAGACATTTTCTTCTATTGAGTAATTTTCCCCTTCTAACCAGGTCACCTTTATGGCTGCTCACATCAGGGTGTTATCAAAAATACAAGCTAACAACTGGAGAACTGTGCAGATCAAAACCAGCAAGTGTACTTAATATTGGGTAACAAGCAGGAGGAGCTGGAAGCCACTGTGCAGCTAGAAAGCTACGATCTAATTGCTATCACTGAAACGTGGTGTGACAAATTGCATGACTGGAGCGCTGCAATCGATGGCTATAAAATGTTCAGAAGGGACAGGCAAGGAAGGATGGGTGGGGGTGTTGCCCTCTATGTAAAAGAGTGCATTGACTGCACAGAGCTGCCTTTGAAAAACAGCAGTGCACAGGTTGAGAGCTTATGGGTGAAAACTAGGGGCCAAGCCAACAAAGGAAACCTTGTGGTTGGTGTTTACTACAGGCCACCCGACCAAGGGGAGCCTGTTGACAAAGCATTCCTATTTCAACTACAGGAAGCATCATGCTTGCAGGCCCTGATCCTGCCGGGGGACTTCAATCACCCTGGAATCTGCTGGAAAAGCAGCACAGCAAGCTGTAAGCAGTCCAGGAGACTCTTGGAGTGCATCGAGGATAATTTCTTAATCCAGGTGACAGACAGCCCAACCAGAGGAGAAGCATTACTGGACCTATTCCTCACCAACACAGATGAACTAATTAGAGATGTCAAGATTGGTGGCAGCCTGGACTGCAGTGATCATGCCCTGGTGGAATTCACAATCTTGAGGGATATGGGCCAGGTGAAGAGTAGAGTCAGGATCCTGAATTTTAGGAGAGCAAACTTTCAGTTGTTTAAGGAATTAGTAGATGGGACCCTCTGGAAAACTGGCCTCAGGGACAAAGGAGCTGAACAGAGCTGGCAGCTCTTTAAGGACATTTTTCTTAGAGCGCAAGAGCTCTCGATTCCCACGTGTAAGAAATCAGGCAAGGAAGGCAGGAGACCAGCATGGCTGAGTAAGGACCTCCTGGTCAAACTAAAGTGTAAGAAGGAAATGCACAGGCAGTGGAAGCAGGGACGTGTATCCTGGGAAGAATATAGGGACGCTACCCGGATGTGTAGGGATGGGATCAGGAAAGCTAAGGCACAGGCGGAGCTCAATTTGGCAAGGGATGCGAAGAAGAATAAGAAAGGCTTCTGCAGGTACGTTGGCCAGAAAAGGAAGATTAAAGAAAATGTACCCCCCCTGAAAAATAAGACAAGGAGAACTGGTGACAACCGACACGGAGAAGGCTGAGGTACTCAACAATTTTTTTGCCTCTGTTTTCAATGGTAATCTCTCTTCCCACATCTCTCAAGCCCTTGAACCTCAAGGTAGGAACTGGGGGAATGAAGTCCTTCCCATCGTAAGTGAAGATCAAGTTTGAGACAACCTGAACATACACAAGTCCATGGGACCCAACGGGATGCATCCCAGGGTCCTGAGGGAATTGGCTGATGTAGTTGCCAAGCCACTCTCCATCGTATTTGAAAAGTCATGGCAGTCAGGTGAAGTCCCCAGTGACTGGAAAAAAGGGAAACATCACACCCATTTTTAAAAAGGGTAAAAAGGAGGAACCTGGGAACTAGCAACCAGTCAGCTTCACCTCCGTGCACGGTAATATCATGGAACAGATCCTCCTGGGAGACATGTCGAAGCATACGGAAGACAGGGAGGTGATTAGAGACAGCCAACATGGCTTCACCAAGGGCAAATCGTGCCTGACTAATCTGGTGGCCTTCTACGATGGAGGGACTGCATCAGTGGACAAGGGAAGAGCTACGGATGTCATCTACCTGGACTGCTGTAAGGCCTTTGATACGATCCCCCTAACATTCTTGCTGCTAAATTGGAGAGATATGGGTTTGACGGATGGACTCTTAGATGGGTAAGGAATTGGCTGGATGGCCGCGTCCAAAGAGTTACAGTCAATGGCTCAATGTCCAAGTGGAATCCAGTAACGAGTGGTGTCCCTCAAAGGTCCGTACTGGGACCAATACTATTTAATATCTTCATCAATGACATAGACAGTGGGATTGAGTGCACCCTCAGCAAGTTTGGAGATGACACCAAGCTGAGTGGTGCAGTTGATTCGCTGGAGGGAAAGGATGCCATCCAGAGGGACCTGGACAGGCTTGAGGAGTGGGCCCATGTGAACCTCATGAAGTTCAACAAGGCCAAGTGCAAGGGCCTGCACCTGGGTCAGGGCAATCCCCAGTATCAATACAGACTGGGGGATGAACTGATTGAGAGCAGCCCTGCAGAGAAGGACTTGGGAATATTGGTGGATGAAAAACTGGACATGAGCTGGCAATGTGCACTTGCAGCCCAGAAAGCCAATCGTATCCTGGGCTGTATCAAAAGAAGCATGGCCAGCAGGTCGAGGGAGGTGATTCTCCCCCCCTACTCTGCTCTCGTGAGACCCCACCTGGAGTACTCCGTACAGTTTGGGGGTCCCCAGGACAAGAAAGACACAGACCTGTTGGAGCAGGTCCAGAGGAGGGCCACAAAAATGATCAGAGGGCTGGAACACCTCTCCTATGAGGAAAGGCTGAGAGAGTTGGGGTTGTTCAGCCTGGAGAAGAGAAGGCTGCGGGGAGACCTTATAGCGGCCTTTCAATATATAAAGGGGGCTTAAGGTTTTAAACTGAAAGAGGGTAGATTTAGATTGGACATAAGGAAGAAATTTTTTACAATGAGGGTGGTGAGACACATAAACAGGTTGCCCGGAGAAGTTGTGGCTACCCCATCATTGGAAGTGTTCAAGATCAGGTTGGACGGGGCTTTGAGCAACCTGATCTAGCAATATATGTCCCTGCCCACGGCAGAGGGGTTGGACTAGATGATCTTTAAAGGTCCCTTCCAACCCAAACCATTCTATGATTCTATGAAAACAGGAAAAAAAAAAAACCCAGGTCAAATTAAAAAGGCTACATCAAAGTTTTACTAAACTTTCCTTTTAAGGGAAAGTAATTCATAGATATAGGAATTAAAAATGGAACGCCATGAACATGGGTTTATCAAATAATAGTTTATGGCTGACTAACATGATACGTTTAGTCAGCTAACTTATTTAAAGCAGGGATGATGTCATTTAATTTTTGTATCACTCTTACTGGCAAACACAAAGAATGGGAGTTTACAGTAGATACAGGTTGCAGTGGAGGCTCAGATCATCCCTGAATATGCCCTGTAGTTGCAGTAACAGAAATTAATTAAAACCAGCATGAGATGTAATGTTATGGGTATAGTGACTCACATCAGTAATTTTTATAAGCTGGTGGCAGGGAGGGAAACAGGGTCATAATTTGAAAACTACTTATAAAGTAGTAGCCCCCAGGACCTCTTTGTTCCTAAATGACTATGATCCATCAATGTAACAACACTATGAAAAAAGGTGATTAGTTTTAATACACCACGAGGGAGGGAGAAAGGCTCTAAGGACTCATCTGAAATAACTGTTCATTAAAGCTTAGCCATCTGTGTTCAAAAATATATCTAAGCACAAAAAATACAGAGAAGGGGATGACAGTCAGAAAAGAGACATAATTACATTAGTTGTTACTTAGAAAACCTACTTTGGAACATGGGGAAGGAGAGTAATTAAGGAACAGTAAGGGGTCATTATTACAGGTTGTATTGAGAGGCAAAACCTGTATTCAAGCAAAAGAGGTAGAAAAGCAATGTGAAACACTAAAGAGTTTTTTAAATATTTCAAGTGTATCAAATGAAAGTATTCACATAATAAAAAAATAAAGTGGAATTAGGTGCAAATATTCATTTAATTTTCATGAAGGATTTCTTTTATGAGTTACAAACCAAAGTGTGATATCAATGAATTTGCAAGATCTCTAGGTGCACTTATAAACACTTCAAAACCACCTAAGGTAGTAAGCAGTAGATGTAGGCTGAGATGCTTTCCTACACCTGAGTTTTAATGTGAGTTAATTAAACTGACAGGAAAATGCATCAGTAACTTTTTACGCTTCTTCTGAGTTCAGAACTTCTCAAAGTTGGAGTGTAATCTGAGTTAGTCCAAATGCAGTTTTCTGGGGCATTCTCCGTCCTTGAGCTTCTTGGGATAATGTAACTCTGTCCTACCTTTATTGAATTGCGGTAGATTGATAACATAATTTAGCTCTATAATTCTAATTGCACGCTTTGTAAAAATAGGGTTTTCACTAGTTCTTTTGGCCCCAAATTCTTTTCTCTTTACTGTTTTGTTGCCTACATATGGACTCTGTGGAAAGCCATTCTGAAATAGAATTTTGAGCCCGGTCATCTTCACTCACGTACTTATTGATGCCTTCAGGAGGTTTGTAATGCAGGGCTTCTCATTACGGAAGCAATATTGAGCCTTATTATAATCTCTACTAAATTGTCCTGTACTGATTTCAGTCTCACAAACCTGTAGTTCCCCTTGGAAGCTTTTGGAATAAATGGGCCTCATATTTGCCACCTGTGGGGGGTTGACCTTGGCTGGCCACCAGGTGCCCACCAACCCACTCTATCACTCCCCCTCCATCAACAGGACAGGGGGAAAAAATACAACTAAAAGCTCATGGGTTGAGATAAGGACAGGGAGATCACTCAGCCATTACCATCACGGGCAAAACAGACTCGACTTGGGGAAATTAATTTAATTTATTACCAATTAAACAGAGAGTAGGATAATGAGAAATAAGAACAAATCTAAAAACACCCTCCCCCCTCACACTCCTCCCTTCTTCACCAAGCTCAACCTCACTCCCAACTCTTCTACTTCCTCCCCCTGAGCGGCACAGAGGGATGGGGAATAGGGGTTGTGGTCAGTTCATCACACGTTGTCTCTGCCGCTCCTTCTTCCTCATGTTCTTCCCCTGCTCCACCATGGGGTCCCACCCACGGGAGACAGTCCTTCACGAACTTCTCCAACGTGGGTCCTTCCCACGGGCTGCAGTTCCCTTCAGGGCACATCCCACCTGCTCCGGCGTGGGGTCCTCCATGGGCTGCACTATGGACATCTGCTCCACCGTGGACCTCCATGGGCTGCAGGGGGACAGCCTGCTTCACCATGGTCTTCCTGGAGCACCTCCTCCCCCTCCTTCTTCACTGACCTTGGCATCTGCATAGTTGTTTCTCTCACATATTCTCACTCCTCTCTCTCCCAGCTGCTGTTGCGCAGCATTTTTTTCCCTTTCTTAAATACGTTATCACAGAGGTGCTACCACCATCGCTGATTGGCTCAGCTTTGGCCAGCGGCAGGTCCGTCTTGGAGCCAGCTGAATCTGGCTCTGTCGGGCATGGGGGCAGCTTCTGGCATCTTCTCACAGAAGCCACCCCTGCAGCCCCCCCACCGCTACCAAAACCTTGCCACCTAAACCCAATACATTGACGCACTCCAAGAGTCTCCTGGTCTGCTTACAGCTTGCTGTGCTGCTTCTCCAGCAGATTCCAGGGTGATTGAAGTCCCCCGGCAGGATCAGAGCCTGAGAGCATGATGCTTCCCATAGTTGAAGCATGAACACTTCACTGACATCCTCCCCTTGGTCGGGCGGTCTGTAGTAAACACCAACCACAAGGTTTCCTTTGTTGGCTTGGCCCCTAGTTTTCACCCATAAGCTCTCAACCTGTGCACTGCTGTTTTTCAAAGGCAGCTCTGTGCAGTCAATGCACTCTTTTACATAGAGGGCAACACCCCCACCCATCCTTCCTTGCCTGTCCCTTCTGAACATTTTATAGCCATCGATTGCAGCGCTCCAGTCATGCAATTTGTCACACCACGTTTCAGTGATAGCAATTAGATCGTAGCTTTCTAGCTGCACAGTGGCTTCCAGCTCCTCCTGTTTGTTACCTATGCTGTTTGCATTGGTATAGAGGCACTTCAGCTGGGCTGTTGACCATGTCACCTTTTTAGAGGAACAAACCTTAATTCCTTTGAGGCATTTCACAGGTGTTTCCCTGTTGGTTCCTAATACATCAGCAGCCCCTGGCTCTTCTCTGTTGCTCAAAGCTTCATCCCCTTCCCCCACTAAATCTACTTTAAAGCTCTCCTTATAAGTCTGGCCAGCTTGTTGGCAAAGACCCTCTTGCCCCACTTGGTCAGGTGAATCCCATCAGCTCCCAACAGGCCTGGCTTCTCAAAGGTAGATCCATGATCATAGAAGCCACAACCTTGAGTATGTCACCAGCCACGCAGCCAGGCATTCACCTGTTCAATTCACCTCCTCCTTCCTGAAGCCTTTCCTCTGACTGTGAGGATAGAGGAGAACACCACCTGTGCTCCAGAACCTTTTAACATTGCTCCCAGGGACATATAGTCTCTTTTGATGGTTCTAAATTGCCTCGTCCCAGTATCGTTAGACCCTACATGGAATAGTAGGAGCGGATTATAATCTGTAGAGTTCACCAGGCTCAGCAGCCTTTCAGTGATGTCGTGAATATGAGCTCCTGGTAGGCAGCAGACTTCTCCAGAGAAATTGTCTGGATGGCAAATGGGTGCTTCGTTGCCTCTCAGTAAGGAATCTCCAATTACTAATACCTTACGTGCTTTTCTGGTGGCACTGGTTCTAATGTGGGTGGGTGATTGGATCAACTTTGCATGGTTGGTTTTTCCTGGATCCTGTCCGTTATTCAGGTGCTCTTCATTCTCCACACCCAGAGCGTCATATCTGTTACGTAGGGGCACTTCAGAGGAAGGGGGAAGGTTCTTCCTTCTGCCTTGAGCAGAGACAAAGGTCCAGTCTCCATCTTGTGAGTTACTTCTGTCAGTCAGCTCGAGTTTGAATTCAGGCTTACCTTCCCCTTGCGCAGCCTTAAGGCCAGGCTGTCGCTCAGCCTGGGACAGCGCACAATACCATGTATCGATCTCCCGCTCACATTCCTGGATACTGTTGAGCTCCTCTTCTAACATAGTGTGGTCTGAACAGCAACTTATTAACAGAAGCTTTATTAAGGTAATAAGAAAAGGAGCAACAAAGCGTCCATACAGTGACTCACCCAGTCACTGATAGTGAACGCGGGACCGTAAGCGATGTCATGGCTCCAGCAGGCTTCCAGGGACTCTGAATGTCCAGGTCATCTGACAGCCCAAGCCAATTGCACACGTGCTTTTGAATGCAGGTGAAAGTCGCACCATCCCCTTTGCTCCACCAATGGGAGTGTGATTTGAGAGAATCATACCTTACGTGAATAATGTGGGTGGCACCTTGCCTACGCTGCTGATGTTGGTCAAGGGGTGGGGTGGGGGTGAAGGGAAAAAGGGGGAAAAGGTATCGGCAATCCTGCTGTGCTGCTGATGTTGGTCAAGGAGTAGGGTGTCAGAAAGCAGGGTGTTAGGCTGCCGATAGTCAGGGCCAGAGAGTCGGCAGTTTGTCTACACTGCTGATATCGGTCTAGGGGTAGGGTGTCAGGAGGTGGGATGTCGCATAGTTACTTGTTGGAAGAGTTCTTCTATCTGGACACACTTGCAGCTATGACATCTACTACTGCCTTCAGGTGCTAGGGGGACTTCCAGGTGCTGGAGCTCCATGCAACCTGAGGTCTGGATGGCTATTTCAGTCCTTGGGAGGTCTGTTTGGGTGGAGATGTCAGCATAGGTAGGCTGTAGTGCTTCTGTTTGCGTTTCAGCCTCAGCCTTGCAGTTGCAGTGGGTGGATACCATTTTCTTTCAGCAGGACACAGTCTCCTTGTAGTTCTCAGAAAAAAAATGGCCCACTTACTTATAAAATGGTAATTATTTTGAAAGGTGTCATCCTAATTCTAATTCCCTGGAGACCTCAAGCTGATGGGTAGGCTTGCACAGCCACCAGCTAGCTGGGGTGACCGTCGGGGCTGCAGCCTAAGCCTGCGGGTGAGCAGAGCAGGCAGCAGCCTGATAACTGGCAGAGCATGCTGCCTTTCGCGTGCACCCTTCCACGCGCACTGCCATGCAAACTGCCGATGGCGCTCCCTGTTTGCACGCCCTCATCGCAGCACTCCTGGCGCTCCCTAGGGACTGGTTATATGTGGCTTCCTGTGGTTTGAACTGGCCGTGGGAACTGCCGGCACTGCCCAACTCTCACCCGCCCCTCTCGCGAGACCTGTCCACCTGCCCAAGGGTGCCAGGGGCCTAGAAACCCCCTCAGACATCCATGGGGACCTCAGGCACCCCCAAAGCTAGCATCGGCTTCCCATGGTTTGAACTGGCCAATTTCCACCCCTTATTCCATACCATTTATGTCATGCTCACGTCTCACACTATCCAATACATCCTAATTAGCCACCTCCCCCCTTCCTGTCCTTTGATATATACACAGATATCATTCCCTTAGTCTATGGACCACTCCTGTGAAATGTCCATTGAGTTCATTTAGTCCATGACTTGGGTTCTATCTGTTATGGTGGTCACTCAGGACAAGAGAGGTGGTATGTTGTGTGGAGATATTGGGCACCAAAGCCAGCTCAGGTCCGGTACTGCTGCACTTGCGCTGCTTCTTGTGAAGCTTGTCCCCCATTGGTTCGGGTGGTTCCTGCTATAGCACTTCCTATAACATGCAACTCAAATCAGGGGTTACAACAGTTTAAAGGTATATCCATTACCATCTCCACCCCTGGTCCCTTTGGACCAGGCCATAGGGTTTAACACTGCAATGAACTCCTCCCTTTTCCCCTGCTCTGGCTTGGACTCATCCATGGACCACAGTCCCTTAGAGATGTAGTTGTTCTGGCGTAGACTTATTCATGGGCCGCAATCCCTTCAGGAGTGTACCTGCTGTGGCGTGGACATGTCCAGAGCCACAGACGCTTTGAGGTATACCTGCTCTGGCATGGACATATCCACGGCCACAGATGCTTTGGGGCGTCCTGCTCCCGCGTGGACTTATCCACAGGTCACAGTCCCTTTGACTCGAGTTCACGCTGGAGTTCCAGCCTGTCCAGTACAGCAGCACAGAAACAGCAGCGATGCCCTGGCCATCTGCCAACCCAGGTGCATGGCCATGGATGTTATCAAAATGTTCCCAGGCACAGCAGAGTAATATGATAAGCAGTACAGCAAACAGCAAAAGCAAAAAGCAGCCACTAACAAGCACTAGACCCTAATATACAGTAAGGCAAGCAAGCCCCGTGACAAGCACAGGAGCCTGGCAAAATTAGTAGCTAAACAGCAATAACAGCTATAGGTTCAGCCTAACACCCTCTGATCAAATCTGTCATTATCTCAAACCCTTTGAGCCCCACATTGGGCGCCAAAAAGGACTGCTGTGGGTTAACCCTGGTAGGCAACTAAGCCCCACACAGCTGCCCACTCACTCCCCCCACAATGGGATGAGGGAGAGAATTGGAAGGGTAAAAGTGAGAAAACTCGTGGGTTGAGATAAGGACAGTTTAATAGGTAAAGCAAAAGCTGCGCGCACAAACAAAGCAAAACAAGGAATTCATTCACTACTTCTCATCAGCAGGCAGATGTTTAACCACCTCCAGGAAAGCATGGTGCAGTGGGTTAATCTTGGCTGGACACCAGGTGCCCACCAAGCTGCTCTATCACTCCCCCCTCCTCAAGTGGACAGGGGAGAGAAAATATAAAGTAAGGCTCATGGGTCGAGATAAGGACAAGGAGATCATTCAGCAATTACCGTCACAGGCAAAACAGACTCGACTTGGGGAAATTTATTTAATTTATTACCAATCAAATCAGAGTAGGGTAATGAGAAATAAAACCAAGTCTTAAGGCACCTTCCCCCCACCCCTCCCTTCTTCCCGGGCTCAACTTCACTCCCAAATTCTCTGCCTCCTCCCCCCGAGTGGCGCAGGGGGACGGGGAACGGGGAACGGGGGTTGTGGTCACGGTCAGTTCATCACACTTTGTCTCTGCCGCTCCTTCCTCCTCACGCTCTTACCCTGCTCCAGCGTGGGGTCCCACCCATGGGAGACAGTCCTACATGAACTTCTCCAACGTGACTCCTTCCCACAGGCTGCAGTTCTTCATTAACTGCTCCAGCATGGGTCCTTTCCATGGGGTGCAGTCCTTCAGAATGGACTGCTCCAGCATGGGTCCCCCACAGGGTCACAGGTCCTGCAGGAAGACCTGCTCCAGCGTGGGCTCCTCTCCCCATGGGGTCGCACGTCCTGCCAGGAGCCTGCTCCAGCGCAGGCTCTCCACGGGGTCACAGCTTCCTTCAGGCACATCCACCTGCTCTGGCGTGGGGTCCTCCACGGGCTGCAAGTGGATATCTGCTCCACCGTGGACCTCCATGGGCTACAGGGGGACAACCTGCCTCACCATGGTCTTCACCACAGGCTGCAGGGGAATCTGCTCTGGTGCCTGGAGCACCTCCTCCCCCTCCTTCTTCACTGACCTTGGCATCTGCAGAGTTGTTTCTCTCACATATTCTCAATCCTCTCTTCTGGCTGCTGTTGTGCAGCATTTTTTTCCCCCCTTCTTAAATATCTTATCACAGAGGTGCTACCACCATCACTGATTGGCTCAGCTTTGGCCAGCGGTGGGTCCGTCTTGGAGCCGGCTGGCATTGGCTCTATTGGACACGGGGGAAGCTTCTGGCAGCTTCCCACAGAAGCCACCCCTGCAGCCCCCCCACTGCCAAAACCTTGCCACACAAACCCAAGACACGGGGCTTCATCATGCGTAACAGTTACTTGGCAAGACAAACGCCATAACCACGAACATCCCCCAGCAACGGCAACCTCCACCACCCCACCCCCCCAGTTTTATTGCTGAGCATGACGTATGGGATATCCCTTTGGTCCGTTGGGGTCAGCTCTCCCAGCTGTGTCCCCTCCCAACTTCTTGTGCACCCCCAGTCTACTCGCTGGCGGGGCAGTGTGAGGAGCAGAGAAGGCCTTGACGCTGTGTAAGCACTGCTCAGCAATACCTAAAACATCAGTGTGTTATATCAACACTATTTTCAGCACAAATCCAAAACATAGCCCCATACAAGCTACTATGAAGAAAATTAACTCTATGCCAGCCAAAACCCAGTACATAGAGAAATCATATTCACTGTGGATATAGAAACTCTTTTCCATGTATTTTCAGGCTGGCATTTAATGTATTTGAAAGGGGTACTACTGTAGTTGTAAAATAAGATCAACCACAGCGTGTAGGTGGATTTTTTTTAGAGTACAGATTTTATGAGTTGTATTGGTTTTGAAATTTTTCTCTTGACGCCTTACTGTGAGAAATCATATTATCAGGGTGAGGTCAAAATCTCTCTGTAATGCTTGTATTAAAAATTGTATGATTCTGTAGAAACTGAAGACCACCGTAGATCCTTTCATTCATGTGCTGACTAGTTTTATTGAAATAAATGGAATTACTTAATGAAGGTTATGTGGTGAATCTGTTTCTTAACTGAACTATGTACTTATGAAACCCAATGGACTACATTCTTGCATTAAGTTACAGTAGCCATGTACTGGGTTTGGCTGGGATGGATTTAATTTTCTTCATAGCAGCCCGTATGGTGCTGGTTTTTAGATCTGTGACCAAAGCAGTGTTGATAACACACCCATGTTTTAGCTAGTACTGAACAATGCTTGCACAGTATCAAGGCCTTCATTAGGATCAGAAGTAGATTGCTGCCCCCCCCCCAGTGAGTAGGCTAGGAGAGGACACAGCCAGGACAGCTGACTTGAATTGACCAAAGAGATATTCCATACCATATAACATCATGCTCAGCAATAAAACTCGGTGGTGGTGGGGAGTTTTCCCAAAGTAGCCATTTCTCAGGGACTGACTGGGCATTGGTCGGCTGGTGGTGAGTGGCTGCTGCATAATTTGTGGGGTTTTTTCTTTTTTTTCCTCTTTACTTATTAAACTGTCTTTATCTCGACCCACAAGTTTTCTTGCTTTTGCCTTTTCAATTCTCTCCCCCATTTCGCTGTAGTGGGGCGTGACCAAGGAACTGACTTACCTGCCAGCTGGGGTCAACCAGCCACAAGCCATCAAACAAAAAATTGACTGTATGGCCAAGGGGCTGTAGCCCATGCTTTAGCACCATCTGCTGAAGCAGGAATGGTCCTCTCTTCCATACTGTGTCTATATTCACCCCTACATGTAGCTCTCTTATTGAAATTAACAGTTATTTTGGATACAGGACAACGGAAGAATAACAGAGGATATTGAGAATAGTTTTAAAAGATCAATTTTCAGTTAAATAGCTCTGTGCAAAGGGAGGCATTCCTGGACTATCCTAACAGCCTTTTGCTGTAGGTCAGTAGGGATAACAAGCAGCACTTAGCATGAGTCATTTCTGACAGGATTCTGAACTGGACCAAAGAGCCTGATGCATCAAGTCAAAATATAATCAAAAGGGTGTTTAGTCCTTGTGCTCTTGGCAGATGAACAATACCTGCTTGTAGCTGATGGCTTGAAGCCACAATTAAACTGTGTATGGATTTTGTTTATTGCCACTGAAAAATGGCAGAAAAGTAAATTCTACCTTTGTATGTTGTTTGTTGTCTTAAACTGGCAGCTTTCAAGGCAAACATTCTGGCTTGCTCTGTGCTTATTTCAGTGGGACATGACTGGGCATTATGAGCATTACTTCAGTAAAAATGATTTTATTTTCAAGTCCTTCATAATTGAAAGGTTTAGCATATATCCAAAATAAACATTAAACAGATTGTGCTAAATATGATGTTTTATCTTAATCAGATATGTCATTTGAAGGGGAACCAAATATGGTGTATTGAGTACATGTAGCAAGGTTTTGGTAGTGGGGCGGCTGCAGGGGTGGCCTCTGTGAGGTCAGGGGCTGCCCTGTGCCGGATACACCCGGTTCCAGCCGGCTCAGCAATGGACCCACCGCAGGCCAAAGCTGAGCCAATCAGTGAAGTTTGTGGCACCCCTGCAGCCCCCACCGCTACCAAAACCTTGCCACATAAACCCAATACACCACGCGAGTAAATTTTAAGTGGGAGCTTGGTCAAACCATTTAGCTGTTCGTCACTGATTTCTCTTAGAACTTGCATGTGCATATCATTTGGTCCTGGTGATTTGTTTGTGTTTATTTTGTCTATAGATGCACCATAGCCTCTTCCATAATTCCTTCAGTTTTGTACAGATCCTGTGCTGCGTCCTTCACATAAAAAGATGGTGGCATGCAACCTACCTAGGTTTCTTCCACAGTGAATATCAATGCAAAGTATCGATTTATGTGTGTCTGCAATGGTCATGCAGGTCTGGCAGACATTTTGCCCGTGTTTGAAGGTTTAGTTGTGATTCCTTTAGCTAGCTGTTTTCCAGATTTTTCATTTGATGTGTCAAAGTTTACAATTCTTTTTCTTTCCTCTGTTTTGGTAATTCTTAAGTGTTTTAGAGAATGCTTTCCTATTTCTACTAACTTCCCTTGCTGTTTAGCCAGGCAGGCTGCTTTTCACCCCTTCTCACGCCTTTCCTAATGGGAATTAATAGCACACTGGTACTCTGCTTCCTGTATGGTTTCCTTCAGTTATCACCAGTTATCTCTGGTGCCTTCTGGCTTTTAAATCTACGAATCTTTGAATCTAGGCTTTAAATTCACATCCAGCTTTTTATATCTACAATTCTTTCTTCCTTTAAGAAATCTGTTACCATAATTGCTTAGATTTGCCAGATTATCTTCTTCATCTTGAGTATATATTATATTTTTTTGCTTGTGAATATGACTTGGTGATATTGTTTTTTCAGGTTCTACTTTCTTATTGCTATTCACTTTTCCTCACAAAGAACATTCCTCTTCTTGAACTGTAAGGCGAAAATATAAATAAGGAGAAAAACAGATAAGTAAAGCAGATAATCCTTAATGTCTAATTTTTGGATCTTCATGAAAGAAAGAAGCCTATAAAGATTAATGGACATATTAGCAAAACACACAGGGCTACCAAATGCTATCCATTTCCAAGCTTATCATGCCGGTTACTGAATATAATAATAGAACCAAGAGACAAGTCATACTGACTTTTTCAATTCTGTTTTATGATTGAGGGAAACAGCTGTTTTTCAATATTGAAATTATATGTGGTTGAATTCAGATCTATGTATTTAATGAAAATATTTTTATTAGCATAAACTCCCTACATTTTTTTAGTAGTGTCATAGACTGAGGTCTGAGGAGAGAAAACAACTGTCATGTGATACAGTTTCTTCAGAAACTGTCCCTTATATTTGTTTGCATGTTAAAATATTTTGCACAACAGTTAAGATAAGGAGTTACTTTCCTCCTGTGATGAGGACAGGATGAATCACTCATAACTGAGATAAAGCTTGAGCAAGTTTTGAGCTTGAGCAACTGTAAAATGCCACAAGCTTGAGCAACTGTAAAATGCCAATTAATGAAGGAGAGAGGCTGAAAATAAGCTATAAGAAGCATTATATATTGCATATTAGTTACATATTTGTAGCAAAACTATACATTAACAGCAATATCTAGATTTAGACAGAAATAACAAAAGATTAAACATTCTTTTTTTTTCCTTTGTTATCACAGTAATTTGAAGTCATCTTACTTGTTTCTCCTGTGTCTGGCATTGTATTAGGGCAGTAAGTGATTGAAAATATTCAAGGGGGACAAAAAGGACCCCTCCAAAAACAATAGTTCTGATATACACATCATGTATACTATTCACATGCTTGTTAGCTCACTTTCTGCCAGTCTCCTCCTTTACAAATCATTAGTTATACACAAGCATGTTTAATATAGTTGAATTTTTTAAAATTTGGTTAGATAAATTGAACTATCATGCTCAGCTTTCCCACTGTAGAAGGAACTCCTTTGTTTATATATATTGTACAAATGAGAGGTTAGGCCTCTTACTGTTTCATTTTTTTCACATTTGTAAAATTTTCAATTGATAATTAGTTTCTACCTATGTAAGGTTAGAGTAATATACATTGATTGTCACGCTGACTGAGGAAAGTACTTAATCAAAGACTTACATGCATCCTTGTTAAAAAAAATAATTTTGAGTATGTGTTTCAGGTCCTTAATCTCAGACAGAAATGCTCAGATGTAGAACTAATTTTAAAAGATGTTATCAACAGTGAATTAGTATTTACTTCCAAAATCATTATAGATATTGTGAACATCCTTAGAGAAATATATTCTTTACAGTAGGCTAAAATTTGTGATATACTGGGTGTAGTGATCCTGACCAGAAGACATCAAGGAGTTAATGATTGTCCTGGTTTCGACTGGGATAGAGTTAATTTTCTTCCTAGTAGCTAATACAGTGCTGTGTTTTGGATTTAGGATGAGAATAATATTGATAACACACTGATGTTTTGGCTGTTGCTAAGCGGTGTTTACACTGGGCAAGGACTTTTCAGCTTCCCCTGCTCTGCCAGGTGCACAGGAAACTGGGAGGGGGCACAGCCAGGATAGTTGACCCAAACTGGCCAAAGGGCTATTCCATACCATATGACGTCACGCTCAGTATATAAACTGGGGGGAGTTGGCCGGGGGGCAGTGATCGCTGCTCGGGGACTGGCTGGGCGTCGGTCAGCAGGTGGTGAGCGGTTGTATCACTTGTTTTTTTCCCTGGGTTTTGTTCCTCTCTTGCTCTCTTGTTGTTTTCCTTCTCATTACATTTTTTTTTTTTTGTTCCAATTATTAAACTGTTTTTATCTCAGCCCACAACTTTTCTTACTTTTGCTCTTCCGATTCTCTCCCCCATCCCACCGGGGGGGAGGGTGAGCGAGAGGCTGTGTGTTGCTTAATTGCCGACTGAAGCTAAACCACGACATGATCCACAGAACAGTTAACCTGAGTAGGCCCAGACCTGTGCTGTGCTGCACGCACTGTGTTGCACATACAGCTTGGCCTTCAGGCCTGTGTTGTGCTGCACAAATCCCTTGGCCGCAGGATAGACTCAGCCAGCTCAGTGTAACAGAGGATTCTGCAGGCAGCTCCCACTCAATACTTGCAATTATGCCACCTGCATGGCCTTGCCTTTATCTAAAAGTGCAGCAAGAAGTTTTCATGAGAACATCATTTCCGTTTGATAATAGAAATGATGAATAGAGTTGTTTTCTTTTAAAAAAAATCCTATAGTAGCTCGAATGACTGAAAGAGGACAATCTTCTATGGATGGGGATCCGTCCAGCATGCTGCGCATGGATCAGAGGCCCATCCGATGCTACACCACCCAGAGTTCCCAGCATCTAAAGGGATGTAAGATTATCTATACTATTCTCTCTGTCTTTATAGTGTTAGCTCTAATAAATACCATTTAAAATGATACCTTACAGAGTCCGAGTGCCTTTCTTACTGGGATCATAACAGACCACCACCTCCTGGTGCAAAACACTAGGCTAACTCAAAAGCCTATTGAAGTCCATAAATGCTAATGGATTTTGAAGCAGGTCCTTAACCTAGCTAGGAAGCTTTGCTCTGATCTGTAGTTAAAAGACCGAATTACACTCAGACTATCAAATCAAGTGGTTGATGTAGAATTAATTGGAAAGGGATTCTTTGTCTACAAAAGCTATCCTACTTTATACCTGGTAAAGCAGTATCACATATATTGCATGAATGCAACTATTACTTGTTAAAGGATGTTAGTAGTCACACAGCGTCAAGGCCTTTTCTGCTTCTCACCCCACCCCACCAGCGAGTAGGCTGGGGGTGCACAAGAAGTTGGGAGGGGACACAGCTGGGACAGCTGACCCCAACGGACCAAAGGGCTATTCCATACCATATGATGTCATGCTCAGCATATAAAGCTGGGGGAAGAAGAAGGAAGGGGAATCGTTTGGAGTTATGGTGTTGCCTTCCCAAGTAACCGTTACATGTGATGGAGCTCTGCTTTCCTGGAGATGGCTGAACACCTGCCTGCCGATGGGCAGTAGTGAATGAATTCCTTGTTTTGCTTTGCTTGCGTGCCATCCTGGTTTCGGCTGGGATAGTGTTAATTTTCTTCCTAGTAGCTAATACAGTGCTGTGTTTTGGATGCAGTATGTGAATAATGCTGATAACACACTGATGTTTTAGTTGTTGCTAAGTAATGTTTACACTAGTCAAGGACTTTTCAGCTTCTGTCCTGGTTTCAGCTGAGATAGAGTTAATTTTCTTTATAGTGGCTGGTATGGGGCTATGTTTTGGATTTGTGCTGAAAACAGTGTTGATAATACAGAGATGTTTTAGTTGTTGCTGCACTAGTCAAGGACTTTTCAGCTTCCCATGCTCTACCAGGTGCAGAAGAAGCTGGGAGGGGACACAGCCAGGATAGTTGATCCAAACTGACCAAAGGGCTATTCCATACCATATGACGTCATGCTCAGTATATAAACTGGAGGGAGCTGGCCGGGGGACAATGATCGCTGCTCGGGGACTGGCTGGGCGTCGGTCGGTGGGTGGTGAGCGGTTGCATCACTTGGGGTTTTTTTTGGTTTTTCCCTGGGTTTTGTTCCTCTCTCTCTGTCTCTCTCTCGTTGTTTTCCTTTTCATTACAATTTATTATTGTTATTATTATTATTTTGTTCCCATTATTAAACTGTTCTTATCTCAGCCCACGAGTTTTCTTATTTGTGCTTTTCTGATTCTCTCCCCCATTCCACCAGGTGGGGGGAGTGAGCAAGCAGCCGTGTGGTGCTTAGTTGCCGGCTGAGGTTAAACCCCAACAATGGCGAAGCACTACAGAAGAGGAGGAAATGTCAATAGGAAAGATTTAAAAGTGGCTTTAATTCTTTCATTCTGTGCAAGTAATGTAGGAACAACTTTAATACAAGATAAGAAGTGACAGATGCCCCAGCCCCCCACCTACTGACAGAAGTCCCCTCACTGCCCTCCAGCAGGCAGCCACATGTAACTTTTGCCCCAGAAGCCACTTCCCTCTTCCGTTCATGTTGTCTAATGTGATTGGCTGGCAGGACCACACACCCCTTCCAGTTTACCTGGAAGAAGATCAGAGCAGGAAGTCCCTTTCCCCTACACATAGGGGCCATCCACAAGGGGCTGTCATTTTCTTTCATCTGCCGTGTTATGGCAGGGATCTGCCATTTTGTTAAAACATTATAACCCATGTATTTTCATACAATATAAAATAGAAAAATATTCATTAATTCAATGAATAGTTAAAGTTTAAATGTGAATAGAATGTAATTAAACAAAAGTAAAAGGCAGGTTTGGTGCCAGCCAACTTTATAAGGCTGCTGAACAAGCCCTAGCATGTCTGGGGTGGGGAGGGGAACTTCAAGAGGGCGAACCCTAAGGGGTTCCCAAAAAAGACCATGTGAAACAGAAGAACTGGCCAATGGGCCCCTTAACTGCAAACTGGATTTCAAGGTCAGCGTCACAGAAAGGGCAGGTGGTGGTGATGGGGGAGCTCCCTTTGCCCATGGTTGTGGGGTATTTTACAGCTACCTGTAAGACCATTCTGGATTGTAGGCTGGTGCTATATGTATTTCCTTATCCTTAGGTCGATGACCTTATAGACTGATTCAAAATGCTCCAGCTGACTGAGTGAGGAGAGAGAAGGCAGGAGTGTGCTATGACTTGTCTGCATTCCTGTCCAGACCTGCAGCAGCCAGAGAAAGGAAAATAGGCATAGAAGTGACAGTGGCATTCAAGGGAAAAAAAGGAAAAAGCCTGGAGAAGTCTGGCTGGCAACCAACTCCCTTCGTACACTGTTAATAAAGTTTCTCTGTATTTGAATTGAAGTGATTCTCCAGTGTTTCATTTTGTACATGTGTGTAATAGCAGTGTGTCAGTAGACATGTTTATGCCATCGTTTCTGTTAAAGTACATTTACTATGCTCCTGGGGAGGTGGGAAGCTTTGAAGGTATAAATCCCCATTGTGAAGCTGCTAAAAAGTGAATTGCCATACTGAACAGAAGCCAAGTGGCCACCTGGTTTGCAAGCCAGGATGCTTACAGATTATACAAGGCAGCAAGAAAGCACTTTAAAAGAAGCAAAGTGATTGTGGCAGAGGTGGATGCACAATGGCAGGCAGACTTGGTGGATATGCAACAGTTTTCCAAGTACAATGATGGTGTTAAGTACATCTTAACGGTGACAGTCATATTATTCAAGCATACCTGGGCCATTGGTCTAAAAGGCGAAACAGGTTCTGAAATAGCCAGGGCTTTTAAAACAACTTTTAGCAGGGAGTGAATGTCTCAGAAGTACAGGCTGACTAGGGAAAAGAATTTTTAAACCAGCCTTTAAACAAGCTGTTAAAGCAGTGTGATGTTTACCATTTTGTTACTAATAATAAAGTAAAAGCTTCTGTCATAGAGTGTTTTAACAGGACGCTCAAAACCAAGATGTGGAGATATTTTACAGCCTGCAACACTTTTCGCTATCTTGATGTGTTGTCAGAGTTTATGAAGAGCTACAGCCATAGCTTCTACAGAACTATCAGAGCCAGGCCTGTGGATGTGAACCCTTCAAACTCTGTGAGGGTTTGAAAAACTGTATAACGGCATGTGTTTAAAATTAAAGAATCTGTGCCTCTGCTCAAAAAGGGAGACCACATCAGGGTGTCTGGAACAAAAGCGAGATCTGAGAAAGGTTATGAGAAGAGGTTCACTGTGGAAGAATGGTTAAGTGAAAAAGGACACAGCTTAATTGATGTGAGCAATCCAGCCTTTGATGGGGCCTGGGAGCCAGAGATCAAGGTGAAATTCCCTTGAGAACAGCAGAAGGAGTACTTGGTAAAGCAAGATAAGCGGGACTAAGCCTGGGAAAGTGCTGATAAACCCCCCTTTGTGAACAGTGCGTGAACGGCAACTTTGTACCAATCATATAATTGTTTTAAGCGCGTGGACAAGTATAGTTATCCAATAGAATAGTCGCTGTTAGCGCGTGCTTTGCTTAGCTTCTATATAAACCTGTTAAGTAATCTGAATAAACGAGGACGACCATACTCATATTGAGATTCATCGTTACTCCGGGTCCGTCTCCCACTCCGACATCTGGTAGCAGAGGACGGTTACGCACCGATGAAATCTCCGTGACTGCGGTAAGCAGCTAGAGGAGGGGAGTTGGGAAACCACGGCTGAGGGAAGCGCTGCCTGGGGCAAGAAGCAGGGCAGACGCCGGTGTGAGGTCGCTCCTCACCTCTCAGGCGCAGTGATGGAAACAGAAGCTGCGGCCACGTTGCTCACTGGAATCCTCTCTAAGAGAGGGATAGAAGCACCAGTGAAGCAGTTAATAAGGTTGATTAAGTTGGGACAATGTTGGGGTCACTTTTCTGACACCTGCATGTTATTTTCCGTATCGGAATGGCGAGATTTTGGAGGAACGATGTGGCAGAAAACAATAGAGGGGAATGAAAAGGACGAAAAGGACATAAAGGCGGTTTGTGGACTCTGGAACACTGTCTTGGAAACTTTGAAAGCGATGAAGGCGGAGAGGGAAGTAGCTTGCGCTGCTGCCCAAATGTTAGGTCCGGGAGTGTCTAAAGATAAGCCCGAAAACAAACCGGGACCTATTGCGCGATTTTTTGGGCTGCCTGCCGTGAGAGGCGCGTCTGGAACTGTCTGTAAAAATGTTTCTGAACTGCGTGTTATGGCGGAATCAGTGCAGGCGCCAGAAAAGGCGGAAGTTCCAGTTAGCAGGGTTAATGCAAACTGTGAAGCGAATGCGGAAGTTGCTCCGCCAAAACCCCCTGGAGGGGCGGGAGCGACAAAACCTAACGACTTGGGCGGAGCAGCCTGCCGACTTCCCCCTGCAGCTCCGCCCAGTGAACCACCCTCCGCGCCTCCGTTGCCGCCCTCAACCTCGTTCTATCCGCCTCTACCTCCCTCTACGAAATCCTCTGGAACTACCACATCACCTAACGGGGAGGAGCTGCCACAATCCTCTGATGCCACTGCAAAAATGTTGCAAGCAGTTTTAAAACGTCTTGATACTCTGGAATTACAAACAAAAAGGAAAGGAGAAGCTGTGCCTCCATGTTTAATGAACCTTCCAGCGCTCCCTAAACCCACACGCTGGAGTGGTGTCATCAAAGATGCAATTCTAGAAGGACACTGGAAGCCTGTGGGGGGGGGCTGAAGGCCCTGCGACATTAGCGTTTCTGGTTATACAGGAAAACGGGCAAGGAAAGTGAAAAAAAAAAAGAAAAAAAAAACAAAAACAAAAACCAAAAAAACCCCAAATATGGATTATATTGCAACTGGTATCCTCTTATGTATGCATATACAAAGGATGATTAGCTGTAAAGCCTTCTGTGAGACATTTTATATGGAAAACTATTTACAAAATGTATCGGGTTGCACCAGACAGCTGCCTAAATTCTGGAATGAATATCTGCTAACCATTTATATGCCAAGATTGTCATTCACAGTTACTTTGTAACTGTATCCAGACCACTAAAGCAAAAACATTATTTGGCAAGTATTATTATTTCATTATTAATCATTATTATTTCATTATAATATTAAATAAAATTAAATATAAATTTAAATATAATATTAAATATAAAATTAAATTTCATTATAATATTAAATCAATATTATTTCATTATTGATCATTATTGAATTTTTGTGAATGGTAATATGAAAAACTACTCAAGTTCTAGAGATGACTGAGAAGGATTGTCGTGCATAGTACTACTTAGTTATTGTAACTTTTCATTGCTTAAATTACAGTTGAAGGTTTTTTTTTTTTTCTTTTCACGTTTTAAGCATCTTGATCCTATGACCTAGACATACAGTACTAAAAAAAAAAAAAAAAAAAAAAAGGGTCAAGGGTCTTTCCCCGGATTGCGATGATGAACCTACCCTCCTCAGTATTACTGAGAGAGTGTTCCTGTCCCTGCTCATACCTGGGGGGGCAGCAGGACGAGCCCTGAAACAGGTTGGGCAATTAGCCTGTTGGGCTGAAAAACAAGCAAATGTTACTACCCAGGTAATAGAAACGTTATTAGAGGATCAAAATAGCTTACGCCACGCAATTTTGCAAAATAGAGCAGCAATTGATTTTTTGTTATTAGCCCAAGGTCATGGTTGTGAGGATTTTGAAGGCATGTGTTGTGTGGTTAACCAGTTTGTTTGGGTCCTTACCATCATGGCTGAAGAGTTTGTTAGCTGAGGGATTACGACTTTTAATAATTTTAGTTATCATAGGTCTGTGTTTTTGTGTAGCATGTAGCTGTATCAAAAAGGCTTTTAGAACCATGATAAATCATGCCTGGATCGCTCAAAAACAAGAAGGGGGAATTGTGGAAGAATGGTTAAGTGAAAAAGGACACAGCTTAATTGATGTGAGCAATCCAGCCTTTGATGGGGCCTGGGAGCCAGAGATCAAGGTGAAATTCCCTTGAGAACAGCAGAAGGAGTACTTGGTAAAGCAAGATAAGCGGGACTAAGCCTGGGAAAGTGCTGATAAACCCCCCTTTGTGAACAGTGCGTGAACGGCAACTTTGTACCAATCATATAATTGTTTTAAGTGCGTGGACAAGTATAGTTATCCAATAGAATAGTCGCTGTTAGCGCGTGCTTTGCTTAGCTTCTATATAAACCTGTTAAGTAATCTGAATAAACGAGAACGACCATACTCATATTGAGATTCATCGTTACTCCGGGTCCGTCTCCCACTCCGACAGTTCACAGATGAAATTTTCATAGTAGCTGAAATTGTTGAGAAGGGGACAGATACCTGTGTACCACTTAATAGACTCACGAAGCAACTGAGGGGACATTTAACCCTGAAGAACTTCAAAAAGTGAATCCTGATGAGGACAGAATCTACAAAATTGAGAGGACCATTGCTGCAAAAGGGAAAGGAAGAAAGAAACAGCTGCTGGTGAAGTGGCATGGCTGGCCCCAGAAATTTAACAGTTGGATAGATGCCTTCCAAGTCCAGGACATAAAACATTTGAGGTTGCAGTGGGGGGAAAAAAAAGGATGGCAGACGGGGGTTACTACATCATGCTACCCAGCAGTGTCAGCACAGAATCTTCCCATAAAACACCAGCTCGAACTTTACCATACAGCTGGTGAGGCCCCTGGAGCTCTCAGGGAAGTAAGAGGTGGGGCATGCAGAAATACAGTACTCATAGCTGGAGTAACATCAAAGAAGATGCCACCTTTGAAATAGCGCTGCAGGATAAGACATGGCAGTATAATTTGTGAAAAGGCTATTATCCATGCCTCTCCATGTGGATGGAACATAAGAACCACATTATTAACCCCCACAACAAAGCTTCAGCTGTTGACTCCCCAACAGTGGGCCTGGTCTATGACTCTGTCATAAGGAAAACAAAGCTCAAAATGGATGAAAATCTTTTTCCACAACTGGGGATCTGGCACATATTTTGGGGGCTTCTCCAGGGGGGTGCTGCTAAGAAGTTTCCCTTTGCTGCGGACATCACCAGTGGGTTTAACTCGCTCTGCCTCTACACAGATCTTATAAAGAACCAGCTTGCCAGGGACTTTGTGGTTCCTTTATTGTGCTGTGTTCTGACGGGCAGTAATAACGAGATCACTGTGGTTGATGTATGACAAGTCACACTACCTGCCGGTAAAATGCCAGCACATCGATGCGTTTAGCAATGAAATAAAGACTGACCAGAACAAGGATGTATCATTTTGCTTTGAGAAGGTGATTATGAAGCTGCATCTTTGGCCCCAGAAGCCTCTGATATTTTAGAACAGAATAGTTCAGTTGGAAGGGACCTACAACGATCATCTAGTCCAACTGCCTGACCGCTACAGGGCTGACCAAAAGTTACAGCATAGTATTAAGGGCATTGCCAAAATGCCTCTTAAACACTGACAGGCATGGGGCATCGACCACCTCTCTAGGAAGCCTCTTCCCGTGTTTGACCACCCTCTCGGTAAAGAAATGCTTCCTAATGTCAGGTCTGAACCTCCCCTGATGCAGCTTTGAACCATTCCCATGCGTCCTATCACTGGATACCAGGGAGAAGAGATCAGCACCTCCCTCTCCACTTCCCCTCCTCAGGAAGCTGTAGAGAGCAATGAGGTCGCCCCTCAGCCTCCTTTTCTCCAAACTAGACAAGCCCAAAGTCCTAAGCTGCTCCTCATAGGACATGCCTTCCAGCCCTTTCAGCAGCTGTGTTGCCCTCCTCTGGACACATTCAAGGACCTTAACATCCTTCTTAAATTGTGGGGCCCAGAACTGCACACAGTACTCAAGGTGAGGCTGCACCAATGCTAAATAGAGAGGGATAATCGCCTCTTTTAACGGGCTGGTTATGCTGTGTTTGATGCATCCCAGAATGTGGTTTGCCCTCTTTGCTCCCAGGGCAGACTGCTGACTCATGTTGAGCCTGCTGTCAACCAGCACCCCCAGATCCCTTTCTGCAGGGTTGCTCTCCAGCCACTCCTCTCCCAATTTATGCTTGTGCCCGGCGTTACTCCGTCCCAGGTGCAGAATCCAGCCTTTGTTCTTGTTAAATTTCATGCCACTGATGATTGCCTAATCCTTTAATCTACCTAGATCCCTCTGCAAGGCACTTTGTCCCTCAAGGGAGTCAACAGCACCTCCCAGTTTAGTATCATCAGCAAACTTGCTAATGGTGCATTCAACTCCTGCATTCAGATCATTGATAAATATATAGAACAGAACTGGCCCTAGGATTGAGCCCTGATGCCAGCCAGATGTAGCCCCATTCGCTATAACCCTTTGAGCCCTGCCCTTCAGCCAGTTCTTCACCCAGTGCACCATGAACCTGCTCATCTCACAGCTGGATAACTTGTCCAGAAGGATGCTGTGAGGGACAGTGTCAAAAGCCTTACTAAAATCCAGAAAAACTACATCCACCGCCTTCCCTTCATCCACTAGGTGGGTGACCTTATCATAGAAGGATATCAAATGAGTTAATGTCATGGTTTAGCTTCAGTTGGCAACTAAGCACCACACAGCTGCTTGCTCACCCTCCCCCCTCCCAGTGGGATGGGGAGAGAATCAAAAGAGCAAAAGTAAGAAAACTTGTGGGCTGAGATAAGAACAGTTTAACAATTTAAATATAATAATAATAATAATAATAATAATAATAATAATAATAATAATAATAATATAAAAAAAATTGTAATGAAAAGGAAAACAATGAGAGAGAGAGGAACAAAACCCAGGGAAAAAAAAAAGAAGTGATGTAACTGCTCACCACCCACTGACTGACACCCAGCCAGTCCCCAAGCAGCGATCGTTGCCCCCCGGCCAACTGCCCCCAGTTTATATACTGAGCATGACGTCATATGGTATGGAATAGCCCTTTGGTCAGTTTGGATCTACTGTCTTGGCTGTGCCCCCTCCCAGCTTCTTGTGCACCTGGCAGAGCATGGGAAGCTCAAAAGTCCTTGGCTAGTGTAAGCATTACTTAGCAACAACTAAAACATCAGTGTGCTATCAACATTATTCTCATACTACATCCAAAACACAGCACTATATTAGCTACCAGGAAGAAAATTAACTCTATCCCAGCTGAAACCAGGACAGTTAAACAGGACTTTCCCTTTGTGAACCTGTGTTGACTGTGCCTGATGATTGCATTATTCTTTAAATGCCTTTCAATAGCATCCAGTGTCAACTTCCCAATAATTTTTCCAGTTACGGAGGTTAGACTAACAGGTCTGTAGTTTCCTGGGTCTTCCCTCACGCCCTTCTTGTAAATTGGAATAACATTGGCTAGCTTCCAGTCAGCGGGGACCTCCCCAGGCTCCCAAGACCTTTGGTAGATGATTGAGAGGGGTCCTGCCATAACATCCGCTAGCTCCTTCAGTACTCTGGGATGAATCCCATCAGGCCCCATGGACTTGTGAACATTCAGCTGATACAGCTGGTCCCTTACAATTTCAGCATCCACAAATGGAAAGGCACTGTTCCTGCACTCGTGGTCCTCCAACTCAGGGGACCAGGCAGCCCAAGGTCTATCAATATTATTAAAGACTGAGGGGAAAAAAAAAAGCATTGAATGCCTCTGCTTTTTCTTCATCCCTATTAGTCAGATGACCATCTTCAACAAGTATCGGTGCAATGTTTTCCTTAGACCTCCTCTTGCTATTAACATACTTAAAAAAGCCCTTCTTGTTATCTGAAACAACACTGGCCACTTTCAACTCTAGTTGAGCTTTGGCCTTTCATGCCTTCTCCCTGCATATGCGAACCAGGGCTCTGTAATCTTCCTGCAAAAGCTGACCTTGCTTCTAGAGATCATACAATTTCTTTTTCCTCCTGAGTTCCAAGAGGGGTTCCCTGTTCAGCCAAGCTGGTCTTCTGCCCTGCTTGCTTGACTCTAGGACACAATGGGATTGCCTGGTCCTGTGCTTTTAAAAGGTGGTTCTTAAAAACTGACCAGCTCTCATGGACCCTGAGATCCTTGAGATTCCCAAGGGACACTGCTAAGTACCTCCCTGAATAGCTTAAAGTTTGCTCTCTTGAAGTCCAGGGTAGCAACTCTGCTGACCTTTTTTCTCATTACACTGAAAATTTTAAACTCAACCATTTCCTGATCACTGTGGCCAAGACAGCCACCTACCATCACATCTCCCACGAGTCCTTCTCTATTCACAAACAACAAGTCTAGGAAGGCACCTTTCCTAGTTGGCTCACTGAGTACCTGTGACAAGAAGTTATCATCTTCCACAAACTTCAGGGATTTCCCAGACTTGCTTGTCCCAGCAGTATGGTATTCCCAGTCGATGCCTGGGAAGTTGAAATCTCCCATAAGGACCAGGGCTACAGATCCAGAGATTTCTCCTAATTGCCTACAGAATAACTCATCAGCGCTAACATCCTGGCTGGGCGATCGGTAGTAGACACCCACTGTGACATCTCCTTTGTTTTCCATCCCCTTAATCCTCACCCAGAGGCTCTCAACCACATCATCCCTCACTGTAAGGGCTGTACAGTCACACCTCTCCCTTACATACGGTGCAACTCCTCCACCTCGCCTGCCCTGCCTATCCCTCCTGAACAGCCTGTAGCCCTCCATCCCAGCACTCCAGTCGTGGGACTCATTCCACCAAATCTCACTAATACCAATGGCATCATAGCTCTGATTTTGAGGAACCACACTAAAATGGTAGTGATAAAAAATTATGGGGATCTGTCCTTGTATGTGAGTTATTACAGAGCCCAGGCTGGCAATGGTCACCCTGGTTTTCAAGGCATTCCTGTGATGTACGGTGTGGGTGTCAGAGATATATTCTGTAGCCTGTTTAGAAAGGGCATCCTGCTTTTGAAAAGGGGTTTAGAAATTGTTAATCCATGCATTAAAAGCACTGCTCAAGATATTGCAATAAACACATTTGGACATGTTACCAAAGCCATCCTGGACAGGCTGGTAACACCGGCAAATCAGGAGGGCTTGGGACTTGCTTATATTCAGAGAAAAAACCTTAAAAGAAAGACAGCTATTTCATGCTCCTGGAGGGAAAGTCCGCCCAACCCCGTAAAAGAAAAAGAATGGGGGAGGCGTCAGACAACAGCAGTCTGACCAGGGCAAGAAGAAAAAGAACAACAAGCCAGGCTGAAAGGGTGCAAAAGAAACAGAAAACCCAGAGAAAGGGGTTCCATTCTACTGCTTGAAAAGGAACTATATTTTAAAAGATACCCGGTGGACCAGGTGGGCAGGAAAGTGTCCAGCATACCATCTGACAGTTGTGTCAGTAACCAGGAAAATTTGTTTCTGGGACAGCTACCCAAGCTTGCTCTTATTGGCTTCATAGATAATGATGCTTTTAGCGGCAATTATGCTAAGAACCCTTTCAACTTTAAACATTTTTTATATAAATTTTGTGGCCCTCTGTGTGGATAGTGAACAAACCTTGGCAAAACCAATGCAGCCTGATTTTGAGAATGCCTGCGGTGTGAGAGAATACATGCGGCTCATTCAGGTGATCAGCAGCCATATGAAAAACCATTTCCTGCTGGTTGAGAGGGAAGAGTTCACCCATGGCTATACCCTGTTTGCCTTCAACCTGTCTCCAAACCAAGAATGTGCTGATCACTATTCCCTGATTAAAACAGTAAACATGATAGCAGAAGTACACTTTGCAGCGGCCTTGACCACCACCATTAATATGATTGTGTATGGAGTATTTGGCAATGTGATAGAAATAAACTGGCAGAGACACATGCTCTTCAACTACGTGTGAGGATAGACACCAAACAGCTCTCTTGGGTTTTTTTTCAACAGACCCCTATGCCAAAGAAACACTTCTAGGTGTTTACCCGAGCAACTGGGTCCCTAGGGCCCGTGTTTCTCTAAGACCAGCAAGTGAGGTTGTGAATACGCATCCACATAACCAACCTGGAGAGCACTGGCTAGCAATTTTCCTGGCAGTTCAGAACCATGCAGAGTTTTTTGACTCGTATGTCTATCCCCCCAAATAGTGTTCTCTTTCCTGAAAGCATCATGTCCTTTTTAAAACACAATGTTATGGATATTGCTTTCCAGAGGAAGCAACTGCAGCATCCTCTCTCCACGGCCTGCGGATACCACTGTATCTTTTTCCTACATCACCATAACAACAGACTACCTTTTATACAGCTTTTAAAACTGTATTCTAACCATCTAGTACAAAATGACGAGATGGTGATGCATTTTGTAAAATATGAATATGGAGCTTTTCCTGTGACCAGAGCTACTCAAAATATGTTTCAGAAGACCCAGACCTGCATCTCTTGTAATTATTTTCATAAATGTATTCTGTAAATAAAACTTACAACCCAACTGAAGGGCTGCATGCATATCTGTGTGTGTGTTCTTTAACCATTCCCCCCCCCCCGCCCAAATGAGTTTTTTTAAATTAACACTACAGACAACAAAGTTTAAGGATGTTATAAATATTTTATTTTCAACAGTAAACTTTACAGGGTGAGCCACTGGGCTTTAGGTATCTTTCTCATCTTCAGGGGTGTGTGTGGTGCTTCTCAGTCTTCTCTTTTCCAAGAGATCTCTGTTTGCTGTATGACCCATGACAGGAGGTGGGATGCATTGGGTTTACCTGGCAAGGTTTTGGTAGAAGGGGGGCTGCAGGGGTGGCCTCTATGAGAAGAGGAATGGGGTTGCCCCCTTGCCGGACAGAGCCAGTTCCATCTGGCTCCAAAACAGACTCACTGCAGGCCAAAGCCGAGCAAATCAGAGAAGCTGGTGGTGCCTTTGTGAAAACATATTTAAGAAAGGGCAAAATGCTGCCTGGCACTGTGAGGAGCGAGGAAAAAAACATGTGAGAAACAGTCCTGCAAACACCAAGGTCAGAGAAGAAGGAGGGGGAGGAGGTGCTCCAGGTGCCAGATCAGGTATTCCCCTGTAGCCCGTGGAGAGGATCACACTGGAGTAGATATCCACACTATAGCCTATGGAGGACCCCAAGTTGTAGCTGGTGGCTATTCCATCATCATGCAAGAGTAGGTTTTCCTGGCAAGAACTATGTCCTGTGGAGGACTCACTCTAGAGCAGGCTTTATCCTGAAGGATGGCAGCCCATGTATAGGACCCACGCTGGAGCAGTTCTTGAAGGAACTGCAGCCCTTGAGGGAACTGCAGCCCTTGAGAAGGGCCCACACTGGAGCAGGGGAAAAATGTGAGGAGGAAGGAGGGATAGAGAGGAACTGTTACAAACTGCCCACAATCCCCCATTCACCATCCACCAAGTGCCACTGTGAGGGGAGGAGGTAGAGGAGCTGGAAAAGAAGGAGTGAAGTTGAGCCTGGGAAGAAGGGGTGGGTGGGGGGAAGGTGTTTTAGGTTTTTTTATCTTTGTTTCTCACCATCATACTCTATTTTTAATTGGCAATAAATTAAATTAATTTTCCCCAACTTGAGTCTGTTTTCCCCACGACAGTAATTGGTAAGTGATTTCCCTGTCTTTATCTCTACCCATGAGCTTTTCCATCTTATTTTCTCCCCCATCCTGTTGAGGAGGGAGAGTGAGTGAGTGGCTGGGTGGGGGTCTGGCAGCCAGCCAAGGTCAACCCACCACATGGGACATTCACTGCTGCCACGGCTTTCATAAAAACATTCCAGCCTTTAGGTGTTCTCAGGCTAGAAGGGGCCCAAGTCTGAAGGATGCATCAGACTAAATCAAGCAGGCCGGTCCCCTTGAGGACATCTTCGTATACAAAACTTCCCTGGTTGGCCCAAGAATAAATATGCTTGTCTTGCCCTAGTTTACCCAGGAGCACTTGTGCATTCTTCTGATACCGTGGATGTACATTATACAACACTTCCTGAACAACAAGATCAGGGGCCTCAGGAGTCTCCAGAGGCTTTTCTGCTTCTGTCTCATTTTCCTCCAGAAAAACAAGAGTTATTTTCCCCCTTTCCTGATTGCTCTGCTTCACATGTGCCAAGTAGATTTGACGAGCAGCTGTATACACCTTAGCTTTCTCTTAGGCTGTCAAGCTCGGTTTCTGGAGAACGTCCTTCATTTCGGCATCCAAAGAATGGACTGCATCAGCCCTCATGTCTTCCCTGGGCAATGGTGGCACTCTCAGCTGCTCCAGCTTATTTGCAGGCACCAGATACAGTTTTTCTGCATATTCACTGCTTTACCAAAAGCCCCGTGATGAGCAGAAGAGCAAAACTTACAAGAGGACTGATAAACCCAACAGTGTGCTTCACTGATAGCTTCTTTCTTTTGAAGGTGTCGTGGTTTAGCCCCAGCCGGCAGCCAAGCACCACGCAGCTGCTCGCTCACTCCCCCCCCCCGATGGGATGGGGGAGAGAATCAAAAGAGCAAAAGTAAGAAAACTCGTGGGCTGAGATAATAACAGTTTAATAATTGGAACAAAATAATAATAATAATAATAATGAATTATAATGAGAGGGAAAAAAAAAACAATGAGAGAGAGAGAGGAACAAAACCCAAGGGAGGGGAAAAAAAAAAATATATATATAAAAAAAAATTACAACCGCTCACCACCCGCCGACCGACACCCAGCCAGTCCCCGAGCAATGATCGCTACCCCCCGGCCAACTCCCCCCAGTTTATATACTGGGCATGACATCATATGGTATGGAATAGCCCTTTGGTCAGTTTGGATCAACTATCCTGGCTGTGCCCCCTCCCATTTCTTGGGCACCTGGCAGAGCATGGGGAGCTGAAGGGGGAAAGAATCCTTGACCAATGTAAACACCGCTTAGCGACAGCCAAAACATCAGCGTGTTATCAATATTATTCTTATACTAAAATCCAAAGCACAACACTATACCGGCTACTAGAAAGAAAACTAACTCTATCCCAGCCGAAACCAGGACAGTATCCACCCCTTATTCTATACCATTTATGTCATGCCCAGGTTCTACCTTTTCTAATACAATTAATCACCACCACTTTTCCTGTCTCTTGGTATGTATAACTATATATGTACACACAATTATCATTCCCTTGGTCTATGGTCCATCCTTCTAAAATGTTTATTAAGTTCATTTAGTCCATGACTTTGGGCTCCATCTGTCATAATAGTCCTTCATGGCAGAAGAGATGGTGTGTGGTGTTGGGTTGTTGCATGCTGAAGCCAGTTCTGGTTCCATCACCATTGCACTTTGCTTGCTTTCATCGAAGTTCATTCTTCACTAATCTGGGTGATCCTTATTGAAATACCATTGATATGGGGTATAGTAATCATACAAGTGATGACACACAGTATTATATAGCAGTTAACATCATACCATTTAGTTAATTGGCTATTCTCACCCAAAATCAAATCCCCTTGAGGTACACATCTGACTTCCCCATCCTTTCGCATTACCCACCAAGTGCACCCGGGTCCTTGAGCAAAAGCAATCCCACGAATGGGCTTGCCTTTGCCCGAGGCAGGAGTAACCCAGACTGTCTTCCCCAGCATGTTTTTTATGTGCACTACAGGGACCTTATCCCCTTCTACAGTGCGTAAAAGTTTTGATTGGGCAGGGCCAGGTCGATTGACAGATCCTCTAGTGTTGACCAAGCAGGTGGCCTTTGCTAAATGTGTATCCCAATGTTTGAACGTCCCACCACCCATTGCTCTCAGTGTAGTTTTTAACAGTCCATTGTATCGTTCAATTTTCCCAGAGGCTGGTGCATGATAGGGGATGTGCTATACCCACTCAATGCCATGCTCTTTGGCCCAGGTGTCTATGAGGTTGTTTCGGAAATGAGTCCCCTTGTCTGACTCAATTCTCTCTGGGGTGCCATGTCGCCATAGGACTTGTTTTTCAAGGCCCAAGATAGTGTTCCGGGCAGTGGCATGGGGCACAGGATACGTTTCCAGCCATCCGGTGGTTGCTTCCACCATGGTGAGCACATAGCGCTTGCCTTGGCGGGTTTGTGGGAGCGTGATATAATCGATCTGCCAGGCCTCCCCATATTTATATTTCAGCCATCGCCCTCCATACCACAGAGGCTTTAACCGCTTGGATTGTTTAATTGCAGCGCATGTTTCACATTCATGGATAACCTGTGCAATAGTGTCCATGGTTAAGTCCACCCCTCGATCACGAGCCCATCTCTATGTTGCATCTCTTCCTTGATGGCCTGAGGTGTCATGGGCCCACCGAGCTATAAATAATTCACCCTTATGTTGCCAGTCCAGATCCACTTGAGCCACTTCAATCTTAGCAGCCTGATCCACCTGCTGGTTGTTTTGATGTTCCTCAGTGGCCCGACTCTTGGGTACGTGAGCATCTACGTGACGTACTTTTACAACCAGGTTCTCTACTCGGGCAGCAATATCTTGCCACAGTGCTGCAGCCCAGATGGGTTTGCCTCTGCGCTGCCAATTGTTCTGCTTCCATTGCTGTAACCACCCCCACAGGGCATTCGCCACCATCCATGAGTCAGTATAGAGATAGAGCATTGGCCACTTTTCTCGTTCAGCAATGTCTAAAGCCAGCTGAATGGCTTTAACTTCTGCAAATTGGCTTGATTCACCATCTCCTTCAGCAGTTTCTACCACTTGTCATATAGGACTCCATACAGCAGCCTTCCACCTCCGATGCTTTCCTACAATACGACAGGACCCATCAGTGAACAGGGCATATTGCTTCTCATTTTCTGGTAGTTTATTGTACAGTGGGACCTCCTCAGCACGCGTCACCTCCTCCTCTGGCGATATTCCGAAATCTTTGCCTTCTGGCCAGTCCATAATTACTTCCAAGATTCCTGGGCGATTGGGGTTTCCTATCTGAGCCCGTTGTGTGATCAGTGCAACCCACTTACTCCACGTAGCATCAGTTGCATGATGTGTAGAGGGGACCCTCCCTTTGAACATCCAACCCAGCACCGGCAGTCGAGGTGCCAAGAGGAGTTGTGCTTCCGTACCAACCACTTCTGAAGCAGCTCAAACCCCTTCATATGCTGCCAATATCTCTTTTTCAGTTGGAGTATAGCGGGCCTCGGATCCTCTGTATCCCCGACTCCAAAACCCTAAGGGTCGACCTCGAGTCTCCCCTGGTGCTTTCTGCCAGAGGCTCCAGGTAGGGCCATTCTCCCCGGCTGCAGTGTAGAGCACATTTTTTACGTCTTGCCCTGCCCGGACTGGCCCAAGGGCTACTGCATGAACTATCTCCCGTTTAATTTGTTCAAAGGCTTGTCGTTGCTCAGGGCCCCATTTGAAATCGTTCTTCTTCCGGGTCACTTGGTAGAGAGGGCTTACGATCAGACTGTAATTTGGAATATGCATTCTCCAAAAACCCACAACGCCTAAGAAAGCTTGTGTTTCCTTTTTGCTAGTTGGTGGAGACATGGCTGTTATTTTGTTAATCACATCCATTGGGATCTGGCGACGTCCATCTTGCCATTTTATTCCTAGAAACTGCATCTCCTGTGCAGGTCCCTTGACCTTACTTTGTTTTATGGCAAAACCGGCTTTCAGGAGGATCTGGACTATTTTCTTCCCTTTCTCAAAAACTTCCTCTGCTGTATTGCCCCACACGATAATGTCATCAATGTATTGCAGATGCTCTGGAGCTTCGCCCTGTTCCAATGCAGTCTGAATCAGTCCATGGCAAATGGTAGGGCTGTGTTTCCACCCCTGGGGCAGTCGATTCCAGGTGTACTGAACGCCCCTCCAAGTGAAAGCAAACTGTGGCCTGCACTCTGCTGCCAAAGGGATTGAGAAAAACACATTAGCAATATCAATTGTAGCATACCATTTGGCTGCTTTTGACTCCAGTTCATATTGCAGTTCCAGCATGTCCGGCACGGCAGCACTCAGGGGCGGCGTGACTTCATTCAGGCCACGATAGTCTACTGTTAGTCTCCACTCTCCATTAGACTTTCTCACTGGCCATATAGGACTGTTAAAAGGTGAACGAGTCTTACTGATCACTCCTTGGCTCTCCAGTCGACGAATCAGCTTATGGATGGGAATCAGGGAGTCTCGGTTGGTACGATACTGCCTCCGGTGCACTGTTGTGGTAGCGATTGGCACCTGTTGTTCTTCGACCCTCAGCAACCCCACAACAGAAGGGTCCTCTGAAAGACCGGGTAAGGCAGACAGCTGTTTAATTTCTTCCGTCTCCAAGGCAGCTATACCAAAAGCCACCGGTACCCTTTTGGGTCCTTGAAATACCCTCTCCTGAGGTAGTCTATGCCAAGGATGCACGGAGCCTCTGGGCCAGTCACAATGGGGTGCTTTTGCCACTCATTCCCAGTTAGGCTCACTTCGGCCTCCAATACAGTCAGTTGTTGGGATCCCCCTGTCACTCCACAAATACAGATGGGTTCTGCCCCTATATAGCTTGATGGCATCAGGGTACACTGTGCACCGGTGTCTACAAGAGCTTTATACTCCTGTGGGTCTGATGTGCCAGGCCATCGAATCCACACAGTCCAGTAAACCCGGTTGTCCCTTTCCTCCACCTGGCTGGAGGCAGGGCCCCCCTAATCCTGGTCATAATATTCATTACCCTTTTCTTGTGTATATGAGTCAGGAATTTCTTCATTAAAATGAGGAGTAAGATCAGCCCTTTTACTCTGGGGAACTGTCCACTGGAAACCGGAGCAGCAATTTTCCTGGAAGAACTCCCTTTGGCGATTGTTTTTCCTTGCAACTCACGTACCCGTGCCTCTAGGGTGGAGGTAGGTTTTCCATCCCACTTCCTCATGTCCTCTCCGTGGTCATGCAAGTAAAACCATAGGGTGCCCCGTGGTGTGTACCCTCTATATCCTCTCTCTTGAGCAGAAGAACGCTGACTCCTAATAGCTGAGACATTGGTCCGTATAGGTAGGGAGTAGGACAAATCCTCTTTGAACTGTCTGAACTCCTGGGACAGTTCCCGCACAGCTGAGACAAAGGAGGAAGAGATACTTTCTTCATATTCTCGGAGGTTACTAGCAGCTTCATTCACTGTTGGACCGTCTCGATCTTTCCAGGTCAGTATTGCCAGTGAGTTGGCACACGACGGTGGTGCGTTTCGTACCAACTTCCGCCACATGGGTCTTGTGCACTGGACCTCGTCTGGATCTATGGGTGACCGCACGTCGTTCAGGTCACCATAAATCACTTCCAGCACAGCTAGTTCCCTCAGGTACTGGATACCTTTCTCCATGGTGGTCCATTTCCCGGAGCGGTATACAACATCTTCCTTGAAGGGATATCTTTCTCTTATAGCTGACAGGAGTCGCCTCCAGAGGCTGCGGGCTGGTTCCCCTTTTCCAATCGCTTTGTCAATGCCCCCTTCCCTAGAAAGGGATCCCAGCTGTTTGGCTTCCTTACCCTCTAATTCCAGGCTATTGGCCCTGCTATCCCAGCATCGGAGCAGCCAGGTGGCAATGTGCTCCCCTGGATGACGGCTGAAATCTTTTCGCATATCTCGCAGCTCACTCAGGGATAGGGATCGGGTAGTTTCGGTCTCATTTACGAGTTCTTCCTCTTCCTCTTCCTGTGATGGCCCTGCTCCTTCATCTTCCCTTTCTAAACGAGCTGACTTTCGCTTCCATGATTTCTTTTTATGTATAGGGGCGACTGATACTGACACGGGTTCGTTCCCTGTTTGAACCGCAATGCTTGTAACAGAGTTGTTCGGTGCAGCTGCAGCCGCAGTGCCTGTCGCAGGGGGAATCGGAACAGCCGCAGTGCCTGTCGCAGGGGAGGCTGGAGCAGCCGGAGTGCCTGTCGCAGGGGGGGCTGGAGCAGCCGCAGTGCCTGTTGCAGGGGGGGCTGGAGCAGCCGGAGTGCCTGTTGTTTTGTCACCAGATCCTTGAGGGTTCTGAGTAGCGTTAAACAGGGCTCGGTAGGCATGGGCCAGGCCCCAGCACATTGCAGTGATTTGTATCTCCTTAGAATTGCCAGAGTCACAGCATATTTTTCCAAATATTCTACTAATTTTTCCGGATTCAGCACTTGTTCAGGGGTGAAGGTCCAAAACACTGGAGGTGCCCACCGCCCTAGGCATTTGCCCATGCTATTCCACGCACCCTGCCACTCATAACTATCCAGCCTTGGGGCAGACCTCTGGATGATATTCTTAAATTGCTTACTAACCCTGGACAAGATGGAAACAATATTCCCAAACAATACCAATACAAGTATCTTAACTACCCAAGGTTGTTCAAAATACTGCAAAGTTACTGTAATGAAGGAGGAAGCATTGTAGAAGAAAGTAGTGAAGGTACAATTCTGCATTTCCTCCATAAAAAACCTCTCAGAGGAAGAAGTATAATTGTGAATTGTCTCCATAAGATGATACCCGACATACAGTAACGGTTTCAGTACAGCACTTAGATACCAAAATAAACACAAGGTCACTGTTTTAATAGCAAATCTCACAGGCAAAACATTACCAATTAAAGCAGACCACAGCAAACTGCAAAAACCAACACCGATCTTTAACATGTACGGCAAAGAAATGAGCATGGTGCAGATCAGGTAAACCGATGCTAGGAACAAACGAATCAATATCACGTCCCACAACTACTAACAGATCTAAATTCCTTAATATGCTCTGGTTAATCTGTCATTATCTCAAACCCTTCGTGCCCCACGTTGGGCGCCAAAAAGGACTGTCGTGGTTTAGCCCCAGCCGGCAGCCAAGCACCACGCAGCCACTCGCTCACTCCCCCCCCCCCGATGGGATGGGGGAGAGAATCGAAAGAGCAAAAGTAAGAAAACTTGTGGGTTGAGATAATAACAGTTTAATAATTGGAACAAAATAATAGTAATAATAATAATGAATTATAATGAGAGGGAAAAAAAAAACAATGAGAGAGAGAGAGGAACAAAACCCAAGGGAGGGGGAAAAAAAAATATATATATATAAAAAAAAATTACAACCGCTCACCACCCGCCGACCGACACCCAGCCAGTCCCCGAGCAATGATTGCTACCCCCCGGCCAACTCCCCCCAGTTTCTATACTGGGCATGACATCATATGGTATGGAATAGCCCTTTGGTCAGTTTGGATCAACTATCCTGGCTGTGCCCCCTCCCATTTCTTGGGCACCTGGCAGAGCATGGGGAGCTGAAGGGGGAAAGAATCCTTGACCAATGTAAACACCGCTTAGCGACAGCCAAAACATCAGCGTGTTATCAATATTATTCTTATACTAAAATCCAAAGCACAGCACTATACCGGCTACTAGAAAGAAAACTAACTCTATCCCAGCCGAAACCAGGACAGAAGGACACACTTATACTACTCAGGCTTTTAATGAATTTGCATCCCTTTTTAAGGACACACAGCTGGTGGGATGTTAATGGAATGTCCCCCTTCAAGGTATTCAGGGACATATCAGAAATGGCCTTTATCAGTTCATCAGAAGCAGTGCAGAGTATTACTTTCCTCTGCCAGGGGGAGGACCAGATCAACAGCTTCAGGAAGAACAGGTTACTCTTCACACACTGGGACATCATCCTCACAAGTCTGTCCCAATACCAATGCAAGGTGTCAGTCCAGCTCCTCTCTATTTATTGCTGAACACCAGTCTTTTTTTTTCAATATGTAAATGTCTGGCATTTACCATTTTTTAGCCTAAAAGCCTCAGGGGTAGAAGTGTTTAAATCAACAACCAGGTACTCATATGGTGCCTTCATAGCATCTTTAAACACTTGTAAAAAGAACCAGGCCTTCCCAGGATACATTTGTCAGGCTAGGGACACAACCTGGAGCTTATCTCAGGGGTTCATAAATAACACCATATATTTTGTGCTGAGAGTGATGGTGTGGCTCTTTGTACCCTGACAAAAAACATTTCAGGCAATGTATAGGATGCTAAGATTACTTTGATGTATATACTTAGTAAAAGCTTTCTTAATTTCATCACTCTCACAAGCAGAGTTCATCAAATCATCGATCACAACCATATTTACTTTATTAGGGGGAAATAAATGGTTATCACTAAGACTTTCAGATAAGTCCTCCAGAAATTTCATAAAGGGATATTTACAGAGCAGTTCCTGACACAGCAGTTGACAACAACTGTAACACCACATGATGTTCTCAGACATAACAGACAGCAAGCAGTTGGCATTCTCCAAAAGACTTTTGACAAAATAACTTTTCCCACAGTTGCTAGGCCCTACCAGAACAGCAGAAAAGGGATGCTTCCAGCACATGCCCATGATTAAAAACCATAGGCGAGTCTGTTAAAATTTTTAGTCAGTGCTCTTTTGTCGTAGACCACCTTCTGTGTCTTCTGGTTTCTGCATCTTCTGGTTACTATTGCCCATTCTGCTTGTTCCTGATGATAGGGCACTGCTCTATCATGATCCACTGTCTGGATTTACATCATAATCCAACACAAGATCCCTCAGGGCCTCAAAATTAATCTTTTCTCTGTTTGTTGCATTTAGAGTGATGCCTTTAACCTTTAAACAAGACTTTCCTCCAGACTGCAAGTAGCCATAGGATTTGGGGCCTGATGACACAAACTCAGTAATGTGCTTATCTGGCAGCAACTTGCTCATCAACTCACCTAAATAGTTGCTGAGCAGTGGGGACCAATCCCCTGGATGACTCACAAATATCGCAGAGTCTATGTCATGATAAAGGCAGTAGTTCTGCAGGGCATCCAAGAGATCAAAAAGCTCTAGGTACACATATGCTGCAGTGAAGCAAGCTATAAAAATGCTAGTGTTGCGCTCCAAGGTCATGCGTCCTTTGGCATGCTTTCATGAGACAGTGGCCACATTCTCATCAATAAAATCACAGGAGGACATGTGATAAGACAGAGAAAAGAGGTAACCATACAACTCATCTGGTTCTCTTGCAATGGTGGTGTTGGGTAGGTTGAATCTCTGTCCAAATTTTCCCCACAGGATTTTTCCTAATATGTTCATGCCACAAAAAAAGGTATTTTTTCTGCCTGAAGTCTTCAACATATTTAGCTTTTCTGTTATACAGACAAATGTCATTTGTCCTGCCACCGAAAAGCATGTCTCAGGATCAGCAGTGTGGGCAGTCTGGTACAGGCTAAGAACTCTGCCAGCTCCCCATCTGATTTTGTCATAGCGATCTATTGCTGCTCCCATATAGATCCGATGTTAAAAGCCGCTCTCTTTAGGTGGGCCATCTTTTGTTGTGCTGTATAATACAAATATCCAAAGGTGGCCCCCACCAGAGTGTTCCAGTCATTTTCATGGTAGCATTCAATAGAGCCATGGAAAAAACACCCATTAAATTCAAAAGCTGTCAGCACCCCATCAATGACTGCATAGCCATCCAAGAAGTAGGATTCACTACCTTGTGATGCATGACAGATTTGAATACTTTCCTTTTTGGGCACATATATAAGCCATTGAATAGAGGGGGGTGAATATCTTTTTCCTCCGATGATAGCCATCTGGAGGGAGGAGTGCAATTGTGTTAGGTTTAAGGAATGTAAACCGGTATGTGAACATGCAAGTAAGGGCCAGCATAGTATGCTGAAAGGTGTCTATACAGTGCTAAACCTTCACCTTTTCACTGTCTTCTTTCTCATTGAATGTGCAACGATTTATCACCATAATCTCATTCCTGTATGATTGGCAGGCCTCCCTCAGAATTTTTGCATCTTGTTGGCAATAGTAACTCAGTTCTTTTTGCAAGTCAAGAATCTTCTCCAGATTAGCTGTGTGCCATGCTAAGAACTGCTTTTTCTCTTCAAGTATCATGCTGTTCACTCCATAATATTCTGGTGGTGGAAGAGGGCCCACATAACTTTAATTTTCAGCAGTGTTGAAAAAATGTGGAAATAACCTTTGCAGCCCTTGATACCCCAAGCTTGGGGAAGGCTGCTTAGTTTTGTGGGAAAAGAATTTAAAGAGTCTATGAAATGTATACTCAGGCTGGGTACTTCTGTGCACGTGCATTTATCACCTTGGATGATTAGTTGCACATCCATTTTTTCCTTCAGAAGTTGACTAACAACAAAGTAGCCATCACAGCCTTTGGCATTATGCGCTAGGAAAGTGTTGCCCCAAAACTCTGTGTCCGTAAGCAACTGAATAAAGTCCATGAGACCTGTGACCCCTTTAAACTCCCATTCTCATTCAGTTTTCCTTTCTGCCCTTTCTTCCTCATCCCAAGGGGCATTTGGAGCTAACTCCATGGCAAAAATATAGTTCAGGATATGTGTCCCAGTTTCCTGCATAAATTCCATGTCATAGATAATATAGCCCTGCCTTTCTTCTGGATTTTTGATCATGGGCATGAAACATTGGTGCTGGTTTACATTACAGATCTTTTCAAAGCACATTCTGCACTTCTATCCTTTACATTTGTGATGCTTTTCCACATAAGCCTTACACTTTTCACAGAAAAACATAGCCAACAATCAATTTACTTTTTAAATAGCCAGGGCCTTGTGCCTCTGTAAGCATTCCCCAGACCTGCACAACAGCCTGCAGCTGGAGCACCTTATCCTTATCCTTGTCCCCAAGTTAAATGCACAAATGCAAGACAAGCAGAGCTGGCAATAATATTTACAGCTGTGGCCATGGTTATACAATGTATGACAAAGCTCACAAAACACAAAAGTTTCTCGCGCCAAATACCTTCCTGACATCCTTAACACCATAATAATGTTCATCATGTAAAAGGAGGAAACAGATCTTGGGATATCTAAGATTGTCTTTTGGCTTAAAAATCCCCCAACCCTTTTCTCCCACAGATAAGAGGATGATGCATATATTAACATGTAGCAGATCCTCAAACAAGGGGATGTCACTCAGCATGACCTTCCTGTGCACAGACCATCCCCAGTTTGTCATGTAGCTCTTTTGCTCCGCTTAACAATTCTGCATCTATTAGATCACTCAATGCTGTAATTGCTGTGAAACTCCCAGCAGAGATTATTAGATCAATTAAATAGCGCTGGGTTTTGTCTATAATTTTGGAATGGGGGATAGACTGCAGGATTCTGCGAACCCCACCCCCAACAAATTTTACAAGAATGATAGCCAGGTGGAAAGTCTGATCAAAACACAGCTCTTACTCTCCTGCAGGAGAGTACTGACTAAGTCTAAAAATCTCTCTGCATTCGTATTGCTTAAATTAATAGTAGGAGAATATAAAGAGATGTGCATGCTGACATCTTCAAGACGGAAATGAACGTAATCACCAGGTTCAAACAGCTAGTGTAAATAGTAAAAAAATTTTTCTACACCCCAAACAAATGTTTCATAAGCTTCATGAAGTGATACTTGATCTAAATTAATAAATCTGTATTTTTCTACATATCGCCTAGCCTCGATCAGCCATTCCCACTGCCAAACATGTTCCATCCTAGTGATGGGGTGGTCTGCTGCCTCCTCCACCACCCCTGCTACATTTGAGGGTGGGGGTAAAGCTGGGCTTTCACATGCCCCCTCAGGCCTTGGGAGTGCAGAAGGCAGCCTCCCCTGGGAAACATCCTCATTGTTTTCAACAGAATCTTGCTCTGCAGGGATCTGCAGTAAACAGGAAGCCCCTTCCAGGGGGTCATCTTCCACCCTAGTGGGAGACAAGTTCAGAAAAGCAGTGTGCATTTAAGGGCCCTTGTGGTCCCCGTAACTCCTTGCCAACACTTGCAGCAGTGCAAAATTTGTTTAGCTTGCCTAATCAGCAGTCTTAGTTGTAACAGGTTTTTTTCTGTTTTGCTGGTCTGTAAGCCAAGGCCCCAGAACTAAGAACCCCACCAGCCCTTTTATGAACTCCATCCTGCCTGCTACTCCTCTGTGCCCAAAAATAGTCATGGTCTTTCAGCTCCGCAACACCCCGCTTTCTCATACTGATCCGCTTGCTCTTTCTGTGGTAGCTGTGGTCTCTTACAGTATAGGGCTGCAGTCTGTCCTAAATCTTGGATCTTGCTGCTTTTGCAGTAATCAGGACAGTCTATCAGGACAGTCTTGATAGCATGCTCAGTCTTCTGCCTCTTATTTGCAGCATTTCCCCAAGGATAAGGAAACACATATAGCACCAGCCTGCACCCCAGAATGGTCTTAAAGGTAGCTGTAAGATTCCCCCACAGCCACATGCAAAAGGAGCTCCCCCCCCTTTCTGTGTGACACTGACCTTGAAATCCAGTTTGCAGTTCACGGGCCCATTGGCCAGTTCTTCTGGTTCACATGGTCTTTTTCTTATTGTCCCCATGCACATGTTCTTGTGAAGATGGCGTTTTGTTCTGGTTTTCTGTTTTTGCAGTGTGGCCTGTATCTTGCAGCACCATACAAAGCCCAAATCTGCCCCGGTACTTCATGGTCCTCCTGTTGGGCTGGTCCAGATGCAGGGGCCTCTCAGTCCTGCTCACAAGACTGGGCTCTTCTTTGTAGGTGACAGGGTTTCCGCAAGGGGCCTCTTGGTGGACCTTTAGTAGGGGTCTGTAGCCCTTGGGATGTTACAACTTGTCCATCCCCCCCGCTTTTGATGCCCCTCAAAGTTCCGCCCTCTTGAAGTTTGCCCCACCCCAGGCATGCTAGGGTGTGTTCAGCAGCCTTGTAAAGTTGGCTGGCACCAAACCTGCCTTTTACTTTTGTTTAATTACATTCTATTCACATTTAAACTTTAATTATTCATTCCATTAGTTCTTATTAATGAATGTTTTATCCATGTTATACCTATGCTTTTACAGATATATATATAATTCCTATAGCTTTATAAATGTACATATAAAAAATAGTGTATCTATGTATAAATAAATTAGATATAGATTTATACATAGCTGTACACTCCATTATATATATGTGTCTCTCTATATATATTGTATATAAATGTATATATTTTTATATATTAGTATTTCTCCGTCCAAAGGTAGCAGGCAGCTAATTAGAGAGAGATCTGAGAACACTCTCTCTCACAAGAATATTTTTCACAAATCTCTCACAGAATTCACACTCTCTCTCTTTCTCATGTCTCTTTCTCTTGTAAGTTTCTCTCTCACACAAGTCTTTCACTCTCTCATAAACCTCTCTCTCCCACAAGCCTCTCATAAGCCCCTCAGTAACAAGTGTCTCTCTTCACAAGCCTTTCTACCCTGCCCCCAGGTCTCTCTCTTTCACACAAGTCTCTCTCAAGACTCTCACACATCTCTCTCACACAAGTCTCTCTCCCCCATGTGTCTCTCTCATGTGTGTCTCGCTGCCTCACAAGTCTCTCTCTTTTACAAGCCTCTGTCTTTCCCTCCATTCTCTCTCTTTCTCTCAAGTCTCTGTTACAGTATCTCTCTCTCTCTCAAGCCTCCCTCCTATATTCTCTAAGTGTCTCTCTCACACACACATGTCTCTCTCCCCCATGTCTCACTCCCTCTGTCTCACAAGGGTCTCACTTTCACACAAACCTCTCTCTATCACAAGTGCCCCCACTCACACATGGTGTGCTCTCTCTAACAAGTCTTTCGCTCTCTCACAGGTCTCACACATGCCCCCCTCTCTCATATCTCTCTAGCTCAACAGTCTCTATCACTCTCTAACAAGTTTCCCTCTCTTTCACAAGTCTCTTTCTCTCAAAAGTAGTGCCCTCTCACAAGTCTCTCACTCTCTCTCCCCCCCAACACACAAGTCTCAATCTCTTTCACAAATCTTTCTCTCTATCACACTGTATTGGGTTTGCATGGCACGGTTTTGGTAGCGGGGGGGGGGGGGGGGAGCGGGGAGGGCTACAGGGGTGGCTTCTGTGAGAAAGATGCCAGAAGCTGGCCCTATGTCCAACAGAGCCAATGCCAGCCGGATCCAAGATGGACCCATGGCTGGCCAAAGCAGAGCCAATCAGCGATGGAGGTACCACCTCTGTGATAACATATTTAAGAAAGGGAAAAAAATGGTGTGCAACAGCAGCTGGGAGAGAGAAGAGTGAGAATATGTGAGAGAAACAACTCTGCACTGTGGAGGGGTTCTTCTTCCCCAGCTTTATATACTGAGGGGTTCTTCTTCCCCTTCATGGCTGAACACCTGCCTGCCTGAGATGGCTGAACACCTGCCTGCCAATGGGAAGTAGTGAATTAATTCCTTGCTTTGCTTTGCTTGCGTGTGCAGCTTTTGCTTTCCCTATTAAGCTGTCTTTATCTCAACCCACGAGTTTTGTCACTTTTACTCTTCTGTTTCTCTCCCCCATCCCACTGTGGGGGGAGTGAGCGAGTGGCTGTGTGGTGCTTAGTTGCCAGCTGGGGTTAAACCACGAGACTCCTTTTTGGCACCCAACATGGGGCTCAAAGGGTTTGAGATAATGACAGATTTGATCAGAGTGTGCTAGACTCAAATTTATGGTTGTTATAGCTGTTTAGCTACTAATTGGCAGGCTCCTGTGCTTGCCATGGGGCTTGCTTGCCTTACTGTATATTAGAGTCTACTCCTCGTTAGTGGCCGCTTTTTACTTTTGCTGTTTGCTGTACTGCTTATCACCTTACTCTGCTGTGCCTGGGAACATTTTGATAACATGGCTGGGCTGGCACGTGGCCAGGGCATTGCTGCTGTTCCTGTGCTGCTGTACTGGACAGGCTGGAACTCCAGTGTGAACCCGAGTCGAAGGGACTGTCCACATGGGAGCAGAACATCCCGAAGCATTTGTGGCCGTGGATATGTCCATGCCGCAGCAGGTACACTCCTGAAGGGACTATGGCCATGGGTAAGGCCTTGTTGGAGCAGGTTCACTCCTGAAGGGACTGTGGCCGTGGGTAAGAGCATGCTGGAGCAGGTACTTCCCTGAAGGGATTGTGGCTCATTGATAAAGCCACACCAGAGGAGGTACACCTTGAACCGACTGTGGCTGTGGATAAGTCCACACCAGAGCAGGGGCAAGGAGAGGAGTTCATTGCAATGTTAAACCCTATGGCCTGGTCCAAAGGCACCAGGGGTGGAGATTGTAATGGATACACCTTTAAATTGTTGTAACCTGGGATTTGAGTTGCATGTTATCAGAAGTACTACAGCAGAAACCACCTGAACCAATGGAGGATGAGACTCACAAGAAGCAGTGCAAGTGCAGCAGTGACCCGACCTGAGCTGGCTTTGGTGCCCAATAACTCCACACAACACACCACCTCTCCTGTCCCGAGTGACCACCATAAGAGATGGAGCCCAAAGTCATGGACTAAATGAACTCAGTGGACATTTTATGAACATTATCTTTTATGGACATTTCACAGGGGTGGTCCATAGACTAAGGGAATGATATCTGTGTATTGTATCAAATGATGGGAAGGGGGGTGGTGGTTAATGAGGATCTATTGGATAGCGTGGGACCTGAGCATGACGTAAATGGTATGGAATAAGGGGTGGAGAATGTACTGGGTTTGGCTGGGGTAGAGTTACATTTCTTCATAGTAGTTTGTATGGGGCTATGTTTTGGATGTGTGCTGAAAACAGTGCTGATAATACAGGGATGTTTTAGTTACTGCTGAGCAGTGCTTACACAGCGTCAAGGCCTTTTCTGCTTCTCACACTGCCCTGCCAGTGAGTAGGCTGGGGGTGCACAAGAAGTGGGAGGGGACACAGCTGGGAGAGCTGACCCCAACTGACCAAAGGGCTATTCCATACCATATGATGTCATGCTCAGCATATAAAGCTGGGGGAAGAAGAAGGAAAGGGGGGACGTTTGGAGTTATGGTGTTTGTCTTCCCAAGTAACTGTTATGCGTGATGGAGCCCTGCTTTCCTGGAGATGGCTAAACACCTGCCTGCCCATGGGAAGTAGTGAATGAATTCCTTGCTTTGCTTTGCTTGCGTGTGCGGCTTTTGCTTTCCCTATTAAACTGTCTTTATCTCAACCCACGAGTTTTCTCACTTTTACCCTTCCAGTTGTCTTCCCCATCTTGCTGGATGTGGGGGTGAGTGAGCAGCTGTGTCGTACTTAGCTGCCTACCGGGGTTAAACCACGACACAAGTCTCTGTCTCTCAAGCTGCTCTGTGAATAGTCTCTCTCTCTCTCCCCCCCCCCTTCCTCTCTCTCCCTCTTTAGTGTCTCTCCCTCAAGTCTCTCTCTCAAGCCCCCCCCAAAGTATCTCAGCTCTCTCATAAGTCTATCTATCTCAACAGTCTCCCTCCCTCAGGTTTCTGTCTCACACCTCTCAAGTCTCTCTCTCTCTCAGTTTCTCCGTAACGTCTCACTCTAAGGTTCCTCTCCCTCTCTTTCTCAAACATCTCTCTTCTCTCTCTCTCTCTTAAAATTTTGCACATTAGCGTTAAGCTGAGCTCCCTCTTGGTACAATACTTCACCACCAAGTACCGAAGAAACTACTTTTAAGCTAGGATCTCAAAATGTTTGGAGTTTAAGATATATTTTTAAAAAATCTCTTATTCAGATTTTACAATGTTTATCTTAGACATAATATCTAATTGGGTATCACTAATTTGTTTAAAATTGTGTCTTTTCATTACAATACATAAACTGGAACAAGGTTTAATCTGCACGCAAGTGTACAAACATGGAACTGAAATAGACAGTTGAGATAATTCAATATAATCTTCAGGAATGCTTATATTGATATAAGGCACCTCTTTTTGGCAGTAGTGTAAGGATATGTGGAAGGATAGCGTCTGCTCCTTTAAGGGTATCTGGTCAAAGGAGCCACAAACAAGAACATTCAGACACAAACCTGAGAGACACATGATAAGGGAGGTAGTGATAAGAATAAACCTGGTCAGTCACACTAGTTGGTAAGGATATGTGGAGTTGGAGAATGTTTAGTTTTTCAGTTGGGGTGATAAGGAGAGGGAGGGAGACGGACAATTAGCATTAACAAAGACAATAACCAGAAACAAACCTGGTCAGTCACGGTAATTGATGGGCTATCAAGAAACTTCAGGGAAACTTAGGACTTTGTAACTGATAAGGATGCAAACCTGAGGGTCCAGGATTTTGGAGTGGGGTCAGTGAAACTATGCCAGCTGATGAGGGAATGTGCAGGGGAAGGAGAAGCAGGGAGGAACAAAAGGGGAGTTAGACAGAAAAGGGTATAAAAGGGACCAGTCACGTGTATAACAGGGCACATCAGTACACTTGTCTGGCTGAGTCCCGCATGTGATCACCACAGTCTATCCTATCTTATTAAATCTTTTCTTAACTTTCTCTCTGCGTAATCTCACTCCCTATCCTGTGTGCATGTTTGCTGCAAGGTCTAAGTGCTAGCTGGTGTGAGTGGACTGGGTGCCAGCTACTGGAGTCAAACCAGGGGTGTAGGCACCCCTGGCCTGTGGTGTCAACTACTGGAGTGGGTGAGGGTCTCTGTTTCCAGCCACTGGGGTGGGAACAGTGTGTGTCCCAAAAAACAGCTACTGAGAGGGAACAGCACGAGTGAGGCGAGTGAGGGGCTCGGTGCTGGTGGCTGGAGCGGGACTGCATGTCACAGCCTGTGTGCCTGGTGCCAGCTGCTTGGGGAGGCCGAGTGTCTGTATGTTCCCCAAACCTGGTGTGTGGGGGGGTGTGCAATGTATAATTTGCTAGCAAACTTCAAGCTGGACTAGCTGGCGAGCAAGAAGTCCTGGGTCCGAGCAGGGGTGTCAGGCAGGCGGAGTGTCCATGCTGGTATCCAGGGGGACTTGTGAATGTGGGGTGCCTGTGGGATGAGTGTGTGGGTGTGTGTGTTTGCTAGCGAGCATCAAGCTGAACTAGCCAGTGAGTAGGAGACCTGTGAAGCAGGTAAGAGAGGCCAGGATCCAGGCAGTGGTACCAGATGGACAGAAGGGGCTGTGCTGGTACTCGAGGCATCTGTGAAAGTGCATGTGCTTGTGAACCTAGAGAGTATTGTGTGTGTGCTTTCACTAGTGAACTTCTATCCCTACCAACCAAAGAGGAGGAAGGGGACTTGGCTGTCTATGCTTATGTTTTATGTGAATCCTGTATGTAGGTGCTGTTGAAGGCAATGCCTTGTCTGTGGCAGCCTGTGTAACTGGCCATGTCAGTATTCTGTGTTCTATGTGTGTCTCTGTGTGTGTGTCTCTGGATATGTGCTCAGCTTTGCTAGTGGTAGAACCTGCAAACAGGAAAGTGGCAGCCATGTCCCTCAGCCTGGGTCCCTGCATCAGACTGGGCTCCAGAGGCCGGGCAGAAGGAAGTCCTGGGCTGGAGCTCCTGGAGGCGGCAGCCATTCCTAACATCCTTTAACAAGTAATAGTTGCATTCATGCAATATATGTGATACTGCTTTACCAGGTATTGAAAAGAGCTAAAATCCCCAAAGACAAAAAGAAATGCTGTAAATATCTTGGTTGCTCAATGTTTCCTTTTAGTCTCCCTTTCGCAGATAATTTGGCCTAGCTTGCCAGTAAGCTTAGATAGCAGAATTGCTAACGAGCTTTCTTTATTTGACCTAATCATTAGAGTAAGAATGCTTTGCCTGTGTTAAATCCTTGGTTAGCGGAGATAGTTGCAATGAAGATAGATAAAAAGGAATTCTTCAGGCCCTGTGTCCCTGGAAAGGGCTGATAAGGAGAAACTACACAAGAACCACCTGATTTTGGATATGCAAGGAAGGTATGAGCAAGACAAAGATGGACTGAGCATGCGTAAAGACAAAGTTCAGTCAGCGGTCAGAGTGATGAAGACTACTGACTTCCTCCAACGACCACCAGAGGATCCCTAACGACCACCTAAGGACTTAAGTACGCATGTGTCAGGGACATTTACATATATTAATGAGTTCCAAGAAATCTCATGTTTATATAAATTAATCTTATGAATATGTATATTTTGCAACATATAACCTCTGTGATCTTGCTTGTTTGTCGGAACACTTGTGGCGGAGCGATCCCCAGTGCTGCCCAGCGCTGCAATAAAGAATACCTGCTTAATAGTCATCCCGACTATTGAGTTCTGATTTCGGCTTTTCACGGCAACAGTTTGGCGACCCAGATGGGACCCGCTCTGCTCGGCTGCAGGACCCGCTGAGAACAGGACTCCCTAGGGTACCCCCGGGATTTCCCGGAGGGACTCCTCGCCTCAATCGGATCACTGCGGGAGCAGACAAGGACCATCTAAAGGAAAAAGGTATTCTTTAAATCTTTTCTGTTTTGGAATTTGGGACCGGTCATTTGGAAGGTTCTCATAAGTCGTAGGAGACGTCCTACGCTGAGCGCCATATACCAGGCTACTAGTGCCTGAGGGTATACATTTGGTGGTACGTTGGTACAGGCACGGGTTAAGCCTTGTACTTCTGCAAGAACGTGCCTTTTGGTATTGGTACACTCATGAAACCCGCATGAGTTTGTACTGTTGGTGGTACGTTGGTACAGGCACGGGTTAAACCTTGTACTTCTGCAAGAACGTGCCTTTTGGTATTGGTACACTTATGAAACCCACATGAGTTTGTACTGTTGGCGGTATGGATTTACTGGCACCAAACTCGGATATTGGTTTATTGGTATTGAATTTGGATATATTGGTTAGGCACTGCGAAATCGGCAACTAAGCGTGAATGAGCTGAGTTAACTCTGGTGTGACTGGTGAGTGACTGAAACACAGTGTGATTGCAAAGTGAGTGTGGAAAACCTGGAGACCTGTGCGTCTCATCCTGAAAATGAATGTGAACCGCTTTTCCTTGTGAATTGTTTATTCAATGTGAGAATTGTGGAACGTGGTCAGAGTGGGAGAATAAAGCGCGACAGGTTGAGGTTATTAAAATAATCTGTGGGAGAATAACGGAAGTACAGAATCAATAAGGTAGAATGGGGGGACAGCAAAGTGGTGGTATTGTAAAGAAAAGCCCCCTAGGATGTATCTTAGCACACTGGAAAGAGATAGGGGGACCACCAGGTGGGAGTGTGAATAAGAAAACATTAATCAAATATTGTGATCAGTGGTGGCCCCTGTACAAATTAGAAGATGGTGAAAAATGGCCTTTGAACGGAACTTTGAAGTATAATACTTTGTTGCAACTCACGTTATTTTTGCGGCGGGAAGGAAAATGGGATGAGGTGGTTTATGCAGATATGTTTTTCACTCTGCGGAATCACCCTGAGTGGCAGAAAGAGTGCGGAATTAATTTGGCGCCCCAGGACCCTATGGTCTTGGCGATAGAAAAGGAGAGAAATAAGCAAAATAGGATATTGAAAAGGTGTTGCTCGGCGTGTAGCATTGGACAGAGATGTTTAAAAGTTGGTTCGCAGAATGAAAGGTTAGAGGATTATTTGCCTCCGCTAGAAAGGGAAGGTGATAGAGAAGGAGATGCGGGTGCTGTTGGGAGAGAAGAGCCGGAGACGAGAGAGAGAGAGGAACTGGCGACTTACTGCAGGGAATTATCGGGACGACCCTGAGAGGGTTGCTAAAGGATTTGAATTGATTGTGAAAACCCAGGACCCTGACTGGGAGGATGTGGATGCAATGCTGGATGCAGTGTTCAGTGAATCAGAAAAACAGATGGTTGTGAGAGCAGCTAGAACTCAGGTGCAGGCTCTGGTGCTGGCTGGGACTCTGCCGGGAACAGTGGAATTACCAATCCCGGCTGGGACCCTAACCAGATGAGGCGGTAACGGAATAAGAAATGCTGTCCCAAAATCAGTAAATTGGTCTAAGCTGTATGAGATAAAACAAGATAAAAAGGAGTCACCTACTGACTTTTTGAATCGGCTAAAGGAAGGAATGCGGAAATATACTCCTTTAGACCCTACCTCTCAAGAAGGTAAAAGTCAGCTAATAGTTCTGTTTCTGGGACAGTCGGTGGATGATATTAGAAGGAAATTACAGAAGGTGCAAGGGGCAGATGCAAGGGACTTGGAAAGGTTATTGGAAACTGCTTGGCAAGTGTATCGGAATAGAGATAGTCGAAAGGAAAAACAAATGGGTAAAACAATTGCTAATGCTACAGTAGCTGCTTTGCGCACCGTAGAAGGTCAGATACCCCCTCGGAGCAACAGCAATGAGGGGAGAGGAGTTATGAGAAGTGGTGCAAGTGCCCCACTTAGAGGGAAGAGAGGAAATCAACCCCTCTTGAAAGATCAGTGCGTCTATTGTAAACAACTGGGGCACTGGAAAAAAGATTGCCCGAGACTGGGCAAATCGGTGATGGTAGCCAACACAGAAGAAAATTGATGGGGACCAGGGCAATCTTCCCTAGCAGAACCCTTGGTAAAAATTCAGCTAGGGAAAGAAGAAAAAAAACCTGTAGAATTTTTAATAGATACAGGTGCCACATTTTCAGTATTAACTCAGACTTTATTGCCCGTGAGTAAACAAACTGTTAACATTGTGGGAGCAACAGGGCAGGTTGAGAGGGCTTTCTTTCTAAGACCATTGAAATTTAAAATTGGAAAAAGTGTAGGGATTCATAAATTCCTCTACTTGCCTGAAGCTCCTAGACCACTTTTGGGAAGGGACTTATTAGAACAATTGAATGCTGAAATAAGATTTAAAGATGGGGAAATCGAATTTAAAATACCAGAAGAAAACCACATTGAAATTTTAAGTTTGGCTCTCACTGAACCCCAAGTTAGAGAAGAAGAAATTATGCAGGAAATAAAAGACCAGGTATACCCAGGAGTATGGGCCTCGGGAATACCTGGAAAAGCTAAAAATGCGGAATTGGTTGTTGTTAAACTCAAAGAAGGAGCACGACCCATTAGGGTGAAACAATATCCTTTGAAATTGGAAGATAGACGAGGAGTGAAACATATTATAGAAGAATTTATAAAATTCGGATTATTGACTGAATGCTCTTCAGAGTACAACACTCCCATTCTGCCTGTCAAAAAGCCTGATGGCAAAACCTACCGATTGGTGCAAGACCTACGGGCAATAAATCGGATAGTTGAAGATTTGCACCCGGTAGTGGCAAACCCATACACTTTATTGACCAGTTTAAAAGAAACCTATGAATGGTTCACAGTACTAGATCTGAAAGATGCATTCTTTTGCCTCACCTTGGCCCCTGAAAGCCGCAACTTTTTTGCCTTTGAGTGGGAAAACCCTGATTCAGGACGGAAAACCCAACTAACCTGGACAGTGTTACCTCAAGGATTTAAGAATAGCCCCACAATTTTTGGAAATCAATTGGCTAAAGAATTAGAGGTCTGGGAAAGGCCTCCAGGAAATGGTACCCTTTTGCAATACGTGGATGATATTCTGATAGCTACGGAAAAAGAAGAAGAATGTAAGGAATGGACTGTAAGTTTGTTAAATTTTCTTGGACTAAGTGGTTATCGAGTATCGTTGCAGAAAGTCCAGATCTTGAAAAAAGAAGTAATCTACTTGGGATTTGTGATTTCTAAAGGACAGAGACAGCTCGGGAATGACCGAAAAGAAGCCATCTGCAGGACCCCAGAACCGACCACAGTAAAAGAGCTGCGAACCTTTCTGGGAATGACAGGTTGGTGTCGATTATGGATTTATAATTATGGACTTTTAGTTAAACCCTTGTACGAACTGTTGAAAAATAGTCAGACACAGTTAACATGGACTGATGAAGCCAAGAGGGCATTCAAAGAATTGAAATTGGAATTAATGAGAGCTCCAGCTTTGGGCCTGCCAGACATAACAAAGCCCTTCTGGTTGTTCTCATATGAGAGACAAGGAGTGGCTTTGGGAATTCTAGCCCAGAGGCTGGGTCCTTATAAACGAGCAGTAGCATATTTTTCCAAACAATTGGATGAGGTAAGTAAAGGATGGCCGGGATGCCTTCGGGCAGTTGCCGCTGTTGTTTTGATCATTCAAGAAGCTCGAAAATTTACCTTGGGACAAAAGATGGTTGTGCATACTTCCCATGCTGTAACTTCCGTTTTGGAACAAAAAGGAGGACATTGGCTGTCACCATCAAGGTTTCTGAAGTATCAAGCAGTCCTGATGGAACAGGACGATATTGAAATCGTTACATCTGCTGTAATTAACCCCGCTTCTTTTCTAAGTAATAAGCAGGAAATGAAGACTGTTGTACATGATTGTATAGAAACCATTGAGACCGTATACGCAAGCAGGCCTGACCTGAAGGATGAGCCACTGGAAGAAGCTGACCACACTTGGTATACCGATGGGAGTAGTTTTGTAAAGAATGGAGTTCGAATGGCAGGATATGCTGTGACCACCACAGATCAGGTGGTGGAAGCAAAGTCACTCCCTAAAGGCACATCTGCACAACGAGCCGAAATAGTTGCCTTAGTGAGAGCACCGGAGCTTGCCAAAGGATTGCGCGTGATTGACAGATTCAAAATATGCCTTTGGCGTAGTGCATGCTCACGGAGCAATTTGGAAGGAGCGAGGACTCTTAACCGCTCAAGGGAAAGGTATAAAACACGCTGATATAATACTGCGACTTTTAGAAGCTGTGCAACTTCCGTCAGCAGTGGCGATTATGCACTGCAAAGGACATCAGAAAGGTAACGCTGACAGGGAAGTGGGAAATAAGTTGGCTGATTATGAGGCAAGGCAAGCAGCGGAACAAGGTGAGATACTAAGTTTAATTCCTGAAAAATCTTAGCCACTACCTGAATCAGCTGAATACGATGAAAAGAATCAGAAGTTAATTACTGACTTAGAGGCTGAACTTGGCCTATCAGGATGGGCAGTGTTAAAAGATAACAGGATAATAATCCCCTTTAGACTACTGTGGGTACTGACAAAGACTGAACATGATAAAACTCACTGGGGAACTGAAGCTCTGTATAACTCTCTCACTAAGCAGATAGTGGCTAGAAATTTGTTTCAAACTGTGAAAAGTGTGGTTGATAGGTGTGAGACATGTTTGAAAAATAACCCAAAGGTAGAAAATCATGTAAAATTTGGAAGCATAGGCAAAGGAAATGTTCCAGGTCAAAACTGGCAAATAGACTTTTCGGAGCTCCCTAGAAAAGGGGGGTATAGGTATCTGTTGGTGTTAACCGATACCTACTCTGGATGGCCTGAAGCTTTCCCTTGCAGAACAAATAAAGCCCGAGAAGTAACAAAAGTTTTATTAAGAGAAATTATTCCTAGGTTTGGAGTGCCAGAAGTGATCTCCTCTGACAGAGGGCCACACTTCGTGTCACAGGTAGTTCAGCAAGCTAGTAAGTTTTTAGAAATTAATTGGAAATTGCATACAGCCTACCGCCCACAAGCAAGTGGACAGGTAGAGAAAATGAACCATATGATAAAAACACAATTGAGCAAAATTTGTCAGGAAACCAACTTGAGATGGGATCAGGCCCTCCCAATTGCATTATTGAGACTTCGAACTAAACCAAGGACTAAAGAGAAATTGAGTCCCTTTGAGATTTTATATGGGAGACCATTTCAAACCAGATATCGAGGGCAAGATCTCACCCAAGCAGGGGAAATTAGCTTATGGTGATATCTAATAGCATTAGGAAAACAATTACAAGAAGTAAATAAATTAGTAGTATCTACCAGAGTGTGGGGTTTAGATTCTCCGGTGCACTTGTTTAAACCTGGGGATTGGGTTTATGTTAAAAATATTTCAGGTGACCCTCTTGAAGAGAAATGGAGTGGCCCTTTTCAAGTTCTGCTCACAACCTACACTGCAGTTAAGCTTGAGAAGCACGCTGCGTGGATCCACTATTCGAGAATTAAGAAAGCACCTAATGGACCATGGAAATCTCAGCCTACGGGACCAACGTCCGTAAGATTGACCCGAAAGTAGTTTTACTGATGCTGCTATGCGCTTGTTTACTAGTGTGTAAAAGTTTGTGTGAAGAGGATGCTAACAATTTAATGTTAGATAATAATTGTTATCATCCTTGCCATTTGTGTCGGCTGTGTAAAGCGAATAATTGAAATAAATATGTGGACCTTTGTAAAAGAATTTACAAAGTTTAAAGAAAAGGGGGGAATGAAAAGAGCTAAAATCCCCAAAGACAAAAAGAAATGCTGTAAATATCTTGGTTGCTCAATGTTTCCTTTTAGTCTCCCTTTCGCAGATAATTTGGCCTAGCTTGCCAGTAAGCTTAGATAGCAGAATTGCTAACGAGCTTTCTTTATTTGACCTAATCATTAGAGTAAGAATGCTTTGCCTGTGTTAAATCCTTGGTTAGCGGAGATAGTTGCAATGAAGATAGATAAAAAGGAATTCTTCAGGCCCTGTGTCCCTGGAAAGGGCTGATAAGGAGAAACTACACAAGAACCACCTGATTTTGGATATGCAAGGAAGGTATGAGCAAGACAAAGATGGACTGAGCATGCGTAAAGACAAAGTTCAGTCAGCGGTCAGAGTGATGAAGACTACTGACTTCCTCCAACGACCACCAGAGGATCCCTAACGACCACCTAAGGACTTAAGTACGCATGTGTCAGGGACATTTACATATATTAATGAGTTCCAAGAAATCTCATGTTTATATAAATTAATCTTATGAATATGTATATTTTGCAACATATAACCTCTGTGATCTTGCTTGTTTGTCGGAGCACTTATGGTGGAGCGATCCCCAGTGCTGCCCAGCGCTGCAATAAAGAATACCTGCTTAATAGTCATCCCGACTATTGAGTTCTGATTTCGCCTTTCTGATTTCGCCTTTCACGGCAACAGTATAAAGTAGGATAGCTTTTGTAGACAAAGAATCCCTTTCCAATTAATTCTACATCAACCACTTGATTTGATAGTCTGAGTGTAATTCGGTCTTTTAACTACAGATCAGAGCAAAGCTTCCTAGCTAGGTTAAGGACCTGCTTCAAAATCCATTAGCATTTATGGACTTCAATAGGCTTTTGAGTTAGCCTAGTGTTTTGCACCAGGAGGTGGTGGTCTGTTATGATCCCAGTAAGAAAGGCACTCGGACTCTGTAAGGTATCATTTTAAATGGTATTTATTAGAGCTAACACTATAAAGAAAGAGAGAATAGTATAGATAATCTTACATCCCTTTAGATGCTGGGAACTCTGGGTGGTGTAGCATCGGATGGGCCTCTGATCCATGCGCAGCATGCTGGACGGATCCCCATCCATAGAAGATTGTCCTCTCAGTCATTCGAGCTACTATAGGATTTTTTTTAAAAGAAAACAACTCTATTCATCATTTCTATTATCAAACGGAAATGATGTTCTCATGAAAACTTCTTGCTGCACTTTTAGATAAAGGCAAGGCCATGCAGGTGGCATAATTGCAAGTATTGAGTGGGAGCTGCCTGCAGAATCCTCTGTTACACTGAGCTGGCTGAGTCTATCCTGCGGCCAAGGGATTTGTGCAGCACAACACAGGCCTGAAGGCCAAGCTGTATGTGCAACACAGTGCGTGCAGCACAGCACAGGTCTGGGCCTACTCAGGTTAACTGTTCTGTGGATCATGTCGTGGTTTAGCTTCAGTCGGCAATTAAGCAACACACAGCCTCTCGCTCACCCTCCCCCCCGGTGGGATGGGGGAGAGAATCGGAAGAGCAAAAGTAAGAAAACTCGTGGGCTGAGATAAGAACAGTTTAATAATTGGAACAAAAAAAAAAAAATGTAATGAGAAGGAAAACAACAAGAGAGCAAGAGAGGAACAAAACCCAGGGAAAAAAACAAGTGATACAACCGCTCACCACCTGCTGACCGACGCCCAGCCAGTCCCCGAGCAGCGATCGCTGCCCCCCGGCCAACTCCCCCCAGTTTATATACTGAGCGTGACGTCATATGGTATGGAATAGCCCTTTGGCCAGTTTGGGTCAACTATCCTGGCTGTGCCCCCTCCCAGCTTCCTGTGCACCTGGCAGAGCAGGGGAAGCTGAAAAGTCCTTGCCCAGTGTAAACACCGCTTAGCAACAGCCAAAACATCAGTGTGTTATCAATATTATTCTCATCCTAAATCCAAAACACAGCACTGTATTAGCTACTAGGAAGAAAATTAACTCTATCCCAGTCGAAACCAGGACAATCATTAACTCCTTGATGTCTTCTGGTCAGGATCACTACACCCAGTATATCACAAATTTTAGCCTACTGTAAAGAATATATTTCTCTAAGGATGTTCACAATATCTATAATGATTTTGGAAGTAAATACTAATTCACTGTTGATAACATCTTTTAAAATTAGTTCTACATCTGAGCATTTCTGTCTGAGATTAAGGACCTGAAACACATACTCAAAATTATTTTTTTTAACAAGGATGCATGTAAGTCTTTGATTAAGTACTTTCCTCAGTCAGCGTGACAATCAATGTATATTACTCTAACCTTACATAGGTAGAAACTAATTATCAATTGAAAATTTTACAAATGTGAAAAAAATGAAACAGTAAGAGGCCTAACCTCTCATTTGTACAATATATATAAACAAAGGAGTTCCTTCTACAGTGGGAAAGCTGAGCATGATAGTTCAATTTATCTAACCAAATTTTAAAAAATTCAACTATATTAAACATGCTTGTGTATAACTAATGATTTGTAAAGGAGGAGACTGGCAGAAAGTGAGCTAACAAGCATGTGAATAGTATACATGATGTGTATATCAGAACTATTGTTTTTGGAGGGGTCCTTTTTGTCCCCCTTGAATATTTTCAATCACTTACTGCCCTAATACAATGCCAGACACAGGAGAAACAAGTAAGATGACTTCAAATTACTGTGATAACAAAGGAAAAAAAAAGAATGTTTAATCTTTTGTTATTTCTGTCTAAATCTAGATATTGCTGTTAATGTATAGTTTTGCTACAAATATGTAACTAATATGCAATATATAATGCTTCTTATAGCTTATTTTCAGCCTCTCTCCTTCATTAATTGGCATTTTACAGTTGCTCAAGCTTGTGGCATTTTACAGTTGCTCAAGCTCAAAACTTGCTCAAGCTTTATCTCAGTTATGAGTGATTCATCCTGTCCTCATCACAGGAGGAAAGTAACTCCTTATCTTAACTGTTGTGCAAAATATTTTAACATGCAAACAAATATAAGGGACAGTTTCTGAAGAAACTGTATCACATGACAGTTGTTTTCTCTCCTCAGACCTCAGTCTATGACACTACTAAAAAAATGTAGGGAGTTTATGCTAATAAAAATATTTTCATTAAATACATAGATCTGAATTCAACCACATATAATTTCAATATTGAAAAACAGCTGTTTCCCTCAATCATAAAACAGAATTGAAAAAGTCAGTATGACTTGTCTCTTGGTTCTATTATTATATTCAGTAACCGGCATGATAAGCTTGGAAATGGATAGCATTTGGTAGCCCTGTGTGTTTTGCTAATATGTCCATTAATCTTTATAGGCTTCTTTCTTTCATGAAGATCCAAAAATTAGACATTAAGGATTATCTGCTTTACTTATCTGTTTTTCTCCTTATTTATATTTTCGCCTTACAGTTCAAGAAGAGGAATGTTCTTTGTGAGGAAAAGTGAATAGCAATAAGAAAGTAGAACCTGAAAAAACAATATCACCAAGTCATATTCACAAGCAAAAAAATATAATATATACTCAAGATGAAGAAGATAATCTGGCAAATCTAAGCAATTATGGTAACAGATTTCTTAAAGGAAGAAAGAATTGTAGATATAAAAAGCTGGATGTGAATTTAAAGCCTAGATTCAAAGATTCGTAGATTTAAAAGCCAGAAGGCACCAGAGATAACTGGTGATAACTGAAGGAAACCATACAGGAAGCAGAGTACCAGTGTGCTATTAATTCCCATTAGGAAAGGCGTGAGAAGGGGTGAAAAGCAGCCTGCCTGGCTAAACAGCAAGGGAAGTTAGTAGAAATAGGAAAGCATTCTCTAAAACACTTAAGAATTACCAAAACAGAGGAAAGAAAAAGAATTGTAAACTTTGACACATCAAATGAAAAATCTGGAAAACAGCTAGCTAAAGGAATCACAACTAAACCTTCAAACACGGGCAAAATGTCTGCCAGACCTGCATGACCATTGCAGACACACATAAATCGATACTTTGCATTGATATTCACTGTGGAAGAAACCTAGGTAGGTTGCATGCCACCATCTTTTTATGTGAAGGACGCAGCACAGGATCTGTACAAAACTGAAGGAATTATGGAAGAGGCTATGGTGCATCTATAGACAAAATAAACACAAACAAATCACCAGGACCAAATGATATGCACATGCAAGTTCTAAGAGAAATCAGTGACGAACAGCTAAATGGTTTGACCAAGCTCCCACTTAAAATTTACTCGCGTGGTGTATTGGGTTTATGTGGCAAGGTTTTGGTAGCGGTGGGGGCTGCAGGGGTGCCACAAACTTCACTGATTGGCTCAGCTTTGGCCTGCGGTGGGTCCATTGCTGAGCCGGCTGGAACCGGGTGTATCCGGCACAGGGCAGCCCCTGACCTCACAGAGGCCACCCCTGCAGCCGCCCCACTACCAAAACCTTGCTACATGTACTCAATACACCATATTTGGTTCCCCTTCAAATGACATATCTGATTAAGATAAAACATCATATTTAGCACAATCTGTTTAATGTTTATTTTGGATATATGCTAAACCTTTCAATTATGAAGGACTTGAAAATAAAATCATTTTTACTGAAGTAATGCTCATAATGCCCAGTCATGTCCCACTGAAATAAGCACAGAGCAAGCCAGAATGTTTGCCTTGAAAGCTGCCAGTTTAAGACAACAAACAACATACAAAGGTAGAATTTACTTTTCTGCCATTTTTCAGTGGCAATAAACAAAATCCATACACAGTTTAATTGTGGCTTCAAGCCATCAGCTACAAGCAGGTATTGTTCATCTGCCAAGAGCACAAGGACTAAACACCCTTTTGATTATATTTTGACTTGATGCATCAGGCTCTTTGGTCCAGTTCAGAATCCTGTCAGAAATGACTCATGCTAAGTGCTGCTTGTTATCCCTACTGACCTACAGCAAAAGGCTGTTAGGATAGTCCAGGAATGCCTCCCTTTGCACAGAGCTATTTAACTGAAAATTGATCTTTTAAAACTATTCTCAATATCCTCTGTTATTCTTCCGTTGTCCTGTATCCAAAATAACTGTTAATTTCAATAAGAGAGCTACATGTAGGGGTGAATATAGACACAGTATGGAAGAGAGGACCATTCCTGCTTCAGCAGATGGTGCTAAAGCATGGGCTACAGCCCCTTGGCCATACAGTCAATTTTTTGTTTGATGGCTTGTGGCTGGTTGACCCCAGCTGGCAGGTAAGTCAGTTCCTTGGTCACGCCCCACTACAGCGAAATGGGGGAGAGAATTGAAAAGGCAAAAGCAAGAAAACTTGTGGGTCGAGATAAAGACAGTTTAATAAGTAAAGAGGAAAAAAAAGAAAAAACCCCACAAATTATGCAGCAGCCACTCACCACCAGCCGACCAATGCCCAGTCAGTCCCTGAGAAATGGCTACTTTGGGAAAACTCCCCACCACCACCGAGTTTTATTGCTGAGCATGATGTTATATGGTATGGAATATCTCTTTGGTCAATTCAAGTCAGCTGTCCTGGCTGTGTCCTCTCCTAGCCTACTCACTGGGGGGGGGGCAGCAATCTACTTCTGATCCTAATGAAGGCCTTGATACTGTGCAAGCATTGTTCAGTACTAGCTAAAACATGGGTGTGTTATCAACACTGCTTTGGTCACAGATCTAAAAACCAGCACCATACGGGCTGCTATGAAGAAAATTAAATCCATCCCAGCCAAACCCAGTACATGGCTACTGTAACTTAATGCAAGAATGTAGTCCATTGGGTTTCATAAGTACATAGTTCAGTTAAGAAACAGATTCACCACATAACCTTCATTAAGTAATTCCATTTATTTCAATAAAACTAGTCAGCACATGAATGAAAGGATCTACGGTGGTCTTCAGTTTCTACAGAATCATACAATTTTTAATACAAGCATTACAGAGAGATTTTGACCTCACCCTGATAATATGATTTCTCACAGTAAGGCGTCAAGAGAAAAATTTCAAAACCAATACAACTCATAAAATCTGTACTCTAAAAAAAATCCACCTACACGCTGTGGTTGATCTTATTTTACAACTACAGTAGTACCCCTTTCAAATACATTAAATGCCAGCCTGAAAATACATGGAAAAGAGTTTCTATATCCACAGTGAATATGATTTCTCTATGTACTGGGTTTTGGCTGGCATAGAGTTAATTTTCTTCATAGTAGCTTGTATGGGGCTATGTTTTGGATTTGTGCTGAAAATAGTGTTGATATAACACACTGATGTTTTAGGTATTGCTGAGCAGTGCTTACACAGCGTCAAGGCCTTCTCTGCTCCTCACACTGCCCCGCCAGCGAGTAGACTGGGGGTGCACAAGAAGTTGGGAGGGGACACAGCTGGGAGAGCTGACCCCAACGGACCAAAGGGATATCCCATACGTCATGCTCAGCAATAAAACTGGGGGGGTGGGGTGGTGGAGGTTGCCGTTGCTGGGGGATGTTCGTGGTTATGGCGTTTGTCTTGCCAAGTAACTGTTACGCATGATGAAGCCCCGTGTCTTGGGTTTGTGTGGCAAGGTTTTGGCAGTGGGGGGGCTGCAGGGGTGGCTTCTGTGGGAAGCTGCCAGAAGCTTCCCCCGTGTCCAATAGAGCCAATGCCAGCCGGCTCCAAGACGGACCCACCGCTGGCCAAAGCTGAGCCAATCAGTGATGGTGGTAGCACCTCTGTGATAAGATATTTAAGAAGGGGGGAAAAAAATGCTGCACAACAGCAGCCAGAAGAGAGGATTGAGAATATGTGAGAGAAACAACTCTGCAGATGCCAAGGTCAGTGAAGAAGGAGGGGGAGGAGGTGCTCCAGGCACCAGAGCAGATTCCCCTGCAGCCTGTGGTGAAGACCATGGTGAGGCAGGTTGTCCCCCTGTAGCCCATGGAGGTCCACGGTGGAGCAGATATCCACTTGCAGCCCGTGGAGGACCCCACGCCAGAGCAGGTGGATGTGCCTGAAGGAAGCTGTGACCCCGTGGAGAGCCTGCGCTGGAGCAGGCTCCTGGCAGGACGTGCGACCCCATGGGGAGAGGAGCCCACGCTGGAGCAGGTCTTCCTGCAGGACCTGTGACCCTGTGGGGGACCCATGCTGGAGCAGTCCATTCTGAAGGACTGCACCCCATGGAAAGGACCCATGCTGGAGCAGTTAATGAAGAACTGCAGCCTGTGGGAAGGAGTCACGTTGGAGAAGTTCATGTAGGACTGTCTCCCATGGGTGGGACCCCACGCTGGAGCAGGGTAAGAGCGTGAGGAGGAAGGAGCGGCAGAGACAAAGTGTGATGAACTGACCGTGACCACAACCCCCGTTCCCCGTTCCCCGTCCCCCTGCGCCACTCGGGGGGAGGAGGCAGAGAATTTGGGAGTGAAGTTGAGCCCGGGAAGAAGGGAGGGGTGGGGGGAAGGTGCCTTAAGACTTGGTTTTATTTCTCATTACCCTACTCTGATTTGATTGGTAATAAATTAAATAAATTTCCCCAAGTCGAGTCTGTTTTGCCTGTGACGGTAATTGCTGAATGATCTCCTTGTCCTTATCTCGACCCATGAGCCTTACTTTATATTTTCTCTCCCCTGTCCACTTGAGGAGGGGGGAGTGATAGAGCAGCTTGGTGGGCACCTGGTGTCCAGCCAAGATTAACCCACTGCACCATGCTTTCCTGGAGGTGGTTAAACATCTGCCTGCTGATGAGAAGTAGTGAATGAATTCCTTGTTTTGCTTTGTTTGTGCGCGCAGCTTTTGCTTTACCTATTAAACTGTCCTTATCTCAACCCACGAGTTTTCTCACTTTTACCCTTCCAATTCTCTCCCTCATCCCATTGTGGGGGGAGTGAGTGGGCAGCTGTGTGGGGCTTAGTTGCCTACCAGGGTTAACCCACAGCAGTCCTTTTTGGCGCCCAATGTGGGGCTCAAAGGGTTTGAGATAATGACAGATTTGATCAGAGGGTGTTAGGCTGAACCTATAGCTGTTATTGCTGTTTAGCTACTAATTTTGCCAGGCTCCTGTGCTTGTCACGGGGCTTGCTTGCCTTACTGTATATTAGGGTCTAGTGCTCGTTAGTGGCTGCTTTTTGCTTTTGCTGTTTGCTGTACTGCTTATCATATTACTCTGCTGTGCCTGGGAACATTTTGATAACATCCATGGCCATGCACCTGGGTTGGCAGATGGCCAGGGCATCGCTGCTGTTTCTGTGCTGCTGTACTGGACAGGCTGGAACTCCAGCGTGAACTCGAGTCAAAGGGACTGTGACCTGTGGATAAGTCCACGCGGGAGCAGGACGCCCCAAAGCATCTGTGGCCGTGGATATGTCCATGCCAGAGCAGGTATACCTCAAAGCGTCTGTGGCTCTGGACATGTCCACGCCACAGCAGGTACACTCCTGAAGGGATTGCGGCCCATGAATAAGTCTACGCCAGAACAACTACATCTCTAAGGGACTGTGGTCCATGGATGAGTCCAAGCCAGAGCAGGGGAAAAGGGAGGAGTTCATTGCAGTGTTAAACCCTATGGCCTGGTCCAAAGGGACCAGGGGTGGAGATGGTAATGGATATACCTTTAAACTGTTGTAACCCCTGATTTGAGTTGCATGTTATAGGAAGTGCTATAGCAGGAACCACCCGAACCAATGGGGGACAAGCTTCACAAGAAGCAGCGCAAGTGCAGCAGTACCGGACCTGAGCTGGCTTTGGTGCCCAATATCTCCACACAACATACCACCTCTCTTGTCCTGAGTGACCACCATAACAGATAGAACCCAAGTCATGGACTAAATGAACTCAATGGACATTTCACAGGAGTGGTCCATAGACTAAGGGAATGATATCTGTGTATATATCAAAGGACAGGAAGGGGGGAGGTGGCTAATTAGGATGTATTGGATAGTGTGAGACGTGAGCATGACATAAATGGTATGGAATAAGGGGTGGAAATTGGCCAGTTCAAACCATGGGAAGCCGATGCTAGCTTTGGGGGTGCCTGAGGTCCCCATGGATGTCTGAGGGGGTTTCTAGGCCCCTGGCACCCTTGGGCAGGTGGACAGGTCTCGCGAGAGGGGCGGGTGAGAGTTGGGCAGTGCTGGCAGTTCCCACGGCCAGTTCAAACCACAGGAAGCCACATATAACCAGTCCCTAGGGAGCGCCAGGAGTGCTGCGATGAGGGCGTGCAAACAGGGAGCGCCATCGGCAGTTTGCATGGCAGTGCGCGTGGAAGGGTGCACGCGAAGGGCAGCATGCTCTGCCAGTTATCAGGCTGCTGCCTGCTCTGCTCACCCGCAGGCTTAGGCTGCAGCCCCGACGGTCACCCCAGCTAGCTGGTGGCTGTGCAAGCCTACCCATCAGCTTGAGGTCTCCAGGGAATTAGAATTAGGATGACACCTTTCAAAATAATTACCATTTTATAAGTAAGTGGGCCATTTTTTTTCTGAGAACTACAAGGAGACTGTGTCCTGCTGAAAGAAAATGGTATCCACCCACTGCAACTGCAAGGCTGAGGCTGAAACGCAAACAGAAGCACTACAGCCTACCTATGCTGACATCTCCACCCAAACAGACCTCCCAAGGACTGAAATAGCCATCCAGACCTCAGGTTGCATGGAGCTCCAGCACCTGGAAGTCCCCCTAGCACCTGAAGGCAGTAGTAGATGTCATAGCTGCAAGTGTGTCCAGATAGAAGAACTCTTCCAACAAGTAACTATGCGACATCCCACCTCCTGACACCCTACCCCTAGACCGATATCAGCAGTGTAGACAAACTGCCGACTCTCTGGCCCTGACTATCGGCAGCCTAACACCCTGCTTTCTGACACCCTACTCCTTGACCAACATCAGCAGCACAGCAGGATTGCCGATACCTTTTCCCCCTTTTTCCCTTCACCCCCACCCCACCCCTTGACCAACATCAGCAGCGTAGGCAAGGTGCCACCCACATTATTCACGTAAGGTATGATTCTCTCAAATCACACTCCCATTGGTGGAGCAAAGGGGATGGTGCGACTTTCACCTGCATTCAAAAGCACGTGTGCAATTGGCTTGGGCTGTCAGATGACCTGGACATTCAGAGTCCCTGGAAGCCTGCTGGAGCCATGACATCGCTTACGGTCCCGCGTTCACTATCAGTGACTGGGTGAGTCACTGTATGGACGCTTTGTTGCTCCTTTTCTTATTACCTTAATAAAGCTTCTGTTAATAAGTTGCTGTTCAGACCACACTATGTTAGAAGAGGAGCTCAACAGTATCCAGGAATGTGAGCGGGAGATCGATACATGGTATTGTGCGCTGTCCCAGGCTGAGCGACAGCCTGGCCTTAAGGCTGCGCAAGGGGAAGGTAAGCCTGAATTCAAACTCGAGCTGACTGACAGAAGTAACTCACAAGATGGAGACTGGACCTTTGTCTCTGCTCAAGGCAGAAGGAAGAACCTTCCCCCTTCCTCTGAAGTGCCCCTACGTAACAGATATGACGCTCTGGGTGTGGAGAATGAAGAGCACCTGAATAACGGACAGGATCCAGGAAAAACCAACCATGCAAAGTTGATCCAATCACCCACCCACATTAGAACCAGTGCCACCAGAAAAGCACGTAAGGTATTAGTAATTGGAGATTCCTTACTGAGAGGCAACGAAGCACCCATTTGCCATCCAGACAATTTCTCTGGAGAAGTCTGCTGCCTACCAGGAGCTCATATTCACGACATCACTGAAAGGCTGCTGAGCCTGGTGAACTCTACAGATTATAATCCGCTCCTACTATTCCATGTAGGGTCTAACGATACTGGGACGAGGCAATTTAGAACCATCAAAAGAGACTATATGTCCCTGGGAGCAATGTTAAAAGGTTCTGGAGCACAGGTGGTGTTCTCCTCTATCCTCACAGTCAGAGGAAAGGCTTCAGGAAGGAGGAGGTGAATTGAACAGGTGAATGCCTGGCTGCGTGGCTGGTGACATACTCAAGGTTGTGGCTTCTATGATCATGGATCTACCTTTGAGAAGCCAGGCCTGTTGGGAGCTGATGGGATTCACCTGACCAAGTGGGGCAAGAGGGTCTTTGCCAACAAGCTGGCCAGACTTATAAGGAGAGCTTTAAAGTAGATTTAGTGGGGGAAGGGGATGAAGCTTTGAGCAACAGAGAAGAGCCAGGGGCTGCTGATGTATTAGGAACCAACAGGGAAACACCTGTGAAATGCCTCAAAGGAATTAAGGTTTGTTCCTCTAAAAAGGTGACATGGTCAACAGCCCAGCTGAAGTGCCTCTATACCAATGCAAACAGCATAGGTAACAAACAGGAGGAGCTGGAAGCCACTGTGCAGCTAGAAAGCTACGATCTAATTGCTATCACTGAAACGTGGTGTGACAAATTGCATGACTGGAGCGCTGCAATCGATGGCTATAAAATGTTCAGAAGGGACAGGCAAGGAAGGATGGGTGGGGGTGTTGCCCTCTATGTAAAAGAGTGCATTGACTGCACAGAGCTGCCTTTGAAAAACAGCAGTGCACAGGTTGAGAGCTTATGGGTGAAAACTAGGGGCCAAGCCAACAAAGGAAACCTTGTGGTTGGTGTTTACTACAGACCGCCCGACCAAGGGGAGGATGTCAGTGAAGTGTTCATGCTTCAACTATGGGAAGCATCATGCTCTCAGGCTCTGATCCTGCCGGGGGACTTCAATCACCCTGGAATCTGCTGGAGAAGCAGCACAGCAAGCTGTAAGCAGACCAGGAGACTCTTGGAGTGCGTCAATGTATTGGGTTTAGGTGGCAAGGTTTTGGTAGCGGTGGGGGGGCTGCAGGGGTGGCTTCTGTGAGAAGATGCCAGAAGCTGCCCCCATGCCCGACAGAGCCAGATTCAGCTGGCTCCAAGACGGACCTGCCGCTGGCCAAAGCTGAGCCAATCAGCGATGGTGGTAGCACCTCTGTGATAACGTATTTAAGAAAGGGAAAAAAATGCTGCGCAACAGCAGCTGGGAGAGAGAGGAGTGAGAATATGTGAGAGAAACAACTATGCAGATGCCAAGGTCAGTGAAGAAGGAGGGGGAGGAGGTGCTCCAGGAAGACCATGGTGAAGCAGGCTGTCCCCCTGCAGCCCATGGAGGTCCACGGTGGAGCAGATGTCCATAGTGCAGCCCATGGAGGACCCCACGCCGGAGCAGGTGGGATGTGCCCTGAAGGGAACTGCAGCCCGTGGGAAGGACCCACGTTGGAGAAGTTCGTGAAGGACTGTCTCCCGTGGGTGGGACCCCATGGTGGAGCAGGGGAAGAACATGAGGAAGAAGGAGCGGCAGAGACAACGTGTGATGAACTGACCACAACCCCTATTCCCCATCCCTCTGTGCCGCTCAGGGGGAGGAAGTAGAAGAGTTGGGAGTGAGGTTGAGCTTGGTGAAGAAGGGAGGAGTGTGAGGGGGGAGGGTGTTTTTAGATTTGTTCTTATTTCTCATTATCCTACTCTCTGTTTAATTGGTAATAAATTAAATTAATTTCCCCAAGTCGAGTCTGTTTTGCCCGTGATGGTAATGGCTGAGTGATCTCCCTGTCCTTATCTCAACCCATGAGCTTTTAGTTGTATTTTTTCCCCCTGTCCTGTTGATGGAGGGGGAGTGATAGAGTGGGTTGGTGGGCACCTGGTGGCCAGCCAAGGTCAACCCCCCACAGGTGGCAAATATGAGGCCCATTTATTCCAAAAGCTTCCAAGGGGAACTACAGGTTTGTGAGACTGAAATCAGTACAGGACAATTTAGTAGAGATTATAATAAGGCTCAATATTGCTTCCGTAATGAGAAGCCCTGCATTACAAACCTCCTGAAGGCATCAATAAGTACGTGAGTGAAGATGACCGGGCTCAAAATTCTATTTCAGAATGGCTTTCCACAGAGTCCATATGTAGGCAACAAAACAGTAAAGAGAAAAGAATTTGGGGCCAAAAGAACTAGTGAAAACCCTATTTTTACAAAGCGTGCAATTAGAATTATAGAGCTAAATTATGTTATCAATCTACCGCAATTCAATAAAGGTAGGACAGAGTTACATTATCCCAAGAAGCTCAAGGACGGAGAATGCCCCAGAAAACTGCATTTGGACTAACTCAGATTACACTCCAACTTTGAGAAGTTCTGAACTCAGAAGAAGCGTAAAAAGTTACTGATGCATTTTCCTGTCAGTTTAATTAACTCACATTAAAACTCAGGTGTAGGAAAGCATCTCAGCCTACATCTACTGCTTACTACCTTAGGTGGTTTTGAAGTGTTTATAAGTGCACCTAGAGATCTTGCAAATTCATTGATATCACACTTTGGTTTGTAACTCATAAAAGAAATCCTTCATGAAAATTAAATGAATATTTGCACCTAATTCCACTTTATTTTTTTATTATGTGAATACTTTCATTTGATACACTTGAAATATTTAAAAAACTCTTTAGTGTTTCACATTGCTTTTCTACCTCTTTTGCTTGAATACAGGTTTTGCCTCTCAATACAACCTGTAATAATGACCCCTTACTGTTCCTTAATTACTCTCCTTCCCCATGTTCCAAAGTAGGTTTTCTAAGTAACAACTAATGTAATTATGTCTCTTTTCTGACTGTCATCCCCTTCTCTGTATTTTTTGTGCTTAGATATATTTTTGAACACAGATGGCTAAGCTTTAATGAACAGTTATTTCAGATGAGTCCTTAGAGCCTTTCTCCCTCCCTCGTGGTGTATTAAAACTAATCACCTTTTTTCATAGTGTTGTTACATTGATGGATCATAGTCATTTAGGAACAAAGAGGTCCTGGGGGCTACTACTTTATAAGTAGTTTTCAAATTATGACCCTGTTTCCCTCCCTGCCACCAGCTTATAAAAATTACTGATGTGAGTCACTATACCCATAACATTACATCTCATGCTGGTTTTAATTAATTTCTGTTACTGCAACTACAGGGCATATTCAGGGATGATCTGAGCCTCCACTGCAACCTGTATCTACTGTAAACTCCCATTCTTTGTGTTTGCCAGTAAGAGTGATACAAAAATTAAATGACATCATCCCTGCTTTAAATAAGTTAGCTGACTAAACGTATCATGTTAGTCAGCCATAAACTATTATTTGATAAACCCATGTTCATGGCGTTCCATTTTTAATTCCTATATCTATGAATTACTTTCCCTTAAAAGGAAAGTTTAGTAAAACTTTGATGTAGCCTTTTTAATTTGACCTGGGTTTTTTTTTTTTCCTGTTTTCATAGAATCATAGAATGGTTTGGGTTGGAAGGGACCTTTAAAGATCATCTAGTCCAACCCCTCTGCCGTGGGCAGGGACATATATTGCTAGATCAGGTTGCTCAAAGCCCCGTCCAACCTGATCTTGAACACTTCCAATGATGGGGTAGCCACAACTTCTCCGGGCAACCTGTTTATGTGTCTCACCACCCTCATTGTAAAAAATTTCTTCCTTATGTCCAATCTAAATCTACCCTCTTTCAGTTTAAAACCTTAAGCCCCCTTTATATATTGAAAGGCCGCTATAAGGTCTCCCCGCAGCCTTCTCTTCTCCAGGCTGAACAACCCCAACTCTCTCAGCCTTTCCTCATAGGAGAGGTGTTCCAGCCCTCTGATCATTTTTGTGGCCCTCCTCTGGACCTGCTCCAACAGGTCTGTGTCTTTCTTGTCCTGGGGACCCCCAAACTGTACGGAGTACTCCAGGTGGGGTCTCACGAGAGCAGAGTAGGGGGGGAGAATCACCTCCCTCGACCTGCTGGCCATGCTTCTTTTGATACAGCCCAGGATACGATTGGCTTTCTGGGCTGCAAGTGCACATTGCCAGCTCATGTCCAGTTTTTCATCCACCAATATTCCCAAGTCCTTCTCTGCAGGGCTGCTCTCAATCAGTTCATCCCCCAGTCTGTATTGATACTGGGGATTGCCCTGACCCAGGTGCAGGCCCTTGCACTTGGCCTTGTTGAACTTCATGAGGTTCACATGGGCCCACTCCTCAAGCCTGTCCAGGTCCCTCTGGATGGCATCCTTTCCCTCCAGCGAATCAACTGCACCACTCAGCTTGGTGTCATCTCCAAACTTGCTGAGGGTGCACTCAATCCCACTGTCTATGTCATTGATGAAGATATTAAATAGTATTGGTCCCAGTACGGACCTTTGAGGGACACCACTCGTTACTGGATTCCACTTGGACATTGAGCCATTGACTGTAACTCTTTGGACGCGGCCATCCAGCCAATTCCTTACCCATCTAAGAGTCCATCCGTCAAACCCATATCTCTCCAATTTAGCAGCAAGAATGTTAGGGGGATCGTATCAAAGGCCTTACAGCAGTCCAGGTAGATGACATCCGTAGCTCTTCCCTTGTCCACTGATGCAGTCCCTCCATCGTAGAAGGCCACCAGATTAGTCAGGCACGATTTGCCCTTGGTGAAGCCATGTTGGCTGTCTCTAATCACCTCCCTGTCTTCCGTATGCTTCGACATGTCTCCCAGGAGGATCTGTTCCATGATATTACCGTGCACGGAGGTGAAGCTGACTGGTTGCTAGTTCCCAGGTTCCTCCTTTTTACCCTTTTTAAAAATGGGTGTGATGTTTCCCTTTTTTCCAGTCACTGGGGACTTCACCTGACTGCCATGACTTTTCAAATACGATGGAGAGTGGCTTGGCAACTACATCAGCCAATTCCCTCAGGACCCTGGGATGCATCCCGTTGGGTCCCATGGACTTGTGTATGTTCAGGTTGTCTCAAACTTGATCTTCACTTACGATGGGAAGGACTTCATTCCCCCAGTTCCTACCTTGAGGTTCAAGGGCTTGAGAGATGTGGGAAGAGAGATTACCATTGAAAACAGAGGCAAAAAAATTGTTGAGTACCTCAGCCTTCTCCGTGTCGGTTGTCACCAGTTCTCCTTGTCTTATTTTTCAGGGGGGGTACATTTTCTTTAATCTTCCTTTTCTGGCCAACGTACCTGCAGAAGCCTTTCTTATTCTTCTTCGCATCCCTTGCCAAATTGAGCTCCGCCTGTGCCTTAGCTTTCCTGATCCCATCCCTACACATCCGGGTAGCGTCCCTATATTCTTCCCAGGATACACGTCCCTGCTTCCACTGCCTGTGCATTTCCTTCTTACACTTTAGTTTGACCAGGAGGTCCTTACTCAGCCATGCTGGTCTCCTGCCTTCCTTGCCTGATTTCTTACACGTGGGAATCGAGAGCTCTTGCGCTCTAAGAAAAATGTCCTTAAAGAGCTGCCAGCTCTGTTCAGCTCCTTTGTCCCTGAGGCCAGTTTTCCAGAGGGTCCCATCTACTAATTCCTTAAACAACTGAAAGTTTGCTCTCCTAAAATTCAGGATCCTGACTCTACTCTTCACCTGGCCCATATCCCTCAAGATTGTGAATTCCACCAGGGCATGATCACTGCAGTCCAGGCTGCCACCAATCTTGACATCTCTAATTAGTTCATCTGTGTTGGTGAGGAATAGGTCCAGTAATGCTTCTCCTCTGGTTGGGCTGTCTGTCACCTGGATTAAGAAATTATCCTCGATGCACTCCAAGAGTCTCCTGGACTGCTTACAGCTTGCTGTGCTGCTTTTCCAGCAGATTCCAGGGTGATTGAAGTCCCCCGGCAGGATCAGGGCCTGCAAGCATGATGCTTCCTGTAGTTGAAATAGGAATGCTTTGTCAACAGGCTCCCCTTGGTCGGGTGGCCTGTAGTAAACACCAACCACAAGGTTTCCTTTGTTGGCTTGGCCCCTAGTTTTCACCCATAAGCTCTCAACCTGTGCACTGCTGTTTTTCAAAGGCAGCTCTGTGCAGTCAATGCACTCTTTTACATAGAGGGCAACACCCCCACCCATCCTTCCTTGCCTGTCCCTTCTGAACATTTTATAGCCATCGATTGCAGCGCTCCAGTCATGCAATTTGTCACACCACGTTTCAGTGATAGCAATTAGATCGTAGCTTTCTAGCTGCACAGTGGCTTCCAGCTCCTCCTGCTTGTTACCCAATATTAAGTACACTTGCTGGTTTTGATCTGCACAGTTCTCCAGTTGTTAGCTTGTATTTTTGATAACACCCTGATGTGAGCAGCCATAAAGGTGACCTGGTTAGAAGGGGAAAATTACTCAATAGAAGAAAATGTCTGCTGAAATACTGACAGAGAAAATGCCTGCCAGCCTGGGAACTGCAAGCTTAGGTACTAGGCCTGTGAACCAGAAGAATCCTTGAGAAATGCAGCTGGCATCTTTGAAATACATCTGGATACCTAGAAACTGGAGACATCCTGAGATACCATTAATAAGTGCAAAACCAAGGAACTGTAACAGCAACTCATCATCTGAAAAGGTGAAAAATAGTCTGGAAAAGGGTTAAATATCCTGAGAAAGTAAGAATCAGTAACTGCCATTGGCTGTTCTAACTGGAAGAACAGGAAAACAGCCTGGAAAAATAAAAATAGGTCTGAGATAATAGTAATCATCATCGTCTATTGGCTGTTCCAGGTGAAAAATAGAAATTAACAGCATCTATTGGCTGCTCTAAGTGATGGTGTCCTACGCCCTCTTATTTCTCTATGATATAAAAAGGACTTAATTTTTACCCAAAAAGGAGCTTGTCTCTCTGAGAACTTCCGATGCTGCATGTACTTTTCCTACTCCTAAACAGGTCGAACTCCCTTCACGAACTTTCTACGAGATCTTGGACCCTCGCCAGGAACACCTGGCTGACTCCAAACTCCATGATGCAGATCATCCTTGAAGTGAGAGTCTGTCTGTTATTTTATTGGTCCCCCCCTTCTGGGCCCACTTCTGGGGTCGATTCAGTTTGTCCTTCCACTTCTGGGGTGGTTTTTCCCCCTTCTGGGATCGGTTTAATGTGCTTGGTACCGGTAATATTATGAACGTACATATATATACATACAAGTAATCTATCATAAGTATATCTGCTGTTATATTGTTGGTAAGTTTGTAGTAACTTGTAATATTATATATATATATTTGGTGCTGCTATTATTGAGTGCTGCTATACTATTGATTGCTGCTAATAATTTGTAATAGCTTGATATATATATATTTGCTTTATTAATCATAGGTATACTTGCTAGTGGTGATTTTTGTGGTATTTGTGGTAATCTGTAATGAATCTGTATTACGGAATCCTCCTGTAGGGCGCAAGATTTTGTTATGATAACCCAGGATAATTCGCCTCCCCCATCCAAGTATGTAGGGTCCCAAGCATGTTTTATCTCATTGTCACAGTAACCCAGGATAGTTCGCTTCTACCCCATCTGCACCTACTTTTGCACGGGCGCCAACGTGACAGCCAGCTGCGGATCTCAGAATTCAGACAACAGCACCTGCATTACATCAGCGAGTTTGCTAATGAGCAAAACAGGACATTGTATATGTATGATATCTTAATCAGCGCAAGTTTTATTATCCACCCCTGTGGTGCTTTCCCTTGAGCTTCACTCCCGAGCAGGGCTCCACTGCGTCGGTGTCCCGGGGCTCCCACTGTGGTAGCGCTATGCTTTCAGTAAAGCCAAAGCTTTCACTTGCTGAGTGTTGTGCCTCGTCCCTGAGAGATCCACACCTGCTTTTCACTCTTAACACTTGGCGCAGTCGGCAAGATCCATCAGGTACGATGCTGCTTTGGCTGAAAGCGGGGGAGGCAGGGAAGCTTGAGCTGTCCCTGCAGCGCCTACCAGAATGGCCCTCAATGGAGCGATGGGGGTCAGTTGCGCGAATGGTGGTAGGCTGGGTGACTCCGGTGGACTGGCCGGAGTTGCAAAAAGCAGCTGAAGTAACGCCGCAGCAAGTTGAGGTGATGTTAACTCGGCTGCGCCTGGGCCACCGGCCAGGGGCAGAGAAGAAAGCGGTGGGTGAAGCATCGTGGTTATTCCTCACTGCACTCTGCGCCCTGGATGATGAGATCTTACATTTACACAGGATGCTCTCAGGTAAGGAGCAAGAATGTTGGGAAATGAGGGACGTTCAGAGTTAAGGCATTTGTCTCCCGAAGCAACCGCTACGCGTACTGAGGCCCTACTTCCCAGGAAGTGGCTGGACATCGCCTGCTGATGGGAAGTACAGAATAATTTGTGTGTGTGTGTGTTTTCCTTTGCTTCTGCGCACGACCTTTGCTTTTCTCTACTAAACTGCCTTTATCTTGTCCCGTGATTTTTTAATCTTATATTCTCCCCCCTGTCCTGCTGAGAAGGGGGAGTGATAGAGCAGCTTGGCGGGTACCTGGCGGCCAGCCAACGTCAACCCACCACAGTCCTTTGTGGCGCCCAACTTGGGGCATGAGGAATTCGAGACAAGGATAGTAATTGGAGAGGTAATGGGCAAAACACGGACTGAACATTGCTAGAGAGCGGAGAGTGGAATAATTGTGGGGAATTTCTGTTGTTGTAATTGTGGTGAAGGGACGAGGGGTGGAGTGTGTGTAAATTGTCCACCTTTGTCGGTGTTGTGATGATGTTATTTTGATTTTGGTGTGGGGAATTCTTTTTGTTGGTGTAAGTGAAGTTTGTGAAGATTGTAAACTGTGTGATGAATGTGTATTTTAATGATAATTCTTAAATATGTGATTCACAGAGGCAAAGGGTGGAATATATTGGGTTTGTATGGCAAGGTTTTGGTAGCAGGGGGGCTGCAGGGGTGGCTTCTGTGAGAAGATGCCAGAAGCTGTCCCCATGTCGGACACAGCCAGTTCCAGCTGGCTCCAAGACAGACCCGCCGCTGGCCAAAGCTGAGCCCATCACCAACGTTGGCTACAATTGCCAGCAGGGCAGTGTAGCGCACCACCAACCAGAAATGCAAGGGGGCTGCGAGAAATGCTGCGATGCCACCTGCTTCTGCAGCGCCCCGTGCCCCGGTTGAATGGTCCCTGCCACCAGCGCAGGATGGACTTGCAGGCTGGCCCTCCACGGTGTGAGCGGTGACAATGAGCGCGGGGGACCGACACCCCTTTGTTCCGCTTACAGTTCATTGGCCGCGGGGAGGAACGCAACATGTACTGGCCTTGTTGGACACAGGTGCGGAAGTAACTATTTTGCATTCAGCTTTGCGGGACTTGCAGGGACAGACAGTGCTGGTACAAGGACTGGAGGGTGGTGGAGACTGCGGCTGGCCTTGTAACAGTAACATTGACATTAGGTAAAGCACCCCCATTTAAAGCTACAGCGCTTGCGGCTCCAATTGGTGAATATATAACCCACTTTACTGCACAGCGAGTCCAAGATCGGGCCAATGATGTGGGTATATGATGGTTGCATCACCTACCGTATACCCCAACAGCAAATGGTCTGATAGAGCGTATGAATGGCCTCTTAAAGGACCAAATACAAAAATTGACAGCTATCCACACATTGAAGGGGTGGGGGGAGGTGCTGCAACAGGCAACGTTTATACCTGAATAATTGTCATGTTGGGAAAATGACACCCTATGAGCATTTGTGAGATGCACCCGATTGCACAGTAACTGTTTGTATACAGCAAGAAGACCTGATGGGACAACTGTGTGTAGTCTAACAGGAGCTGGTGGAAGGCCAGGACTTACATAAAGTTGATAAGGGGGATTCAGACTGGAAAGCGGAACGTCTAAACAAGAATTACTGTCCTTGGGAGAGAAGCACATCCTGGAGAAATATGTAAGCTAATTAAGACGTTTTGGGAACCATCTGAAACAACTAGTAGAAGTGTGATAAGACGCACCCTCACGCGAACGATCCTCATTATAATACTAAAAGTCACACCCCTTGAGCTGGAGACCCCGGCCCAAGCAGAGACCCCTCACCTTTGAGCATGCGCAGAATATTAAAGTAGCACTGTAGCTTTAAGTTGAAATAAGAGAAATGTAGACCAATAGAAAACTGCTTTGTGTAATTACTTATGCATATGCATAACTAGACTGTATAAATACTGTACCTGCATGACCGAACTTTGTGCTAGCTTTGTGGAGCTACCACCTAGCGCCCATCTCTGCGCAGACATGAAATAAAAGACCTCTGCCCTGTGTGTATATTGGCGTCTTGCACACCAGGTAAACGACCTCACACTTGTGGGATAACAGTTTTGGCGACCCAGATGGGACTGAGCTGACAGCCTTGCCCAGTTCATCTTGCTGCATCCGACGGGGAGAAGAGACCTGAGTGGACTCCAGCGCGCACCGACCTGTTGATCGGGGACTCCTTCAGCTCCTCTCCTGCAGTTGGGCGGTAAGCGACACAACGGTGCAACGCTACTGAAAAGAGGTGGGTTTTGGGGGGGATATGAGAAAAGGGGGGTAGGGGCAAGATCTCTTGGGAAGCAGGCACCATCTGTTCTGTTCTGGGCTCTGCATAAGACGCATCAGGAAAGATACACGGCAGCAGCATAGTTCTGTTTGTTTCTACACGGTGTTCTGTTCTGAGTAACAAATGGAGACGTCCCTCGTTCTGCTTTGTGTAGAAACGCTGGGTTTTTCGGTACCGATATGGGCGCTGCTGCTTCCCCGGAGGCACCCCTTTGCTCTCCTCTAGGATGCATCCTGAAGAATTGGAAGAAATTTGGGGGGGATCCCATGACTAAAAATAAGCTAAAACAATATTGTAATCAATGGTGGCCACAATATCAATTGGAAGATGGTGAAAAATGGCCTGAGAATGGATCCTTGAAATATAACACTATATTGCAATTAATGTTGTTTTGTCGGAGAACTGAAAAATGGGATGAAATACCTTATGTGGATATGTTTTTTGCATTAAGAAATGATTGGGATATTAGGAAGAAATGTGGCTTAGTGGATTCTAAACATCAGATTGGAATATATGCGTTAAAAGAGAAAAAGGGAAAATCTTGTTGTATTGAATCGAAACAATCCAGAAGGAACGTATAGTACTGCTAAAACTGTAATGATGACTCATAATCCTAACTGGGGAGATGTACAGGCTCTCCTAGAATATTTGTTTACCACTGAGGAGAGGAGAACGATTTTAGAGAAGGCTAGAGAGGGACTGATCCAACAACGGGGGGGTGCCTAATGCCGATATGTACCTCCCAAAAGAGGATCCGGAGTGGGATCCAAACACAAGTGAGGGATTACAGAGGGTAAAGGAATATCAAAAGTTAATTTTGTATGGGATTCAACATGGAGTGCAAAAGCCTAAGAATTTATCTGAACTATACCAAGTAAGGCAGGGGGATAAGGAAACCCCGTCAGCCTTCTATGAGAGATTGTGCGAAGTAGCTCGAAAATGGACAGATCTGGATCCGGAAGATGATAGCAATTCAAAGTTATTTAACATGCTGTTTATTGGTCAAGCAGCAGCAGATATAAGAAAGAAGTTACAAAAGGTAGAGGGTGCGGATGGCGTGACAATCTCACAGTTATTGTCAATCGCATATAAGGTGTATAAAGTTTCCCCAGCCGATCCTCTGGTTCCAGTCAAGCTGGGCAATGAAATAATAGATTTTTTTAATTGATAGCGGAGCCACACATTCTGTAGTAACTAGTTGTAGGGGACCCTTAAGTAGAACTAAAATAAGCGTTGTTGGTGCAACAGGGAAAAAGACTTTAGGGCCGTTTTTACAACCTATGGAATGTTCAATTGGAAATACTAAATTAACTCATGAATTCCTTTAGATGCCAGAATGCCCCTTACCATTGCTTGGATGGGATTTACTCTGTAAACTGAATGCACAACTAACTTTTTCTGAAGACTCTGTTCAGTTGCATATTCCTCCAGAGACTGCCTGGAAAGCCCAGATATGTTTGCTAACCGAGAAAGATCCTAATGAAGAAATGAATATTCCAGAGGAAGTACTGAATGCGGTCATACCTCTGGTGTGGGCATCGAAGATACCCGGACAAGCGAAGAATGCAACCCCGGTAAAGACTGAACTGAAACCAGGAGCTCAACTGGTAAGAAAGAAACAATACCCCATTAAGATGGAGGCCCAAAAAGGATTAGAACCTATAATAAGCTCCTTTTTAGAACACGGATTGTTACAGGAGTGTCAATCGGCATTTAATACTCCCATCCTACCTGTAAAGAAGCCCCATTCTTCTGAATATAGACTGGTACAGGACTTACGAGAAATTAATGCAAGGACAGTAGCTGTCCACCCTGTGGTTCCAAATCCATATGCCCTCCTTACTACAATCCCTAACAGTAATACTTATTTCACAGTGTTAGATTTAAAGGACGCCTTCTTCTGTATACCTGTGGATGAGCAGAGCCAGACCATCTTCGCCTTTGAATGGGAGAATCCAGCTACAGGACGAAAGACACAACTCTGCTGGACTGTCCTTCCCCAAGGATTCAAGAACAGCCCTACCTTGTTTGGTAACGTACTAGCCAAAGAATTGGAACTATGGCAAAATGATCATGATGCTGTAACATTGTTGCAATATGTTGATGATTTGCTAATTGGTTCTGACAGTTATGAGGCATGTCTGGAAGCCACAATCACTTTGCTTAACTTTCTGGGCTTGGCAGGGTATCGGGTTTCTAAGAAAAAGGCTCAGATTGGGAAAGAAAAGGTCCAATATATGGGGTTTGAAATCACCAAAGGACAGAGAGAATTAAGTACTGAGAGAAAAGAGGCAATTTGTAGAATTGCTGTACCTACATCAAAGAAGCAATTAAGAGGATTTCTGGGAATGGCCAGATGGTGTCGCTTATGGATTCCCAATTTTGGACTAATTGCCAAACCACTGTATGCTGCTGTGAAAGGACCCGAGGGGGTTCTCGAATGGACACCTGAATGTAGGAAAAGTTTTGATGAAATTAAAAGGAAACTCATGGAGGCTCCTGCTTTGGGACTCCTGAATTTGAGGAAACTCTTCCAATTATATGTACGTGAACGACAGCAAGTGGCATTAGGAGTTTTGACACAAAAATTGGGGAGCTGGAAAAGACCGGTGGGATACTTTTCCAAGCAATTAGATGAAGTCAGTAAAGGTTGGCCCGCTTGTTTGAGGGCAGTAGCGGCTACTGCAACTTTGACTGAAGAATCTCGGAAATTGACGTTAGGCCAACCGATTACTGTGTTTGTACCTCATGCTGTGTCTTCTCTCCTTGAGAATAAAGGGCATCATTGGATCTCCCCAAGCAGGTTAGCTAAATATCAAGCTGTGCTGCTGGAACAAGATGGTGGTGTAATCTCCCTGACCTCTGCTCTAAATCCTGCAACTCTGCTCCCAATTTCCGAATCCGGTGAATTGCATCATGACTGCTTAACCACCATCGAACAAGTATATTCTAGTAGACCTGACCTGCAAGACGAACCCCTACCAAATGCAGAACTGGAGTTATTTACTGATGGAAGCAGCTTTATGTTGGAAGGAAGACGGAAAGCTGGATATGCAGTGGTAACACGTACTCGGGCCTTAGAAGTATCTTTGCCTAGTAATACATCTGCTCAAAAGGCAGAATTGGTTGCACTAACACAAGCTTTGGAGCTTAGTCAGGGAAAAAGAGTCAATATTTACACAGATTCTAAGTATGCATTCGGAGTAGTGCATGCACATGGGGCAATTTGGAAAGAAAGAGGACTATTAAGTTCACATGGGACTCCGATCAAATATGGAACAGAAATAATGAAGCTCTTACAGGCAGTCCTTCAACCGAAGGAGGTTGCTATAATGCATTGTAAAGCGCATCAGAAGGGAAACAATGAAATCACAAAGGGAAATCGAAAAGCAGACCAGTTAGCAAAAGAAGCAGCATTACAGAAATCAAAATTTGAAGGAGCTTTAATTCCAGTACCCCATTTGGAATTATCACCCCCACAATATACTGAGAAGGAAAATCAATTGGCAGGGCAATTAGATTGTTCCAAAACTGATCAGGGTTGGTGGGTGACACCACTGAAGCAATTATTAATTTCTGAAAAGATGATGGAAATTCTACTCGAGAAACTGCACCAAGAAACACACTCGGGAGCAGGAGCAGATGCATTAGTGCTAATTGCCAAAAGACACGTCATTGGGCCAAGAATGCAAAGCCTAGCAGATATAATAGTTAAAAAGCACGCTATCATCTGTTGTGCCAATAACCCAAAAATTGCAAAGAAAATCATGGGAGGAATCGTAAAACAAGGAATAACTCCCGGGGAATACTGGCAAATAGATTTTACGGAATTGCCAAGGTGTAATTGTGGAAGAATGGTTAAGTGAAAAAGGACACAGCTTAATTGATGTGAGCAATCCAGCCTTTGATGGGGCCTGGGAGCCAGAGATCAAGGTGAAATTCCCTTGAGAACAGCAGAAGGAGTACTTGGTAAAGCAAGATAAGCGGGACTAAGCCTGGGAAAGTGCTGATAAGACCCCCTTTGTGAACAGTGCGTGAACGGCAACTTTGTACCAATCATATAATTGTTTTAAGCGCGTGGACAAGTATAGTTATCCAATAGAATAGTCGCTGTTAGCGCGTGCTTTGCTTAGCTTCTATATAAACCTGTTAAGTAATCTGAATAAACGAGGACGACCATACTCATATTGAGATTCATCGTTACTCCGGGTCCGTCTCCCACTCCGACATCTGGTAGCAGAGGATGCACCGATGAAATCTCCGTGACTGCGGTAAGCAGCTAGAGGAGGGGAGTTGGGAAACCACGGCTGAGGGAAGCGCTGCCTGGGGCAAGAAGCAGGGCAGACGCCGGTGTGAGGTCGCTCCTCACCTCTCAGGCGCAGTGATGGAAACAGAAGCTGCGGCCACGTTGCTCACTGGAATCCTCTCTAAGAGAGGGATAGAAGCACCAGTGAAGTAGTTAATAAGGTTGATTAAATTGGGACAATGTTGGGGTCACTTTTCTGACACCTGCATGTTATTTTCCGTATCGGAATGGCGAGATTTTGGAGGAACGATGTGGCAGAAAACAATAGAGGGGGATAAAAAGGAAGAAAAGGACATAAAGGCGGTTCGTGGACTCTGGAACACTGTCTTGGAAACTTTGAAAGCGATGAAGGCGGAGAGGGAAGTAGCTTGCGCTGCTGCCCAAATGTTAGGTCCGGGAGTGTCTAAAGATAAGCCCGAAAACAAACCGGGACCTATTGCGCGAATTTTTGGGCTGCCTGCCGTGAGAGGCGCGTCTGGAACTGTCTGTAAAAACGTTTCTGAACTGCGTGTTATGGCGGAATCAGTGCAGGAGCCAGAAAAGGCGGAAGTTCCAGTTAGCAGGGTTAATGCAAACTGTGAAGCGAATGCGGAAGTTGCTCCGCCAAAACCCCCTGGAGGGGCGGGAGCGACAAAACGTAACGACTTGGGCGGAGCAGCCTGCCGACTTCCCCCTGCAGCTCCGCCCAGTGAACCACCCTCCGCGCCTCCGTTGCCGCCCTCAACCTCGTTCTATCCGCCCCTACCCCCCTCTACGGAATCCTCTGGAACTACCACACCATCTAGCGGGGAAGAGCTGCCACAATCCTCTGATGCCACTGCAAAAATGTTGCAAGCAGTTTTAAAACGTCTTGATACTCTGGAATTACAAACAAAAAGGAAAGGAGAAGCTGTGCCTCCATGTTTAATGAACCTTCCAGCACTCCCTAAACCCACACGCTGGAGCGGTGTCATCAAAGATGCAATTGTAGAAGGACAGTGGAAGCCTGTGGGGGGGGCTGAAGGCCCTATGACACTAGCGTTTCCAGTTGTGCAGAGAGACGGGCAAGGAAAGTGGGAGCCTCATGATTGGAAAATACTGCAACAAGCCCGAACCACCGTCTCAACATATGGATTAAAATCCGAGGCTACAAGACAAATTGTTAGTTGGATCTTTTCTGCCGACCTCATGTGTCCATATGATTGTCAAAACCTGATGAGACTGTTACTTACCCCAACACAGTATTTACTGTGGATGTCATCCTGGCAACAGCGAGCCATTAATGCTGCTGCTCAAAGACAAAGAGACGGGGACCCACTTCGTGGAATCACTGCGGATATGCTCGTAGGGCAAGGACCATACAGCGACTATCAAGTGCAGATAACTTTTCCAGCGAATATGCTACAATTGTCTGCTCAGCTAGCACTTGAGGCATTCCTTAGCCTACCGGGATCCAACGTTCCCTCCTTTAGTAATCTCCAACAAGGAGCAACCGAGAAATACAGTAATTTTGTAGATCGACTCTGGGAAGCTATCATGAATCATCCTGATTTATCAGAAGACAACAGACAACAAATGTTCAAAATATTAGCTTTTGATAATGCTAATAAGACAACAAGACAAATGCTAGCCAGTTTGCCCAAAGGAGCTGGAGTAGAGGAAATGCTTCTACGAGTAGAAAGAGCCGAAACACAACGACAGGGAAATACCGTTGCTGCTGCGGTCCAGGGAGCAGTTCGAGAAATAATGCAGCCACTAGTTGCAGTGGTGCAGAAAAAACAAGGCCCTACTCCCAAAGGAAAACCTCGCCGACCGCCAGGACAACCTTTTCGTGGCAGCTGCTTTCGCTGTGGGGAATCAGGCCACATGAAAACGAATTGTCGTGCTGCAGTTTGGTGTGACCACTGCCAGAAAAACAATCATGCTACCAAGGCATGCTCGGGAAACTGGAAGCCGAGCGCGGAGAGAGGTCGCGCGCAGACACAAATGAACCCCCAAAACGGAACACGGGTTTTCTACAACAGTGCCTACCAGCCACCCGAGGAAGCCTGGGAGTCGACGTGGAAACCACAGTAGATGTCACCCTCGTTGACTCTAATGTCCAGAAAGTTCCCAGCAATGTTATAGGACCTCTTGTTCATCAAGAAAGCAACGTTGGAGGATTGCTACTAGGCCGGTCCTCCGCCGGTATACAAGGTCTCATCGTGTTACCTGGAGTAATCGACGCAGATTACACGGGTCGTATCTACATCATGGTCTATACTGTTTGTCCACCTGTGTTTATCCCTGGAGGTAGTAAAATCGCACAAATAGTTGCTATTAGCAACCCATTGACCCATATGCCTCAATCAAATGTTCGACGGGGCAATCAAGGTTTCGGGTCCACTGGCCCTGCTGTTTGTTTTACAACAAAATTAAATCAGCGGCCAACAATGAAAATTACTATTACTCAACAGGGCACATCGCAACAAATTGATGCGATGTTAGATACTGGGGCGGATGTTACAATCATCAGCCGCAACATATGGCCTTCAAGTTGGCCAGTAGAATTACCAACATCAAGTATTGCAGGAGTTGGTGGACAATCAGTACCCTATATTAGCAAACATCCAATACATTTACAGTTTCCGGAGGGGCAGCATGCCACTCTTAAGGTGTATGTGTTGCCCTTGCCTGGGACGTTAGAAGCACTAATCGGGCGAGATGTGCTAAGTCAAATTGGAGCCGTTCTGACAACAAAGCATTTTTAGTCATGGGCACTGGGGAGCAGCCGCCCAACCCGTCACTTACATGGCTTACAAATGAGCCTGTGTGGGTTGACCAGTGGCCCATGACTAAAGAGCGACTGCAAATTGCCAAACAATTGGTTGCTGAACAACTGGCAGCTGGACATATTAAGCCTTCTGTTAGTCCCTGGAACACTCCCATTTTTGTAATCCCGAAGAAAAGTGGAAAATGGCGACTTTTGCATGACTTGCGTAAGGTCAATGACCAAATGCAATCTATGGGTGCGTTGCAGCCCAGAATGCCATCTCTCAGTATGTTACCACACGGATGGCACATCTTGATAGTCGACTTAAAAGACTGTTTTTTTACCATTCCACTGCACCCACAAGACACTCAACGTTTCGCCTTCTCTGTGCCGACGGTGAACAAGGCTGCACCGGCAGAGCGATACGAATGGGTTGTTTTACCACAAGGAATGAAAAATTCACCCACATTGTGTCAATTGTATGTAGCGTGGGCGCTGCAACCACTTCGAGCCCAATGGTCAAATACGATAATTTATCATTATATGGATGATATTCTTTGCTGTCGAGAACAGCCATTCTCAGACGAGTCATTGCGCCAGCTCATCACCATATTAGCGAAAAAGGGGCTTGTCATTGCACCAGAGAAGGTGCAGCATACTGCCCCTTGGAAATATCTTGGGTGGTCTATTACAGACTCAAAAATCCGACCACAAAAAACAGAGCTTGTCACTCAACTGCATACCTTACATGACATCCAAACCTTGCTTGGGGACATTCAATGGGTTCGCAATTGTGTTGGTATTTCTAATACTGACATTGCACCCCTGACTGCGTTATTGCGCGGGACAAATCCTGCGGACAAAGTGACATTAACAATGGAGCACCACACGGTGCTACAGCAAATCATTCAAAAAATGCACGCAGCTTGGTCATCGCGCCGCATCTTACCACTGCCAATATCGTTAATCGTCTGTAATGGAAAAGACTCACCTTATGCAGTCATTTGTCAGTGGCAAAATAAGAAAGGGGAACTCACCTCAACCTTTCAATTAAATGCCACTGCCACTGCCAAATGCAAAGGACAAGGAGATATGTTCAATATTTTAGAATGGGTATTTTTAAGCGTACAACCAAAAAGGAGTATCCAAACACGAACTGAAGCAGTAGGCGAATTAATACGGAAAGGACGGTCACGAATTATAGAAATTAGTGGCCAGGAACCAGAGGACATTAGTATACCTGTTAGTACTGTGGAGGTAGAGTGGTGGCTTCGTAATGCTGAGGCCATACAGAATGCCCTATTAGGCTATGATGGTAAAATACACTCTCAACAACCACAAGGAAAATTATGGCAGATGTTAAGACAGAATCAGTGGATACAGAGATCCAAAGTAAGCAACAACCCATTACCAGATGGTGTCACTGTGTATACAGATGCAGGCAAGCGCCTGCGGCGTGCAGCCTGTGTCTGGAAGGAAGGCGACAATTGGAAGCAGTATGTCATGGAGGGGCAGCCTCAAGATTCCCTCCAGACTTTGGAACTGACTGCAGTAATTTGGGCTTTGACTAATTGGATAAATATTCCCTTAAATGTGGTAACTGACTCAATGTATGTGGCTGGAATAGTGCCACGTCTAGAAGATGCCCTATTACGGGAAACAACGAATCCTAGATTGGGGAGTTTATTTATCAGACTGCGGTCTGTATTAGGTCAACGTACAGCAGCCTGCTGTATCATCCATATTCGTAGCCATCAATTGGACCTTGGTCTTGGTCAAGGTCACGGTCCAGTGTGGGTGCCGAGCAGAAACGTGAAGCCTGTTCTAACTCCTCATGGCTCATCCGACAAGCAAGATGAACCTACCCCTGATCATCGGGATAGTACTCCCGGTGGTGATGAGTCTTCACAAAATTGAGCCCAGAGAAAATATGTGGGTTACCTGGGCGAACAAAACAGGTCAACAAGCGTTTTGCCTCTCACTTGCGTCTGCTACAGAGCCTTTCCGGACGTGTCTACTAGGGGTACCAGGTTTTAAGGCAACTGACTTTAGTAGTTTTGCTACAAAAAACTGTAGTCGAGCTACCAATGTTAGTGGCTGCAGTGCCACACTCATCAATAGTCTAAATGTTACACTGCCGTGGGACCCCCAAGAGTTAAGCTTATTAGGATCAATGAGGATTGGCAATAAAACAAAAAATTGGACTCAAACTTGTTTTATATTTGGAGGACCCGCCTTTACTGGCACCAATTATTATAGAACATCTAATTGGATTGAATGGACAAATGTCACATCAAAAGAAAGGCGCTATAACGATTATTACGATCCAGCTGGTTATTGTGGGGACCAGGCGGCCCTAGGAGCCGAGACTAAGGGAGGAGTACCAATCTGGAACAATGGCACTCCTAAGGCCTTGCCTCCAGATGTCTTTTTAATATGTGGTGATAGAACGTGGCAAGGAGTTCCACAGAACGTGTTTGGTGGGCCGTGCTATCTTGGAAAATTAACGTTATTAGCCCCAGATCAAAATTGGTGGAAAGATGTAAGAAATAAAACAATAGAAATCAAACATCGAACAAAACGAGAAATCACGGGTCTTTCCCCGGATTGTGATGATGAACTTGCCCTCCTCAGTACCACTGAGAGAGTGTTCCTGTCCCTGTTCATACCTGGGGGGGCAGCAGGACGAGCCCTGAAACAGGTTGGGCAATTAGCCTGTTGGGCTAAAAAACAAGCAAAAGTCACCACCCAGGTAATAGAAACACTATTAGAGGATCAAAATAGCTTACGCCACGCAATTTTGCAAAATAGAGCAGCAATTGATTTTTTATTATTAGCCCAAGGTCATGGTTGTGAGGATTTTGAAGGCATGTGTTGTATGAACCTGTCTGATCACAGTGAATCAATTCACAAACAACTACGATGGCTGAAAGAGCATGCCAACAAAATTCGACAAAATCAGGGGTTTTTTGATGAGTGGTTAACCAGTTTGTTTGGGTCCTTACCATCATGGCTAAAGGGTTTGTTAGCTGAGGGATTACGACTTTTAATAATTTTAGTTATCATAGGTCTGTGTTTTTGCGTAGCATGTAGCTGTGTAAAAAAGGCTTTTAGAACCATGATAAATCATGCCTGGATCGCTCAAAAACAAGAAGGGGGAATTGTGGAAGAATGGTTAAGTGGAAAAGGACACAGCTTAATTGATGTGAGCAATCCAGCCTTTGATGGGGCCTGGGAGCCAGAGATCAAGGTGAAATTCCCTTGAGAACAGCAGAAGGAGTACTTGGTAAAGCAAGATAAGCGGGACTAAGCCTGGGAAAGTGCTGATAAGACCCCCTTTGTGAACAGTGCGTGAACGGCAACTTTGTACCAATCATATAATTGTTTTAAGCGCGTGGACAAGTATAGTTATCCAATAGAATAGTCGCTGTTAGCGCGTGCTTTGCTTAGCTTCTATATAAACCTGTTAAGTAATCTGAATAAACGAGGACGACCATACTCATATTGAGATTCATCGTTACTCCGGGTCCGTCTCCCACTCCGACATGTAATCTGTATAAATATTTATTGGTAACGGTAGACACCTTTTCTGGTTGGCCCGAAGCTTTCCCTTGTGGCACTAACAAGGCTAGGGAAGTGATTAAAATTTTATTGAAAGAAATTATCCCCAGATTCGGTGTCTCAGAAGGTATATCCTCCGATAACGGACCCCACTTTATTGCAGAAATAGTGCAGGGAGTTTCTAGATTGCTAGACGTTAAATGGGATTTGCATACCCCTTGGAGGCCACAGTCCAGCGGCAAAGTAGAAAGAATTAATCAAACCCTAAAAAGACAGATTTCTAAAGTGTGTCAGGAAACTCAAATGAAATGGGTAGATATTCTACCCATAGCACTAATGAGAGTACGAATTACACCCAGAACTAGGGAAGGTGCTAGTCCATTTGAGATCCTGTATGGGAAACCATATCCAATCAATCATTTAACCACAAAGGGAGACCAAATGCATATAAAGGGACAGGCTGTAATTAAAGAGTATTTGATCTCTCTCTCACAGAGTTTATCCTCCCTGCATAGGTACCCAAACCAGAAGACTCCCATTCCCTTGGACACTCCAGTACACCCATTCCAACCAGGAGACACGGTCTACGTATGGACCTGGAAAGATGAGCCCTTGAAAGAAAAGTGGAAAGGACCTTATACAGTGCTATTAAAAACTTATACAGTGGTAAAGGTGAATGGGATCGACTCCTGGACTCATTATACTAGAATGAAGAAGGCGCCAGACCAGGACAAGTGGACCTCTATGCCAACTGGAGAACTGAAACTCCGACTAACCAGGGACTGTCGATGAATTGTATCAAGGTTTCTCTTTTAGAAAACTACTATTGAAATTACTCCTAGGACACTCTCGGAAAGTGTTATTAATTTAGCATGGTTACAATGAAAATTGTATCCGTGGCATTGATTAACCTAGCATTTACTTTTTGTAACAGAAATTTAGTCTTAAAACTTGTCCAGTCCTTTGGAAGAATCCATAATGCCAGCAGTATAATGGCCTGTTTACTGTTACCTAAATCTGCAGCCGTTCCCCTCGAGTGGGGAATTTTAACTTTAGATTTAAACCGAAGCTATCTTCAGTCTCCAAATTACCTCCTTTCAGAGTCGAATGTGGTTTTACAATCTGACAGGACAAGTAGAACTATTAGCGAATGCAACTAGAGCAGCATTACAAGATTTAAACACTCAGTTACAGGAAACTTCAAAGATGACGTTGCAGAACAGGCTAACCTTAGATTTAATGTTATTACATGAACACGGGGTATGTGGATACCTAAAACTGAAAAACAAAGATTGCTGCATCCATATCCCCAATATAACTGAACATTTAGATCAACAAATAGACGAAATAAAAACAGTGGCAAAATCAAGTAGAGATATTCAGGCCTCTAAACAAAAAATTACAAAGTTTTGGATTCTCCCTAACTGGATGGTTGGCAAGTTTACTTCAAACCATGATTATAATTGTAATCATCATGATAATCATCTGTATTGTTGTTAGTTGTGCCTTAAAATGTGTTAGACGACTAATTGTACAAGTTACCACTGGAAATAATATACTATTAATGAGAACTAATAATGAGACATATGAGGACTATGAAGAAAAGTCTCATAGTCTCAAAGGGGGGAATTGTAGTCTAACAGGAGCTGGTGGAAGGCCAGGACTTACATAAAGTTGATAAGGGGGATTCAGACTGGAAAGCGGAACGTCTAAACAAGAATTACTGTCCTTGGGAGAGAAGCACATCCTGGAGAAATATGTAAGCTAATTAAGACGTTTTGGGAACCATCTGAAACAACTAGTAGAAGTGTGATAAGACGCACCCTCACGCGAACGATCCTCATTATAATACTAAAAGTCACACCCCTTGAGCTGGAGACCCCGGCCCAAGCAGAGACCCCTCACCTTTGAGCATGCGCAGAATATTAAAGTAGCACTGTAGCTTTAAGTTGAAATAAGAGAAATGTAGACCAATAGAAAACTGCTTTGTGTAATTACTTATGCATATGCATAACTAGACTGTATAAATACTGTACCTGTATGACCGAACTTTGTGCTAGCTTTGTGGAGCTACCACCTAGCGCCCATCTCTGCGCAGACATGAAATAAAAGACCTCTGCCCTGTGTGTATATTGGCGTCTTGCACACCGGGTAAACGACCTCACACTTGTGGGATAACATGTGGGTGGACGGCACATCACTTAGCTGCTCGCGGGTCAAGCAGGAAATCTTGCCCCTGCCGCTATTGCTATCCCATTGGCAGCAGGTGGGAAGCGACATAGCACACCAAATACTGTTTTTGCACTGACATCACCGATTGCGGACATGCAGAGGAGTCCAACTTTATGGCAACCAGAAGAGCTACCTTTAACGGCCCTCCATTGCCACAATTATGGCGATCATGAAATATATTGGACAGCAGGTCAACATTTATTAACCATTTCTGCTTTGTTACCCAAAACAGGTCGAGTTGTCCTTACAGGACCACAATCTGCTGGTGTACCACTTGTCAGCGCTTGGTATCATGAGGGACCAAGAAAACAAGCAGTCCCTGTTAACTCGGCGAGCACTATGAATGATGGAGTTTTGCTCCCTGTTCTGTTGGGAAGCACCACAGCAGATCGATAGGGACCATGCGCCGAGGACACTACAAACGTATGGGTATTGTTGGCACACACCACTTTAAATGCATCAGTCTTCTGTTTACCTCACACTGTAGCTGTGGGGGATCTGATGGAGACATGTTTTTTCAGGAGTCAGTACACCACTGAACGTTTGCAGAATTATACTCTATTGAAAAGTTTCCGAATATGCGCGACTTTTGCTAACCTATATGATATGGGTACTGTCACTTCCCAGTTAGATCGTCATACCTATGCTTTTTGCATTGCTAATGTTACCCTTGCAGAAGCTTGTGTAATCTTTGTTAACGCCACTAAATCCCAAGTAATTTTAAACAATGCTGCCACAAAGGTGTTCTCCAAAACCGCATGGCTGTGGATTATCTATTACTTAGACATGGCCACCACTGTAATGAGTTTGATGGTATGCGCTGTTTCAACATTAGTGATGAAATAGTATTGAAAAAGAACTCGAACAATTGCAGCGGCTGGTTCAGAGTATTCATCAAACACGGGGAGATCAGTGGTTGTGGTCATGGCTGGGATCCCTCCGAGGCTGGGCTGCACATTTAGTGCAGGGTGGTTTGCTTTTAATTCTGGGATGTGTTGCACTGTACTTTGGTATTACCTGTGGGATCAAGTTGTGTTGTTTAGGACTTCATCGAACTCAGCAAGAGCTACACTCTGCAGACTCAGATGATACCTTGTAACTCATCATGGAGGAGGCGCGGGAAGGAGTGTAGGGCGCAAGACGACTTTGTCACAGTAACCCAGGATAATTCGGCTCCCCCCATCTAGGCATACACAGGTGCCAACGTGACAGCCAGCTGTGGATCTCGGAATTCGGACAACAGCACCTGCATTACATCAGTGAGTTCGCTAATGAGCAAAACAGGACATTGTATATGTATGATATCTTAATCAGCGCAAGTTTTATTATCCACCCCTGTGGTGCTTTCCCTTGAGCTTCACTCCCGAGCAGGGCTCCACTGTGTTGGGTCCCCATTTGATCAGCGTCGGTGTCCCGGGGCTCCCACCGTGGTAGTGCTATGCTTTCAGTAAAACCAAAGCTTTCACTTGCCGAGTGTTGTACCTTGTCCCTGAGGGATCCACACCTGCTTTTCACTCGTAACACCTCCAAACCCACAGGTCGTGATGTCTATACACCCTATGCCCCTACACATTCTAAATTTCAAAATGAGTAGCCTTATTTTCACTTCATTGTAATCTCGGGGGGGGGGGGGGGGTAGTGCTTTCAAAGCTGTAATTATTGCCTTTAGATTTCGACCGTTTCTTTTATATGACTTGCTTGAGTATTTTTTAGTAATTTTTAAGTGACATCAATTATCAAGTCCATAAGTTCTCTGTCCAACTTCAGTACTTGATTCTCTTAGTATTTCAAGACTTTCACTTCTGTAATAGAAACAGGTTAACAGATCTGTTTTATCTTTCTATTAATTGAAGCTGAGACAGTTTGTGACCATTTTACCCAAAGGCATTTTTACTACCAGACTATCTATAATATCAGTGTTCAACAAAACAAAATCTAAAATACTTAATCTGGTTGCTTAGGTGGAAAATACTGGTTGTCATCCAGACATGTGGCTCCTATCGTTAATATCAGATATTTGTCAGACTTTAATTTCACAGAGCCACAATTCCAGATCGTATTAATTTCTCTACTTTTGAACTGGTTTTACTGCTACTCACAAAGTGATTTTGTCCTGAATCTGTTCTTTTTTACCTGTTCTATTGCTTCACTTTTAACTCCTCCTACTCTTTTATTTGCTTATTGACAGCTAAATGGGTAAGCCAGAGAAACTCAGGTGTAGATTTTTGAAATATACCCACTACTAACCACTATTCATGGCATCTTTCAACTGTTTTCTTCCATTCTGTTATGGATTTACGCACGCCAGCCACCATAACAGGGTCCGAGCCTAGGATCCTGCTGATTAATGTAAGGTCCGAGTGAAGGTTTCCAGTTCCTCTTTTATTAGTTTTCAGGTTACAGCTCGAGCTGGGTGCCTCCAGAGAGGGACCCCTACCCCAGATCGTGCCCCCCAATTATACCCGTACCACCCAGCACCCGATCCCCAAGTCCAATTACTTAATTCTGGTCAGTGGTCTCTTGATTTCTTATTGGTTTTCACTGTCGCTGGGCTGGCCTTCTTCTGAAGTTACCTCATTCTCTTGGAATTGTTTCCTTGGTCCTTATCTTCTTCATTCCACTCACATCTGCCGGATTCAGCTAGCTCTGTGTTAGCAGCATTAGTTTTATCAAAAAGTTTACTCTCGGTCAGCTCTTGCGGCCTAAGGCTTCGACTACTTTAGCTACTAGTGCTAAGCTACTAATGCTAAACGAGACTATTCAGAGAGAAGAATACAGTTAATCAAACTCCTTCTATAACAAACAGTCCTCCCTTTGGTTTTTTGGGGCATCCCTGCCCATCTATAGTTGGTCTTGTATGAGGACTCTTTGATACCCCTGTATAGATTTCATAAGCATATTCTGTAAACGATCCCAAACACAAGTAAAAGCACAGCAGGCTATCAGAAGCATAATAACCATAGGTAAAAAACTTCTCTAGCAATGAACTAAATAAACTACTAAACCACGATGATAATCCCCATCCAGAGAACAAGTTTTGTAACCAGTCACTTTCAGGGGGATTGTATGCACTTTGGGCTCCTTTGCAGGCATGTGTTTCTGCCTCAGTCACCTTTTGATATATCTCATGGGAACTGTCATTTATATAGATACAATACTGAGATCCAATTACTGCGCACACACCTCCTTGAGATGCCAGGAGATAATCTAAGGCTAACCTATTTTGGAGAGAAAAGATTCTTATTTACTGCATCTCCTCGCTGAGGGATTCAATGGCTGTTCCTAGATCACTGATAGAGTCTTCAAGTTCTAAAGCAACCTTTTCTAAGACCATTTCTAGTCTGATGGTATATCAGCCTACACAAGCAATGGTGGGGCCAGTCACTAACGGAATTATTCCTGAAATGGAACATCCTATTAGTTTTCCCTCTGTTAGTGGATTTCTCCATGTGCTATTTAGTGCTTTTTCTAGTCATTGAAGAGTTTGTTCTCAAGTTTCAATGAGGGAAGTTTCTCTGACGTTCCTAATTGTTCCCTGAGGTAATTTAGAAGTAATGTGTAAATACAGCACCCCACGGGCTACATAACAACTGCCTGTCCAATTGGCCAGTAGTATTTTATAAGCTTTTCGGCCACAGACAAAATAATGGCCTTGTAGGGCCCAAAATGGGGAGTAATGTCTACTTATTAGTACACTGGTATGTAAGATTAAAATCCTATATCTTCCCAACGGAAGGTCAAAACCGTCTTCGTCTTCAGATACCCAAGTTCCATTTAAACGACATTGTCCTTTACCTTTCTGCCACTTGTAGATCATTCTGGTGTCATACATTGAGATGTTACTGCAATTGTTCCTCTGTGGCCTGAAGCTCATAGTTTCAAAAAAACGGGGTTTGACCTTTACAGAAAGTGCGGGTGTTTTTAAACCAGTAACCATCTCTCCACTGAGTTATGAGGCATGAGCTGTTTCCTACTGGGTAGGCATATTGGTCAGACTGGTTACGAGTAAACCAGAAAGTTCCTTCTGTTAGCACTGTGGTTGTATATTCCCAATCCTGATATTTGATCTGAGTTAAAAGAGTCTTATTCCAGAAAGGCGAATTGGAGGGGTTATTACAAGTATAGTTCTCTGTCACTTCCACTATCCCCTGTGAAAAAACCTGCAGGGGGGGTTAGATTTGTTCTTATTTCTCATTATCCTACTCTTTTGAATTGGTAATAAATTAAATTAATTTCCCCATGTTGAGTTTGTTTTACCCATGACGGTAACTGTTGAGTGATCTCCCTGTCTGTATCTCAACCCATGAGCTTTTTGTCATATTTTCTCCCTCTGTCCTTTTGAGGAGGGGGAGTGATAGAATGGCTTGGTGGTTACCCGGTAGCTAGCCAAGGTCAACCCACCACAGTCAAGGATAATTTCTTAATCCTGGTGATAGCCCGACCAGAGGAGAAGCGTTACTGGACCTGTTGCTCACCAACACGGATGAACTAGAGAGGTCAAAATTGGTGGCAGCCTAGGCTGCAGTGATCATGCCCTGGTGGAATTCACAATCTTGAGGAATATGGGCCAGGTGAAGAGTAGAGTCAGGACCCTGAATTTTAGGAGAGCAAGTTTTCAGTTGTTTAAGGATTTAGTGGGATATGTGGTTTTCATTATAACAACCAACAAATTTATCAGCCAGTGTGACCTTTTTTTAATGCCACTAACATCCCCAGAAATCTTCATATGAACAGCAACACTTTGTTATCTTCATACATGTATAACACTTTGTTATCTTCATATCACTGTGGCGGTGTGCTCCCCCCCCGCTCCCTGCACAAGCAGTAACCATCAGTGGGAGTCATCCTGATAGCTGCATCCAGCTTATGCTGGACCTTGAGGACGAATAGCAACAAAGTAGCCAAGGGCTGCCTGAAGCAGGGATCTAAACCTCTTGCTGATATGCAAATATGACCATAAGTCAATCATCTTACTCCTTAAATAGTGGACAGCCCAGAGCCCTTTGAGCTCTCCTGCACGGCAGCGGGCTGCACGCCAGGATCTCCCCTTGAGCAGGGACGCCTCTCAAGGTTACTCCTCGAGGTTGAGAGATTCCTTGCCGCAACAGATCCTCGGTAAGTGACTAATAGCATGCTAAACTTTGAAATCTTAGCTAAGTGGTATAAAGGATTGATTGCGCATATATATATATAATCCTTTAGACATAAACCGTTGACCAAGTCTGGGACTAGGACTGGATCTAGCCGCACCTAGACTCCTCTCTGAGAAGGAGTTTAGAAAGCAAGGGGATCCTTTTCCAAACCTCATGACTCAATGGGAGGGTCTCCCTGACAGTTTTGTCTGACCCTGTCCTCTATGCAGTAAATAATCAAGTGCACCTCGCCATCGAATCTTGTTAAAACACTGTCGCATTGAACTTTGTTAACTCCCTATTCTGTATCAATAAACTATATTTTTTACTTTTCTCTAACGAGTGAAGTGCACGCTCACTCCATCCGCGACAAATTGGCGTAGTCGGCAGGATGGCAAGTAGTATCACCGATTATTTACGGAGGCATGGAGTGAATCCGAGTCCCAAATTCTCAGCAGAATGGACTCGTGACAATTGGCATAATTGGGAAGCCATTGAAGAACACCTAAAAGTAACTAGAGGCCACACAAAAGATGGAAAAGGGAAAGGAGTTATCTGCAAGATGCTAGGTGCCTGTTTAGAAGCTGCACATCAGGAAAGAGACAACACAAATAAAAAGGAGCAGGACCTAGAGAAAGAAATAGAAGGCAGAAAGGCAACTGAGTTGTTACTATCTTTAAAAATTGAACAACTGCAGAAACAGTTACAGGAGGAAAAGGAAAAAAGACAAAAGTTGGGAGAAAAGGTCGAGATGATGCTTATACAGGCTCCCCGCCCCCCTGACATCGTACAAATTAGGAAACTAATAGTATCCCCTGAAGATTGGGATGGAGACATCTGGGGTGATCCGGATGATAGTGAGCCAGAAGATGACGACCCTTTGTTCCCCGCAAATCCTCCTGAGTATGAAGCCAGACCCATTGTTAAAACAGAAAGAACTGTGGGTCCTCGGGGTGGTCATCCGCGACATACTACGCGAACCATCCCCTGGGATCCGTTGCAACTGACAAATTTGCAAGAGAGATACAGCAGAAAACCAGGTGAAACTGAAACAGAATACTTGTGGCGAGTATGCCTCAGTGGCGGTGACCGAATAATGTTGAGTGAGGACGAAGCAAGCGGCTATTGGGGTCCAGGAGTTTTCTTAAATTTAGGACCCGACCCGACAAATACACCTCATTCTATCACCAGCCGAGTAGCTTATTGGGCTGGAGGAATAGACACCATGGAGCGAGGTGAACCCTCCATAATTCCCATTAAATCTTTAAGTGAGCTCTCTACAGCCGTCACAAAAGCCGCCTGTATACAAGCCATGCACAAACGAGGGTCCCATGATGTCCCACTGTCTGCTACAGTAGATTTCGCAATGTTAAAACCACTGATTAGAGGAGCCCCGGCAATTCTTAAATCCCATTTAGTTGCAAAACGAGATGAGATCAAGAAAGACACAGAACACAATGAGGGACTAGGTGACAACGCTCAAACTGCCCGCAAGCAGCTCCCTACCTGGGCAGATTTGATGCACGGCATTGTGAACTACAGCCGTGAGATGGGCTGGGACGATGCACCAGCTGAAAAACAAAACCTGAAGCCCCGGGGAGGAGATCACAAAGTAAGACCCATAAAACGGGAAACAGAAACTAGATTGAAGGGAAACAAATTTAAAACCCCCCAAACAGAATCTCGAGAACAAAGGAATGAATTGTGGAGGAATGCATTAGCTTTAGGCATTCCCAGAGCTGCGATTCAAGGTCAACCTACTGGCATTATTTTAAGTCTAATTGAAGCATTCCAGAAACGAGATAACGGTGAAAGGAAGGACCGTATTTCAACTCCTCCTGCACCAGACCCCAGAAGGGGAGATAACCCCTTCCTCCCTCTTAGGGAGGAACTGCAGGGCATGAAGTCAAAAAACGAGTAGTGTCCGGAAGGCAATTGGGCCTGCCTGTCCGGAAAGTGGAGGCTTATCAGTGGATAAATGATAACGGCCCATACATTTTAATTCCAGTTGGTCCTCAAAGACAATTGGTAAAGTTTTTAATAGATACGGGAGCACAAATTTCACTATTAACACAACAAGATGCCGAGAAGCTGGGTGTACGACCCAGACGGCAAAGAGTTAAAATTACCGGTGTGAACGGAGCGAGTGTGCAGTGCCAAACTGCCAAGGTCAATTTATGGCTCCCGGGCGAGAAGCGCATGTCGAGTACTCGCTTTGCAATTAAAGATCACCATGAAAATATTTTAGGTTTCGATGTTTTAAACGGACGAACCTGGCGCCTGCCGAACGGCAGCGTGTGGTCCTTCGGCTCAAACATCGATCCCAACCCCAGCAGAAACCGAGAGGCTGCAGTGCGGGCACTGCGCGCAGCCCCTGCGCTCCCCGAGTCACAAATCACTAACGTACCGCAATATCCCCTTTCTGCTGCGGCACGAAATGGAATTTCTGAAGTCATAGGTGATTTGGAGAAACGACAAATTATCTCCAGAACACACTCCCCATATAACTCACCTGTCTGGCCCGTCCGGAAACCAGACGGGAGGTGGCGTTTAACTGTCGATTATCGGCGCCTGAACGCCAATACAGCCCCGCTCACAGCTGCTGTGCCAAACATTGCCAACTTAACAGCTACTTTGCAAGCAGCTGCACACCCATGGATGGCAGCGCTAGATGTAAAGGATATGTTCTTTATGGTTCCCTTAAAGGAGGAAGATAAAGAGAAGTTTGCTTTCACTTGGGAGGGAATACAATACACCTTTAACAGACTCCCACAGGGGTATAAACATTCACCCACGATTGCTCATGCTGCGCTTGCTGAACTTTTACAGACAGTCTCACTCCCCCAAGAAGTGAAACTGTACCAATATATAGATGATATTCTGATTGGAGGAACTTCCCCTGAAAAGGTTGGGGAAGCAGCAGCAGCAGTATGGCAAGCACTAAATAAAGCAGAAATTGAGATTCCACCTGGAAAATGTCAGGGACCAAGTAAAGAAGTAAAATTTTTAGGTACTTGGTGGATAGCAGGCAGTGCAGTGATTCCTCCAGATACCTTAAGAAAAATCGAAGAGCTGCAAATGCCCCAATCAAGGAAGGAGTTACAACAATTAATGGGAACTTTAGGATATTGGAGGAAACATGTGCCTGGATTTTCTATCATTTCCCGTCCCTTATACTCACTCTTACATAAAGGCAAACCCTGGGAGTGGAAATTAGAACATAAAGAGGCAGTCAAAACTCTAACTGAAGAGTTAAAAACATATCAGTCACTGGGACCAGTACACCCCCGCGACCCTATTATAGCCGAATGGGGTTTCGCCGAACATGCTACTTACTGTAACCTGTTCCAAACTGGCCCCGATGGGCCAAAAAGACCTTTATTATTTAGCTCAACCGCATTTAAAGAAACAGAACAACGATACTCTGAATGGGAAAAGGGACTTTTATCTTTAGTCCGAGCAGTTAAACAAGTTGAAAAAATACATCAGGGACAACCTGTGCAAACTAGAGGACCATTTAATTTACTAGAAGCAATCCTAAAGGGGACTGCTCCCCCAGAAGGAGTTGCACAAAAACCCACTGTCCGAAAATGGTATGCCTACCTAACAGGAGTTGCAGAAAATATGCAACTAACTGAAGGACACACTAAGGTTTCCAAATTGCAGGTGCCCATAAACACAGACCCTTTAGCGTTACAACAACCCTTTAAACCTTCACCCATTCTGGATGCACCACCCCTCACTGAGGGTACACCAACAGCAAACATTTGGTTTACAGATGCTTCAGCAAAGAGGGTAAATGGTAAATGGCAATATAAGGCTGTTGCATTAGATATTACCACCGGCAAACAAGTAGTAGAAGAAGGTGAAGGCAGTGCACAAGTAGGAGAAATAAGAGCAGTTGTTTTGGCAGCACAGAATGGAGCAAAAATCATATATGTAGACTCTTATGCTGTGTGGGCCGGTGCCACACAGTGGCTCTGTCAATGGGAAACCTTGAATTGGGAAGTAAATAGATCCCCAGTTTGGAGAAACAAAGATTGGCAATTATTACTTGATATAGCAAGGAAAACACCTTTCAAGATGGGATGGGTAAAAGCTCATGCTAAGGATAATCAACCAGCCACACAGTGGGATCAAAAGGTAGATGAGCTAACTAAAATTAGGAAAATCACCTTAAATCCTGAGTGGTATCGATTGGGAGAATGGTTACATCAAAGTCTAGGCCACACAGGTAAAGAAGCACTTTACTTTGCTGCACAGAGTAAAGGCTGGCCTATAAATAGGAAAACTTGTGAAACTTCTTACAGAATGTCCTCAGTGTAGACTGAAATTACAAGCAGATCATCCTGCTAAAGCACCACCTTTACATATCAATGAAGGGAAAGCTTTATGGTCTACATGGCAAATTGATTATATCGGACCATTCAAATCCTCTGCAGGATATCGATACATCCTTACAGGAGTGGAAGTGGTCTCCGGCTTGCTTATGGCGACTAAATGTCGGAAAGCCGATGGGCGAAATACAGTGCGAGGGCTATCAGTTTGGTTCTCAAATCTACCTACTCCTGATGTTATCCAGAGTGATAATGGCTCACACTTTTCGTGTAAGGAAGTGCAAGATTGGGCAAAACAAGAGGGAATTAGATGGGTATTCCACACCCCATACTACCCTCAATCAAATGGGATGGTAGAAAGAGCTAATGGCTTGTTGAAAAAGAATCTCAAACCACAGGAAGCTCAATGGGATACCAGACTTCCCAAAGTACTCCATCAATTAAATAATCGATATGGGCCTACTGGAAGCCCTGTAAGCCGAGCATTCTTTGTAAAAACTGAGCTTAGCACTCCACCTACTAGGAAAAGAGAATATCCAATGACATTACAGCCAGGACAGCCTGTGATGGTCAATTTACCATCCATCGGTACTGTGCCTATGACTTTAACTAAACCTCGTGGCCCACTTGCCTGGGAAGCTACTGATAGCAGTGGTGCAAAACACAGAATTAGTTCACGATGGATTTTTCCTTCTTCTTAACGGGGTAACCTGCTCGGACTCTCCCCACCAAAACAAATCTCTATTTTCTCTTACAGCACCCCACAGGATGGCAGACGGAAATGCTGTGTTCATGTTACTATTCCAAACCCTAACAATGCTGCTTTTCTTAGCCTATGGTCAAAGAACCCTAGAATGGCCATGGTCCCAAGCTCATGTTAAGTACACTGGAAGTATGGGAATACACTCTAGTAAGGGAGATTTAAAGCTTTCCACCGTGGTCATGCACGGAACTGAAACATACTTAGAAAACGAATGGAGCTGGGATAAAGATGAAGCTGATGATAAAGTTCCCCGACTCCGAGGAACAGCAGGGAAAGAAATTAAAATAGGATGCCGGATGATCAATGGGTCTACCCATGAGAAGGCATCTCAGATTTCTGTGTACAACATTACATCAAAGCCAATAGCCAAAGATACGAAACTTTGCGCCTTTGAAAGACTGGACTGTTGGTACAATTTTACCTTAGTACAACCTGTTTTTGTAGTCTGCCTCTGGGCTCGCCATCGTGTGGGATTATCCTTTAAATTTAAAATAGACATTATTGAGCCTAGCACAACATCCGCCCTGACTGTAAAGGATGAGAAAATTCTATCCCCACAGATTTCTGAAGTTGGACCATATGTGATCAAAAATACAGGCCAACAACAAGTGTTATTTAATCCATCATGGTCTCTTAAACGAGTAGAACTACTGATGCAAATTAATATGTCTGCAATCAAACCGACCTGTTCACCATTCCTAGGTACGTCCTATGCAGGATGGTTGGCATGGTTACATGGGCGAACCCTCACCTCTCCAAGACGAACAAGGAGAGATGTGACCGGTATCATAGGGACAGGATTGGGAGTCTTAAATAGTATAGATGCCGAAGTACTCATAAACAAACTGAGCGCAACAACAAGCGATTTAAACAAATTAGAACACCCATTACGGTCTTCTCTATTAGCATTGGGAACTAACCAATGGCTCTTATCTGATATATTACCTCAGTGGAAAAGAATTAATGAAAGGGACCACCAACTGATTGTGGATGCACTTGGTGTAGCCCAGACCAATGTTTCTCTAGCTCTTAGTTGTATCCAAGCTCAACTGTGGATGCAATCTATGGTAGTAGTAATTATAAGAGAAGGTGAAGAGGACACATTACCCACTGAAATTCAAAAGGTAATTTGGGATAATGCAACTAAATTTGAGAAAGAATTCCAGTGCTGGTGGTATTTAGTCAATTTCACTTATGACCCCATTAGCAATAAGGCCACAGCTTTTGTCTTAACAATACCCAATGCTTCGGTATACACCATCTACCCAATCATTGCGTTAGGATTAAATCACAATGGAACTGTACTCTATCCATTAGAACATAGAGTATGGGCCCACCGAAATGGAAACAAATGGCAAACTGTTGATGTTAATGCATGCATTGTACGGGAACAACAAGGATTTATTTGTGAGAGTAACACCCTCAAAGCCCAAGACATCTGTCTTGACACTGAACAAAACGTTTGTCATTTTGAAATACGACCTGATGAAGCCCCTGAAACTGTACTTGTGTATATTGGAAAAGGATGTGTTTGTATGAGAACCCTTTGTGATTTTATATTTGTAGATAACGTTACTGTAGATACAAGCAATCGCTCAAATATTTGTGTTTGTAACTTTACTAAAATCGTGGGATGTGACTTCAATTATTCAGCTCCTGTTACGTCTTATCAACTGTTACAATCTAACTATACACTGAGTCGAGATTTATTGCCTACCCCCATCGGAATGAATCTTACATTGGTGAAGAAACTACTACAACACGATGACCTGTGTCAACTGCTGGAACGCATCCGAAACAATGGACACAAAACTCTGATCACCGTTCATCATGATGCAGAAGAGATACACCATGTCTTGGAAAGAGTGAAGAAGGATGGAGAACACCATTGGTGGGAAACTCTTCTTGGATGGTCACCAACAGCAACGGGAGTGTTTAATCTTATGCTTCACCCAGTTGTCATTTTACTAACTCTAACATTAGTGTGTCTATTGCTTATAATTATATTGTATATAAAGGTTTGGCACATGATAAAGCAAATAATCCAACTTCAACCACCCAAAACATACAAATTAACGCATAACAAATAGCAGTGCTTCACTGTCTACTTACCATGGATCTATAAGCGCACAAACTATCAATATACTATTTATGGCACAGAGGCAAGAGGTGACCGTACCACCACTCTGTGAAGGTAAGATGAATTGACTATAGTCACGGGGTGGAGTGTGGCGGTGTGCTCCCCCCCCCCGCTCCCTGCACAAGCAGTAACCATCAGTGGGAGTCATCCTGATAGCTGCATCCAGCTTATGCTGGACCTTGAGGACGAATAGCAACAAAGTAGCCAAGGGCTGCCTGAAGCAGGGATCTAAACCTCTTGCTGATATGCAAATATGACCATAAGTCAATCATCTTACTCCTTAAATAGTGGACAGCCCAGAGCCCTTTGAGCTCTCCTGCACGGCAGCGGGCTGCACGCCAGGATCTCCCCTTGAGCAGGGACGCCTCTCAAGGTTACTCCTCGAGGTTGAGAGATTCCTTGCCGCAACAGATCCTCGGTAAGTGACTAATAGCATGCTAAACTTTGAAATCTTAGCTAAGTGGTATAAAGGATTGATTGCGCATATATATATATAATCCTTTAGACATAAACCGTTGACCAAGTCTGGGACTAGGACTGGATCTAGCCGCACCTAGACTCCTCTCTGAGAAGGAGTTTAGAAAGCAAGGGGATCCTTTTCCAAACCTCATGACTCAACGGGAGGGTCTCCCTGACAGTTTTGTCTGACCCTGTCCTCTATGCAGTAAATAATCAAGTGCACCTCGCCATCGAATCTTGTTAAAACACTGTCGCATTGAACTTTGTTAACTCCCTATTCTGTATCAATAAACTATATTTTTTACTTTTCTCTAACGAGTGAAGTGCACGCTCACTCCATCCGCGACAATCACACATAACAAGGAAGAAATTGATGATTGTATGTAATAGATCACTATAGCTGATGAAATTAAACTATAACAAAAAGTAGTAAATTTTCAGGAAGCACAGGGAATTTATAGTCTCCTCTAGTAATACATTGATGTGATTTTTTTGCTGGCTTCTTTCCCTCAACCTACATAAAACTATGTGAGTTATCTAGCTGCTGCTTCTCACTGTGCTGCTTGGAGAAATAGGTCCTCCAGCTGGCCAGGAGCACCTCCAGCCAAGGCAGAAGGGTCCACCAGATACAGGTGGTTAATTCAATCACTTGGCAGCCTCTATGCTTATAGTGATTGAAGCAAGTGACATGGCTTCCTGTGAGTCCAGAACATCTTATTGCATGCTTATTTTTGGCTACTTTATAGTAGCATGAAAATGGGTTGTGGAACTTATATCTTGTGACTGGATCAATATTCAAATTTTCCTGATTAATATAATGGAATCATCCCAAGATACAGTCTACTTCATTCTCCAGTCTAAGATCTAGGTCTCAGAATTGGTTAGCAACAGCTAAAGATCCAGACTGATGTAACCTGATTTGGAGATAAAAGTCCTATTCAAAGTAACACTCATAAAATTGATCTGATTGCATATTTCCCCATTTTTAACTCAATCAAGTAAAAACATATAAAGGACTGCTGGAAACCATTCCTGCTGAAAAGTTCCTGCTGACAAAATGGGGTATCTTGCACTGCCATTGCATAGCCACAGAACTGGAATAGAAAACTATTTCCCAGTCCTATGAAAGTGTGTATGTGCTGAACTGCTATGTTTGACACATCTAGCAAAATCACATTTGTATTGCTTTCTTCAGAAAGCAAATTATCAGCTGTTTACTACGATGCTGGGATATTGGGGCCAGTAGTCAGGAATTAGAGGGTAAGGAAGCCCAGCAGCTGGGATCCCTTGCTAGGGATAAGGCCAGTGGCAAAGAGATTGGAGAAAGGGCAGGAGGCGACTCCTATCGAGTGTGAAGGACAGGTATCCCTTCAAGGAAGATCTCGCAAATTCCTGAAGCAAGTGGACCACCATTGAGGGAGGTAGCCAGTATCTGAGGGAATTCGCTGTTGTGGAGGTGATCTATAGCAACCTGGATGACAACCAGGTATCCAAGAACCCAGATGAAATCCAGTGCATGCGGTCCATGTGGCAAAAGTTTGTACGAAGTGCGCCGACATCATATGCCACCACCCTGGCGATAATGAGCTGGACAGACACGGAGGCACCAACTGTGGATGGAATGACCAGTCAGCTCCAAGAATTCAAAGAGAATCTCACTTCCTCCCTACAGGCCTGCATCTCGGCTGTGGAGAAAATGTCCCAACAATTGTCCCAGCAATTAAAGAAGGATATGTCTTACTCACTCATACCGACCAATGTCTTGGCCTTTTTCTGCTCAAGAGAGAGGGTATTTCAAGGACTCAAAAGGGTACCGGTGGGCTTTTGGTATAGCTGCCTTGAGTACAGAGAAGATCAAACAGCTGTCTAGCTGGCCTCGTCTCTAAGAGGATCTTTCTGTTGTGGGGTTGCTGTGGGTTAAAGAACAGCAGGTGCCAATTGCTACCAGGACAGTGCAGTGGCAACAATATCGCACCAATCGAGACTCCCTGGCTCCCATCCATAAGCTGATCCAGCAACTGGACAGTCAAGGAGTGATCAGCAAGACTCGTCTACTCTTTAGGAGAGTCCCATATGGCCGGTGTGAAAATCTAACGGAGAATGGAGGCTAGTAGTGGACTATCGTGGCCTGAATGAAGTCACGCTGCCACTGAGTGCTGCCGTACCAGACATGCTAGAGCTCCAATATGAACTGGAGTCAAAGGCAGCCAAGTGGTATGCTACAATTGATATTTCTAATGCATTTTTCTTGATCCCTTTGGCAGCAGAGTGCAGGCCGCAGTTTGCTTTCACATGGAGGGGTATCCAGTACACCTGGAATCAACTGTCCCAGGGGTGGAAACACAGCCCTACTATTTGCCATGGATTAATACAGACTGTGCTGGAACAAGGTGAAGCTCCTGAACACCTGCAATATATTGATGACATCATTGTGTGGGCCAAAACAGCAGAGGAAGTGTTTGAGAAAGGGAGAAGAATAATCCAAATTCTTTTGAAAGCTGGTTTTGCCATAAAACAAAGTAAAGTCAAGGGACCTGCACAGGAGATCCAGTTTTTAGGAATAAAATGGCAAGATGGGCATCGTCATATCCCAATGGATGTGATCAATAAAATAATAGCTATGTCTCCACCAACACATCCTCTGCTACCAAAACCAGACTGTTGTGGTTTAACCTTGGCCGGCAACTAAGCTCCACACAGCCACTCACTCACTTCTCCCACAGTGGGAGAAGATGGGGGGGAGAATCAGAAGGGTAAAAGTGAGAAAACTCGTGGGTTGAGATAAAGACAGTTTAATAATTAAAAAAAAAAAGAAATTAAAAAAATTGTAAGAAAAAAACACAACAAAGAGAGAAGAAAATAAAACCCAAGAAAAACAAATTATGCTCACCACCGACTGACCGATGCCCAGCAGCCCCCGCCAACCTCCACCCCCCAGTTTCATTGCTGAGCACAGTGTCATGTGGTATGGAATATCCCTTTGGTCAGTTGGGGTCAGCTGTCCCAGCTGTGCCCCCTCCCAACTCCTTGTGCACCTGGCAGAGCATGGGAAGCTGAAAAGTCCTTGATTTAGTATAAGCACTACTTAGCAACAACTAAAACATCCCTGTGTTCTCAACACTGTTTTCAGCACAAATCCAAAACATAGCCCCATACTAGCTACTATGAAGAAAATTAACTCTAGCCCAGCCAAAACCAGCACAGATATCTTGCACTGCCATTGCATATCCACAGAAATGGAATAGAAAACTATTTCCCAGTCCTATGAAAGTGTGTGCATGCTGAACTGCTATGTTTGACACATCTTGCTATCACATTTGTATTGCTTTCTTCAGAAATAAAAGAGGAGAAGCTTTCTCTTAAACTTGCTACAGACCAGGGAGAATTTAGCATAAGTATATTCTGAGAAGTGATTTGTCCTTTCTTTGGTGTTCTGCAAGTCTTATAAAAAATTTTTAAAGATAAAATTTGTAATAAGATATGCAGTCAGACTCTGAATAGAATATTGTGATATATTGATATTGAGAGCTCCATGTCTTAAAACATATTTTCATTCTCTTAACTGACATCTTCTCACTTCCCTTTAAACTCACAAGAAATTTTTTTTTTTATTATTTTCTAGCATCCATGAGAGAGTTTGCAATATGTAGATTATTACCACATTTAAATTAAAATACAAAATATCTTGTTTACAGACAGAAAGTGATATGCTCATCTTCTCTGATAATATTAAAATGGTGAATTTGACCATCTTATCTTGTTCAGTCATTTTATTTCCTTTTTTTCTGGAAAACTATGGTATAATATTAGTCTCTATGAGATTATATCTTGACTTTGCTTCATTTTCCAGTGATTTATTACAGACAAGAATAAATTCAAAGTATAAAACTGTCTCAGACATAAAATTCTGTCAGATAATATGGAATTAGCAAAAATTGTTTTTTCCTGAGAAAATAATAATGGAGTATGCATTATCCTGAGAAAATTCAGAGTGCAGACATTTCCAGATCTATGAATTTTGGGGAAAAAATATTTGAATTGAATCCCTACTTCATATCTAATTAATATGAATAAGAAAATACATGGATCAAAACACCTGTTATATTTTTTTAAACATTATTCGCTCCCTAGCCCCAATAGCATGCCTATTTATTTTTTCTTATTAAATAGTGCCCCCTGCAGCACATTTTGAAGTTATGCAAGTTTCTAAGTACAATACACTCTCTGATTCTTAATACATCACAGACTAGGGATACTGTCAAAAATATATAATTCCAACAAACCTACATAGCTCTAATGTTGATTTTCGACTTTACAGTGGCGGTCTAAATGTTTCCCAGGCTGCAGTCAGCACCAAGAAAAGGATTTTTGGATCTGTGAGAAAGCTAGAATATGTAAAGAAGGCAAAAGCAAGATACATGCAAAGAAAGAAACCATGCTCATTGAAGCAGTTTTAACAATATAATTTGCAAAACTACTGGATATAATTCTTTCTAGTAATAATAGCATGCATTTATATGGTGCCTTTCAGCCAATGGTCTCATTTAATAAGCATTAACTGTTTATTCCTAAGAGGACATGATACACTTTATTAACACCATTTAAAATAGAATTTATTTTTTTAATTATGCTTTTATTTTATGTAATTTTTTTTTTTTAATGTCAGTGTAGCCATGTTTGATGGGTTGACCTTGGCTGGATGCCAGGTGCCAACCAAGCTGCTCTATCACTCCCCCTCCTCAACTGGACAGAGGAGAGAAAACACGATGAAAGGCTTGTGGGTCGAGAAAAGGACAGGGACAGATCACTCAGCAATTACCATCACGGGCAAAACAGACTTGACACGGGGAAATTAATTTAATTTATTGCCACTTAACCATGGAGTAGGATAATGAGAAATAAGAACAAATCTAAAAACACCTTCCCCCCCACCCCACCCTTCTTCCCAAGTTCAACTTCATTCCTGATTTCTCTACCTCCTCCCCCTGAGTGGGGCAGGGGGGATGGAGGTTGCGGTCAGTTCATCACACGATGTCTCTGCTGCTCCTTCCTCCTCACACTCTTCCCCTGCTCCAGTGTGGGGTCCCACCCATGGGAGACAGTCCTTCACCAACTTCTCCAACGTGGGTCCTTCCCACAAGCTGCAGTTCATCATTAATTGCTTCAGCATGGGTCCTTCCCAGGGGGTGCAGTCCTTCAGGAACAGACTGCTCCAGAGTGGGTCCCCCACAGGGCCATAGGTCCTGCCAGAAAACCTGCTCCTGTGTGGGCTCTTCTCTCCACAGGATCACAGGTCCTGCCAGGAGCCTGCTCCAGTGCGGGCTCTCCACAGGGTCACAGCCTCCTTCAGGCACATCCACCTGCTCCGGCGTGGGTTCCTCCACAGGCTGCAGGGTGGATATCTGCTCCACCATTAACCTCCATGGGCTGCAGGGGAACCTCTGCTCTGGTGCCTGGAGCTCCTCCTCGCCTTCCTTCTTCACTGACCTTGGTGTCTGCAGAGTTGTTTCTCTCACATATTCTCACTTGTCTCTCCCAGCTGCTGTTGCGCAGCATTTTTTTCCCCCGCTTCTTAAATATGTTATCACAGAGATGCTACCAACATGGCTGGCTGGCTCAGCCTTGGCCAGCGGCGGGTGCATCTTGGAGCCAACTGGCTTTATCGGACATAGGGGAAGCTTCTGGCACTGTCTCACAGAAGCCACCCCTGTAGCCGCCCCTGCTACCAAAACCTTGCCACGCAAACCAAATACCATGACATCAGTTTCTAGGTCATATATTTTAATTTCTGAAATTTTCCCTTGTCTTTTATGCATAATTTGTCTTACAAAGTACAGGCTCTTGTTCGAAGAGACCTTTTAATCTTTTATGGAGAATTGATAGTGCCTAATTCATAATATATTAAGTTCAGCCAAAGAAGAAAGACATGCTGGGATGAGAAAAATAGGAGTCAAACAAATATCTGTCAGGAATGGTTTAGCTATAATTGGGGCCAGAACATTGACTAGGTGACCTTGTGAGATTCTCTTTATTTTCCAGTCCCATTTTCTATTCTATGAAAAGCTCTGCCTGATGAGATGCCTTTTCTTTTCCATTGTATCATTCTGCTGCATCAAAGATCAACATGAGTGTCCATACTGAAAACTTGTCATTATACATACATGAAAAGGAATTACAAGTGGATTGTTCCACAGACCTAGGATATAGACTTCACCTAAAAAGCAGCATAAATTGGATGATATTGAATTGTACAGTGCAACATCATGACTGCTTTCAATAGCTTGTTAAAAGCTAGCTTGGGTATCTATACAGTTAAGTACCATCTATAGTTAAGATGTTAAACCTAGAGGTTGGCCCATACATGCTACTGAAGTCTGCAGCATGGGCCTATCTATTTCTCCCCACAGAGGTATAAGCAAATGTCACTGAAGGAGTAAAAGACCTTTGTCTACAGAGTTTCCTAAAGGCTATGGGCAGATTTCCTCACCATGCTGGTTTCATGCAGCCTAATTAGAGATACTTAATTTTCCTTATGGTATGTACAGTCCATCAGCTTGGCTTTCCTAAGATTTTAAATTTTGCTGGACTTCACCTCTGCAAGTAAGATTTTACAATGCGGAGCCCAGAGTGGTTCCGTGTCAGTCTGTTTCAGAGAAGAAATAAAACAATTTGTGAATCTTGATACCAGCCACTGGACCCAGGTGTATATCTGTTTTATAAAGCTAGAAGTCACCACTCCTTACAGTTGTGTCATTACTTCTTTACCTCTCCTTACAGTAAATTGATGTTTCATAGCAGGAATGCATAAACTCAACTTTAGGTATACCTCTGCTACAACAACAGCTAGTTTGTAAGTGCCTGGAGGTCTTCTTTCCCAAGAGGTGCTTCTGTATATGTCAGAGAAGATGTAGCTAAACATTCTTATTATTTTGGATACATTTTATTCACCTCCCAGCTTCAAATGTGTAACAACACTTTGGTATTTTCATGTTATTTTCATGCACAGATAAGAAGTCTGTTAACTCTGTGACCTTTCTACAAGTACGTAAAAAAGGAGCAGTGATGAATCTGCTACAGAAGGAATTCCCAGCTGAACCTGATCCTCCAAAGCAGAAAAGCAGACTTGATCTTCCTCTTCTGACTAGGAGGAGGAAGGGACCACAGTGTGCAGCAGACAAAGGAATGATCTTTTAAGAAAGCTGCAGTAGCATAGGCCAAGGCAGGAGCAGGAGGCTGGATCTGGGCAAGCTGCAGACTACATTTAGAGCAGAGGTAGGAGATAAGCTGCTGACAAAGAGCAAAAGCTGAGGCCAGACATGCTCAGCACAGTGAGTACATTTGAGTACCAGTGTGAGTAAAAACTGGGGGGAAAAAAAACCACAGAGTCAACAAGCCCTGCAACCAAAAACCAACACAAAACATCATTAAGAACAAAGCACTGAGCTCAAAACCAGTGACATCATTGGTCCAGAGTTTTGTTTAAGCAGGATTTAAAGGAGACAACCTGTGGGCTCATGGCAACTCTGTACAGAATATGCCCCAGGCATATCACTGGTACCTGAACTGACTCAATAAAAGGTATCTCAGATATGCCTACAAGTGTTTCAGCCACGTCACAGCTGCAATGCGCTTGCAGAGCTGGAAAGATTAGAGTGCTTTAAAAGATAAGAGTTAAAGAAGAACAGGCAGAGAAAGGATGAATGTGCTTTGAATACACATAAGACCTAAAGAAAAGTTATTAATCCTGTAAGAGGACAATTCTCTTCAGCAAGAAATTAGAAATTATAAGGACTGACGAGAAACATGGGGAAAGGGAGTCATTATGTCACCGAAATCGGGAATCAAACTCCTTAACACCAATGTAGTATTAAGAAGCAGGCATTCTTTATTACAGCGCCGGATGCACGGGGGATTGTTCCACCTAGCGTGCATACCGCAGGTTACATCAGCCGAAACTTATATTGCCCAGTTACATACATATGCATCAAATTTCCCGGAATGATCATGCATATTCATTCTATTTCCCAGAACTAATTATCATATTCACGTGGTCATTACGCATGCATCCTTGAGCTCCAAGGGGCTTCTGTGGGGGTCTCTGGTGGTCCTTGGTGGTCGTACAGGTGTGTCCTTTAGTTGACCCCTTCTTCTGGACATGCGCAATCCCACCTTGCTTATGTAACCCATTTTCCTTCTTCATGGTGCATGGTCCCTAACAATGATTTGGCACCCTTAACACAAACCAATTATTCTAACCACCCTTGACTCGTTGTCAAGATGGGCTGGGGCTGTACTGGGAACATAGCAGCATGTCCGTACTACTCCTTGTCCAATTGTCTTTGGGCATAGTAGCATATCCATAGCCATAGGTGTACAAACACAATATTAAAGCATTGTCTCACCTGCTCCTATCTCTATGTTGCTTAGTTACAAAAGAACAAACTAATCACTTTGGTTACATCTGGTTACATTTCCCCCCTTTGGAAGTTTTGAAATAATCATCTTTTCAATACTTCCACTCTTAATCTTTCATATCTCAACATAAGCAGGTAGCTTCTCTCCCGGCATTGGTGTATGATGCTTCATCACTGATTTAAAAATTGCTACAGAATTCCTAAACATCGTCTGTGTCAACATTTTCTTTAAACATTGATAAACCAAACAAATCACCAAAACAACTGTAATCAAAATGATTAGTGTCTGTAACAACTCAGTTCTCCATCCTTTAAGAGGAAATCCAAAATGTCCCAAAATTTGGCCTAATTCGTTTGCATTTCACTCCTTAAACCTTGAGTCTGCTGTGCCACCCTCTTCATATCATCTATTTGTTCATTCAAAGCAGCTGTAACATTTGGGATGTGCACACAGCAATCTTGATTTCTGTAAATCCACAATCATCGCTTCAATTCCCCCATGTGTCTGTCTCTGTTTTTCCTCTGCTATTTTTATCATTATTTGTGGGGTAACTATGACTTGTCTGGTGGATGTTACCCACCTCATTTTCTACTACTCTCAACTGTTCTGCCAATAATCTATCCAATTTACCATAATTTGGTTTTGGGGTTGGAAGTTTTACCTGTTTTACTGGTACCAGGGCAAGGATGCTTTGCTCCGCTGCCTCTCTAGCAGTTTTGTCAGCCAATCGGTTGCCCACATTTACCACGGTTTGTCCAAATTGATGTGCTTTACAATGCATTACCACTACTTCCTTGGGCTGCTGGATGTCCTGGAGGAGTTGAAGAATTTCTTCCTTATCTGACAACAGTCCTCTTTCCTTCCAGATGTGTGTGTATCTGCTTTCTGTGCTGATGTATTCACAGGGAGAGCTTAAGCTTTCGTCACTTGGGTGGTGGTGACCACTGCATACCCCACCATCCGTTTTCCATCTCGGACAAAACTGCTTCCATCCATAAACAGCTCCAAATCAGGATTAGGCAATGGTTCGTCCGTCAGGTCCTGTCTGCTAGAATATACCTGTTCAATAGTTTGCAAACAATCCTGGTGTAAAGACTCACCCATTTCTGATCTCAAAAACATTGCTGGGTTCGCTGCTGTTGTAGTTTTAAGTTCCACATCATCCTGTTCCAAGAGAGTGACCTGGTATTTGAGCATGCGGCTCGGGGACAGCCAATGCCCCCCTTTTTGCTCCGAGACAGAAATTACCATATGTGGGACATAAACCGTAATTTTCTGCCCCATGGTTAATTTCCTTGCTTCTTGGATTAAGAGTACAGTTGCTGCCACAGCTCGCAAACATCCAACCATCCCTTGCTGACATTATCCAATTGCTTAGAAAAATACCCAATGGCCCATTTCCAGGTTCCTAATTTTTGAGTCAACACGCCCAAAGCAAGATGTTATCAGTCATGTACAAACAATTCAAAAGGCTTTTCTAAATCTGGGAGTCCTAGCACGGGTGTGGACATCAGAGCCTTCTTCAGATTTTTAAAAGCTGTCCAACACTCAGGTGTCCACAACAGGTGATTCTCCTGAGATCCTCTCAAAGCTGCATAATTGAGGATTCACAGTCGACACCACCAGACCATACCCAAAAATGTCCGCAATTCCCATATCATTCTGGGTTCTGGAACTTGACAAATTGCTTCCTTTCTGCCTGCACCCAATCTTCTTTGTCCTTGTGAAATTTCAAAGCCTAAATATATCACAGTCTCTTTCCCAATCTGGGCCTTGCTTTTTGATACTCGGTATCCTGCTTGTCCCAAAAATTCAACAAGCTGATGGTCACTTGTAAACAGTCCTCTCGAGTCTCTGCTGCTATCAAAATGTCATCTACATACTGCAATATTATTCTTTTTTCCACACTTCCAATTCCTTTGCCAACTGATTACCAAATATTGTAGGACTATTTTTGAACCCTTGAGGTAGCACCATCCAGGTGAGCTGTGTCTTGCATCCAGTGGTTGGACTTTCCATTCAAAGGCAAATATGCCTGGATATCTTTGTCTAGAGGCATGCAGAAGAAAGCATCCTTGAGATCAAGTACAGTAAACCACTTATGGTTTTCTTTTAAGGATGTCGGCAAGGTATATGGGTTAGCTACTACTGGGTGAATGTCTTAATCTGATTCATGGCTCTTAAATCTTGAACTAATCTATATTCCTTGCCATTCTGCTTTTTCACTAGCAATATCGGGGTATTATATTCTGATTCACATTCTATCAATAATGCATAATTCAAAAATTTCGTTATGAATTCTTCCAATCCCTTTCTAGCTTCCCACTTAATAGGATACTGCTTTTGTCTTACCGGTTTAGTTCCAGATTTTAGAACACCTTTACTAGTTCTGCCAATTTAGACCGACCTGGAATTCCACTAGCCCATACCAAGGGTGTTACTGCATCCTCCACTTCTGCAGGAATTTCTTCCTTCGGTCTTGGTGTGTTCTGTAACATAAAAATTCTCGCTTCCACAGCTTTTGATTCAGTTATTAACAGCTGAGTCTCCCCATTTTTAAAATTATTTTGTGCATTCAATGTACTCAATATATCTCTTCCTAACAAAGATAATGGACATTTTGGCATATACAAAAATTGATGAGTTACCCATTGCTTTCCCAATTTGAATTTCAAAGGTTGTAAAAACAGCCAATTTTCTTTCTGCCCTGCTGCCCCAACAACACTTATAGTTTTAGGACTAAACCCCCCTTTGCATATATTTAATACCGAATATGTTACCCCTGTATCAACTAAAAATTCTACTTCATCATTCCCCAGCTTTAATGTAACCAGGCGTTCAGCTGGGGTTGACTCCCCCGGTCTCCTTCAGTCCTCATCATTCAGAGTCATCAACTTAATTGCCTGTAGTGAAAGATCCAATTCTCTCACTTTGGGACATTCCCTTTTCCAATGCTACAGGCAGAGCAACATCATCTTAAACTCTTATTCCTTCCCTGTTTTTTCCAAAGTCAATACCATAAAATCTTACTGGATAATCCCACACTGTTTTTGCCACTCCAGATGATTTCTCAAAGCAAAAATAAATACCTCGTAAGCTATTTCATCTCATTTACCTTCCCTTTTGCAAAATAACATTAATTGCAAGATGGTATTATATTGCGATGGACTATTCTTTGGCCATTTCTCCCCACCTTCCAAAGCATACATTGGCCACCAATGATTGCAATATTCAGTTAATTGTTTCCGAGTCAAAGGATCACCCCCCAGATCTTTCCAGGTGTTTTAAAATACATCCCAAAGGTGATCTTTGTGGGATGGGTTTCTTACTCGGAAACGTACCCATCTCCCAAAAGACTAGTGGTTGTGATTGTGCACTATCACAGGCACTAGTCAGAGGGACCCCAACCCTTGTTGGAGCACCCTCTGGGATTCCAGCCCCCTGCCAGAAATCCCAACCTTGGAAACTTCAACCCCCTGTCAAAGACTCCCCTTGGGTCCTGCTCCACAGGCTTTCGCCTAGCAGAGACTTACCAACCGAGGTACCTCTTAGCCCAACCCTGCGTAGCTTTCGCCACGCCTTACGAGCAGGCTTTGGTGGGACTCTAACCCACGTCCTACCTTTGGTGGAACTCTAACCCACGTCCTACCTAAAGTGGGACTCTAACCCCACGTACTGCCCAGAGTGGGACTCTAACCCACGTCCTACCTAAAGTTCTGTTACCCGTTAGAAGAATGTCTTATTACCTTGTTCCAGGGCATCTTGCTCAGAATTCTTCGGTCCGGGGATCGGAGGTTCTCCCCGAGAATCCCTCGGTGCCAGCTGGAGGTCCTGCGATCCCTCGGATCCGTCGAAATTCAGAAGCAGGGTCCCATCTGGGTCACCAAAACTGTCACCGAAATCGGGAATCAAACTCCTTAACACCAATGTAGCATTAAGAAGCAGGCATTATTTATTACAGCGCCGGATGCACGGGGGATTGTTCCACCTAGCGTGCATACCGCAGGTTACATCAGCCGAAACTTATATTGCCCAGTTACATACATATGCATCAAATTTCCCGGAATGATCATGCATATTCATTCTATTTCCCAGAACTAATTATCATATTCACGTGATCATTACGCATGTGTCCTTGAGCTCCGAGGGGCTTCTGTGGGGGTCTCTGGTGGTCCTTGGTGGTCGTACAGGTGTGTCCTTTAGTTGACCCCTTCTTCTGGACATGCGCAATCCCACCTTGCTTATGTAACCCATTTTCCTTCTTCATGGTGCATGGTCCCTAACAATGATTTGGCACCCTTAACACAAACCAATTATTCTAACCACCCTTGACTCGTTGTCAAGATGGGCTGGGGCTGTACTGGGAACATAGCAGCATGTCCGTACTACTCCTTGTCCAATTGTCTTTGGGCATAGTAGCATATCCATAGCCATAGGTGTACAAACACAATATTAAAGCATTGTCTCACCTGCTCCTATCTCTATGTTGCTTAGTTACAAAAGAACGAACTAATCACTTTGGTTACATCTGGTTACAGTTATCTGTCTGCCAAAACTTGAAACAGGTTGCAAAAGTAATGTGGAAAGTAGAGTCTTTCTCCCAGGTATGCCATAGACTGAGAGTGTCAGAAAAAACACAGGTTGCCTTGACTGACCTTCATGTATCCTTTCTATTATGAGTCACTAATCTTCTTTTGTTATGACTTCAAGTGCCAAATTAGAAATAGCTGTATTTCACCTTGAAATGCAACTATGAGGCATAGATATTTGTAACTTTTTTTCTGTGAGATTGTCACCTGATGCTACCTGACGCTATGGGGACAGGCAGGTTCTTTTAAGGAGCCTTGGTAGAATGAGAACTGGACACAGGGTTGTAGCTATAATTAGAGCTTTATTATTATATAAAGATTTTAGCAATCAGCATAGCTTATCGTTACGCAGAATTTCTAGCAATTAGCATAGCTTTCCTATTACCTAAAATTTCAGTTACCGAGACTTTTCAGTCACCTGGACCCTCTGCAGATCGAGTCAAATTCTCAATAATCAGCGTGTGATACAATAATCATCATCTAGACTCTGACTTTAAAAAGTACATGAGTCAGTCCTCGGAGGAAGAAGAATGATGGAGGCAGTGTCATGTTACTCTAGCCAATGGGTGAGGGTGAGGATGTTCCCCCAGGAAGCATGGAGGCCTTAGCAGTCCAGCTGCTGTTGGAACCACTTCAGAAACCTTTTGGATAAGCTGATACATTTATACCTCTCAGTTTGGGAGTTTGGTCTTTACCATTTCCATAAGTTAGTGGATTCTGAAGAGGTTGCCAGACAATCAATATGCAAGAATTTTGGCTGCAGGAGACAGCAAGGTGCAGGTAGTAATGGCTGCATAATGATCTTTATCTCTTTCCGTCCATTGCATCCTGCTTATGTGTTGCTCTCGCTTTGACCTAATGGCGCTGCTCCCAGCATACATCAGGCCTTAGCATGAGCTGTGTGTTAGCTAAAATCTGAGCAGGAGTTGAGTGAACAGTCTCGGGAGGCGTTCCTGACCACTGGGGGATCACAGGTTTTGCCGTCCAGAATATCTCGTGCTGTTAAGGCTTCCCTGTTCCATAACAGATGTCACCATATCCTGGCAACAATGCTGTACCAGGTGTCAAGAGCAGAGGGTACTGGTCACATCCCACCCTTTGACACTGTCTGGAACAGAGAAGGAAGCCGGTGGTAGTGGTACTGTCACCTCTTGCACACAGCCTACAGCTTAGTAACGGGGTCATAAAGAGGACTCCATGGAATGGGCCATGCATTGTCCAAAATCTCTTCATCCAAGGGGAGAGTAGAGTACAAAACGTTGATTCTAGCAGCTGATATACACAAAGATTTGAAACATGATACAACACAAAATAACATCATTCCCATGGCTATAAGCAGAGTTAATATTAATAAAATGTGATGGGCCCATGAGCCAAAGTCAGGTAGCCAGGACCAGAGACGAGACCAGTCAGCTGATAGGCCTTCTAATAAGGGTTGCTCTTGAGCTATTTGCTGAAAAGTATGAACATGTTGTTGAATGATGTTTATGTCATATTCAATTTGTTTAGATTAATTAGCATAAAACAAGTGGTGTTTAACAATACACATATATCTCCTTGTGATGTTAAAGGATAATCTAAAACCCAATGATTTTGAATGGTTAATTGTGATAGCAAGTCAATTTCAGATTGCAAATATTTTAAAGTCTCTACAGTAGCATTTTTGATAACTTCAAGCATAGCAGAAATATCTACAATAGCTGTTTCAAGTTCAATAGTACCTAAAGTTGGAAACAATGCACATATAAATTGGTGGAATTTCATTGGTCTCTCTACCAAGGGATTCATCACATTATGCTTATTGTGTACAGGGTAATGGTTGTGTAAAGAGGTGAAAGTTAAATTTTTGGCTTGAAATGCATAGGGAGCAAGACATGTTATGGTACAAGTACCTGCCCATTGTGGTGGCAGACTTTTATAGGCATTTGTGCCACAGAGCCAGAACCATCCAGGTGTTAAAATGGTAGGCCAACAGTTTTGCCATAAGTTTTTGTGATATTGGTAAAGTGAACACCATGAAGGGAAGGACAATCAAATTTCATTAAGCACAATTGGCTTAATAGGGTTATCCAAAAGGGATGGCAACCTAAACAGCCAGCTGCGTTGCCTGGACCACATGTTTCCTAGTTATCGTTAGTACTTAGCCAACCATTACTCTGCAAAGTATAACATGTAGAATTAGGACCACTGAAATTGTAGAATCTGTCACAATTTGTATTGTTAACATTCCATGTAAGACTCCAGAGTTTTAGACTAGCAAAAATGTGATCATTTGTTATTGCTGACTCATTATTGCAGGTCCATGAGGATTTCAGGTCAGAACCAATACAAACTTGTACCGTGTTACATTTACATTGAAACCACATTTGGGTTTGATTGTAATACAGAGTGTAATCACAATTGCTTGTTTTTCCCACCCAGGTTGAATTTGTGCTCTGGGGCATTCTAATGCATCACAGGGCTTTTATCATAAGAATGTGCCTTATGGGTGATTTTAACTTCCCAGACATCAACTGGGAATATCATACAGTGGACACAAAACAGGTCAGGGAAATTTCTGAAGCATGTTGAAGATAACTTCTTGGTGCAGGTACTAAGGGAGCCGACTAGGAAAGGTGCCCTCCTAGATTTGTTGTTTGTAAACAGAGAGGGACTTGTGGGCGAAGTGGTGATTGGTGGCTATCTTGGTCACAGTGACCATGAAGTAGTCGACTTTCAAATTGTTGGCGATAGGAGAAAAACTGCCAGCAAAACTTTGACCCTGGATATGGGGAGAGCAGACTTCGGGCTGCTGAAGGAGCTAGTTAGTAAGGTGTTGTGGTTTAGCTTCAGTCAGCAATTAAGTACCACACAGCCATTCGCTCACCCTCCCCACCCTGGTGGGATGGGGGAGAGAATCAAAAGAGCAAAAGTAAGAAAACTCGTGGGTTGAGATAAGAACAGTTTAATAATTGGAACAACAAAAAAAAATTGTAATGAGAAGGAAAACAACAAGAGAGCGAGAGAGGAACAAAACCCAGGGAAAAACCAAGTGATACAACCGCTCACCACCTGCCGACCGATGCCCAGCCAGTCCCTGAGCAGCAATCGCTACCCCCCCGCCAACTCCCCCCAGTTTATATATACTGAGCGTGATGTCATATGGTATGGAATAGCCCTTTGGCCAGTTTGGATCAACTATCCTGACTGTGCCCCCTCCCAGCTTGTTGTGCACCTGGCAGAGCATGGGAAGCTGAAAAGTCCTCGCCCAGTGTAAACATTACTTAGCAACAACCAAAACATCAGTGTGTTATCAATATTATTCTCATCCTAAAATCCAAAACACAGCACTATACCAGCTACTAGGAAGAAAATTAACTCTATCCCAGCCAAAACCAGGACATAAGGTCCCCTGGGAACCTGCTTTTGAAGGTATTGGGGTCCAGGAATGCTGGTTGCTTTTTAAGAGCCATCTCTTAAGAGCACAGGAGCAGGCAATTCCAAAGTGTCGGAAGTCAAGCAAGCGGGGCAGAAGGCTGGCTTGACTGAGTAGGGATCTTCTTCTAGGACTTAGGCAGAAAAGGAAAGTGTACGGACATTGGAAGCAAGGACAGGTGACACGGGAGGACTACAGAGACGCTGTTCGCCACTGTAGGGAGAAAATTTGTGCGGCCAAAGCTCAATTAGAGTTCAAGCTGGCCAGCACTGTGAAGGACAACAAAAAGGGGGGTTTTTTAAAAATATGTTAATAGCAAAAGGAGAATCAGAGATAACATTGGTCCGTTGCTTGATGAGGTCAGTCACCTCACAAATAGGGATGTAGACAAAGCGGAGACATTGAATGCCTTCTTCTCCTCTGTCTTCAACACCAGTTATGGGCCCTGGGACCCCCCAGAGCCCTATGTTGAAAGACCATGACTGGGAGGATGATAAACTCCCAGCCGGCCCTGAACTTGTTCAAGATTTGTTGTTCCAGCTGGATGCGAATAAGTCTATGGGACCCAATGGGATTCATCCCAGGGTACTGAAAGAGCTGGCCAATGTCATTGCGGGACCTCTCTCCATTATTTTTCAATGGTCTTGAGAGTCTGGAGAGCAGCCCCGTGGAAAGAGATCTGGGGGTTTGGGTTGATGGCAAGTTGAATATGAGTCAACAGTGTGCTCTGGCAGCCAGAAGGGCCAACCGTGTCCTGGGGTGCATCAAGCACAGCACAGCTAGCCGTTTGAGGGAGGTGATTGTCCCACTCCACACTGCACTGCTGCGGCCCCACCTCAAGTACTGTGTACAGTTTTGGGCGCCTCAATATAAGAAGGACATCAAACTATTAGCGTGTGTCCAGAGGAGGGAGACCAAGATGGTGAAAGGCCTCGAGGGCAAGACTTATGAGGAGCAGCTGAGGTCACTTGGCTTGTTCAGCTTGGAGAAGAGAAGGTTGAGGGGTGACCTCATCGCAGTCTACAACTTCCTCAAGGGGGGGCAGCGGAGGGGGAGGTGATGATCTCCTCTCTCTGGTGACCAGCGATAGGACACAAGGAAATGGAATGAAGCTGCGTCAGGGAAAGTTCAGATTGGACATTAGGAAAAGGTTCTTCACTGAGAGGGTGGTCGGTCACTGGAACAGGCTCCCCAGGGAAGTGGTCACGGCACCAAGCCTGTCAGAGCTCAAGGAGAGTCTGGACAATGCTCTTAGTCATATGGTTTAGCTTTAGGTAGTCCTGTGAGGAGCAGTGAGTTGGACTTGATGATCTTTATGGGTCCCTTCCAACTTGAGATATTCTATGATTCTATGAATACTAGAGTATGACTGCTACCCTTTTGGTCATTGACAGACAGAAAAAACAGTCCACATACTTCCATTGTTGTCTTTGGAACAAATGTCTGAGTTTATCTGTTCTCATAGCATGAAAATTTTATTTTATTTTTAAAGTGTGTCGTTGTCAGATTGCACGGCAGAGGGCATAGAAGCATCAGCAAACCATGGATTAGCCCTGCCACAGTGGCAAGATCATCAGCTCTCCAGCAGGGGAAAGCTTTCCCTAAGCCCGATACCATTTCAACTCCAGTAAGGAAATAGCGCCACCCCTCGGGTGTTCGAGGGAGAGGTGGAGGTCCAACGTAATCGATTTGCCAAGTGGGCCAGGGAATTTTACAGTCTGATATTAGCGAAGGTTTGGCCTTCCTTGCAATGTTTTCTGATTTCTGCACATATTTCACAGCTGGAGATCAATTCATGTGCTTGTCGAGTGGTTAGTGGCCACCTCTTAATATATGCTTAAGTCCTCTGTACCATTATGTCCTAATGAGGCATGCAGCCAGTGGGCTAACTGGTTCCATTTAGTGGAATCAGGGGCTATGGCAATATTAATGCCAGCTAGCCAGTCAACCTTGGCATTGAGTTCGTTTTTCTTAGTGTTAGCTTTTTTGTGGGCAGATACATGTCCTGTACCCAACTTTTGCCTTTCAGAATATCCATGCCTAATATATTCAGATTGCCCAATAACATTTGATATTTTCATGGGGCACAAAAAGAAAGTTCCAATTTTACTTTAACAGTTGAATAAGGAATTACTGTTCCTTTTACTTCAGTTACTAACATTTTCTGATGTTTTAAAGGGGCAGCTCCAGGGCATGATTCCACCTTAATCACGGATAATTGTGCCCAAGTATCTATAAGGAAATTAGCTTTTAGTTTATTATTCACTATGGCCCAAAGTGTGGGGCTTGGTCTTCGAGTAGCAGAAAGTAGGGCCACTTGTACCTCCACCAGTCCGGGCCCCCTATCTAGTTTCCCTGATACTGCCTTTTGACAGAAGATAAGTCAGGATATTTTTAAAAGGGTTCCTTCCACAGGAGAGGCACTAGGTGGAGATGTAGGTAGCCTTGTCTCCTTTTCTCCTCTTTCAGCTAGACAGTTTCTCAGTGGGCAGGCCATGGAGAAATTCACGGGTGTACCCCTGATTTAGACAGGTATGCCACCACTTGTTTCACTTAGCTTGCTTGTTTTCAGTTTGATTAGAAGATTCCTTATCAGTATTATTTTGTTTGTTTAAATTAGCGTGTTGATTTTGTGGAATATTTGTTTGACATCTAGGTTGGATCAAAGTGGTTAAGATCTACCGCCATTCCCTTTGTATGGGAGGGTCAGAGCTTAGTTCTCACATTTGTACAATGGTCTTCCAGAGCACTTGAGAAAAAGGGTTCCTGCAGATAGACACTGGTGTGGTTGCATAAAAACTAATTTTCCTGACCCCATGGCTCCTTTCCCAACAGAGCTCAAATAGGGGGATGTAGCAAGAATGTCCCAAGGACTAGGCTCGTCACCTTGGGCTTCAGACTTATGCAATAATGTTACTATAGCTGTTTGTAACAGTGCTTCCTGCAATTCATTTGGGCTTCACCAAGGAATCATAAGTTCTTCACCCCGCTCTTCATAATGGACCCCTCATCCATTTAATAGCTAAAGTCCATAAGGTCTGGGCAGCATCTCCTCAGAGGGTGAGGAAAATTCCAGGACCTAAATCGTCTGCCTCTCTTGCAAATAAGGATACTCCTCCACCCCACCCCCCACCCCCATTACGCCAAAGTTGGCATAACCATTCAACTATTGATTCCACAGGTTGGTTTTGATATGTTGCTTGAATTTTCCGCACATTATCTGCATTAAAATCTCAAACTTTAGTGGTATCTTGTGTATGCGGATTGTCCCCTCGTGGATCATCAGTAGCGATTTCTTGTTTAATCAGGGGTCGCACTTATATGGAATCACTTCCCTATCGGATTCATCTGGGCTGTCCCATATGTCTCCGCCCCAATCACTATCATACATAGCTGTACAAACCTTTATGGAGTCTACATTGTTACCTTACAGTAGTTTTGCACAGTGTTTTCTTGCCTTCTCTTTAACTTGTGGCACTAATTGTTTTTTGAGATCTGCCCTTTTTTCAGATTCGCTGTTAACTTGCAATTTGGCTATACTTAATTCTAAAATTTTTCTGACAATTTACTTTTCAACTTTCCTTTTTCTTCCTCTAACCTTTCAGCCTATTCATTCTCAATTTTCCATATTGCAGCTAACAACCAGCACATCCCTTCCTTCCTCCTGTCTTTCTTGTTTTGAAAGCACCCTCACCAAATTTGCTGATGACACCAAACTGGGTGGCACCCTCACCAAGTTTGCTGATGACACCAAAATGGGTGGTGAGGTGGACACCTCAGAAGAGACATGTTACAGAGAGACCTGGACAGGCTGGAAGAGTGGGACAGCAAGAACAGTATGAAGTTTAACAAAGACAAATGCAAAAAGTCCTGCACCTGGGACAACATAACCAAAGAGCCCAGTACAGGCTAGGATCTGTGTGGCTGGGGAACAGCCTTGCTGAAAGGGACCTGGGGGTCCTGGTGGACAACAAACTGAACACGAGTCAGCAGTGCACTGCTGCAGCAATGAAATCAAATCACATCCTGAGCTGCATCCACAGGGGCATTACTAGCAGAGATGGAGACGATTATCCCACTCTACTCAGCGCTTGTTAGGCTGCACCTGGAGTACTTTGTCCAGTTCTGGTCCCCACAATTCAAGAAAGACATGGACAGGCTGGAGAGGGTCCAAAGGAGGGCCACAAAGATGATCAAAGGGCTGGAGAATCTGCCCTGTGAGGAAAGACTGAAGGAGTTAGGTCTTTTCTCACTGGAGAAGGGAAGGTGCAGGGGGGGACCTCATCACAGTATTCCAGTACTTAAAGTACAAAGAGGACAGAGGGTTTCTCTTCACAAGGAGTCACATGGAGAAGACAAGGGGCAATGGCTACAAGTTGCACCGGGAAAGGTTTCATCTCGATATACGAAAGAAGTATTTTACAGTGAGAACAATCTGTCACTGGAACAACCTCCCCAGGGACGTGGTGGAGTCCCCATCGCTGGAGATTTTCAAGATGTGATTGGACAGGGTGCTAGATAATCTCATCTAGGCTCCCTTTCCCATGAAAGGTTGGACCAGATGATCTTTTGAGGTCCCTTCCAACCTGGACTGTTCTATGATTCTGTGATCTTTAAAAGACTGAGAAACAGTAATTACCATTTGTTTTGCAACTACGACTCAGTTACTTGCATTTCTTCTCATTGCAACATAAGAAAGTATTACTGTATTTTAGAACAATATAATCCTGTTCTTACCCTTTCGAGTCATGGCTGCAGATACTGTTCGACTGCTATGAAGGGTCTGTTCTCAGTGGAGATATGTAAATGCTAAACTAATGGGTGTCAGTAACAGAACTGCAAGTCTGATCTTCTTCACAGCACAGGCCTTATATATTAATATACCATATATAATGTACTAGTTCAGGTAATTATATTAGTTCCAATGCAGTATTCAGTCCCGATGGGCTCTTTTCCCTGACGCTCCCTCAAAATATTAGAAGTCCAAGTCACTATAAATTCCTATAGCTATTCAAGTTCCTCTTTTTCCTTTCCTGATCAGAAAAGCTGCGATTATTTTAGGTTACAAGTTTGGACCAAAGATTTTCTATTCAATTTGATAATCCATTCACTTGCAAACAGTTCACTGAATGACAGACAAAAAAAGTCTCATGAAGAACTGACTGTGAGTTACCCACCTACGTCTATCTGATCAGAAGTGTCTTCCATCTATTGGCAGCCAGTATTGAAAAAAAAACCACTGTAGTAAAACATTTGAAAGCCAATGAAGTTTCAGGGTGTTTGGTCTTGTTATTCAAGAGAAGATATTTTCACCTTGAACTTTCAGTCACGAATATACATTTGCAGAGAAATAATGCCATTTCCTCTGTTTTGCCCTGGAAATTGAATTAGCACAGGTAGTGCAGTATCTATACTCTAACACATAATGCCAGGTAAAGGGCATAAGAAAGAGGGACAAGACTAGCACTGAATGAACCATTACTATTCAGATTGTTCCTTCTTTATCCTTCCTTTTTGAGATTAGACTGGGGCCCACAAGCAGATAAAGGGGTCATAATGGAGCTGAATAAATATTTTTCATATATACATATTTCAGAAATGCTTGACTTTGAGAATTTTCAAAGGATATAAAGTGTATTAATTTTCTTTTATATTTTTTTAAACATGTTTAGCTATTCAGATAACTGAGTTGTAATTCTCCTAGCAGAACCATGCTACTGTGTTCTAATTTGGATTCTTACCCTCCCAATTCAGGTGTCTGAATGTACTCATTGTATTAAGCAAGGTAGTGAAAAATAAATAAAACCAACATGTCTGTTAGTTTTGATAGACATAATGATTTCTCCCAATAATATGTGCAAGATTCAGGAGTAATCTATACATCATACTGTGTGTTTATTTTATCAAAGGTGGAGTCATAGAAGCATGTGTCTGACCTTGACATATTCATTGGAGAGCTAGCAGAGTGAATGCAATACAATTTTCACTTGTTCACCATAACCTAGATTTCCAAGGAGAACCCTTGGGCTGGTGTCTTCATAAGGAAGACACCATGGAAACCAGGTGGGAAAGGATCAAGGTATATATCTGAAGCTGTTGTACAGCTTCATAGCTGGTCTGTAGCCTGAGGAAGGTGGATTTCTACAGTAACACTCTTGCCATAAGATTCTTGTTGTAAGACATCAGCAAAACAGGTCCACAGACACTGAGGCAAGGCGAGAGAACAAGAAATATGAAATAAAAGGCCGGCAGTAAGTGCCAAACTAACCAACAAGGATAGTGAGAAGAAAGCATGGGCAAAACAGCCACTGAGCCTGAAATCAGTACAACTGCCCATGGGACAGAAAAAACAGGCACTGAGCTATATGAAAGTAAGGGAAAGGGTGGGGGGGTGTTGGTGGTGAAGAGGAAAGTACTAGCAGTTAGGAGAAAAAGTCCTTTAGTTTCTCATTCTACAACCAATGCTAAGCAGGACATGCCACTCATTAAGAAGAAAGATGTTTCCATCCCTAGTACTTGCCTTTTATGCAGTAGTAAGACAAAGCTGTGCCAGAAGGATTTCCCCTTTGTACTAGGTTTGTAGGTCATGGAGGAATATGCGACTACCAAGACCTATACTGTAAGCCCAACATGGTCAGCACTGCAGACCCAGGTCAGGCATGCTGTGGGGAGAGCAGGCTCTAATGTAGTGCTTTGAACTTCAGGGACTCTGCATAGTGCCACTATGCCAAAATTGCTGCAAACAGGCTGCTAGAATCTAGATTAGTTATGCATGGCTATTTTAAAATTATTTGGACCAGGTACATGAAGCTAGGCTAAAGCTAAGAACTCACAGGATGCAAAGCTGTCAAAAATCCAATTTATCCATGATATTTGCTTTAGATATTTTTAGAGGTATAGAAGAAAATTTGCTCTTAACCTTTATTTTTAATCAACCTAAAATGTTCTTATGAAAAGGAGCAAGAGGGAAAAAATAAGAAAAGAACTGTTAAACATAGCATATTTGACATCAGGCTTTTTTTTCCCCTGAAGGATAAATATATTTTGTGCAGTTAATGCCTGAGAAGTAGTAGATTGACTGAGCCTTCTCAATTCATGCAAATCTAATTGCTGGAAATACCTTGCAAGCATGAATTACCATCACTCCCAGATGACTTCCTTGCTGTCCATAATTAACAGCAGCTAACAAATTACTAATTGATTTCATGCATATTTTTCTCAATTAGCCCAAGAAACTCTTTAAGGCTTCCTACCTTTAGAGGAATTGTGTTATCCTACTGTACACCCAGGAATGTTCAGTTGGAGCACTTGGCATTTTATGGCAATGAGGCAAAGACCTTGAAGACAAGTATGTTGCTCATATGCCTGTTCAGTCTTGTACAGGTCTATTGAAGAGGATTTTAAAAATTCATATCGTATTGAGTCCAATTTGTTGGGAGAAGTTAAGGATTTGCCCACACAGATATCACATTACTGAAAAGTTTATTTCACTGGAACAACACTGAATACTGTGCTCTTTATAGGAGAGACTGACAGCACATAGAAGATTGGGCTCAATAGCTGGCTCTTAGCTTGAGGGAACATCTCTATCCCTAAATGTGACCCCATGTAGCAGAACAAGATGTATGGAGACAGTGATGGAAAAGCAGTGCATCCTAGGTGGAAATTCATGCTCAGCACTGACAAACCATTATCTCCTGCATCTGTGTCCCCTTACCTTCTGCATCTCTTTTGAAAAAAAGAAATTTCATCACTAAACAGTGGTGAACCAATTGCAAAACTGATGCTCTGCAGGACATATTCTGAGTTTTAGAGCATTGATCTGAGGCGGATAAAAAGAAAACTAAAATGTAAAATTTGTGTCACATGTTTTAATGACATCCTTTGATTACAAACCTTTCTCCCACCATAACTTTTATGTTAGCAACTTTGCGCATTTATGTGGATTAAGAACAAATTGGATAAATTCTATAGTTCTCTCCATTTACTGTAATAATATAACCATTGCAATAATACTTTTAATAAGTTCGTACTTAGGTAATCTTAAGAAATGCTTAACATTTGAGGATTTAATAGAAGTGTTCCACTTAATGTTTCAACCTTTTTCAAGAAGGATTTTATGGGGATGGTATATGGCTTCATCTATCAATCTCTTCATGTGGATATATGGGTAATAAAAGTATATGTATTAGAATTCATATTCAATAAGAGCCATGTATTTAACCAAGGGGAAGATTCTAAGAATGGACAAGTTCATTTATGGATTTCAAAGGGACCTATTACAAAAAAACCCTATTAATCTCTCTTAATTATGTCAGTGCTAAGACTTGAATTTACTGCTTCATAAATACTACTTAAAATTTAATTTCAGGTGTTCCACATGCAGTGCACTTAAAAAATAAGGTTCACAGAACTTACAACTCCAAATCAATCCAGTCTTCAGTGACCTGTATTAAAATAATCTAGAGTCTCGATAAAGAGATTGAGAGATTCTTTCTATTTTAAAGCATCATGAGAAAAATGAGTAAATTAACGTGAAGAGCTCTAAGTCTTTTGAAGAGCCCTGTAGATATATTTATAATACTGATGATAATTCTGGCAACAGAGAGGTGTTCAAAGCTCTGCTAAACTTTATACCAAATCTTTTTGGTATAGAAAGCTATACCAGATAAAGCTTTACTGGGGATGTAGTTTATGTAAGCAGCACAGTTAAATCACCTTATCAGACGATAAGGAAGAGTCTGACAGGTATACTGTGGAGGATTAAAATGGAGTAGATGGAGCAGTTACCAGCTGCACCAATATACCTCACTTCTGATTGGTCATTGTTGCCCCAAGGCAAGATGCCCGATCCATTGATTTCTCAACATAGTAATGCATCAGCATATTAATCATCAGTTCTGCAATGTGTTAACACATTTATCAGTCCAATGTATTAATATAAAATAACTCTGAGTTCACCTGACTTCTATATGTTGGGCCAGGAACTGCACTAGTTCATGGTGATTAGCAAACAGATAAGAAATTTGCTTCCCTCTAGAGGGATGGGGCAGATGGCTGGCTGTGTACCTCCTGGGAGTAAGTGATGCATATTCTTTTTTTGCTATATAAACTGAAGGGATGGAAAGCTGTGCCAAAAGGCACTAAGGAAATTAAATGCGGTAACACCTAAACAAAGTTTTAAATACTGTAAAAATCTGTCATATTTCCACAGAGATAGCTGAGAATAAATCTTTATTTCATTCATTCTGCAGTTACCAGATGGTCTTCCAGTACACTCTTTAAAAATTAGGTGGGTGATGAGGAGGGGAAGCCTTTGAAAATATGAAAAAATGCATTTTTCCATCTTCCAGAGAGCCCAGTTCTCTGTGTGTGTGTGTGTGTGTGAGTTCATGGACTGCCCAGGAGGCAGATTTCAAAGCATCGCCCGAGGAGGTGACTCGTGCCACAAGACTTGCTTTTCAAGGCCCAGGATGGTATTTTGGGCAGTGGAATGGTTTCCACGGTATGTTTCCAGAGACCCAGTAGTCGCTTCCACCATGGTAAGGACATAGCACTTGCCTTGGCAGGTTCATGGCAGTGTTCTGTTATAGTCAATCTGCCAGGCACATAAGAAACTGGGAGGGGGCACAGCCAAGATAGTTGATCCAAACTGACCAAAGGGCTATTCCATACCATATGATGTCATGCTCAGTATATAAACTGGGGGGAGTTGGCCGGGGGGCAGCGATTGCTGCTCAGGGACTGGGGTTGGGCATCAGTCGGCGGGTGGTGAGCAGTTGTATCACTGTTTTTTCCTGGGTTTTGTTCCTCTCTCGCTCTCTTGTTGTTTTCCTTCTCATTACAATTTATTATTATTATTTTTGTTCCAATTATTAAGCTGTTCTTATCTCAGCCCACGAGTTTCCTTACTTTTGCTCTTTTGATTCTCTCCCCCATCCCACCAGGATGGGGAGGGTGAATGAGCGGCTGTGTGGTGCTTAATTGCCGACTGGGGCTAAACCACAACAGGAGACTTTACTCACTTGGCTTGTTTGATTGCAGCACATGGTTCACATTCATGGGTAACCTGTGCAATGGCTTCAGTGGTCAGGTCCTCCCCTCGTTCAGAAGCTCATTTGTACGTTGCATCTCTCCCTAGATGTCCCAATGTTTCATGGGCCCACCGATCTACGAATAGCTCACGTTACATTCCCAGTCCAGGTGGTCAGTCCAATACTCTCTGACTAGTTTTTTTTAGATATTCTACATGAGGAGGATTTAATGTCTTAATACTAAATTTACTTATTTGAAGATATTTCACGTTACACAGGATTTTGATTTAGAAAAATGATACAGCAATATCCTGAAATCACAAAACAAGCACAATATAGCAATTGCAATATACAGTTGAATCACAGTACAAATATGATTCTCATTACTGGTCTCTATGCTCACCATCATGATGCTGGGCATCCCCAGTCACCAGGAAAGAATACATGGGTTGAAGCCAGCTCAAGCCTGTTGCTCACTTCAAAGTCCATTGTGTTGGTTGTTTGATTTCTATACTCTATGTTGGGCTGAGCCACATATACCCTTCCCCCATGTTGGTCTGGCTGGCTCAGGAAGATAATACTTTCTATTGATTATTTTAGGAAGGCCATTCACATAATCAGTTGACCCACTCAACCGATACAGCCATTTATCTACAACAAAGTCCATCCTCTGATCCCCTTGAGGTAAGTTCAGCTTCCTTTTCAATAGCTGTGATCATTCTCTACATTCTTTTCTGAGCTTCATGAGCACATCATCCTTGCATATCTTCTCTGAGCCTTCTTCCACTGCAGGCGTTCACCCTATTTGTGAGGTGACCAACCTCATCAAGTAAATGGACCAATGTTTTCTTTAGTCCTCCTTTTGCTGTTAGGTAACATATTTAAAAAAGACTTATTTGTTATCACCAGAGTACTATCCAGCTTCAACTCCACTTGAGCTTTGGCCATATAAAATTTTTTCCCTACAGTGGTGAACAGCACCTCTGTAGTCCTCCTGGGTAGCCTGACCTTGCTTCCAAAGTCCATACACTTTCTTTTTCCACATAAGTTCCAGAAGGAGACCCCTGTTCAGCCAAGCTGGCCTTCTGCCCCACTTGCTTGACTTCCAACACATTGGAATTGCCTGCTCCTGTGCTCTTAAAAGATGGCTCTTAGAAAGTGACCAACATTTATGGACCCCAATACCCTCGAAAGCAGATTCCCAGTGGACCTTACTAACTCGTTCCTTGAGCTAAAGTCTGCTCGTTCCTAAAGTCTGCTCTCCCAAAATCCAGGGTAGTAGCTCTGCTGACAGTTTTTCTCATATCACCAAAGATTTTAAACTCAACCATTTAATGATCACTGTGGCCAAGATAGCCACCAATCATCACTTCACCCACAAGACCATCTCTATTTACAAACAATAGATCTAGGAGGGCACCTTTACTAGTCGGCTCCCTTAGTACCTGTATCAAAAAGTTATATTCAACGTGCTTCGCGAATTTCCTGGACCTGTTCATGCCTGCTGTATGATAGTCCCAGTTAACATCTGGGAAGTTGAAGTCACTCATAAGGACAAGGGCAACTGATCTAGAGATTTCCCTTAATTCCTTATAGAATAATACATCGGTGTTATCATCCTGGCTGGGTGATCTGGTAATCTCTCTTCCCACATCTCTCAAGCCCTTGAACCTCAAGGTAGGAACTGGGGGAATGAAGTCCTTCCCATCGTAAGTGAAGATCAGGTTCGAGACCACCTGAGGAACCTGAACATACACAAGTCCATGGGACCAGACAAGATGCATCCCAGGGTCCTGAGGGAATTGGCTGATATAGTTGCTGAGCCACTCTCCATCATATTTGAAAACTCATAGCAGTCAGGTGAAGCCCCCAGTGACTGGAAAAAGGGAAACATCACACCCATTTTTAAAAAGGGTAAAAAGGAGGAACCTGGGAACTACTGACCAGTCAGCCTCACCTCTGTGCACGGCAAGATCCTCCTGGGAGACATGTCGAAGCATATGGAAGACAGGGAGGTGATTAGAGACAACCAACATGGCTTCACCAAGGGCAAATCGTGCCTGACTAATCTGGTGGCCTTCTACGATGGAGGGACTGCATCAGTGGACAAGAGAAGAGCTACGGATGTCATCTACCTGGACTGCTGTAAGGCCTTTGACACGGTCCCCCACAACATTCTGACCTCTAAAATGGAGAGATATGGGTTTGACGGGTGGACTGTTAGATGGGTAAGGAACTGGCTGGACAGCCACGTCCAAAGAGTCAATGGCTCAATGTCCAAGTGGAAATTAGTAACGAGTGGTGACCCTCAAGGGTCAGTACTGGGACCAATACTATTTAATATCTTCATCAGTGACATAGACAGTGGGATTGAGTGCACCCTCAGCAAGTTTGGAGATGACACCAAGCTGAGTGGTGCAGTTGATTCGCTGGAGGGAAAGGATGCCATCCAGAGGGACCTGGACAGGCTTGGGGAGTAGGCCCATGTGAACCTCATGAAGTTCAACAAGGCCAAGTGCAAGGGCCTGCACCTGGGTCAGGGCAATCCCCAGTATCAATACAGGCTGGGGGATGAAGGCATTGAGAGCAGCCCTGCAGAGAAGGACTTGGGGGTAATGGTGGATGAATAGCTGGACATGAGCCAGCGATGTGCGCTTGCAGCTCAGACAGCAAATTGTATCCTGGGCTGCATCAAAAGAAGCATGGCCAGCAGGTCGAGGGAGGTGATTCTGCCCCCCTACTCCGCTCTCGTGAGACCCCACCTGGAGTACTCCGTACAGTTTGGGGGTCCCCAGGACAAGAAAGACACAGACCTGTTGGAGCAGGTCCAGAGGAGGGCCATGAAAATGATCAGAAGGCTGGAACACCTCTCCTATGAGGAAAGGCTGAGAGAGTTGGGGTTGTTCAGCCTGGAGAAGAGAAGGCTCTGGGGAGACCTTATAGAGGCCTTTCAATACTTAAAGGGGGCTTAAGGTTTTAAACTGAAAGAGGGTAGATTTAGATTGGACACAAGGAAGATTTTTTTTTTTACAATGAGAGTGGTGAGACACTGGAACAGGTTGCCCAGAGAAGTTGTGAATGCCCCATCATTGGAAGTGTTCAAGGTCAGGTTGGACAGGGCTTTGGGCAACTGATCTAGTGAAAGATGTCCCTGCCCATGGCAGAAGTGTTTGAACTAGATGATCTTTAAAGGCCCCTTCCAACCCAAACCATTCTATGATTCTATTATTCTATGATTCTATGATCTATAGTAGACTCCCACAACAACATGTGCTTTATTAGCTTTCCCCCTATCCTTACCCAGAGGCTCTCAATTATGTCGGCCTCAACTGCAAGCACTGTACAGTCCAACCCCTCCTTTACATACAGTGCTACCTGTCTGCCTCGCCTTCCCTGCCTATCTCTCCTGAAGAGCCTATAACCATTCATCACATCACTCCAGTCACAGGACTCTTCCCACCAAGTCTCACTTATGCCAATGATGTCATAGCTCTGGGACTGAGCCAAAGCTTCTAGTTCCTCTTGTTTATTCCTCATACTGCGTGCAGTAGTGTACAAATATTTCAGATGTGCTCCAGTGTACTCAGTACATCGTGGAGCAGAGTGAAAGCCCTCACTAGCACATCATCCCACAAACATCGTCATGCCATCGCATAGCTTATCACTAGTAAGCCTGATTTTATCCCTTTCTCCCTTCAAACCTAGTTTAAAGCTCTTTTAATCTGCCCCGCTAACTCGTGATCAAAAATACTTTTCCCCCATTGAGAAAGGTGAAGCCCGTCAGGCCCCAGCAGGCCCTGTGTCACACAGACCATCCCATGATAGAAAAAACCCAAATTCTGTGGGTGACACTAGCCTCAGAGCCAGGTATTGATTGTTAAAGGAGAAGCCACTGCCCGAGCATTCACACACCATTCAGGGAGTTGCACACACACCACCCGAGACTTTAACTGCTAGGACCTGAGTCCCTTTGCAGCGGGCAGCTCCACTGAGCTGACGGGTGCCCCTTTTTGACTCCTCGCTCACACACACACTCACTCTCGGACGCTTCCTCTCCCCTCTGGCTCGACCCTAGGTTTCCCAAAGCAGAATCTCTGATACGACATACGCCAGATGAATTTATTGGTACAGCGGTGAAGACAGCTAGAGCTGGGTGCCTCCGGAGAGGGACCCAGAACAAAGAAATCCCTGGGTAATTATACCCTTACAATCTAAATTCCCCTCCCCTCAGGAGACAGTTCGGACCAATAGTAGTATTTGGGTCTGGGGTCTTCCCATTCTTCATTGGGCCCTTTCATTGTCTCTAGGTGGGCCGATTCTTCTCTTATCTCTAAGATTGCAGCTTCTGCTAAGGTTGAAGCCTCCTTATCTTTCTGGTTTGCACTGGTTTCGGGGGCCTTCCTTCATGTAGCCAAGTAAAAGTTCAGTGCATGGTCAGTGGATCTAGGTGAAAGTTCTTGTGGCCTAAGACTTCAGCAAGCCTTCATACTAGTGCTAAAGTGACTACTACAACATGTGTATATATCAAAAGACAGGGAAAGTGGTGGTGATTAATTGGAATGTATTGGAAAGTGTGGGACCTGGGCATGACGTAGATGGTATAGAATAAGGGGTGGATACTGTCCTGATTTTGGCTGGGATAGAGTTAATTTTCTTTGGCTGGGATAGAGTTAATATAAACTATATAGAGTTAATATAAATTTTGGCTGGGATAGAGTTAATATAAACTGGGGGGAGCTGGCCTGGGAGCAGCGATCGCTGCTCGGGGACTGGCTGGGCATCGGTCAGTGGGTGGTGAGCGGTTGAATCACTTGGGTTTTTTGTTGTTTTTCCTTGGGTTTTGTTCCTCTCTCTTTCTCTCGTTGTTTTCCTTTTCATTACAATTTATTATTGTTGTTGTTGTTGTTATTAGTATTAGTATTATTAGTATTATTATTTCATTTCAATTATTAAACTGTTCTTATCTCAGCCCACGAGTTTTCTTACTTTTGCTCTTCCGATTCTCTCCCCCATCCCACTGGGAGGGGGGAGGGTGAGCGAGTGGCTGTGTGGTACCTAATTGCCAACTGAAGCTAAACTGAAACTATTGTTGTGATTACCCTGTATAGCTGTATTATTTGTATTACTAAGCAGCTTGTTAATATCCATAACAAAATGGCTCTTCAATACATAGCAGGCAGGACCATGATCAGGAAGGGGTGGAGTGTATTGGGAGGCTTGTGGAAGATGTATTCAAGGAGTTAGTGATCTTGAACAGGCCATGTCTGCTCTATTGGGCCTTGTACTTTGGGCTTGAGAAGCTTGTATGTTATTGATATAATCTGAAACTTATAGTATATCTTTGGGAAAGGTAAACTGTATATGGATCAAGGGGTGGAATATAGTGATCTGGAGAGTGACTGGGAGACCCTTGCACATTTAGGAGTTAGTGATTAACATAACAGTTAACTTGAGTAGGCCCAGGCCTGTGCTGTGCTGCATGTACAACTTGGCCTTCAGGCCTGTGTTGTGCTGCACAGGTTCCTTGGCCGCAGGATAAACTCAGCCAGCTCAGTGTAACGGAGGAGCCTGCAGGAAGCTCCCACTTGGTACCGATGATTACGCCACCTGCGTGGCCTTGCCTTTATCTAAAAGTGCAGCAAGAAGTTCTCATGTGAACATCCTTTAGGAATAGAGTTGTTTTCTTGTAAGGAAATTATATATTAGCTTGAATGATCAAAAGGAAGAGCTTCTCTTTACGGATAGGATCTGCTCTGAGCAGAGTGCCGTGGGAAAATCCATCCGGGCTTCGTCCAATGCTGCAGGAACACAGGGTTCCCAGCATCTGAAGGGATGTAAGATTTACTTATTGTCTACATTCCTCTTCTATCTTATTAAAGCAGTTATCTTATTAAGCCATTTGTTGTTGGGCCTTTCTTATTGAGATCCAGAAAGAACCCTGAACCGTCTCTCTCCTCATCCCCCCCACCACTCCAGTGCAGAACAGGAGGAAAGGTGTTTTCCCTAAGTGTTTAAATGTTTGTCATCTTTGTTTCCCAATACCTTAATCAATAATTAGATATTTATGTTAATTGGCAATAAATTAAGTTAAATTCTCCAAGTCGAGTCTGTTTTACCTGTATCAGTAATTGGTGAGTTATTTCCCTGTCTGTATTTCGACCCATGAGTTTTCTCGCTCTTGTTCTTCCTATTTTATCCCCCATCCTGCTGGGGCAGGGAGTAAGCGAGCAGCTGTGTGGATGCTTGGCTGCTAGCCAGGGCCAACCCACCACATTGTTATAGATGAAAAATGATAAAGAGAGAAGTTTCAGTCACAGAGGTGGTAGCATATTATCTTAGCATACAGGAGGCAACTGGGAATATTATTTTCATAAAATATTGTGTGGCAGTCAAATCATAGTAACAAACTGCAAACAAAAGCACACTTAACATTTATTTTATTTGCTTTGAAAAAGTGCTTGTGATTTTTCCTATGTCTTGGTCCTCATCAGGATCCTATTTGAGAGTTGGACTGACTGTCTTTTTTTAGTATATAATAGTTCATTAAGCAGCACCAGCACTTTTTTCTGAGAGCTGAAGCTTATGTCCCTGAAAGGCACTGGCAAAAAACCCCCTTAACTCCAGTGACACAGAAAGAAGTGCTACATGAATGCTCTGTCAGTCTTAATTCGCAGTTCTTTAATTTCCATTGCCTATTATTGCATATATTTAAATGTGAGAGAGACCTGTCTATTTATATTTGTCTATATTTATAACTTATGCTTTGAAATATGCACATAAAGCCAGTATGGATTCTCTCCTGAGCCTATATGTATTGAGCAACTCTATTTATAGACATTCTGAACAGTTGTGTTATTTTTTTTAAGCATCACTTACTTGATCTGGCATTTAAAAATGAAAATCTTCATGAACAGTGTCACTGAAAACTGAAGAATCAGGAAAGGAAATACTGTTTCATGTAACAGACATGAGTTTAGCCATGATGTACCTAGATCTAATTTCATGGACATCAAATCTGTATATAGCAAGTAATTTTTAAAGATGGCTACTTACATGGTGCCAACAAAATTTGTGTATACACCTACTGAATGTACATTCTGGGGTTTTGTTTATGGTGAGCCTGTTTTCTTATCACTCCATCCCGCAACAGAAAGATTGAAAATCCTCCTGTTGCTATTTATTTCTGAGAGTAGATAACATCTTTGGAAAAGTGGAAATAATCTATGCTCAGTAGAGTTTATACTTCCATGAAACAAGTTCCTCCAAGTATTACACTGGGATAATTTAGGTGTCCAGTTTTTCTACCTACAGGTTAGTTCCTGTATGTCCTCCATCCTAGGATAATTTTTTCAGTTATGAAATGTTTCTAAAGTAGAAAGAAGAAACAAAATGTTAAAATCCAGTGTGCTAAAACTAATTTTTAGTTATTTCCTTTATAGGCTACAAGGAGGTAGATATGCTTAATTAAGACAGTGAATTAATCTAGTTGCAGGAATTGCTAGGTGAAATTCTATGGCCTAATGTTATGTAATTGCCCAGACTCATAACTTTTCTGACCTTATAATCTGTTAATCTAAATGTATGCTTTTTTCAGATTTTCTATTTATTTCTATTTCTATTACTATTCTATTTCTTGCTTATGATAGTATTTGTTTGTATGAAATAAATTATTTTAAGTCAGTTGCATTTATTTTACTGACTTTAAAATCAGTTCCATGGACATAAAGTAAAGAATAGGAATATGAGTCTAGGAATGTCTTTGCAACTTTCCGTGAGGTAGTGCAATTTGCAATGATATTAATTTCCTCATAATCAATGATTACACATTGTTTTTTATATACGTATATATGAATAACTGTGAAAGGTGCAACTATTTAGAGAAATGTCAATCGGTATATAATAGGAATACACAAAGCTATGGCCTCTATTCTGATAATTTTTCTATGCAAACAGCAGTACATACACGGACTTTATAACAGGAGCAGATTCTAGTCAGTATTAGCTCAGTAAATGGAAAATTAGAGGAGGTTAAATACTAAAACCCAACTAATGAGAAGTTTCAGTGTACAAGGTTAGAATGAATTTATAAACCAAGAAGCCTCCTTGACATACACAAGTAATAAGCACATTCGCAGTCCCTGCATCAAGAGATCATAGAGGCTACGTGTTGGAATGTGCTACTTTTTATAACACTAAGACAAAAAACAATTTAATAGTATCTCAAAAAGAAGAGGAAGCAGATGATCTAGATATAGTCCAGTTGTTTTTTTAGAGTCTCTGCTTTCTGAGAAAAGAAGCTTGCATCTGAAAGACTGCTACGAGCTAAAGGTACCTCTGCATTTGGTGGTTAGAGGAGGATCAATGAAGCTCTCAAGGTTAGAGACTGGAGGTTTTCCTCTGGGGCTGGTGAGACAAGCTGCAGTAAATCAGAAGCTGTTTTCTCTCAAGAGAACAAAGGGCTGTGGCTAAATCCATGTAGGTTGATAGTCAGCAACTAGAAAAGGAATAAAGTCAGGTTGGCAAGTTTCAGACAAGGCTTAAGTTAACTATTTGAATTAGAGCTGGCAGTGGGGATGGGACTTTACCAGTGCATACCTATCTAGGCTTTTGAGCTTACTGCTGCTTCATTTAAAATCTGTTTTTCCTATAGAATTGATGAGAGATTAGGTCATGTCATGTCTGCACAAGAAAACAGAATTGTCCCTTCTCCCTAACAAAGGGTGCTTCTGAGTTTTTGTGTATGAGTAGGGAAATTGTGCACTACCACATCACCTCCTACTCTTAATTGTATTGCCGTTAAATGTATGGCGATTTCATGCCTCAGGATAAAGCAGATGTTCATTAAAAAAGTTAGGGGCTTGTGTTATATGAGAGGTTTACAGCTGTGTACATAATGCTGTTCCAGACTACAACTTAAGTTTAACTCACATTTCTGTAACTAATAATTCCTCTGGATAATTTATTCTTGTGGGCATGAAGAGTGTTTTGCATTAAAATAAATTTATTTAGTTGCATCTGTGCCAAACTTTCTAGCAATTCTCCATTTCCCTTCCTGTTCTGA